>NC_073228.2:120315000-120922343 GCF_029281585.2 Gorilla gorilla gorilla | reverse complement strand
TTAAGGTTAAGTTCTGGCTTGATGAAATTCAGGCATTTGGCATCACTTATTTTCTTAAAGACAGACATCAGCAACTTGCATTGAACTTATATATATATATAACATAGTTTAATCAGAAAATTTTCCTGTTCGGGAGTTATTATTTCAACTCATTCTAACACTGAGTTTAAATGACTTCCCATTTAACTCAGTTGACTGCAATGGCTCACCATTTAACTCAAAGTAAAAGCCAGAGTTCTTACTGTGTTCTGTAAAGCCCAGCATAAACTGGTCCCCTGTTACTTTTTTGACCTCCTCTCTCACTACTGCCTTGGCTCAATGCTCTATCCACATTGGCCTCTTCATTGTCCCTTGAACACATCAAGTATGCTCCTAGCCTAAGGCATATTCTAGGCTCAAGCTATATTTTAACTGTCCCTTTTCCAGGGACTTCATTCCCTCAAACATTCCTTTAGCCAGCTCCTTTATCCCATACAACTTGTATTTAGTTCTTGTTTCTCAAGGCAGCCCACCTTGGCCACCATATTTTATACTGCTCACATAGCCACCCATACCCCTAACCCCACTCTAGTTTTTCATTTTTCATAGCACTTGTTACTTTTTAACATGTTTATTATTCTTTATTATGCTTACTGTTTATTTTGCTAGAATGTAAATTTTATGAGGCATGAAATATTCATGTTCAACAGTTGTTGTTTCAACTCAATCCAACACTAATTTGAAATGACTTCCCATGTAACTCAGTTGACCAGCATATAGTAATTGGTCAAGAAATATTTGATGAAAGAATGCTGCTGAACAAAAACCCTTCTGTATCTTTTTTCTTTTAACTCTTCCACTATCACTATGTACCTATATTTATCTATATTTATTTTTTTATTTTTATTTTTAGTTCCGGGGTACATGTGTAGGATGTGCAGGTTACATGTAGACATGTGCCATAGTGGTTTGCTGCACTTATCAAACCATCACCTAGATATTAAGCACAGCATGCGTTAGCTACTTTTCCTAATACTCTCCCTCCCCACCAACCCCCTAACAGGCCCCAGTGTGTGTTGTTCCCCTCCCTGTGTCCATGTGTTCTCATTGTTCAGCTCCCACTTATAAGTGAGAACATGCAGTGTTTGGTTTTCTGTTCTTGCATTAGTTTGCTGAGGATAATGGCTTCCAGTTTCATCCATGTCCTTGCAAAGGACATGCTCTCATTCCTTTTAATGGCTACACAGTATTCCATGGTGTATATGTACACATTTTCTTCATCCAGTCTATCACTGATGGTCATTTGGGTTGATTCCATGTCCTTGCTCTTGTGAATAGTGCTGCGATGAACATACATGTGCATGTATCTTTGTAATAGAATGATTTATATTCCTTTGGGTATATGCCCAGTAATGAGATTGCTGGATCAAATGGTATTTCTGATTCTAGATCTTCGAGGAATTGCCACACCATCTTCCACAATGGTTGAACTAATTTATACTCCCACCAACATTATATAAGTGTTCCTCTTTCTCCACAACCTTATCAGCATCTGTTATTTTTTGGCTTATTTTTTCTTTTTCATTTCATTTCTATATTTATCAGCATATATTCTTTATTCTGTTCTGTTCTTTTTGTATTGCTTGACTTTTTAATAATAAATACATATTTTTATAATTTTTCCCAAAGTCAATAAAATGTATAAAGA
Organism: Gorilla gorilla gorilla; assembly: GCF_029281585.2. Classification (NCBI taxonomy): domain Eukaryota; kingdom Metazoa; phylum Chordata; class Mammalia; order Primates; family Hominidae; genus Gorilla; species Gorilla gorilla. The sequence goes on along the minus strand of NC_073228.2, from coordinate 120,920,656 downwards.
GTGGAAGAGGCATAGATAAAATAAGTTTGTGTGTGCAGGAGAGAACTGTTGATAATGAAACACCTTTTTAAGCTGTTAGTAACATTTAGCAGCCTAGTTTGGCTGCATATAATTACATTTTGTTAATATAGTAGAGTCCAGTGGACATTTGCATGATTTTTCACTAAATAAACTTTTTCAACAAAATCCATGTTTTTCAAGGAGTTTTTTTTACAGTGAATGGAAGCAGACAATAGACAGACAATTAAATAAATAACGTATCAAGAAATGATACATATTATAAAGAAAAATAAAATAGGTTAAGGCTGTAGAGAATGATGGGCAGAGATATAGAGGGTGAGGGGAAGGTACACGTAACCGGAGCAACATTGTTAAGTATTTTGTAAAATATGTTTTATGTATATGTACTTGTGAATTGCTGAGTTACAAACCAGTAAAGTCTTCTTCTTTGGAATTTTTTTTTAGTATATGTGCTGCCGAAGTGAGCACCTTCTTTGGAATTTTTTTTTAGTGACAGGAGATTTATAGCTAGAAACAGATTTTCCACACTCATAATGGCTGTGAAGGAGTTAGGGGTACAGCAGAATTGCTAAATTCTCTCTTCATAGGGGTTGTCAGATCTTTTTTTATTGAATCTAGGAATCAGCCCATGGTCTCTGCAGTTTAAATTAATGATTTTCTTTGCTGGAAATTCATGCCAATTTTTAACACTCCGTTAACCAAGATATGTCTACTCCGGAAGTCTCTCGCATGATAATGTTTAACCTCTAACCATTTTCTCACTATCTCAAATTCACATTTTAAAGATTCACCCGTTGAAAAGTTAACATGCTTTTGTCCTTTAAGTGATGATTAGTTTTTTTCTATAGAGAAAAAATGTTTTAAATATATAAGATCTAAATCCAGACAAGATCTGATAAGTCAGAGCATTTCCAATGGATCACCATAGATTGGTAATTTTCTTTTTTCCTGGATTATATTAAGTGAGTGAATGTGACCCCTTTGTTTCAGTTGTAGAAAATCTGGTCCTTCTGCAGTATTCTGCTCAAGAAGTTAGACCATTTGTATGGTGGGCTTATACAAGGAAGCTGGGAAAAAAAGAACTTCTCCACTACCAAGAAAATTCTTAAGTTGAAAACCCTCAGGTTCAACTGACATGTTTTGACGTTTAACTTACTTTTTCATAAAATAAATGCTAACCATTAAGTATAAGGACAGGTGCTTACTTGTTTGGATAGGATAAATGTAAAAATATATTTCAGGGTCTGCCTTTAAGAAGACTACAATCTAACATGACAGATAAATATTGTGAGTTCAAAAACATGCTGTTAGATAAGAGAAAAATCATTTTTCATTCATTGATGAGACATCGATTCATTAACAAAGATGCACCAGCCGGGTACACTGGCTCACGCCTGTAATCCCAGCACTTTGGGAGGCCTAGGCGGGTGGATCACGAGGTCAGGAGATGCAGACCATCCTGGCTAACACAGTGAAACTCCGTCTCTACTAAAAATACAAAAAATTAGCTGGGCATGGTGGCGGGCCCCTGTAGTCCCAGCTACTTAGGAGGCTGAGACAGGAGAATAGCGTGAACCCGGGAGATGGAGCTTGCAGTGAGCCGAGATTGCGCCACCGCACTCCAGCCTGGGCGACAGAGCGAGACTCTGTCTCAAAAAAAAAAAAAAAAAAAAAAAAGAAGTTTCACTGAAAATAGTCCAGAGGGAGGGAGCAATATAATATTTTACAGGATGAAGAGGTAGGAAAGATTGAACTATAGCAAGTAGTTGGACATGGCTATTATACAATGCAGGTAAAAGTAAATAATGGGAAATCAAGTTGAAAGTTTATTAGAACTGGCAGATCTTGAGTGCATGGAATAGGTAGAGTTGGTTGTCTGCCCCGTTCTGCATAACCCAGTGATATTTAATCCTACCCTCAGACCCAAGGCTGAATTCTCAGCATCCCATGTAAGTCATGGCAGCATTATCCTCCCATTATTAGGGATTAGTTTAGGAGAAGCACATGGCCAAATAGATGAGAGAGTTGTCTGCTGTGAGCCTACTGGCAAATGTCATCTTGCTATTAAACATTAGAAAGAAATGTTCCCACTCCTTCCAATGTTGGATCTGCATATGATACTTGAAATTTTTACAGCTGTTTTGTCATCAACCTGAGGATGAAGCCAACAAGAGAAAGAGAACATGGATCCAAGAGAACTGCTAAGAAGCAAAGGTAGGGGCCTATCTATGAAATTTCTTAATATTTGTGACATAATAAGATCCAGTGTTGCTTAATTCATTTAGAATTGTAGGTTTTTAAATTATTTGCATCTTAAAGCATCTTAACTGATAGAGTCAGGCTAGGGAATTTGAACTTACCTATATCAGAGCAGATAATGAAGAAGTACAGATACTTGTAAGTAGAGGATAAGTATTAGATTAATCTGGGCATGGTGTTTGAGATGGATTCAGTTAGGATGAAAGTGGATAGGAGAAGTAAGTTAGTAGATGATTATAATTATCTAGGTAAGAGATAATGCAAGTCCAAACGCGGGTGAGGCCATGATGAAGATAGCTTTGAACAGATATGAGACAATTTGGAAATAAAAGTGGACAAGCAAGAATGTTTGCAAGTAAGAACAAACCAGGCAATAAAGAGAGAAAGAAGAAATTATTCTGGAAAATAAACGTGTTCTTGACCATTTCTCACTGGAATTCACTGTCAGGAGCCGCAGTTGATATGGATTCTTGGAAGAGAATGTTGTAGATCATAGCAAACTGTTGTATTTAGCAGCAGCCTGCTTGACAACACCTCCTCCGACCTCTTTCCTTCCTCACTCCTTGTCCCTTACTCCAGTCTATAGGATTGTACCCTCTAGTGAAAGAGTTTAACAGAAGCCTTTGCCTCGGGCTCTGCTTACAGGAGAATGCAAAACCAAAATACTCCCCTAAAGGAAGGTTGGACTAAATAAAACAAAGTTACTTTCCACATTTAAAGTTCTGTGGTTCTAATAAACAAAACAACGTGCTTTCTAAAAGCAACTGCCCCACAGAGGAGGCATGACAATTTCCCCTCTCAAGAATATCATTAACAGTTAAATCCTATTACTACAGGCCAACAAAGGTCCTTCCAAGTTCCTTTGCTTCACTGCTATCCTGTTGAGTTTACTGCTTTTTGATTTCCCTATGTTGCGGGTCTTGGGCTTGAAAATGGCTTTCCTATCCTGGAATATTTATTTTCATGATTTCAATGTGTTGGAATATATCATGTGTAAGAATTCTGGCACATTCTAAAGAGAAGCCTCAAAAAATATATTCTAGTTTCCAAATGGATTGGCTAGTAAGAGTAATATAAATGAAAATGAAAGAAGGCAACAGGAAACAATATTGAAATTTCTAACTTAACCAAGCATAGGAGACCAGAACAGTAATGGAAACAGTGAGGGCTCTCAGTGCAGATAAGCATTTCACAGTCTGATCTACAGGCCCTACCAGTGCCATCAGTTCCAGACATTTCAGTAAAGTATGAATCACCTCTCCTGTGGAGGTAACTGCAGTGAACCTAGAACTTAACCATTGCATAAAAAAAGCACAAAGACCCCAACTAAGGCAAGCAGTCATGAAAGGCACATGTAATTCCTTGTAGGTGAGACTAGGTATATGGGAAGTAACTCCAGGATTTTACTCAGAAATAAAATATTGTAAACTGAACCACTGAGAAAAAAAATGGAAGGGTAAGCATGAACTTCATTCCTCAAAGGTATCAAATATGTAGGATATTTATTTATTTAACTTCAGAGATGGCTCATCAAATCTAAAAATGAAGTTATTTGTTAAAATAAATTGATTTGAAATAGTTTTCACCTTTTTGAATAGTGTGGGGATTTTCCAGAATGCCTATGAAATGTAAGGCATGTACTAGGTTCACATATCCAGAATTAAATAATAATGTTCTTGTCTCTACCATTTCATAAACAACTTTCCAGACACTGGAGACAAGCCCAGATTATTCAAGAGGCTTTACACACTCAACACCCACATCCACAGTCACTTTTTGCCATGGGGGATCCTTGGTGGAGCTGGCAAGGACATTATTAGGCAGTGCAAGCATTCTCATGGATAAATAGCAATGACTATTAAGCACCCTTGCCTTTTTCCTCTGTAGGAATTTGTCTCCCCTTAACCCAAAGACCTTCTTTTCTTATCCTTTTTTGATTAAGGATCTGGTAAATTCATCTATAGTGGCATAAATTTATGATTAGATATGCTAATGTTGTACCCCTCTAATACTAATGTAGCACAAAGGGTAAATTATTACATCTCCCAGAAATGTAGTCATGCTTAATGGTGCCAATACATTCTGAGAAACATGTGCTTAGGTGAGTTCTTCATCCTGTAAACATCATAGAGTGTACTCACATAAACCTAGATGGTATGGGCTACTACACACCTAGGATATATGGTACAGCCTATTGCTCCTCAGCTACAAATCTGTACTGCATGTTACTACACTGAATCCTGTGGACAATTGTAACACAAAGGTAAATATTGTGCATTTAAATATTGAAAAGGTACAGTAAAAATACTGTAAAAAATAAAAAATGGTATACCTATATAGGGCACTTATGATGAATGTAGCTTGCAGAACTAGAAGTTGCTCTGGGTAAATTGGTGAGTGAGTAGTGAGTGAATGTGCTGGCCTAGGACATTACTGTACACTATTATAGTATTATAGTACTAGTATTACTGTACCTATTATAAACACTGTACACTTATGCTACACTAAATTTTTTTTTAAAAAATTTTCTTCAATAATAAAGTTGCCTTAGCTTATTGTAACTACTTTCTAAACTTTGATTTTTTTAACATTTGACTGTTTTGTAATAACACTTAGCTTAAAATACACCTTGTACAGCTATAAATATTTTCTTCCTTTATATCTATAGTCTATAATTATTTTTCTGTGTTTTAATTTATTTTATTTGTACTTTTTAATCTTTTTTGTTAAAAACTAAGACACAAACATACATATTAGCCTAGGTCTACACAGGGTCAAGGTCAGAATATCATTCTTCCTCCAGAATTTGTCCCACTGGAAGATTTTCAGGGGCAATAACATGACATGAGGCTGTCATCTCCTATGATAACAGTGCCTTCTTCTGGAATGCCTCCTGAAGGACCTGCCTGAGGCTGTTAACTTTTAAAAATATATAAATAGAAGGAGACAGTCTAAGATAGCAATTAAGTATAGCATAGTAAATACATAAATCAGCAACATAGTCATTTATTATCATTATCAAATATTATATACTGTACCCAATTGCCTGTCCTATACTTTTATAGGACTGACAGTGCAATACATTTATTTACACCAGCATCATCACAAACACTGGAGTAATGCATTGTGCTTCAAGGTAGTGATGGCTACAACATTAGGCAATAAGAATTTTTCAGCTCCGTTATAATCTTATGGGACAACTATCCCATATGTAGTCTGTCTTTGACCAAAACATTGTTAATCAATGCATGAGTGTATTTGCATGGTTTTTTCTATTCAGTGGGGAAAAAAAAATGCCAACTACAAAATTACAGGCCTGCTAGTAGTGGAAAGATTGATTTGGAAGATAAAAAAGGGGCCAGTTGCCATAATCCTCACAAATAACACCAAGGATTTACTCTCCTATCCTGTTTTCACATGCATCACAACTCACTGGATTGCCTTTTCAGAATGACAAAGACCTAGCTGATTGTTTTTGCAAAAGGACCGCAAAACATTCATATTAGGGGAGTGTGCATTTTCACTCCACCCTAAGAAGTCTTTACAGAATGAAGAAGGGAAATAAAGTGATTAATCCGCTACCATGCAATTTTCCTTCTTGTTAATAGAACCTCCCCACAAGAGATTCTTCCTTCCCCCCTCTACTTCCCTCTTGGGCTAAGAAGCATCAGAAAGCCACGTTTCAGACAACCAAGCTAATGGGGGGTCAGAATCTGAACAAGGGTCCTGAGATGGGCAGAGGGCACAAGTAGAACATAAAGAGAGGATAGGGCTTGATATCAAGCCAGCAGTTTGTTGAGCCAGAGGCTCCCTATGGATTCCTTCGGTTGTGGAGCATTCAGCACTAATGAAGACCTTATACACCAGGAAGTGGAGACACAAAATGAAAAGATAAAATGTTTTTCAGTTGTTCAAAGCCTAGTGAAATCATTCCTCAGCCCAACGGCAGAACTGGAGGGCAGAATGGCTGGGCCCCATAACAGGTGCAGACAAATGCTGACTAGCAGTGAAAGAGCAGAGAGGAGAATAGCCCCTGAAAGCTTCTTCTTTTTATTGAACCTTGCTTTTAAGTGAAATGGTCTGGATATTCCCAACAATTCTGTTACTCGATTTTACTTACAATTTCAATTGCATATTAGGAAATTCTTGTTGGGGTATTTGAGGCTGAGAATAATACTCTTTCTATTATACTTCAGAATTGTCACCTCATCACTGCCTTTTTGAAGTCAAATTTGTTTTACTTTTTAAAGAAAATGTATTTTCCTCCTTTTATCCTGCTGCTTCCATCTCATTTTACAAAATGTTAACATTCCTTCATTATGTCACACATGGTCTCCAACAAATGTCATCAGAATTGCAAAGTTATTCAGTGTCTTGTGACTGTTTTGCAGTATTTACCCAAGTTTCCTTGCAGATCTATTCATGAATAAATTTTGCACGCTTTGTAACTGCATTCTCAGATATTGCCATTCATAGTTTTATGAGATACTAATTGTAAGACGTTGATGTTTTCCCTGTCACATATATGTCCTTATTAATTCTAGAGTATTTTAAGCAGAAAACAGCTAAATGGGAATAAAAAACAGGACGTAAACTAAGTAGTTGCCAGCAGTGAATGGCATGCTTAATTACTGCTGGCTACGGTCCTTTAAACTAAAGAGATAACCTTTGATAATTAAACACACACACACACATATTAATTCTTTCCAACATATATCATTTCTAAAATACAAGGAAGTCAACATTCTTCCCAGTTCTATCAAATTTATGATCCTTTTATTTCCGGTTTAAGTCTGGTAGACCATTCAGGTTTTATGTTTAAGCTCAGTGCTAATGCCTCTCTCATCCGCACTCCTGACTCAAGGAAATGACCAGGAGCAATTGCTAAGTAAGTACAGGGCCCATCAGCGAGTCTAACTGGCTTGCTTCCCAGATGCTCCTGCCATCTGTTGGAAATGTAGCCCAAAAGAAACAGAAGGTAGACTTAAAAATACACTTTTCCCCTTGTCTTTTAAAAAGTGTGTTTATCACGCTTTAATAATTAGCCATGTAAACATGCTTTAAATCATGGCCTCAGATACTAAAGTAAACACTGCTCCTTCACTTGGCCATGGTAGGGGAGCTTTGCATCATGATATATTTAAACAAATCTTCAGTCTCCTTGTCTCCTTATTCCATAAAATATGACATTGGCTATTAAAACAATAAGTCATATAGAGCAAAATGCAAGATGAGAGAATGGTTTTGCAGAAGAAAGAGGTCAACTAAGGGAGAAAGAATGAAACAAAAGGCACTTTGTGAGCCAAACAGCAACTATTTTCTCTCACCACATGATATGCAGCTTTTGGTAGAAGTCACTGTTGAAATTTAGATAAATTTACATAAAGTAGTATTCAAAATCATGCTCATACACTTAATAAACTAATGGAGATTTTTAGCACTCACTGTATTTTCTGAACCAAAGGAGATACAAAGCACATTGGACCTCACTCCTGCCCAAAATACCATATAAATAATCAGAGCCCTAGAACAGTCATCCTCAGACTGTGCATCAGAATTAGCACACATTTCTGGCTACAGGATTTCTGATTCAGTAGGTCTGAGGGGGCCCAAGAATGTATTTTCTAATGATTTGCCAAGCTAGAGTGATGCTGCTGTTCTAGACTATAAAGCAGTAAAGGTAAGAAAGTAGGAATTCCAGAAAAGCAGAGACAGGAAGAGAAAGCCTTTGAGATGCAGAAAGCCTTTGACAGGCAGACAGGAAGAGAAAGCCTTTGAGGACACTGAATTTTACAGCTGAATGGGATGTTAGCATTAGGAATCTCTAACTGTAACACCCCTCAATTAACAAGTTATAAAACAGAAACCCTTGGGAGTTATCTGACTTTCTCAGAGTCACTTAGTGGCCTAGTCCAAAACAGGAGCAAGATAAAAAGTTTGGCTGCTTTTGCTATGACTCTCAGAACCAAACACATATTGAGAAATTTGATCACTGGTATGCTGGTTGTACTCTGTGGATGTTTTCCCCTTTAGAAAACTTTAGGAAAATGCACAAAAAGGGAGGAAAAATAGTCTAATTCCTGGAAGTGCACATCCATGTGGACAGGTGAATCATAAATGTACTACGCATCTCCCTCCACCTGTAAGAGGCCTGCTTCAGAGAGAGAATTTTGGAGGGAGGTAGAGGAACATGGAATACCAAAGAGAGAGATGAATAGACATAAGAGAAGATAGTGTTCTTCAGGGGTACATCATGACCTTTCTTTGAGATTCCTGGGCAGTTTATGTGACTACTAGGTTGTCATCAAGGAAGTCAACCATGTCTAGAGAAGAGCTCCATCATGTGTCCGAGTCTCTAGAGCCAAGAAATAGAGAGCTTGTTTAACACAGTTGACAGCAAGTTACAAGACTGTCAGAAAGCCATGGTCCAGAGATGACCTTGAAGGAGGAAAAGAAGGCCTTAAGACCTTAAGAAGCCTTAAAGGAGGGAAAGCAGACAAAAGGTTGAGAATTTGGCAAAATATGCCAATAAACTTTAATGCTGTTATTTGTGTTTTTATATTAATTAAATATTTTAATACAATATTTGTACTGGGTGTGTTTACAGGATATAATTCAGGAAGAAAATAAGACTGAATGTTTCAATGCACAGATTTCTCAAACAAAGTGGGAAATCCATAAAAAGTGTAATGTTAGCCTCAAGGTAGGAACAATGTTTTGTTCATTATTAAATATCTGGCACCTGCACATAGTAGTTGGTCCATACTTTTGGATTAAATTAAAGTTCCTTTAGAAAACTTCAGCATACTTTATCCCTAAGGAAGAAAATAAGGAAGGCGGTATGGTTGTTTTTGAAAAAACAGTTGTAAAAAGGGAGAATTAAACACTGAGAATCAGATAAGGTACTTGCAGTAGGAAATGAATAAGAGAAATCTAGAAGGAAGGAAAGATCATGGGAGTGTACTCAAGTGGCACTTCTATAGCCACTCAATTGCCCTCCTACCACCACCTAAAGTTTTCTGCCCAAGGCTTAAGAGATTCCGAAAGTACGTTTATTAGGATCACCATTCTCTTAGAATTGGCACCCTTAACTCAAGCAAAGTGAGATATGCAAAAGCAGCCCAGTGATGTCAGGCACTATTATGTTCAAAATCTAAACCTGGGGTATGGGGCAAGCAAATGCTAATCGACTGGCTTCCCCCATCATTTTCTTTTAGTGCCTCCCTTAAACTGGGCTACCTTTGCATCCTTTGCATATGTAGGCCACAAAAGGGCAAAATCCTATTCTAAGCTACGTAGGGCCTGGTGCTCTGAGTATTCCAAAGGGCTGGAATAATCATCCCAACAGCAATCAATTCCCCTGTTAGTGGTGGACACGAATGCTGAGTGAGGCGGGCAAAGAGGACCAAAGTGAGGTGGGCAAAGAGAAGTTATGTAACAATGTTATCTTACAAAAACTCTAATGGTGTCTTTATAGAAGCCATTTCCCCAAAATACATAACACCAAGTTGTTGCTGCCTTTAATAGTAAAACGTTTGCTTCCTATAAACCCTGAAGGTGCGCTTTGCGAATTAGTAAAACCTTGGAAAATAGCAAAACAAGAAATTCCCTCATGTTACAAACACAAGGATTCATTTACATGGAAGGAATTCCTTACCAGTCAGGGCTCATTTTTTCACTAATCAACCATTACTTAAATTTTGGTTCTGCATGAACCACATGCCCCTCATGTGCCTTGCACAGCAAAAGTTGAGTAAATGGAATCATAAAATTCCATCTTGCTGTGCAGCTCTCAGGCAGGCTGAGCAAATACAATGATGAGAAATGGGCAAAAGATAACACCAGAGGCTACCATGGTTCAACTGTCAGGCCTCTGAGCCCAAGCCAAGCCATCGCATCCCCGGTGACTTGCACGTATAGGCCCAGATGGCCTGAAGTAACTGAAGAATCACAAAAGAAGTGAAAAGGCCCTGCCCCACCTTAACTGATGACATTCCACCATTGTGATTTGTTCCTGCCCCACCTTAACTGAGTGATTAACCCTGTCAATTTCCTTCTCCTGGCTCAGAAGCTCCCCCACTGAGCACCTTGTGACCCCCTCCCCTGCCCACCAGAGAACAACCCCCTTTGACTGTAATTTTCCATTACCTTCCCAAATCCTGTAAAACAGCCCCACCTCTATCTCCCTTCGCTCTCTTTTTGGACTCAGCCCACCTGCACCCAGGTGAAACAAACAGCTTTATTGCTCACACAAAGCCTGTTTGGTGGTCTCTTCACACGGACGCACTTGAAATTTGGTGCCGTGAGTCGGATCGGGGGACCTCCCTTGCGAGATCAATCCCCTGTCGTCTTGTTCCTTGCTCCATGAAAAAGATCCACCTACGACCTCAGATCCGCCAGCCCAAGGAACATCTCACCAATTTTAAACCAGGTAAGCGGCCTCTTCTTACTCTCTTCTCCAACCTCTCTCACTGTCCCTCCACCACTTTCTCCTTTCCACTCTTCAATCTCTCCCTTCTCTTAATTTCAATTCCTTTCATTTTCTGGTAGAGACAAAGGAGACACGTTTTATCCGCGGACCCAAACTCCAGCGCCGGTCACAGACTAGGGAATGCAGCCTTCCCTTGGTGTTTAATCCTTGCAGGGACGCCGCTCTGATTATTCACCCACGTTTCAGAGGTGTCAGACCACGCAGGGACGCCTGCCTTGGTCCTTCACCCTTAGCGGCAAGTCCAGCTTTTCTAGGGAAGGGGCAAGTACCCCAAACCCTTCTTTCTGTGTCTCTACCCCTTCTCCACCTTTCTGGGGGGCAAGAAACCCCCAACCCCTTCTTCACTCTTAGTGGCAAGTCCCGCTTTTCTACAGGAGGGGCAAGTACCCCAGCCTCGTATCTCTGTGCCCCAATCCCTTATTTCCGCACCCCGACCTCTTATCTCTGCGCCCCAATCCCTTACTTCCATGCCCCGACCTCATCTCTGCACCCCGACCCCTTATTTCCGCACCCTGACCTCTTATCTCTGTGCCCCATCCCTTATTTCCGCCCCCTGACTTCTTATCTGTGCCCCATCCCTTATTTCCGCCCCCCGACTTCTTATCTCTGCGCCCCAACCCCTTATATCCGTGCCTCAACCCCTTTCCCACTTTTCTGGAATGTAAGAACCCCCGAACCCCTTCCCTCCGTGTCTCTACTCTCTCTTTTCTCCAGGCTTGCTTCCTTCACTGTGGGCAACCTTCCACCCTCCATTCCTCCTTCTACTCCCTTGGCCTGTGTTCTCAAAAACTTAAAATCTCTTCAACTCACACCTGACCTAAAACCTAAATGCCTTATTTTCTTCTGTAATGCCGCTTGACCCCAGTACAAACTCGATAGTAGTTCCATATAACCAGAAAATGGCACTTTCAATTTTTCCATCCTGCAAGATCTAAATAATTCTTGTTGTAAAATGGGCAAATGGTCTGAGGTGCCTGACGTCCAGGCATTCTTTTACACATCGGTCCCTCCCTAGTCTCTGTGCCCAGTAAAACTCGTCCCAAATCTTCCTTCTTTCCCTCCCACCTGTCCCCACAGTACCAACTCGAAGTGTTGCTGAGTCTTTCTAATCTTCCTTTTCTACAGACCCATCTGACCTCTCCCCTCCTCCCCAGGCTGCTCCTCACCAGGCCGAGCTAGGTCTAAATTCTTCCTCAGCCTCTGCTCCTCCACCCTATAATCTTTTTATCACCTCCCCTCCTCACACCTGGTCCGGCTTACAGTTTCATTCCGTGACCAGCCCTTCCCCTCCTGCCCAGCAACTGACTCTTAAAAAGATGGCTGGAGCTAAAGGCATAGTCAAGATTAATGCTCCTTTTTCTTTATCCCAAATCAGATAGCGTTTAGGCTCTTTGTCATCAAATATAAAAATCCAGCCCAGTTCATGACTTGTTTGGCAGCAACCCTGAGACACTTTACAGCCCTAGACCCTAAAATGTCAAAAGGCCATCTTATTCTCAAAATACATTTTATTACCCAATCTGCTCCCGACATTAAATAAAACTCCAAAAGTTAAATTCTGGCCCTCAAACCCCACAACAGGACTTAATTAACCTAGCCTTCAAGGTGTACAATAAAAGAAAAAAGTTGCAATTCCTTGCCTCCACTGTGAGACAAACCCCAGCCACATCTCCAGCACACAAGAACTTCCAAACGCCTGAACCACAGCGGCCAGGCATTCCTCCAGAACCTCCTCCCCCAGGAGCTTGCTACAAGTGCCAGAAATCTGACCACCAGGCCAAGGAATGCCTGCAGCCCAGGATTCCTCCTAAGCCATGTCTCATCTGTGCGGGACCCCAATGGAAATCGGACTGTTCAACTCACCTGGCAGCCACTCCCAGAGCCCCTGGAACTCTGGCCCAAGGCTCTCTGACTGACTCCTTCTCGGCTTAGCAGCTGAAAACTGACACTGCCCAATCGCCTCGGAAGCTCCGTAGACCATCACGGACGCCCAGCTTCAGGTAACTCTCACAGTGGAAGTTAAGTCCATCCTCTTAGTCAATACGGAGGCTACCCACTCCACACTACCTTCTTTTCAAGGGCCTGTTTCCCTTGCCTCCATTAACTGTTGTGGGTATTGACGGCCAGGCTTCTAAACCCCTGAAAACTCCCCCACTCTGGTGCCAACTTGGACAACACTCTTTTATGCACTCTTTTTTAGTTATCCCCACCTGCCCAGTTCCCTTATTAGGCCGAGATATTTTAACCAAATTATCTGCTTCCCTGACTATTCCTGGACTACAGCTGCATCTCATTGCCGCCCTTCTCCCCAACACAAAGCCTCCTTCGCGTCTTCCTCTCGTATCCCCCAACCTTAATTCACAAGTATGGGATATCTCTACTCCTTCCCTGGCAACTGATCACATGCCCGTTACCATCCCATTAAGACCTAATCACCCTTACCCCGCTCAACGCCAATATCCCATCCCACAGCATGCTTTAAAAGGATTAAAGCCTGTTATCACTCACCTGCTACAGCATGGGCTTCTAAAACCTATAAACTCTCCTTACAATTCCCCTATTTTACCTGTCCAAAAACCGGACAAGTCTTACAGATTAGTCCAGGATCTGCACCTTAAATACCAACTTGTTTTGCCTATCCATCCTGTGGTGCCCAACCCGTACACTCTTTTGTCCTCAATACCTTCCTCCACAACTCACTATTCCATTCTCGATCTTAAAGATGCTTTTTTCACTATTCCACTGCACCCCTCATTCCAGCATCTCTTTGCTTTCACTTAGACTGACCCTGACACCCATTAGGCTCAGCAAATTACCTGGGCAGTACTGCTGCAAGGCTTCACAGACAGCCCCCATTACTTCAGTCAAGCCCAAATTTCATCCTCATCTGTTACCTATCTTGGCATAATTCTCATAAAAACACACGTGCTTTCCCTGCTGATTGTGTCTGATTAATCTCCCAAACCTCAATCCCTTACAAAACAACAACTCCTTTCCTTCCTAGCCATGGTTACTGAGGTCAGAATTCTTACACAAGATCCAGGACCACACCCTGTAGCCTTTCTGTCCAAACAACTTCACCTTACTGTTTTAGCCTAGCCCTCAGGTCTGCGTGCAGCGGCTGCTGCTGCTTTAATACTTTTACAGGCCCTCAAAATCACAAACTATGCTCAATCACTCTCTACAGCACTCATAATTTGCAAAATCTATTTTCTTACTCACACCTGACGCATATACTGTCCGCTCCCCGGCTCCTTCAGCTGTACTCACTCTTTGTTAAGTCTCCACAATTACCATTGTTCCTGGCCGGGAATTCAATCCGGCCTCCCACATTATTCCAGATACCACACCTGACCCTCATGACTGCATCTCTCTGATCCACCTGACGTTCACCCCATTTCCCCATATTTCCTTCTTCCCTGTTTCTCCCCCTGATCACACTTAGTTTATTGATGGTAGTTCCACCAGGCCAAATCACCACACACCAGCAAAGGCAGGAGATGCTATAGTACAAGCCACTAGCCCGCCTCTCAGAACCTCTCATTTCCTTTCCATCATGGAAATCTATCCTCAAGGAGATCACTTCTCAGTGTTCCATCTGCTATTCTACTACCCCTCAGGGATTATTCAGGCCCCCTCCCTTCCCTACACATCAAGCTTGAAGATTTGCCCCCACCCAGGACTGGCAAATTAGCTTTACTCAACATGCCCTGAGTCGCGAAAACTAAAATACCTCTTAGTCTAAGTAGACACTTTCACTAGATAGGTAGAGGCCTTTCCTACAGGGTCTGAGAAGGCCACCGCAGTCATTTCTTCCCTTCTGTCAGACATAATTCCTCAGTTTAGCCTTCCCACCTCTATACAGTCTGATAACAGACCAGCCTTTATTAGTCAAATCAGCCAAGCATTTTTTCAGGCTCTTAGTATTCAGTGACAGACTAATGGTCTATTAAAAACACACCTCACCAAGCTCAGCCACCAACTTAAAAAGGACTGGACAATACTTTTACCACTTTCCCTTCTCAGAAGTCAGACCTGTCCTCAGAATGCTACAAGGTACAGCCCATTTAAGCTCCTGTATAGACACTCCTTTTTATTAGGCCCCAGTCTCATTCCAGACACCAGACCAACTTAGACTGTGCCCCCAAATAACTTGTCATCCCTACTATCTTCTGTCTAGTCATACTCCTATTCACCATTCTCAACTACTCATACATGCCCTGCTCTTGTTTACACTGCTGGTTTACACTGTTTCTCCAAGCCATCACAGCTGATATCTCCTGGTGCTATCCCCAAACTGCCACTCTTAACTCTTGAAGTAAATAAATAATCTTTGCTGGCAGGACTATGCTGAACCTCCGTAGGCACTCTCTAATTAGATGTCCTAGGTCCTCCCAATTCTTAGTCCTTTTATACCTGTTTTTCTCCTTCTCTTATTCCATTTAGTTTTTCAATTCATACGAAACCGTATCCAGGCCATCACCAATCATTCTATACCACAAATGTTTCTTCTAACATCCCCACAGTATCACCCTTTACCACAAGACCTCCCTTCAGCTTAATCTCTCCCACTCTAGGTTGCCACACCGCCCCTAATCCTGCTTGAAGCAGCTCTGAGAAACATCGCCCATTCTCTCTCCATACCACACCCCAAAAATTTTCGCCTCCCCAACACTTCAACACTATTTTGTTTTATTTTTCTTATTAATATAAGAAGGCAGGAATGTCAGGCCTCTGAGCCCAAGCCAAGCCATCGCATCCCTGGTGACTTGCACGTATAGGCCCAGATGGCCTGAAGTAACTGAAGAATCACAAAAGAAGTGAAAAGGCCCTGCCCCGCCTTAACTGATGACATTCCACCATTGTGATTTGTTCCTGTCCCACCTTAACTGAGTGATTAACCCTGTCAATTTCCTTCTCCTGGCTCAGAAGCTCCCCCACTGAGCACCTTGTAACCCCCTCCCCTGCCCACCAGAGAACAACCCCCTTTGACTGTAATTTTCCATTACCTTCCCAAATCCTGTAAAACAGCCCCACCCCTATCTCCCTTCGCTCACTCTCTTTTTGGACTCAGCCCACCTGCACCCAGGTGAAACAAACAGCTTTATTGCTCACACAAAGCCTGTTTGGTGGTCTCTTCACACGGACGCACATTAAATCAGCCATTTTCTAAGTTGTTTCCATTTGAAATCACTGAAATTTTGGAGACGTAATCAGCCCTTGTTGCTACTTGTTATTTCTGTGTGGTTCATTGCGGTCCAGGCTCTCGGAGGGCACATCTGGTCACACTAATGGCTCTTCCAGGCAGGGCACTGCCCCATCTGCCAGGGCCTGTGGAGACAAGGGCAGGGCAGTTCTTGCCCCCAAGAGGCTCCGGGCCCATCAGCACAAACTTCTGTGGTCCTGGCTGTTTGCCTATGCAGAGAAGGGCACTGGAGCAGGGGCAGAGTGCTGTGGGTCAGCCCAAGGCATGGATTTAATGAAAGGTCTGCTGGAAGCCACATCAAACAGCAGCACGAGTCCACAAATCCGCTCAGCAAGGTAACTTGAAGGGCATCTGTCACATTTCTCTCCCGTGATGGTTAGCCCTTGATATACCCAGAAAGATCTCTTTGCAGCACTTTAAAATACTGACTGTACACCTCTCATATTGCCCACAAACAACTCTGAAACCATAATACAAACAAGGCTTATCTCTGCTCTTGGGTGTCCACATAGCAGGTATCCATGCCCATTGAATGCACTTAGGAATGAACAGGGAGAATGCCTTTTGAAGCTGTGGTTGGGCAGAGACTATAACAGTTCATGTGTCACACCTGCACCTTAAGTCAAGCTCACAGCCAACTGGTAAACTTTCCTCCAGCTATGTTTCAGAATCACTCTATGGCCTGAACAGCTCAGGACATAAGGAATTTAAACATGCAATTTACATATACTTGGAGGTTTCCAAATATACGAGTTTGTGTCACATATTGTGAATAAATTAAAAGCCATTAGGTACTTTAAAAAATATAGTAGATTAATGTTCCCCCTGTCTGCCCAACTCCATAATTGTTTCTTTAAGCCTCTTTTAAAGTGAAACATACATTCAAATAGTAATTTTTTTAGGTCATTGAGTAAAGCACATTTTATGCTTCTGCAGATCCACTTTGCCACCAAGGGAAGGAAACAACAAAACAGATTCAAGAACAATTTATAAGGAATTCTTAAAATTTAAAATGCAGTCACTTAGATAGAACCAGTATCCCTGGTATCTTGGATGAGTAAGATATTAAACCAGTATCGAGTTGAACAAGAGAATGAAGCAATCAGATTTTCAGGTTTAAACAGCTCTTCCTCACAGTATTGTTCCCAAGGAGAAGTGACGCTAAGCTAAGCCAATGACTCATCAGACTCATATCAGAGACCCCAAGTCTCAAAGAAGATTCTTTCAGTGTACCCAGGATCTCCATCTTATGTGTTTACTAAAATTTATTTTCAGATTATCTGATTAATTTACATTCTTATTTAATGTTTCCGGTATGCATTTACATGATTCATTTATTCTTAAAGTGACTGTTAATGAAGTATCCATAATGTGCAGGTTACTGAACTAGAGGCAGTGAGAGATGCAAAAAATAATCACTTGAATCAAAAGCAGAAATGTGCCTTATCACACAAATAGATAACCCACCACATATATATGCCCACCGAAGAAAAAAATTATACAGTGATACTAGTACAGTCAGAATGACTTTATTTGGCACCATCACTATAGGTACAGAGACCACTGCAATGGGATTTTTCCGTAGAGAAGAGAGATTGGGCTCAACTCCAAATACAGCATGGGCATCTGGGAATTTATAGCCAAGGAGCAGGGTGGGTGTTGGAGGATGGAAAGTTACTGTGAGGAAATATTAGGGTAATGGAGATTCATGCTAAAGACAGGCCAGGGTAATTAGACATCACCTGAGTGATGGTGAAGATAAGGGCCCCATCAGATATTGAGGGTGACTTGTTATTGAAGGTGGGAGGTTCTTTCTAAACTGACTTAGAAGGAGTCTTGGTAAAACTGGGTTTTACAAGGAGATACACAAATGAGCCTAAGAGAAGGCTCAAGGGTCTGACTAAAGTTTGGCCAAGCAAAGAATCTTGGCCTCCAGGCCAGGTCCTTTTGTCTGTGATCAGCCTGCTGCTCCCACCTCTCCATCTCCCATGGTTCTGTGATACTCTTTCTTATCTTCTTCTTCTCCTTTTTCTCTTCATAGTACTCACTTTCCCTGATATTTTTCTCCTCTCTTGACAAGTTATTTAAGCCCACTTGTTTTAGGAAACCAGATGTATTTAGTAGATAAAGGATATACCAAGGCCTGGTATTTGGTATTTGCTCAATATATATATAGGATGGATGGATGGATGGATGGATGGATGGATGGATGGAGACAAATAGGGACCCTATTCTGAGTGAGCTCATGGCCTAAATAACATGACAAGTAATATGAATGCATATGTTTAATAAGTCTAAAAAGTGATACATCATAAAGAATTAAGTGCAAAACACAAATCTGTAAGGTAGAATCAAATATACTGTAGTTCCACCTGTAGTTATTTCAGGCAACACTAATTTTAGGACCTGAACCACATTGGCATCATCCAGCAAGTTGACATTATGAAGATATGGGAGTCTCACTTGATAAAGTGCAGGAGAGAAATTAAATACCGAAGTTCTAGAGTTAGAATGCCTGGATTCACACATTGCCTTTATCATTTGCTGGCTGTTGGAACTTGGAAAAGTATTAACTACAGTTTTCTGTTCCTCAGTTTCCAAAATTGTAAATAATGGCACCAACTTCATAAAGACATGATAAGGATGAAGTAGCATGATCCATGCACAGCATTTACATGTTGTGAGAAGTTATTTATTGAGAAGTTATTGACATTAGTAAAAATTATTATTGCAAAATAATGTACATGAGTCATCTCTCTCACCCAGATAAGCCAAGAAGAGACTTTGTGCCTGTGTCAAGGGTGCACATCAATCTCGTTTGAATCCCTACAGTTATGCTTCCCTCAGCAAGTGTTTCCAGGGTAAAGACTGGTTAATGAACACTTGATTTCACACAGCTACACAATAAACCTCACTCAGGTCGTGAACCAGCCAGGAACACATGGGTCTTGAGGGAAGTGTCCTTTGCACAGAAGGAGAGAATTTGAAGAACACATACACAGTGGAAAATGCAGAAAATGCAGAAAACCCCCCAGAGATTCTGTGTGGATATGAAACAGTTATGGTGAGCACTTACTGAATTGTTTTTAGTCACCCACATAAGAAGCTATGGCAAAGTTTAAAATGGAAAAGTTAAAATGTAAAATGTATGTATTAACTCCCGTGCTAAGGTCTCATACCCTAGAGGGAAACCTCATCTCTCTTTTGAGAAGAGGAAATTAATATATGTTTATTGAGTCCTGTGATAATGTAAATTACAATCATGCCTCTCAACCAAAAGAATATCGATTCTAAGTGGTGATGGTGAATAAATCTCTGTAGAGGGCTGTCATTTTCAACTCAGTGGCTCTCCTTGAAGCTTTTTAAAAGCTTTACATTAAACTAAGCCAAAGGCAGATTCAAAAAATGATTTTAAAGAATTTATTTCAAAATGGATGAAATAACAATAGGTGAAGTAATAATAATTTCATAAATCTGTCTTGGAAGAAAACCAGCTAACTTACCACTTTTCAAATGGGAAAAGAATGAAAATTCTCCAGCACATACATAGCATTTTATGCTTCTAAAAATTAAAAATGGATGAAGTAGCTTTTTTTCTTCATAAAAGTAGGGAGAAAAGGTAATTTTTAGATTGGGATCAAGGCTTCCAGGTTTGAATCTAGAATAAATTTTAAATCCCCAAAGCAATTGAGAATGATTTTTAAATATTTTAAACCTGCCTGCTTTTAACAAAAGGAACCCACTCAAACGACAAAAGGGGGAAAAAAGTATCTAATCAGATCTTGTTCTTGTCTCCAAAGTGGTGATTTTTCAAGCACTCGAGAAGAGTTAAATAAGGGCTATTACACAGTTTCACATTGGATGATCAACAATGTAAATACAGAAAGAATCTCATAATTACTGAAGGAAACTTCCAGCTGTGGGCAATTAAAGATTTACCATATTAACAATGAGAACCTTCCAAACATGGGGAAAAAAGAGGCAATTCACAGAACTTACGGTTTCCGCTAAAACAATGGCATAATCAAACATCTGACCCAGAGAAGTCAAGAAATAGTTGTGCTGAATGATCAGATGCACTTGACTCCGGATCAAATGCAGCATAAACTCAAACATCATCCCTAGTACCAGAATGGAGTTATTTGCATTTTCATATCCATAGAACATTTAGAAATGTTGACAGCTTATATCATGTCCAAAAGTGGTGGTGGGAAAATGTTCCACTCTTTTCCCTTCAATTCACATATGAGTGAGAAAATGGAATTCCTTAGGTCTCTAGATATTCATGACTCTAGTGCCTCAGGCTAACGTTTTCATTTCCCTTTTTTTTCTTTACAGTAACACTTTCCATTTAAGGGAAGCGCTTTTTATGGGCTATTTTATAATTTTTTTTATCCAGTTCTTCATGAATACTGGTAAAATAAAAAGCTATAGTAATTTTAAACATTTCCAGGTTTGACCTGTTGGTCCACACAGAAGTCTAAAACTCATAATTTGGGAACAGTTATTTTGAATGAATAACTGAGTAGCTTTCAATGCACAATTTCTCTGTAATATACAAGTGTAGTGGAGTCCAAAATTCACTCACTCACACCACAATTTATATAGATCTCTTAATTTGTCGATAAATAATCTGATTTTCTTACAGAGCCCCTGCTGAGTAGTTAATGGGATAATTTAGTTGAGTAGCTATTCAACTTAAAATATACTTTGGCCCAATCATTTAAAAATCTTTTAAAATAATATTGCTCAGCCCATTTTGAAATGCTCTATCTTTGAACCTCTCATCAGCAATACTGGGCATGTCTGAGATATGCGGAATGAATGAAAGATGTGACTTCTAAAATATGATTATAAAGAGAAGAGAAGACTTCCTCAGTCAGGGTCCTTAGTTCCTCCCATCTTTTGGGCAACACTAGCTAGTTGTACTGCTTCCTTCTCTTGTTTGTGAGGGCCTGGCAGCAGTTACTGGCACACAGTGTCTAACCTAGGCCCTCATATATACAGAGACTCACAAAATCTCCATTGACTCTCCCAAGTGAGTGTTCCACTCTCTGCCTTGGCTATAGGATCACATTGATTTAACCAATTCAGTCTCCATGACAAACTTCTTGCTTCCAACTCAGCTACATTCCTGGACATGTTCAGGGGAATAAGGACTCACGTGTCCTTGCTATGCCACGCAGGAACTGAAAAAGGGCCATGAGACTGCCTCACTTGCAGATTCACCTCACTTACCTATCATGAGGTATTCTGGACTCTCCTTCCCATAATCCCCTGAGAGTAGAAGAAAACATTCTCTGCCTCATATCCTGCTTCTCCTGGACTTCAACTCCACACGCTTGTCTTAATGACACTGATAGTTAGGGGCATTTTCTCTTCACATTGGGACATCTCTATAATCAGAATGACCCAGTTCAGAACATGCTACCTCAAAATATGGTACCTTGGCATTTGAGAAAACAGCAGAAGCAGGAGATCTTTCTGACCTTCTCTCAACATTCTTCCCTGTAGCAGGCCATAAAAGAATTCTCTAACCTTCCTCGAAAGTAGATAAGACCCTCATTCCAGAGTGGTCCTTCCCCTACCCACAAGAAAAGAATGAAGACACAGAGACACAAGGAAGAATCTAAACAAAGAGGCCTTGTTGAGTTTCCCCTCAACCCAGTTTATTACCATTAGATCATACCCCCTTTTATCCTATCATGCTTCTGTACAACTGTCCACTCTTTATCAAACCTAAGCATAAAAATACAGTTTTTCCTGTTTCTTTGAGTCTTAATTTCTGAAGACTCCCACGTCACCTAAAATTTATATTAAATAAATGTGTACGCAGGGTTCAGTGGCTCAGGACTGTAATCCCAGCACTTTGGGAGGCTGAGGCGGGCAGATCACCTGAGATCAGGAGTTCGAGACCAGCCTGACCAAAATGGTGAAACCCTGTCTCTACTAAAAATACAAAAAAATTAGCTGGGCCTGGTGGCTGGCACCTGTAATCCCAGCTACTTGGGAGGCTGAGGCAGAATTGCTTGAATCTGGGAAGCAGAGGTTTCAGTGAGCCAAAATCGCGCCATTGCACTCCAGCCCGGGCAAAACGAGAGAAACTCTGTCTGAAAAACTAACAAATAAATAAAATAAAATAAAATAAAATAAAATAAATGTGTATGCTTTCCTCTTGTTAATCTATCCTTTAACAAGATATAGGGGGCTCAGCCCTGAGTCTAGCAAGGGTTGAGGAAAGAAATCTTTTCTCCGGTATAGAAGTCTCTCAGGCAAGCCCTTATTAAGTTACAGGAGAGCTCAAAATAATGTATCAAGTTATTTCTTCCTTCCATTTGCCCTTCCCCATCCCCATCCTAACCCCACCTTGTTTTCAAGCATATTGTCTTGCTCCAGAGATTAGGTAATCACTTTTCTCTGTCCTGGGGTGATAAGCTTCTGGGCTGTAAAAGTGATTCCTCTAACTTTTTCTCACACTTCAATGCAGTAGATCTTTTAGCTGGAGGTCAGCATGTGACTTTGAATCAGAAGATTCAGAGTCCAGACTTCTGGGTTCTAATTTAGGCCATTATTTTATTCTCTACTTTTCGAATACTTTCTAATGATATCTTCCTGGGTAAGTCACTTAACCTTTTCTGATTGTTCGTTTCTCTCTGTAAAAGAGAAGGTGTAATACATGTTCTTTCTGCATCTTAGTGTCCTTGTAAGAACGATATGATTTCCTGGGGTTGAAATGTTTTGTAGATAACTGTTAAATCAAGTTTAGCCTAAAGCTGCCTCTTCATATATTTTAAATTCAGCCTAAAATATTCTTTGTATGTAGCAAACTGTAACCTAAATGGAGGTGTATAGAGGCTCTATGTAACCTACTCTTTGACCAGTCACCGAATTTGGCCAATCAAAGGGAATCAAATGTTCAAACTGTGTTCAAATAAGGCAGATGTCAAGCTGTAACCAATCCAGCTGTTTCTGCACCTCACTTCAGTTTTCTGTACATCATTTTCCTTTTTCTGTCCATAAATCTTCCACCATGTGGCTGCACTGGAGTCCCTCTGAATCTATTCTGGCTCAGGAGGCTGCCCAATTCATGAATCATTCTTTACTTAATTTAACTCTATTAAATTTAATTTGAGTAAAGTTATTCTTTTAACATAACAAATACAGGAAATAGAAGCTTCTTCCTTTTCAAAATGCAAAATCAGCAGATTCCGCACTAGGCACATGTAATGCCAATTATTTGACACAGCACTTAATACCTCATTCTATTGGCAGTTTTGCCTGCAGAATCTGTCTGCTTAAAAAGACCTAGAGTCACATGATCATAGATTATTAACTATCACTTTATTATAAAATTGAATTGCTAGAATTTATTGAAATATGTTTCCTGTACCTTTTTTTTTTTTTTTTTTTTTTTGAGATGTAGTCTAGCTTTGTCACCCAGGATGGAGTGCAGTGGTGTGATCTTGGCTCACTGCAAGCTCTGCCTCCCGGGTTCACGCCATTCTCCTGCCTCAGCCTCCTGAGTAGCTGGGACTACAGGCACCTGCCACCAGGCCCAGCTAATTTTTTTTGTATTTTTAGTAGAGACGGGTTTTCACCGTGCTAGCCAGAATGGTCTCCATCTTCTGACCTTGTGATCCACCCACCTCGGCCTCCCAAAGTGCTGGGATTACAGGCATGAGCCACTGCACCCGACGGTTTCCTGTATTTTCAAATCACCATAGAATGAGAACTGAAAATCGCTTATCATCTTTACATTTCTTTGGTTCACTGCTAAGAAACAGGCTTCAAGTCAGGGCCTTGTCTCTGATGACTCTGCCAAGTCATGGGGTCATTAAGTCGTGTGGGGCATAAAGAAAGATCATAGATGGGCTGATGTTTTAGGAGACCTATGCTTTACACAGTGGAGGCAGTAGTCACAGTTCTGATCCAGAAGACTCTTCACCTAAAAAGAAGATCAAAACTGAGACTCACCACTCTAGTCTGTTCTAAATTGTTATGCACAAAGGAATGCACATGATTCAATTCTGTATTATTCCTTCTAGTTAAGATTCAAATCACTGAATAGTACTGAACAGAACACAGAATTGGGGAAAAAAAACTTTCCAATTTTTAATGAAAAAAAGCCTTTGGTCTTTTATAAGTTTTTCCATGTAAAAATGATTGTATGACAAGCAACTGAAATACATAATTTACCAGAAAAAATATTACCTACTAGCTTTAAAAAATATCAAGATGATGAACACACATACCATATATTTGTTGGTTTTAGAGGCAAAAGAGAAAAGAAAATCATTGAATATTTAATTATCTGAGACAATACCTTATTTTCTATCTAAAAAAACATGAGCTTTAGGGAGGAATAGTTACTTAAGGTACTATAGTTATCTTCTCTTATCAGTAGCCATACTTTCTAGTCATCAGTGCCTATATTCTAAACTGTATTTAATGATCTAAAACAAGAAAAATCATAATTACATCTCTTTGAGGCCCAAAAAGAGATATAACTACTTAATTCCATCTATGAAATATCTGGGATAACAATTCATTTCAGTTTATAGAATGAAAAATACTTTTAACTTGCATTTTAAATGCATAGAACCAAGAACGAGAAAGGCTACTCATTCCTTTTCTTCATATAGTAATGCTCATCTCTGCGTAAGTTTCCTTTATAAATTGATTGCCCTGTGATTTTTCCATAGTTTGAAAAAAAATTATAAAAAGAGAATACTTTATTACTTTTTCCCTAAATGATAAGAAAAAAAACAACAGAATTATCCTGCTTAAGCCTCTTCAGGTGATTCTAATAATCACGCAAATTTTAAAACCCCTTGTAGGGGAAGAAAGGTATGATACCTTTCCTCACTCATCATCAGGGCTATGGCCTACACTCCATAAAAAAGATAGGCTAATAAGAGAAAGACACAACAAATTTACTTAATCAAGTTTTATGTCACATGGGAGCCTTTAGAAATGAAGACCCAAAGACCCTGGAAAAGCAGTCTATCTTTATGCTGAGGTTCAATGAAGAATGGACAGTCGCGTAGACACGTTAAGGGAGGAGACCATCCCTCATATTGTCTTATGCCCAATTTCTGCCTCCAAAGAAAGAAAAAGTAAAAACTAAAAGGCAGAAATGAAATCCACAAGCAGACAGCCCGGCGCCACACCCTGGGCCTGGTAGTTAAAGATCGACCCCTGACCTAATCGGTTATGTTATCTATAGATTAGACATTGTATAGACCAGCAATGTGAAAATCCCTATCATGTTTTGTTCCTATCTAATTACCGGTGCATGCAGCCCCAAGTCACGTACCCCCTGCTTGCTCAATTGATCACGACCCTCTCACGTGCACCCCCTTAGTGTTGTGAGCTCTTAAAAGGGACAGGA
Organism: Gorilla gorilla gorilla; assembly: GCF_029281585.2. Classification (NCBI taxonomy): domain Eukaryota; kingdom Metazoa; phylum Chordata; class Mammalia; order Primates; family Hominidae; genus Gorilla; species Gorilla gorilla. The sequence continues at coordinate 120,895,288 of NC_073228.2, read as the reverse complement.
ATTGCTTACTCGGGGAGGTGGGGGGGCTTGGCTCTTGAGACAGGAGTCTTGCGGATGCCCCGGCCGAATAAACCCCTTCCTTCTTTAACTCGGTGTCCGAGGAGTTTTGTCTGCGGCTCGTCCTGCTACAACGTGATTGGACAAAAGGGTCTGATCCAATGGTAATGGAGTAAGCTCTGAAACCCAGCAAAGCCTATCAGTTCATATTCTTCTTGGCCTCTCTGTGTAGCATTCCTTCCTCCTGGGTATAAGGCAGGAACCCTCTGGAAAGTGGGGATCTTTTGACCTACTTTCAGGCAAGGTGGGTCAGAGAACTTCTTTAGGGCTAGCTTTCAACAGAAAGGTGGGAAAGGTCAACATGACCTTCTTGTTTCTGAAGCCCTCTCAATCTCTTTCAATTCAAAGTACTTTGAGGCAGCATTTTCCCTCCTAACACCTCCTCTTAGCTGGCTATTCGTTGTTGTATCCAAATCTCTCTCTGCTTCCTACATCTTCTTTGCATTGCCAAATCCCCATTCCACGGGCAACATTTCCTTTCTATATCCTACCTCTCTCTCCTATAGCTACATCTCCTTTCCAGAACCTATTTCCCTTTTCTGGAGCCTATTCTCTTAGGAGCCTAAATTTAATGAGGTGTCAAGTAATCTACCTTTCACTCTCCTATGTTAGTCTGTGAAGGTAATTGTAAGTGTCCTTGAGTATTTGTGTCTTAATGGAAGACTCTGGGAGAATAAAAAGGCTTTTAGAAGCAAAGTAATGAAACCTTGGTAGAAGTTAGATACCTCAGTCAGTTAATTTTGGCCTTTACTTATAATATACTGCTTATGAGACTCTATATTTTCATTCTGAAAGTAAGGGAAATAAAACAACACCACCAAAAACCTAAAGATTTGAACTTTATAAATTAATATTCTTTCCCCCAAATAATCCCCACTCAAGAGACAAACATCTGGAAAAACAGAATTTTTAGTTTAATTCACAATGGAATTCAAACTATTTTTTTAGTCCTTTTTTATTGAGAGGGCCAGATGCAATGCATCACAAATTGTTTGCCTAATTCAAACCATAAAGAAAATTATCTCTCTTCCATATGACATCAAATTTAGAAAAGGGAGGTTGGGTGTGGAGCAACAGTAACAATTCCTACTTTTAAAAGTTTGAAGGATGTATATATACTCAGCAGTTCTTCAGATGTCATGCAAACATTCTGAAGTATTTCCCTTTAAGATAAGTTTTGCTTTCTTATTTTTCTAAAATAAGTTATTACATACATCTCAGAGTTTACTCAGAAGAAGGCTACATTGTGTATATGTGGCATAAAATGTGTCCTCTAAAATGAAAAGTTGATTTCATAAATTTGATTAGTAGAACACTCTGGAGAAATGAGAAAGTTTTTGTGATTCTAACATGACAATATCATTTGTAGCTCAAACAGATTTTTCTAAAGTGAGTTGTATTATATATTGCCAAAGATACATTTCATTTTTTTGGATATTCTTTACATCTTGGGTACAAGTGATTTAAATACATGGAACAAGGTAGCATTTGACAAACTCATACCCTGGATCTATAGAGGTTTTTCTAAATATCGGTAAATAAAAGAATCAGATAATGGGTTCCCCTTTACCAGATCTATTAATCTTTTCTTGCCAGACTAGCAAAGGAAGAGACTTATTTAATAAAAACAATAACAAGATATTGACATTAATATTTTACATGTTTGAACACATTTGGCTGTACTCAGCATTGTGCTAGTTTTTGTAAGGGTAAAAGTTAGTTTATAAAACCAAGCTCCATCACTCTCTTAATGAGGATGATATAAAATAAGAAGGTAAACATGATGTAATTCTAAATAATTTGGTATATGTAATTGAAATACATATTAATTTAATTTATCCATATTAATGGGTGGATAAGACATAACAGAATATTTCATGACATATGTGAGATCTGAGCATGATTTGTTGAATGGCCAATAAGTAGACCAATTTGGGGGCCCTAATTTGACATAGCCCAATTATTCTAAGACTACGATCTATTACCTTAAGGGTCGTAATTAGAAGCTGAACAAGAGCTTTTCTGAAAACTAGTGCTTCAATTATTCAAGGTGAGATGGCACTCAAAAAAACTACCCCTAGTAAAAGCATAATTGTGGTTAAAAAATAATAATAAGAGTTGATGATCCTGGCAAAAATCAATTTTGAAAAGTTTATCCAGAGATTATAGTTATTGTACATAGTAAGATTCATGTAAAAAAGGCTTTGTCTAGCATTATCCAAGTTGTGTTTAACCCTCTGAGGACCTGCAGCCAGATATCTAGATGAAGTTGATTCCAGAGGCTAAGTGCACGCACTGAGAAGCCCGTCCTCAGGACCCTGCCTGGGATTCCTTTGCAAGCTCTCTTCACCTTAAGGCTTATACTGTGCTATCCAGGATCTGAGAAACTACTCCCAGCTTCATTGTTTTCAGAATGTCTCCCCATCTATCTTGCCAATGTGGCAGCCACAACTTGAGAAGCAAAGAACTGCCTAACTCAGGCTGAAAAGTATTGCCCTGTCCCTTTCCGTGTCCATGCCTAACACTTAAACATATCAGGTCCTAATACCCCATTTCAGGGACTTGTAAAGGGTATTGTGCCACTCCTCCTTCTCTGGGGCAGCCATGGCAGATACTGCTAATCAATCACATCATTCTTTTCAATGAGCCCAGGCATAGCTAGGTTTGCAAATCCCAACCCAAGGGCCTTTTTTTCACAGTTGACGTGGAGCCTGTCTGGCATTTCTGGCCTAAGTACCACTCAGGGATGATAGGACCAGGAGAGAGTCCCGGCACATTCAGATGGAAATCCAGGATTTTTGAGGGCTACATTTACCAAGAATTAAACTGTGTCTGCTGTTAGGGAAAACAGTCACTGTGGACAAAAATTATAGATTTTTAAAGAATAACAAGGTAAGAAGAGAAAAATCCAATATTGGAGTTGGGGCTATTATTTGCGAACTGCAGAGTATAGTAAAAACCAATTCCAAAAAAAAAAAAAGCATAAAGAACTTACAGATTGATTTCACCATCAAAGTCCTAGAAGCATGCTTAGCTGTCATGGGGAGAAATGACTTGTCAAAGTCACCCAGATGGTCAGAAGCTGGGACTAGAATTTCTGATCCAGAACTCACTGACCATGGAACAAATAAGCTTGTTGCAGTGTCACCTCCACAGATGGAGTCGGCTTCTGTTTCAGCCTCCTTTTCCTTTAGAGAATCAATTTAATGGTTTCTTTCCAGAACATCATGGTTAACATGTAAACCTTCCACCTGGTAAGAAATGCTCTTTAACGAGTATAAAGAGTTGGCTGCAAAAATTCAACTGTTTCTCTTTCAACTCTTTTAATTACAAGTAGCTAAATCTCCAGATGCTGCCGACCATTGCTAAATGTGGCTTCTGTTCACATTGATCCTTGGCATCTTGTCACTGTCAATGCCCTGAACAATATGCAGTCAAAGGAGGAGAAGTGCAGAGAACCCATTGCTGCAGGTGTAAATAAAATCAATCTGCTCATTTTGGCAAATGTCTTATTGATTAGAGCTGTTAAATACATGCTTTCATCTCCACCTTCAACAAGAATGTGGATACGTTTATGCTGGAACATTAAGTATCAAGCAGTATGTCTGCATTCTTGTCAGGATGGCTACAAGGACCAGTAATAATATGGCAGCATATACACTGAAGCTTAGATGTATTAAAGTGATAAATCAATAGGAAAGGTGGAGACAAAAATGAGGATAATAATGAGGCACTGATTAGTCAAAGGCTAAAATGCAGGCATTATAAATTGCAGCACCATTTCCACATGCAGCTTTCTCTGTCACCTCACGCAGCATTGAAATAGAGTGAGAGAGTCAAGTTTAGGAAATCCCCTAAAGTCTCTGAACCTCAATTCCACTGCTTTAAATCTAGGCAGCACAATCCTTACCTCAGAGGATTGCCTGAGGATTAAATGAGGTGATGTATGGAAAGTTCCTCATAGCACCAGGACTTAATGAACATTTGTTTCCCTTCTGCCCTCAAGTCTCTCTATCTGCAGGGCAGGGCTGGCATTCCCTCAAATGCAGATGATGCTGTGATCTAAGATCTTCTATCAGTCAGGATATTTTCAATTTCAAGGGAGAGAAAACCCAGTGCAAACTGGCTTAAATAATACATAAATTTATGGCTTCTCTAACCAAAAACTTCAGAACTACTGTTGGTTTCAGGCAAGGTTTAAACAAATGATGCCATCAGGAAGCTGCTCTTTCTGTCTCTGCTCTCTGCCTTCCTGTCTGCCAGTTACTTCTTTAGACTTCACAAGGGGTCACCCAGCAGGTCCAAGCTTCCCCTCATTTGAAAACACAATGCGCACTTCTTCTGGGCACATGCCGCATCTCCCCACATTGTCTGAGGGAAGGGAGGATTCTCTTCTGCTAATCACAACCCAGGCCTAAGATTCATTACACAGCATGCATGGCCATCTCTGAACTAATCCCCATAATCAAGGAGATGAGAAATGTTGTCAACCAAATGACCTGTGGGTCTGAAAAAAGTAGAATGGTGTATTAACCCAGGGCATCAGAGGACCATTACAAATAAAGGATACAAATAGATGGTGGAACCATCAATCATCAGAAATGACAGGCTCTAACCACTCACCTGCCTAAGAATAAATATTTGTCGTTGTAAGACACTGATATTTGAGATAGTTTGTTGCACAGTATTACTGTGGTAACAGCTAACCAATACAGTAAACAACAGATGACTAGTACTGAGGAAACATCACAGTGGATAGATAGGAGTAATGGCCATGGAAAAGAGAAGATACCATCAGAGTTGAAACAGACCTTAAAAGTAGAATCCTCAGAATTTTCTAATTAATTGAAAGTGCTGGCCGGGTGCAGTAGCTCACGCCTGTAATCCCAGCACATTGGGAGGCCCAGGCGGGCAGATCACTTGAGGTCAGGAAATCGAGACCAGCCTGCTCAACATGGTGAAACCCTGTCTCTACTAAAAATACAAAAATTAGCCAGTCGCAGTAGTGGACACCTGTAATCCCAGCTACTCAAGAGGCTGAGGCAGGACAATCGCTTGAACCCAGGAGGCAGAAGCTGCAGTGAGCCAAGATCGCACCACTGCACTCCAGCCTGGGCAATAGAGTGAGACTCTGTCTCAAAAAAAAAAAAAAAAAAAAAAGTGCTGTGAGGGAAATCTTTGGATTTGGGTGAGTTTCAGCATAGGCAATTTCTGTTTACAATGGTTTGTGCTTAGGATACTGTTTTCAACTGAACAAGCCTGAAAGCCATTAATAAGAATCTTCATAGAATATCATGTCTTTTTGACAATGGATAGCCCAGCCTACTGTAGGTTATGAATTAGCCCACCCACCTTGGCACACAGAGGTAAAATTTATTTCTGCCCAGTAGGCTACCCACCTGCTTCCCCATTAGTGGATAAAATACTCACCAATGGACCTCTCAGCTGGCACAGAAAATGGAGGCAAGATTTTGAGTGTTGACTCCTCAGAAGTGACTATCCAAACGGGACTTACTCTGTTGTTTCCAGTATCCAAGATGAGTCCTGGTTACTGGTGAGTTCTCCATGGGCCGCAAATCAACAGTCATGTAAATGCCTGACAGCCAGTAGCTGGAAGCCATTTAGTCCCATAACTAAGAGCCACTAGCCCATAACTTCAACAAAAGAAGATGCCAACTTACTATCACAATATATGTAACAAATAGATCTATGATGTCATGCTAAGCAGTGACTTTCACATATTTCCAATTAAGAGGAAAGAGAGAAGCAAAAGACAGAGAAATGAAGTCTGAGGCAATAACAGAATGTTGCAGGTGAAAAGAGCTTAATAAATACAGTAAAGGAGATTTAACATTTCTTACAATTATAATTAGATATTTTTGCACTAAGAAAGACCTGAGAGATTTTCTTAGAAAGGTCTAAATGTTAAAGTGCCTTACATCTCAGGCCTCAGCACTCTCCTTTTCTCTATCTCCACTCCTTCTCCCTAGGTGATCTCATCCCCTCCATTTGCATTAAATATCATCTACATGTCAATGACTCCAAAATTTATATCACCCTGAACTTTCCACTGATTTATATATCAAATTGCCCACTTGACATCTCCACTTAGCTGTCTAAAAGGTAACTCGAACTTTATAAATCCTAAACAAAACTTTTTATTTCCATGACTGTAGCCTCTTTCTCCCTAAACCCCAGTGATTTCAGTAAAGTCACCCCATTTACCCAGTGTCTCAAATATAAAACTAGGTTTCCTCTTTAATCCCTCATTCCACATATTTACTCCATCAGGAAGTCCTGTTGAATCAATTTACACAATATACTTTATTTTTCCCCCTTTGCTTTGCATCTACACTGTCATCACCCTTGTGCAAATCAGGATCAGCTCTTACTGGACCCCCGGAAACTCTCTTAACTGGTTTCTCTTTCCATCCTCCAATCAGCAACCAGAGGAAGCATTTTAATGACTATCAGAACTTATCATTTCCTCTTTGGAATAATCAAATTGTTTCTCATTTTTTTTATTATGGAATTCAAACTTCAACATGATGTAAAGCCTGGAGTTGACATCGTCTTTGCATATCCCCCTCCTCACACTCCAGCCACATTGGCCTTTCTTCTATTCCTGGAACAAGCCAGCTTGTTCCTCCCTCTAGATCTTTTAGGAGCCAGCTTGAAAGTCACCTACTAAGTGATACCTTCCTGTCTGCCCTCATTGGACAGTGAAGTCCCCAGACTCACCAAAAATGCCATCGTGGCACCCTATTCATCACTTTTCAAAATTATCTTGTTTGCTTATTTATTTGCCTTTTTGGTCATTTCCTGCCAGAATATAAGCTCCAGGAGAGCTGCAACTTTGTTTTGGTATATTCTCACTGTTGCATCTCCACTTAGTGGCACATGGTAGATGCTCAAATAATGTTTCTAAAATAAATCATCTATTTCTGCAATTTGAAAAATCCAGTTTGTGGAGTCCTGGGTTCTGCTGAGGCACTTCAGTTGCAGCTGAAGGAAGAGGAGGAAGGCAGAAAAGTGAAACAGGGTTCTGGCCGAGTTTTGAGCCTTCCATTGATTCAACTGGAACATTTTTGCATTTGTTTATGCAATGGCTTCCACGTAAAGTTGTCTTTGTTTAAAAGTTTATGCTATGAAAAGTATGTGACAACCAGCAGTCCCTTGCCATCTCTTTATGTGACAAATGAGCTACTTGCCTGTGGCCTCAAAGTGTACTGGTAGCTCACTGAGACCAAAATCCAGGTTCCCCTGACAAAGATTCACAGGCTTGTCATAATATCTAGTTTACTCCAAATATGTCAAGTCCAAAATCCAGCTGTTGTATTCACTCTTATTAAGTAATAAAGTCACACTGTCCTTACTGTGATAAGTAACACTCTTCAGTGTGCTGAATTTTCTCTCAAACCCACTGTAGAACTTTATTTTAAATGACAGAACTGCTGGTCTGAACTGAATCATAGCTAGATATTTACCCACGGGTTTTCTAAGCAAATAGTTAAGACCAAAGGAAGAAGCCAAATGAGATTTTCTTCACATGTAATGTCTTCCTCTGCAAATCAAGCTGTCAGGCAACAGAATATACCTTATAGCTGCAATGTAAAATAAATGTCAAACAGATTGTAAATTATGATAATCATTTTTATAAACCAATGTACAAGCATTAATTTGAGATTATTAACTGTAGCTTCATTCATAAAGGCATTTGTGAATATAATAAAATATATATACTCTTTTTATAGTTGGGAGTCTTGAAGGGGTTTATTTCAATAGGAAAAGAGTTAAACCATAACTTTCTTTTATATTTCCTAAAGTACATCAAATTAAGAAGAATACCACAAAGCACATTCTGCACAAAGCAGATTTGAAACGATGTTTATGTCTGGAAAACTCAATTTATGGGGAGCCAAAACTCTTTCAGCTCTAAGAAAATATATGTAATGTGCAAATATGGAAAATTGTCTCCAATAGAACTGTTCATAAAGACTGTAATAAATAAGTAAACAAATAAACAGACTATCATGAGAGACAATATTCAAGGACAAAGGGAAAAAAATTGTGGCATAGTGGAAGAAGCACCTCCTTGAGAGTTAGAAGTCCTACATTCCGGCACTGTCTATAATCAACATGTGCTGGTACAGGCCATTTTGATGTCTATGTGTGTCAACTTTGCTATCTGTAATTTAACTACACATTGGACATATTCTGACAGCCTCCCTGTCATCCATTTCCCTTGTCTCCTTGTGATTGAGGAACCAACCAACGAACCAACCAACCCCATGATCTGCGTTGAGGTCTAGATATTACAGACCCTGCCTAAACTCCAGGTTTGGGCCCTTGCCAAGTTAGACCAATGAGCAGATTTCACCGCCTAGTCACAGCTATTGGTTTAAGAATGAGTACAGACCCCAGTTAGAACCAGTGGGCCATGAGAAGACATTTGCTAGAGTTCCTGGGATCTAAACTTCTCTTTTCTACAATGACTAGAAGTTCTCTTTTCCTCTAGATAACGTGGTATAAGGGTGTAAAATTGAAACCACTGCAGTCAATGTTGCTGCCGAAAAGCCAGACTGAAGACAACGATGAAGCCAGTCTACAGAATGGGACACAATCCAGAGGCTGATAGAAAAAGGGACTGAAACCGTGAGAGTACCCCCTCAACATCTGCATATAATTATGCCTGATATCAGTTGGAACTCTGCATTTTCAGTTATTAAGCTAATAAAACTCCTTTGTTAATCAAGCTAATTTACGTAGGGCTTTGTTTTGCTAAAAATATAAAGCACCCTAACATACACAGAACTGATTGTATCTAAGGCCATTTTTAGCAACAATTGTTGGTCTGTACACAAGGGTCAGTACCTCTCCTTCTTCCTTGCCCCAGCCTGGGTCTCAGTACTGCTGTGCACAGTCAGTAAAGGCTGACTCCCGATTCCCAGTGCTGGGCCAGAGGGGAAGAAAGGAGGGACCCGCGAGTCTAAACCAACCATTTAAATCCAGTGTTTCTTAACAATGGTTAACTTAAGAAGGGGGCATACATGAAGAGAATTCTGTTGGCAAGGAGATAAAGATTTCAGGGAATGGCTTCATAGATTCTTCAAAGAGACTCAAGGAAAGTCTTGTATAAGGCATCAAACTCCTAGAAAGATGTAGCCATATTTGATCACGAGGCGAGTTGCCTGGCCAGTTAAGAATAGGAAGATTCTATAAAAGGAAAGTACATTTTCAGTGGATCCATGAACATGCCATTTAACTGCTGAGTTAGCAAACCCTGTAGCTACCCTACTCATGGACTTGTTGTTAATTAAGATACTAAATATCCTTATGTTTAAGCCATTTGAAATTGCAGGTTCTATTACTCGCAGCTGAAAGCATTCAAACTGATAGACCATGCTAGTTCTCAAGTACGTAAATAAAATCTCACAATAGTATATAGCAGATTGCACTTTTAAAAATTGTTTTCAAATACATCACTTCATTACTCTCAAACAGGTTATATCACAATGAAGACCTTTCATTATTTTCTAGAGATAAGAAAAATACAGATTTGCAAGTTTTTCTGATGTTCCAAAGCTCTCCAAACTCCAAATTAGTGTTTTGTTCCACCTCAAATAATGAAATTATAAATACATCTTACCACGAGACCTAACATTTAGATATAATAATTTCTTACCACTCACAAATAAATGGTGGGATAAATGTCAGAAATATAACAAAATTCTGTAACAAGAGCAGTAATAAATGCCAACTGGTACTTTAGTTGAGCAATTCTAAGAGCCCCTACGTATTTCTAATAACCACCTGAAATAATTTTTCATGCTTGGCTTGGTAAGAAATTAAAATTTACAGTTATATAGGAGGAATTTCATTTAATATGGCTACATCTAGGGGAAAGCAGGATGAATATACCTATCATTAATATTATGTAATGCAAATGTATTGCCATTGTTCAATTTTTAAAACATTAAACTGGACTTTTCCTACTCAAAACAACTAGTCAGCTGGTAAAGTAATTGTTTTCCAGAGTGGTAACAGCAAATTATTAAGACCTTTTTGCTAGTGGGTGCTTAGACCTATCCTCCAGTTTCATTTTAATTTGATTGTCTGCCTTAAGGGCAGTGCTGCATCAAATTTTGTTTCCACCATGAATCCATATGATGCAGAAATGAAAAGTAATACATTGTATAAGGTGGAGCGAGGAAGTTGATGTAGTAATTTAAGTCCACTTTTAATATAGTAGGATTTTTTGAAAATGTTCCCTGGAGTTCACCAATTGGTATAATATCAAAACTACCCCATGGCTTGGTAGTGTATCTACCTATGCTATACACATGTATGACATCCTCCTTATCCACCGTGCAACAAACTCATCTAATTCATGGACATTATTAAATTCTAGTCCTTTTCAAACTCTATATTTAGGAACTCCTAAGTGGCTCCAGGCTCTTAATTTTTCGAATTCCCTAAGTTGAAAGTGATTCTGCCTTAGTACAGCCATTATGAAACTTTGGAATCCTGACTCTTGGGGCATCAGGGGCTCCACAAATATTAAAGTAATTTTTGGCAAATGGTGAGGGGCCTTTTTTGCCAGGTAACTAATAGCCTTTTATTTATGTAGATTTGGTTTGAAATGTTTTTAAATATGTTTTAAAAAGTATTGCTTATCATTTACAAAGCATGGTCTCTAAATTATCAAAAAAGATCTTCTGAATACATTTACATGATTTCAGTGCTTCAAACTACACAAGGAAACTGAAAGACATTTTGGTTTTTGCCTTAGAAACCTCCTGCTTCCCTTTTGAATATTTCTTTGGGATAAGCAGAAAGTGCTGTTGGACAGGAAGTTGAGATGACCAGATCAAACCCACAGGATTTTATCGTAATTCAAACAAGGAATTTAAGGCAAGTCAAAGACAAAAAGAACCCTCACTGATTTTCAAACACATTGCATTTCTTTCCCTTTGCTTTTGGTTTTGTACCTTCTACTAGAACATGACTTAGACTTAACCTCAAAATTTATAATTTATTCTTCTCATTCATATTTTGTAAAATTCAGTCTAAACTCAGATTATTGACTCCTGAGAACTGGATAGATTGTCAGAATGGCTAATTGAGACCCTCTATTTCAGAATGCATTAGTTATCACCAAAAAGATTATAGTGGGAATCTTAGAGAAAAAATAATTAAAACTATAGTTTCTATATTCTAAGAGCTTAAAATATCAAATATTAATAACATATGCCCTACCTATACAAAAATGAATGTAGAAACATAATTAACTGCCATGTATATTATGTATATTTCTATATATGTACATATTTATACATAAATGTATGTAAAAAGTCTACATAAATATTTACATTTATGCTTTTAAAATGGTTACATTCCAAATTCCAACTAATGTTATGATTAACCAGATAATATTGGCATTCATATTTTGAAGAAAAAAAATGAACGATTCTCTCATCAGCTTGGAAGCTCATTCCTGAAAGTAAAAGTAAACTCAGACTTAAATTGATTTAGACAGTAAACACATTTATTGTCTCATAAAAAAACAGAAAGTTGAGATTTTGCTGATTCAGTGACTCAGAGAGACTATAAAAAGCCCAGGTTGTTTTCTTCTCCCTGACCTGCCTTTCACTACATCATCTAGGTTTGGTTTTTTTAATTGACAAGTAAAAAAATATATATATATTATATATATATATTGACTCAGATGATGCTAAATCCAAGCTTAACTTCAGATATGGTTTCTGACTGATTTACTGGTAGTAGTCCCATCATCACCAGCAACAATTGGTCCAGGAACCCAAACATGAGCTAATTAGTTAATTAGAACTACATTGTATTCTTAGTCCAGGCATGGTACTGATGTAAATTGGCCCAGTTCATTTGAAAGGAAGAACTTCAACTGCATAATTATATATATTATATTTATATATAATATATATTTATTATATATTATATAAATATTTATATATAGATAAGTATATATTATATATTACATATAATATATATTTAACATATATTAATTATATATTATATAAAAATATAATTATTTATATATAATTATATATAATATATAATAATGTATAATATATATTAAAATATATATTATTATATGTTATATAATATATTTTCATTCTCTGGATGCTGAATATATTATATAATATATAATATATAATATATTATCTATTATAAAATATATTATATATAATATATAATCATATATATTATATATAATATAATCATATATATTATATATAATATAATCATATATAATATATAATATATAATCATATATAATATATAATATATAATCATATATAATATATATTTTTATATAATATATAATATATGATTATATATAATACTATATATTATATATTATATATAATGTATATTCTTGAAAACTGTTGAGTAGATTTTAAGTGTTCTCACCACACAAAAACATGACAGGTGTGTGAGGTAATGCACATGTTAAATAGCTTGATTTAGTGATTCAACATTGTATACATATATCAAAGCAACAATGTATACATCATCAAAGCATTATATATAATATATATGTTTACTGATATTATATATAATATTTATATATAATGTATATGTTTATTTATATTATATATAATATTTTATATTATATATGTCTATTTATATTATATATTTATATATTATATATGTTTATTTATATTATATATAATATTTGTATATATTTATGGTATACAATATGATGCTTTGGTATATGTATACAGTGCTGAATATGTATTTGTATAAATATATAAAATATATATTTATGGTGTACAATATATTGTATATTACATATATTTATGGTATACAATATGGTGCTTTGATATATGTATACATTGTTGAATCGCTAAATCAAGCTATTTAACATGTGCATTACCTCACACACCTGTCATGTTTTGTGTGGTGAGAATACTTAAAATCTACTCACCAGTTTTTAAGCATACAATATATCGTTATTAACCATAGTCATCATGATGTACACTAGGGCTCTTGGACTTGTTTCTTCTGTTGAGCTGAAATTTTGTGTTCATTTTAGATTGTTGGATAAAGGCCAGTGACAACTATAGCAGCATCCAGAGAATGAAAAGAGAGACTTCCGCAATTATGCAATTGAAGTTCTTCATTTCAAATGAACTGGGCCAATTTACATCATCAGTACCTATGCCTGGACTAAGAATACAATGTAGTTGTAATTAAATGATTAGCTCAAGTTTGGGTTCCTGGACCAATTGTTGCTAGTGGTGATGGGACTACCACCAGTAAATCAATCAGAAACCACATCTGAAGTTAAGCTTGGATTTAGCACCCTCTGAGTCAAAGAGGTTGACTGGAAAAGGGTTGATACCTAAATAAAATTGAAATTCTACTAGAAAGAAAAAAAGGTTGTAATGCTTATTGAGTAAGGAACAAATAGGGTTCCCTATAATTCCATTAAAAAAGCAGAAAACACTAAAGAAAATGTCATATATTTGAATATTATCACAATAAAATAGTCACAATGACCTATTCATGTTTAGTATCTAAACTATAGTTTTCTGAATCATGACTTCGGGGTCATAAGATACTAAATTTTCTTTTCCATTGCCAGATGGATGAGACGGCCTTGTCTTAGAATAGACCTAGTGCTGTGGATCTGAACTCTCTGAGTTACCAAATGAGATGGACAAATCCCACCACGGAATGGAGAGCACTGCCTTTGGAGTCACACTGAACTGAGTTCAAATCATAGACCCTGATCCTGAAATACACATGGCCTCCGCAAAGTTCTTCTGTTATATAATACATATTTAAAGGGTGTGTAAGGACTAAAGGAGATACAGTAAGCCCTGCGCTTAGCAGAGCGCCTGGAAGGCTGCAGGTGTACGGTGACTGCTGATGCGGCCCAGACATTTGGCACCCCTGGCCAATGCCTACCATATGCCAGGATTTCCTCCTGGTCTGGACTCAATCAAATCCAACATCACCACTACCACTACCCACCCCTAAACACACACACAAACACACACACACACACACACACACACACACTGTAGAGAGAGAAAAGGAGGGAGGGAGAGAGAGAGAGAAAGAGAAGCACATATCCAAGGTTAGTCAGCAGTGCTACATCAGGCAGGACTACTGCCCTAGCAGTAGGATTGCTGGTGCTAAGATGAGGCCAAAAAGCATCTCCAGTGCACAACTGAAATGAGGCATTTGTGCAATCTTCAGAGTCATCTGAGGCTCTCTCTCACCCAGTCCCAATCCTAGTGTACTCCCATTTCTTCCAAATCCACATTCAACCACTTGCCCATCACTGAGTTTAATAAGCTTTGAGTCCCGTTGAAGGATTGATATTTTCAATCCTTCCTTATCTGAGAATATTTACTTTTCTAAGTTTAATTTTTCCCTGGATATAGTAGAACACATAATTATAACATTTTACCCTACCCCCATCACCACCCCAGCAAGAGGGGATTTGGTAATTATGTGAATGTATGAGTTATTCTTTTTTTGAAGTGTTTTGTACTTTGTGGATGAAACATGTTTTATGAGTTCAAAGCTTTTCTATTATTTGTCCACTCTTCAGGACAATAGGGTAATTTGACAACAGATTTTATCCTTGGCAGAAAAAAAAAAAAGCTGATTGCAGGGATGGGAAGCAGAGGAAGGTAATGTTCATTTCTTTCTTGAGGTTAAGGTCACAGGCACTGTATGATAAAAGTTCTTTGTTTTATGAAGAAATAAAGGATTTTTGATTTCTCCCCTTATTTAAGAACACCAGCATACACTCATTTTTTAATGTTTGATATACCTTTTCCCACAGCACTATATGAAAATTTCCTCAAGTTACCAATTTATTATCCACAGTTTATATTTCACAGTCATGAATCTTTATTGTTTGAGCAAACCTTGATGCAGATTTTGATATTCACTATAAATTATGTCATTCTCGGTGATTCATTGCATTAAGATGTATTTGTTGTTTTGAATACAATAATGACTGATACCCCTAAATTAATGCAGGGACACTGGACATCACTAAAATAAGAGTAATCAGAATTTCAGGACTATTCACTTCTAGCAGAAAATTAAGTTGAAATTGGTCATTGGGGAACATGATTTATTTTACTCACAATCTAGAGGTATATCCATTAATTCTTCAGCTTGCTCTGATAATTAAAATTCTCTGCCAGTGCTGAAAATTTAGCTCTCATTTCTCCTAGAAAAATTTTCAAGAAGGTACATTTTGCTCACACACAAAGCTAGGAATTTTATCCTTCATGAGGAGCATATTTCTATTGCTTATTTTATTTTATTATGCATTTGTTTTAATTAATTTTAGTCTAAATACTTTGAACAGCTGCCTATATTTTAGAAGACAAGTCCTTTCTTCTAAAAAGTCTTTTCTGCTACTTCATCTCTAGAAAAACACATCAATTTCACTAATGTTTGGTCTAAACTCTAGGAGTTGTGATAATAGATATCCACCCTTAGGTCTGCAAGTTGTCAGTGTGTTATCTGTTGCTCTGTGTCTACTCATGCCCAACAGATATAATTAGAAGATGAGGGGTTTTCTAACAAAGCTAAAGAAAATCGAATTGTCACTTTGTCTAAAGGAGATCAAATAAATAAGTCTTCAAACAAGATTACATGACGTTAAGTGCTATTCATATAATTAAATGAACAGTTTTCTATCCTTATATAATGAACACTTGGATAAAAATACAGCAATGCATTTTTCTATAACTGTGATCTGCAAATTTATTTTTTAAGAAAATATGTCAATAATTTGGCATAATTACAGAGAATATTTTCTCATTCTCTTTATATGTCTCTTTTTGTCTGTCTCTCATTCTCTCTCTCTCTCTCTCTGTCAACCACTCCCTCTATCTTCCAAATACACACTATAGCCTGACTCATCATATTGTTTTGTGTCTCCTAAGTAGCATAATACCTTGCTCTTAAGGTAACCCCAATCCATTTCATGCTTAAACACATGTTTACATTCTATCCTCATCCTATGACTAAATAGAAGTCATCCCTACATTCAGGAATTGATCTCCAGATTCTTCCCAAAGAGTAAACCATTCTTCCTTTGAGTTCAAAGTAGGCATCCATGTTAAAATCTTTTAAATTCTGGCCTCTTAAGTGATAAAAACCTCAGTCTTCGGTGACCTTCAGCAAGTCTCTTCAATTCTTTGTCTCTTACTGTAGAACAGGTCTTTTAACTTCGTAGGTGACTAGTGATGACAATGCAATTTATAAAAGATCTGAAGTTTCAGGATGAAAATTAATAGTTGTATTACATTTGTACAATTCTCTGCACTCATTACTTAATACTCCCACCAATGTCATTACAGAGCTGAATTATAGACTCTACAACTGCAAACTAAGTATGTGCATAAGAGAATTATATATTAAAGAGAAAAACACTATTTCCAAGCTCATTGTTATGTAATGTCTTAAGTCTTTAAGTAAAAGACCCAAGAAAATCTAAGAAAATTGCAACGCAAAGTAACAGCTAGCCCAAGATTTTCTCTACTGTAAACTTCTCCGTTCCTGGGTTGAGAGTCAAAAGGGATCCATCTGAAACCTAAATTATGCCCATTTCTTTAAACTTGTAACTTACTTAATAACAATTTTGGATGTAAATCTTCCTTCTATAGAAAATATGAGCTTTTTTCTTTTAAATTTACAAATGTTACTTTTATGATTACAATCAAGACCAGCCTTGTTCAACAGCTGATATTGTCATTTATAGCAGCCAGAAACAAAACAATTACAGTCTCGTGTTGCTTAACGATGTGGACACATTCTGAGAAATGTGCTGTTAGATGATTTCATCATTGTGTGAAAATCATAGACTGCACTTATGCAAACCTAGGTGGCATACTCTACTATAAACCTAGGTTATTGCTCCTAGGCCACCAACCTGTACAGCATGTTACTGCACTGAATGCAGTAGGCAATTGGAACACAATACTATTTGTCTACCTAAACATAGAAAAAACACAGTAAGAATATGGTGCTGCTATCTAGTCCAGAGTGAACAACAGGCTTTCCTTAGTCAAGATGAGTTATAAGCCAGACAAGTCAAAAGTGGGGAAGTTTGACAGGGAAAAACTGAAGAAAATTAATAACAAAGAAAAAAATACTCTTCTGTCAAAGGAAACTATCCAGCAGGAGAAAGAGTGTATTCAAGCATTCTAAAATAGGATCTCCTCCCAAGGGCAAATTTCAACGTCATTTGAGAGTCTCGGTTTTGTAAACCAGTGCATTTGTAGAAATGTTAGGGATTTTCCATTGTCTTCTCATCTGTACAACTTGGCTAAGAGGTCAGAAGTGGCCAATGTTTCCTTAAGCTTACTTTTTTGTTTTGTTTTCTTTTTTGAGACGGACTCTCGCTCTGTCACCCAGAGCGATATCAGCTCACTGCAATCTCCGCCTCCCAGGTTCAAGTGATTCTCCTGCCTCAGCCTCCCAAGTAGCTGGGACTACAGGTGCCCGCCACCACACCCAGCTAATTTTTGTATTTTTAGTAGAGATGGGGTTTTGCCATGTTGGCCAGGCTGATTTCGAACTCCTGACTGCATGATCCACCTGCCTCAGCCTCCCAAAGTGCTGGGATTATAGGTATGAACCACCTCTCCCAGCCCTTAAGCTTACTTTTAAACTTACCATTGATGCATAAATTCCAGATGGCAGATGCTGTCAATAATCTTACCATTGATGCCCTTTGTGTGTATAGTCCTTGTACCCTCTACAAGATAAGGCAATTTTAACCTTCTACAGTGGGCACCTCCATTGCTCCATAATCTTCATGAGGTTGCACATTTTTGCAGCTTCTCACAGTTTATTTTCATTTCTAATGTAGCAATAAAATAATAAATACAATATTATATTAAAAAGGTATATGGTATAATAATCTTATGGGACCACCATCATCTGTGCAGTCTGTCATTGGCCAAAACATTATGCAGTGCATGGCTGTATATTAAAACCAGTGTCATCCTTTTGAAAAGACCTCACCTTTAACTGTAATGGCTAATAGTTTTATGATAGCAACTTATTCATTAATTCATTGACTTGAATAGTAGACTTTTGAGTTGGTCTTCATTAATAGTCTATGTTATTTTCATGGTTTAAAAGTGGAGGTGGCTATTTTGTAAGAGCTAATTTGAATTGTTTCCCCAGGACAAAGAGGTTGCATTCTTCCTTTGTGTTATAAAATTTGAGGCCATGATTACAGTATATCTTTGCATCACAATGAACCCAAACTCACTTTAAGGAAGGTTTGACTAAGCATGCTAGAATTGATTGACTCATCTCCTAGCAGAAAGTGGCTTTCTCATTAGGAAATTACTCTGTCCTTCTATTCAGGTAACTACATTGTCATAACATGATTTCAACCCTACCCCAGCTTTAATGATTATTAAAGACCAAGATTCTGCACTTATCTGGGAAAGTTATCTAAATATATTTTGAATACGTGTTATGAATATGTTATTTTATTCCCAGAAAACATTGATTGGAAGTTTAGTTTTAGTTTAAACATTACTGTTAAATTTATTAAAATAAAAAAGTTTAAAAAATCGTGATTCTTCCTCAAGCTTAGAAATTTAGATTACCAGTGATACCATCTACTTATAAATCTAACAGATTTCAGCAGTTATTTAAGTACTTTGAATAATATTTGGTTGTATTAAGTCTTAGCCACACATCTTCAAACATGTTAAATACATTTCTTGAGTTTATGACTTTTACTTCCTTCTTAAAGTTCTTTTCTCTGACTTAATAAACACAAATATCAAATTAAGTAACTCATAAATATAATGAATTAAGTTTATAAATATGTTGAATCTAATAATATTAATATCTCAACACTGTTTATTCACTTGGTAAACTTTCTGAACATCAGAATACTGAATCAATTACTCAGTTACACATTTTCCATTAGCAGTAAGGGGCTGCCAAGCTTATGACATGTTCTCTTACATGTTTATAACTACTTAAAATATCAATAATATAACATTTTAACACAAAAATATTAATAGTATAATTTTTTCCTCAAGTTTATAATATCCTTAATTATTATTTTAAATCTAATATTTACTATTTCAAAGAATGGATGTAATGAATATATTACTTGTAAAGCACAGTAATAAAAATGAGTATCCGTAAACCCATCACCCAAGTGAAAAAGTAGAACATAGTGAGACCTACACTAACTCTACCTATGGGTTCCACCCCCAGCCTATCACTTTGCTTCGGGCCAGAAATAACCAAGCACCATCAGTACTCAAATATTTTTTAGTTTGTCTTGCCATTGCCTATCTTCTTGTGCATAATATTTTAGCATATACATGTGTATCCCTAAACAAGAAATCTTTTGAGGCGTGTACATTTTTTTTATCATTTGTGCATATTTCTAAATTATCCCACTGTTATAAGATGCATTCTTATGAAAGAAGACCCCAGTAAACTATGGCTATTCAATTCTTATTTTTCTCACAATTAGAGAGAGTCTTCTTATTTCTCTGACTACTGAACTGAAGTCGTTATTGTATTCCCCGTGAAAGGGGATTTCAAAACTTTAGAAGGAGGTAGTAGTATCTTAGGGCATATTATGGAATCCTCTGCTCAGAAAAGTTTGTGGCTTTTACTCATATTAATTATGTGGTTAGATGTTACATTTTATCTTTTAAGTTACATAGACATATACATACCTAACTCTTAAGGCATTTGAACTTTATTATGTCCTAAAATATAAAAAACATTGAACTTTAAAGACTTTCAAAATTTACGAGGTCATGCTTAGGGGTGAATCAAATATTATAGATATTTGCAATGATATTTCAATCGACATTGGGAGCTCTCAAATTGCTAAGCTTACTTAGGATAATTAATTCTCTCTATACCAAAAAAGAAAAAAAAAAAAAACAACCCGACCCTAACTTTAGAACACAAACCACTTTCACCTTCCACCAATATTCATAAAATAAGATTCCAATACTTTAATCCTCATGATAACAAAGTAATCTGTTTACATGTATTTAGGTTATAGATGTTTACACTTAAAATGATTCCAACTAAACCCTGTACCTTCAGGTGCACATTAGACATTTCCAACTTTATTTATCCTATTTAACCTAGAGACTGAAAAGCTTAGGCAGTAATAGTAACCCAAACATCTATATATAGAAATTCCCTTTTTTCTTTCAAACTCAGGGGTTCTCAAAGTTCAACATCTTTATGAATTACAAAATAGGATTGTATACACAAACATGGATATTTCACTTTACAGAAGAATCAAGAGATTTTCAAAAGTAAATTTAACTGTACATGACTTTAGTTGTAAGTATTGACAGTAGAACCCAGCCCTTGCTAAAGATGCATTTTTACTCTTAATGTTGAATTCAGTCCTAATAAATATTTTTCAAATGCTCAGCTGAGAGAGACAATATTAATGAAGGCTGGCCTGCAGCCCCTCCTTTCACTAGAACAGAAAGGCTTAAATGAAGAAGCCCAGGAATCGTTTTTCAGGAAGTCCTAAAGGTGCCCCCAAATTATATATAAAATTGGATTTCTATAGGCATTTTTCAAGAGGGACAGCTTGCTGCTTGAATCAGATTTTTAAAGTCAACACTTCCAAACATTTTGCATGTAATGGTACAAATAAAAAAGTATAATATTTGTATAGCACTCTGTGGAAAACTAGAGGGATTTAAGGGAATCTAAATTGGAATTGATTTTAAAATTCATTACATTTTCTTGTGTAATTATAAGCACAAAATGCAAAGTACTAGAGAAGCTAATAATTATTAATGTGAATAATATGTCCAAATAAAATATTTTAAAATATTTAATGAGAATCATTAGCTTGTTTTCATGAATACAGTTTTCGATATTAAGTTTAATGCTTTAAATGGCTAGATACAATCCTTGGTCAAGATTTTTCAATAATGATGTATTCAAAATCTTGAGAGTCACCATCAACAAGAAAATTTATTTGTACAAATAGGTAACAAAAAATATAAATCCAACCAAGATGAAGTAACAGGAACCAAATTTCCCTTCCCACTTGAAACAAACAATAATTCCATACAAAATAGTTGAAAGAATGATATCCAAGACACTGGACATAAAACAAAGGATAGTGATATCTGAGAGACATTGAAAGAAAAAAAAAAAAGGTGAGCGCTTCAGTGCCCCAACCTACAGCCTTAAAAGAATTTCAGGGGGAGGAATAGAAAAAGAAGACAAAGCCTAACTCAGAGGACTCCCAGAATTGAAGAAATGGAGGTGAGAATCTAGGGAGATCAAGGCAGCTATAGGGCATTGATAGAATGCCAGAGAGAAGAGAACTACATACAGAAAGAACATCAGAGATCTGTGAATGGTCCCCTACAAGTATTCAGCAAAGTACTGACCAATGTATATATGCAAAAACAAAATAAAACGAAACAAAAAACAAACAAACAAAAAACTACCCAAAGCCAGGGAGGAAACCATCTGAAAGAATCAAAGTAAACTAATAATTCACAGGGCATTGAATAGACTAATGAGGAAGGTCTTGACTCACAGTACGGAACAATCAACCTCAGACTAAGCCCTGTTCTGGACCTACCTAAAGAATTTTAAAATTAGTACTCAAAAGAATCAAACTATTTCCCAGAATAAAATACAAAAATATTTTTAAGAATATGTAAATATTCAGCATCCAAAAAATAAAATTTACAATGTTTGGCATCCAGTCAGAAATAACCCTCCCCTCATCCTCCAAAAAAACTACTAGAACTGATAAATAAATTCAATAAAGTTGCAGGATACAAAACCAACACACAAAAATCAATTGCATTTCTTTTCACCAATAATGACCTATCTAAAAAGAAATCAAGAAAACAATCCCATTTACAATAAATATAAAAAATACTTAGAAATACGTTTAACCAAGGAGCTAAAAAGCCTATATACTGATAACTATAAAACACTGATAAAAAGAAATTAAAGAAGACACAAATATATGGGAAGATATTTTGTGTTCATAAATTAGAATAATTAATATTGTTAAAATATCCATACCACCTAAAATAATGAACAGATTAAGTACATTTTTCATAAAAATAGAAAGAATCCTATAATTAATATGGAACCACAAAAGACCTCAAATAGTCAAAGCAATCTTGAGAAAAGAATAAAGTTAGGAGCATCACACTTCCTGATTTCAAATTATGTTACAATGTTATAGTAATCAAAACAGTATGATACTGGCATAAAATAGACACATAGACTAAGGGAACAAAATGGAGAACCTAGAAATAAATCTAAGCAAATATATAGCTGACTACTTTTTGATAAGGGCACCAAGAAAACCAAATGAAGAAATGATAGTCTTTTCAGTAAATGGTGTTGGTAAAACTGGTATCTCCATGCAAAAGAATGAAATTGGACCCTTATGTTACACCATATATAAAAATTCATTAAAAATCCATTAAAGAATGTAAGACCTGAAACTCCTAGAAAAAAACATAAGGGAAATGCTTCTTGACACTGGACTTTGCAATGACTTTTTGGACATGACACGAAAAGTTCAGAGAACAAAAGAAAAATAGGTAAGTAGGACTGTGTCAAACTAAAAAGCTTCTGTACAGCAAAAGAAACAATCAACAAAATAAAATGGTAGCATATGAATTGGGAGAAAATATTTGCAAAACATATATCTACTTGCATGCGCCCTGCCTTGCCAGTGCTGTGGTGGGAATGCATGTCATCCCTGTTGACCTAACATAAGACCATTGCAGTCAGAGCCTTTGGGGTCACAGACCCAGCCAGAACTCTACCCCAGTGCAAACACAGCTACATGAGTGAAACTAGGCACAGAGAAGAATGGACCCTCCCTTGCCCTGAGCAATCACCCCTGCCTGAGCGGGCACAGAGAGTGCACACAGACCTGTGTCTTTCCGTGTCCCTCACCCATGCTGACACCACCACCAACATGATCACGTGCACAGATGCAGCTGGCATCCCCACCCCCCCCGAGTCATGCTGTCACTGCCACTGTTGTGAATGCCTACATGGAGGCAGGTAGCCTGGCAACTGTTAGCACCCTGCAGCAGCTGATGAGCGTGCACCCTGCTAACTTGTTGCTGCTGCTGCTGCTACTGGCGCATGCGAACAAGGATAGATCTCATTGATATAGCACTACAAAAGCTTTGGCTGGCACCACCCATCAGAGTGTAGTGACCAGTAATCTGGAAGCACCTCAGCCCCACACAGTGCAGTGGATCCCTAAACTTGAGAAGCCAGAGAACAAAGTCAGAGCCTGATACAAGTTCCCCAGAGTTACAGAATTCAGTCCAAGAGTTGGGAGCTGAGCACTGGGTCCCCCTAAAATCTTCCAGAAATGAAGCCAATCAACTGAACCCACCGTATACCACAATCAAACTCTCAAGGTCATCAAATAAAGTAATAAAAACACATTCAAAAGTCAGCAATTTCAAAGACTTAAGAAACATCAGCCCATAAAGGTGAGAAAGAACCAGTGCAAAAACTCTAACAACTCAAAAAGCCAGAGTGCCTTCTTTCCTCCAAAAGACTGTACTACCTCTCCAGCAAGGGTTCTGAACTGGGCTGAGATAACTGAAATGACAGAAATAGAATTCAAAATATTGATAGGAATAAATTTCACTGAGATGCAAGAGAACATCAAAACTTAATCCAAGGAAGCTAAAAATCACAATAAAATGATACAGAAGGTGACAGACAAAATAGCCAGTATAGAAGAAAATCAACACAGTAGCGCTGAAAAACAGACTACAAGAATATTGTAATGTAATTACAAGTATTAATAGCAGAATAAACCAAGCTGAGGAAAGAATCTCAGAGCTTGAAGACTGGCTTTCTGAAATAAAGACCCGAAGACAAGAACAGAGAAAAAAGAATAAAAAGGAATAAACAGAATCTCTGAGAAACATGGGATTATGTAAAGAGACCAAATCTACAACTTATTGATATCCCTGAAAACTATGGGGAGAGTGTAAGAACTTGGAAAACATATTTCATCCATGAGAACTTCTGCAACCTAGCTAGAGAGGCCTACACTCAAATTCAGGAAATGCAGAGAACCTTAGTAAGATATTAGGTTGGAACAAAAGTAATTGTAGTTTTGGATCATGAATTGTAAGTCATTATAACTAGGCTCAAACACATCTTTATTAATCAAAATAGGAACCATTATAATCAACACATTTTTGCCATCAAGAAATAAGTTTATTCCTGTAGCATAAATATCCGTGCTTTGGGATTTGATGAACTCTTGGAAAGAATTTTCTACATCCTGTTGATTGTAGAAGCATTTTCCCTGCAAAAAGTTGTTGTGATGCTTGAAGAAGTGGTAATCGTTTGGCGAGAGGCCAGGTGAATATGGCACATGAGGCAAAACTTTGTAGCCCGATTTGTTCAATTTTGAAGCATTAGTTGCACAACGTGAAGTCAGGCAATGTCATGGAGAAGAATTGGGCCCTTTTTGTTGACGAATGCTGGCTGCAGGCATTGCAGTTTTCAGTGCATCTCATCGATTTGCTGAGCATACTTCTCAGACACAGTGGTTGTGCCAGGATTCAGAAAGCTGTAGTGGGTCAGACAGGCAACAGACCACCAACCAGTGACCAAGTCTTTTTTTTTGGTGCAAGTTTGGCTTTTTGAAGTGCTTTGGACCTTCTTCTCAGTCCAACCACTGAGCTGGTTGTCACCAGTTGCTGTATAAAATCCACTTTTCATCTCATGTCACAATCCAACAGAGAAATGGTTTATTATCATTCATAGAATAAGAGAAGACAACACTTCAAAAGACGAATTTTTTATTTTTACACAGCTCGTGAAGCACCCACTGATTGAGCTTTTTCACCTTTCCAATTTTCTTCTCATGCTGAACAA
This sequence comes from Gorilla gorilla gorilla, assembly GCF_029281585.2. NCBI lineage: Eukaryota > Metazoa > Chordata > Mammalia > Primates > Hominidae > Gorilla > Gorilla gorilla. The sequence goes on along the minus strand of NC_073228.2, from coordinate 120,870,274 downwards.
CTGTAGAATGCTGAACATTCAGTTCCTTGGCAACTCCTCATTTAGCTGTAAGAGTATTAATGATTGCTCTCAATTGGTCATTGTCAACTTCTGATGGCTGGCCATCATGCTCTTCATCTTCAAGGCTCTCATCTCTTTTGCAAAACTTCTTAAACCACCACTGCACTGTATGTCCATTAGCAGTTTCTGAGCCAAATGCATTGTTGATGTTGTGAGTTGACACTGCTGCTTTATGACTTATTTTGAACTTGAATGAGAAAATCACTCAAATTTACTTTTTATCTAACATCATTTTGATAGTCTAAAATAAATATTAAATGAACAGCAAGCAATAAGTCATTAACAAAAAAATAAAGTGAGAAATGTGCATTAAAATGATGTATAACATAAACACATTTATTTAAAAATATATTCCAATATCAAATGACAAATCTCAACAGTGCAAAAACCACAATTACTTTTGCACCAATCCATTTCACTAGATCATCCCCAAGACACATAATCATCAGATTCTCCAAAGTTGAAATGAAAGAAAAATGTTAAAGGCAGCTAGAAAGAAAAGTGAGGTCACCTACAAAGGGAAGCCTATTAGACTGGCAGTGGACCTTTAAGCTGAAATCCTACAAACCAGAGGAGATTGGGGGCCAATATTCAACATTCTTATAGAAAAGAAATTCCAACCCAGAATTTTATATCTGGCCAAACTATGCTTCATAAGCAAAGGGGGAATATGACCCTTTTCAGACAAGCAAATGCTGAGAGAATGTGCTACCACCAGACCTGTCTTACACAAGCTCCTGAAGGAAGCACTAAATACAGAAAGAAATGACCACTACTGGCCACTATAAAAACACACTTAAACACATAAATCACTGACACTATAAAGCAACCACACAAACAAATCTGCGTAATAACCAGCCAACATCATGATGGCAGAATCAAATCACACATATCAATATTAACCTTGCATGTAAATGGGATATACGCCCTATTAAAAGGCACAGAGTGGCAAGATGGATAAAGAACTGAAACCCATTGGTATGTTGTCTTCAACAGACACATCTCAAATGCAGACACCTATAGGATCAAAATAAAGAGATGGAGAAAAATCTACCAAGCAAATCAAAAATAGAAAAAAGCATGGGTTGCAATCCTAATTTTAGACAAAACAGACTTTAACCTTGATTGAAAGAGACAAATAAAGACTTTACATAATAGTAAAGGGTTCAGTTCAAGAAGACCTAACTCTCCTACATATATATGCACCCAACACAGGAGCACTCAGACTCATAAAGCAAGTTTTTAGAGACCTTCAAAGAGTCTTAGACTCCAACACAGTAATAGTGGGAGCCTTCAACCCCAATGACAGTATTAGACCACTGGGGCAGAAAATTAACAAAGATATTCAGGACCTAACTCAGCAGTGGATCAAAGGGACCTGATAGACAGCTATAGAACTCTTTATCCAAAAACAACAGAACATACATTGCCACATGGCATATCCTCTAATAATGGCCAAATGATCAGACATAAAACACTCCTAAGCAAGTGCAAAAGACCTGAAATCATAACAACCACTCTCTCAGATCAAATTAAGACTAAGAAAATACTCAAAACCATACAATTATGAGGACATGCTCCTGAATGACTTTTGGGTACATAATGAAATTAAGGCAGAAATCAAGAAGTTCTTTGAAACTAATGAGAACAAAAATACAACATATCAAGATCTCAGGGATACAGCCAACACAGTGATAAGAGGGAAATTTCTAGCATTAAATGCCCCATCAAAAAGTTAGAGGCCAGGCACTGTGTCTCACGCCTGTAATCCCAGCACTTTGGGAGGCCAAGGCAAGTGGAACACCTGTGGTCAGGAGTTCGAGACCAACCTGATCAACCTGGAGAAACCCTGTCTCTACTAAAAACTACAAAATTAGCTGGTTGTGTTGGCACATGCCTGTAATCCCAGCTACTTGGAGGGCTGAGGCAGGAAAATCACTTGAATCCAGGAGGTGGAGGTTGCAATGATCTGACATTGCACCATTGCACTCCAGCCTGGGCAACAAGAGCGAAACTCCCTCTCAAAAAAAAAAAAAACTTAGAAACATCTCAAGTTAACAACCTAACATCACAACTAAAAGAATTAGAGAACCAAAAGCTAACAAATCCCAAAGCTAGCAGAAGACAAGAAGTAATCTGAATCAGTGCTAAACTGAAAGAGATTGAGACACACAAAATAATAAAAGATCAACAAATCCAGGAGCTGTTTTTCTTAATTAATAAAATAGATAGACTGCTAGCTAGACTAATAAAGAAGAAAAGAGAGAAGATACAAAATAAGACAACCAGAAACATCAAGGGGGATATTACCACTGACCACACAAAAATACAGATAACCCTCAGAGGATATTATGAATGACTCTATATAGCTAAACTAGAAAATCTAGAAGCAGTGGATAAATTTCTGGGCACATACACCCTTCCAGACTAAAACAACAAGAAATTACATCCTTAAACAGTCCAATAATGAGCTCTGAAATGGAATCAATAATGAATAGCCTATCAACAAAACAAAGCCCAGGACAAGACAGATTTACAAATGAATTATACCATATGACATAGAAGAGCTGGTAGCATTCCTACTGAAACCATTCCAAAAAATTCAGGAGGAGGAACTCCTCCCTAACTCATTCTATGAGGCCAGCATCATCCTGATACCAAAATCTGGCAGAGATAGAACAAAAAAAGAAAACTTTATGTCAATATTCTTGATGAACATTGATGCAAAAATCCTCAACAAAATATGGCAAATCGAATCCAGCAGCACATCAAAAAGCTTATCCACCACAATCAAGTAGACATTATTCCTGGGACACAAGGTTGGTTCAATATACACAAGTTAATAAATGTGATTCATCACATAAACAAGAAATACAGACAAAAACCACATGATTAGCTGGGCATGGTGGCTCACACCTGTAATCCCAGCACTTTGGGAGGCCGAGGCGGGTGGATCACGAGGTCAGGAGATCGACACCATCCTGGCTAGCACAGTGAAACCCCATCTCTACTAAAATTACAAAAATTAGCCGGGCGTGGTGGCAGGTGCCTGTAGTACCAGCTACTCGGGAGGCTGAGGCAGCAGAATGGCGTGAACCCAGGAGACGGAGCTTGCAGTGAGATGAGATCATGCCACTGCACTCCAGCCTGAGCGACAGAGTGAGACTCTGTCTCAAAAACAAAACAAAACAAAACAAAAAAAAACACATGGTTATCTCAATCAATGCAGAAAAGGCTTTTGTAAAATTCATCATCCCTTGATGTTAAAAACTCTTTAATAAACTAGGTATTGAAGGAACATCCCTCAAATAGTAAGATCCATCTATGACAAACCCACAGCCAACATCATACTGAATGGGCAAAAGCTGGAAGCATTCCCTTGAAAACTGGCACAAGGCAAAGATGTCCTCTTTCACCACTCCCATTTAAAATAGTATTGTAAGTCCCAGCCAGAGCAATCAGGCAAGAGAAAGAAATAAAGGGTATTCAAATAGGAAGACAGGAAGTCAAACTGTTCCTGCTTGCAGACCTAATCCTATATCTAGAAAACCCCATAGTCTCAGTCCAAAAACTTCTTAAGCTGGTAAACAACTTCAGTAAATTCTCAAGATACAAAATTAGTGTGCAAAAATCACTAGTATTCCTGATACCAACAATAGTCAGTCAAGAGCCAAATCAGGAACAAACTCCCATTCACAATTGCCACAAAAGGAATAAAATTCTTAGGAATATAGCTAACTAGGAAAGTAAAAAATTTCTGCAAGGAGAACTACAAACCACTGCTGAAAGAAATCAAAGATGACACAAACAAATGGAAAAGCATTTTATACTCATGAATAGGAAAAATCAATATCATTAAAATGGCCATACTCCCTGATATTGTTTTGCTCTGTGTCCCTAGCCAAATCTCATCTCAAATTGTAATCTCCACATGTCGAGGGAGGGTCCTGGTCAGAGGTGATTGGATCACAGGGATGGCTTCCCCATGCTGTTTTCATGATAGTGCGTTCTCATGACAGCTGATGGTTTTTAAAGTGTTTGGCAGTTTCCCCTTCACTTTCTCTGTCTCTCTCTCTCTTGCCACTTTGTGAAGAAGGTGCTTGCTTCTCCTTCACCTTCCACCATGTGTAAGTTTCCTGAGGTTTGGTTCTGTGTCCCCACCCAAATATCATCTAAAGTCGTAATCCCCACATGTTGAGGGAGGGACATAGAGGGAGGTAATTGGATCATGGGGGTGGTTTCCCCCATGCTGTTCTCCCGATACTGAGTTCTCAGGAGAGCAGATGGTTTTAAAAGTGTAGCACTTCCTCGATCTCTCTTTCTTCTGCTGTCAGGTAAGATGTGCCTTACTTCCTCTTCACCTTCTGCCATGATTGTAAGTTTTCTGAGGTCTCCCCAGCCATGCAGAACTGTGAGTCAATTAAACATCTTTCCTTTATAAATTGCCCCATCTCAGGTAGTATCTTTATAGCTGTGTGAAAATGGACTAATACACTGGCAAAGCAATTTATAGATTCAATGCCATTCCTATTAAACTACCATTGAGATTTGTCACAGAACTAGAAAAAACTTTTTTAAAATTCATGTAGAACCACAAAAGAACCTGAACAGCCAAGGCAATACTAAACAAAAAGAACAAAGCAGGAGGCATTATGCTATTTGACTTCAAACTGTGCTACAGGGCTATGATAACCAAAACAGCATAGTACTGGTACAAAAACAGACACATAGACCAATGGAACAGAATACAGAACCCAGAAATAAGGCCACACACGTACAACTACTTGATCTTTGACAAACCTGACAAAAACAAGCAATGGGGAAAGGATTCCCTATCCAATAAATGGTGCTGGGATAACTGGCTAGCCATATGCAGAATATTAAAACTGGGCCCCTTCCTTATGCCATATACAAAAATTAACCCAAGATGAATTAAAGACTTAAATGTAAAACCCAGAACTATAACAACTCCGGAAGGCAACCTAGGGAATACCATTCAGGACACAGGCACAGGTAAAGATTTCATGATGAAGACACCAAAAGCAATTGCAACAAAAGCAAAAATTGACAAATGGGATCTAACTAAACTGAAGAGCTTCTGCACAGCAAAAGAAACTATCAACAAAGTAAACACACAACCTACAGAATGGCAGAAAAATTTTGCAAACTACATGTCTGACAAAAGTATAATATCCAGCAATAGGCCGGGCACGGTGGCTCACGCCTGTAATCCCAGCACTTTGGGAGGCTGAGGCAGGTGGATCACGAGGTCAGGAGATCGAGACCATCCTGGCTAACACGGTGAAACCCCGTCTCCACTAAAAATACAAAAAATTAGCCGGGCATGGTGGCGGGCGCCTGTAGTCCCAGCAACTCGGGAGGCTGAGGCAGGAGAATGGCGTGAACCTGGGAGGCGGAGGTTGCAGTGAGCCGAGATTGCGCCACTGCACTCCAGCCTGGGTGACAGAGCGAGACTCCGTCTCAAAACAAAACAAAACAACTCCAAAAGTATAATATCCAGCATTTACAAGGAACTTAAACAAATTTACAAAAAAAAAATTAAAACATTGGCAAATCACATAAATAGACACTTTCCAAAAGAAGACACAATGTGGCCAATGAGCACATGAAAAAAAGCTCAACACCACTGATTATTAGAGAAATGCAAACCAAAACCACGACATACCATCTGACACCAGTTAGAAAGGCTATTATTAAAAATAAAAAAATAGACTGTTCGGCCTATGGAATAGTTGTTCTTTCATTCTGTTGCTTTCTTAATAAACTTGCTTTCACTTTATGGACTCACCTCGAATTATTTCTTGAAAGAGATCCAAGAACTCTCCCCTGGGGTCTAGATTGGGACCCCCTTTTTCCAGTAACATCTTTCTGGCAAACCCCGAAGGGACAATACTGAGGAGACCTCTGACCCAAAGGAAATAGACTGCAGCACTGATGGGCTGACTTTGGATAAGTGGTGGGGTACCTGGGTAAAGGATGGGATTAGGTTAGAGGCCCAAGTAAAGGGAGTTAGAGTCTCTCCTAAGACAGAGTTGATTAAAGGCCTTTTTAATAAAAGTCAAGGACGCTTGACCAAACTTGTGTTCAAGGCCCAACTTAGTAATGTCAGAGGGGATTAGAGGCCACCCTCTCAGTAAAGGCCCTCTCGGCTAAGAATGGGTTTGGCACTACAGGATGGGTTAACCACTATTCTCTTTGGATTAATCTGCCTTGCACTCTTTGCTGACAGCTATGGGTGACAGGATTAGGCATGTACAGGATTACAGGACATGGGGAGCTTTTTCTCCCCAAAAGGGGAAACTTGAGAGCTGATGGGACTGCTGGAAAGGTTCCCTTCACAACCAACAAGCAGCTGCCTGAACTTTTGATTTAGTGTTGCTGAAATGGGTGGGTCTTTCTCTGGCCTCCCTGAGCTCCTCACCTTCCCCACTCTGCTGTAGGCCATGCTTTTCTCTCTTTCTCTCCTTTATTTTTTCTATCTTTTCTGTTACTCAGAGTGACTGTCCACTCTTTCATTGTGCCCAGAGACCACATGTTGAAAAATGTCCTTGGGAGCTTGACCTTGTAACCCCATGGCAGTACTTTCTCTTGGTCCCTGTCATCCAGGAAACAGGAATTTTGGGGTTCATGTCATAGTGAGCTCTCAAAATTATCTTGAGTAGTTAAAAGCCATTGCAAGCTCAAAATTGGCTGCTGTGGACTCCTTCTGAGAAAAGCAATGGAAACCGCCTAATGCTGTAGCTCAGCAGTTAAGGCATTGTCATTTTACAAAGGAAGCCCAGGTTTAATACTGGGGTAGGGAATGACTCTTCTGGTTTGATATTTAGGCAACCTTTCTCATTTTTTTATTGTCTTCCCCTCCACAAACGGTCTTGAATTTTCCTCTCCCTGAGCACAGAAATATTGGCTATTTGGCATGGCTAGAGTTAGGTAATAAGAAATTTAAAAGGATTTAAAGAAGAAGAAGAGGAAGAATAAGAAGAAGAGGAAGAAGAAGAAGAAGAGGAAGAAGAAGAAGAGGAAGAGGAATAAGTGGAAGAAGAAGAAGAAGACAAAGAAGAAGAGGAAGAGGAAGAGGAAGAGGAAGAGGAAGAAGAAGAAGAAGAAGAAGAAGAAGAAGAAGAAGAAGAAGAAGAAGAAGAAGAAGAAGAAGAAGAAGGAGAAGACGACAACTATGGGCAGGGTGCAGTGGCTCACACCTGTAATCCCAGCACTTTGGGAGGCCGAGGCGGGCAGATCACGAGGTCAGGAGTTCGAGACCAGCCTGGCCAACATAGTGAAACCCCATCTCTACTAAAAATACAAAAATTAACCAGGCGTGGTGGTGGGCACCTGTAACCCCAGCTACTTGGGAGGGTGAGGCAGGAGAATCGCTTGAACCTGGGAGGCAGAGGTTGCAGTGAGCCTAGATTGCACCACTACACTCCAGCCTGGGTGAAAGAGTGAGACTTCATCTCAAAAAAATAAATAAATACATAATTATATGAGTGAACATATTGCCTAAAATTAAAGGGATATTATTCAGTTTATTTGTAAATTGAACATTAATATAAAAGTACAACAGGATTTTTCTTGGAGCACTGATCTGCTCTTCAACAAAAATTTGTAAAGGGTTATAAAATGATTATAAGAATCTTACCTTATGGTCAGACTGATTAAGACTGAATACATTTGTCTATAACATTTTATTAAGAATTGGATTTGGCATCAATAATGCACTAATGAAAAGGTGAAATTTGGCTTATTCAGTATAAAAGTCATAGAGGAAGTATTTTCAAATATGAAATAGTGTTTGCCTTTTTGGGGCACTGCATTTGTATAAATCTTTTATTGGTATGTGTTCCAAAATTATAAGAAACTTCTATAATTCTGATATAACTTAGTGTATGTTATTAAGTTATAATTTTATGTAAAATGGTTGTATGACACAGAAGTAACCAAATTTCCTTGTCAATTTTGGCTTTTAATAATGGCTGTCTTAAGACTTTTTATCACCTACAGCACAATTTGCAATTGGAAAAATATGGAACCAGCCCAAATGCCCATCAATCAACGAATGGGTAAAGAAAATGTGAGATATATATACATACACACACACACACACACAAACCATGGAATACTACTTATCCAGAAAAAGGAATAAAATAATGGCATTCAAAGCAACCTGGATGGAATTGGAGACCATTATTCTAAGTGAAATAACTCAGAAATAGAAAACCAAACATTATATGTTCTCACTTATAAGTGGGACCTAAGCTATGAAGGCACAAATGTGTAAGGATGATACAATGGACTATGGAAACTCTGGAGGGGAAAGGATGGGGCAGGGGGTGGAGGATAAAAGACTATACATTAGGTACAGTGTATGCTGTTCAGTAATGGTTGCACCAAAATCTCAGAAATCATTACTAAAGAGCCTATTCAAGCAACCAAACACCACCTGTTCCCCCCAAAACCTATTGAAATGATAAAGGAAAAAACAAGTAAAAAAATAACAGATGCTGGTGTGGTCGTGGAGAAAAAGGAACACTTATGTACTGTTGGTGGGAGTGTGAATTAGTTCAACCATGTGGAAGTCAGTGTGGTGATTCCTCAAAGACCTAAGACAGAAATATCATTCAACCCAGCAATTCCATTACTGGGTATATACCAAAAGGAATATAAAACACTCTATTATAAAGACACATGTACGTGTATATTCGTTGCAGCACTATTCACAATAGCAAAGACATGGAATCAACTTATATGCCCATCAGTAATAGACTGGAAAAAGAAAATGTGGCACATATAAACCATGGAATACTACGCAGCCATTAAAAGGCATGAGATCATGGCCTTTGCAGGGACATGGATGGAGCTGGAGGCCATTATCCTTAGCCAACTAACGCAGAAAGAGAAAACCAAATACCACATATTCTCATTTATAAGTGGGAGCTAAATGATGAGAACACATGGACACATATTGGGGAACAATACACACTGGGGCCTATCAGAGGATGGAGGGTGGGAGGAGGGAGAGGGTCAGGAAAAATAAGTTATGGGCACTAGGCTTAATACCTGGGTGACAATTTATAATCTATACAACAAACCCCCATGACACAAGTTTATCTATATAACAAACCTGCACATGTACCCCTGAACTTAAAATAAAGGTTAAAAAAGAAGGCTATCCACTGAAATGACTTTCTCATTTCTGTTAAAAATCAATTGTCTATATATGCATGGGAACATTTCTAGACCCTCTATTTTGTTTCATTCATCTATTTGTTTATTTTTACACAATATGCTGCACTCTTTTGTTTATTCTAGATTTGTATGTATTTAAATCAGGAAGAACCAGCCCTCCATCTTTGTTTTAGTTAATGTTTTTTGGGATACTTTATGTTCTTTGCATTTCCATATGAATTTTTAAATTAGCTTGTCAATTTTTAGAAAATACACTGCTGGGCCGGGCACAGTGGCTCACGCCTGTAATCCCAGCACTTTGGGAGGCCAAGGGGCAGATCACCTGAGGTCAGGAGTTCAAGACCAGCCTGACCAACATGGAGAAACCCCATCTCTACTAAAAATACAAAATTAGCCAGGGTGGTGGCGCATGCCTGTAATCCCTGCTACTCAGGAGGTTGAGACAGGAGAATCGCTTGAACCTGGTAGGTGGAGGTTGCGGTGAGCCGAGATTGTGCCATTGCACTCTAGCCTGGGCAACAAGTCAATAGTATTGACTCTTTTGACCTATGATTCTACTAAATAGTTTAATTTCTCTCAGCACTCTTCTGTAGTTTTTAGTACCCAGGTTTTTCACATTTTTGTCAAATTTGTTCCCATCATATTTTTGATGCTATATTTTATTTTAAATTTCAATTTTTTGTGACTTACAGAAACACAATTGGTTTTTATATATGGATCTTGTCAACTTGCTAAACTTATTTTTTTTTAGTTCTAGTGGTTTTGTGTGGATTCCATTTAACTTTCTAGATATATGACAATGTCATCCGTGAACAAAGACACTTTTGTTTCTACATCTTCAATCTGGATGTTTTAAAATTCATTTTTATTGCCTGATTGCACTGGCTGGTACCCACAGTACAGTGTTGATTAGAAGTAGTAATAGCAATAGCAGACATCCTTGCCTTTTTCTCTGATCTTGGGAGGAAATCACTTAGCTTTTCACAGTTATGTATAATGTTAGCCAGTTTTGATGTTGTTTTTGTAGATGTCTTATCTGGTTGAGAAAGATCTATTCCTAGTTTGCTCAGAGTTTTTTGTTTGTTGTTTTTAATCAGAAATAAGTGATAGATTTTTGTCAAATGCTTTTTCTGCGTATACCAAGATAATCTTTTCTTTTAATTTTTTTCCAGCATTTTAATATGGTGAAATACATTGATTGATTTGTTAATGTTAAACCAAACCTGAATTCCTGGTATAAAATTCACTTTGTCATAATGTATTGTGCTTTTTATATATTGTTGGATATGATTTGCTAAAAATTTTTTTAGAATGTTTGCATCTATGTTCATGAATTATATTGGTCTATGGTTATCTCCCCTTGCAATGTCTTTGCCTGATATTAGCATCAGGTTAATACTGGCCTCACAGAATGAGCTATGCATGTTTCTTCCTTGTCAATTTTCTGAAAAAGTTTATGTTTAACTGGTATAATTCCTTTCTTAAATACTTGGTAGAATTCACCAGCGAAATGATCTTGGCCTAGGTTTTCCTTTGTAGAAATGTTTTTTACTATAAGTTCACTTTCTTAAGTAGATACAAGTCTAACTAGGTTATCTCTTCTCAAGTAAGCTTTGGTAATTTGCGTCTTTCCAGAAATTTGTCTATTTCCTTTAAGTGGTCAAATTCCTTGGTATAAAGTTATTCATAACAGTCACTAATTATCCTTTGATTATTTGTGTAAATGTGTAGTGAAATCACCTCTCTCATTCCTGATGTTGGTAATTTATATCCTGTCTCTTTCTGATCACTGTAGCTAGAGGTCTACTTATTTTACTTATATTCTTAGTAAAATTGGTTCCGTTAATTATCACTATTGCTTTTCCATTTTCAATTTTATTGATTTCAATTTTGATCTCTATTTTTCTTTCTTATTTTAGATTGAATTTACTTTTCATTTTCTAGTTTCTTAAGGTGGAAGTTGAGGTCATTACTATGAGCTCTTTCTTCATTTCTAATGTAAGCATTTAGGCAATAATTACTAACTCATCCACCCCAAGTACAGTTTTAGTGGCATCAAACAAATTCCAACATATTATCTTTTTATTTTATTAAGTTCAAAATGTTTTGTATTTTATTTTCATCTTTTCTTTCACCCATGAGTTTTTTAGTAGTGTGTTGTTTAGTTTCTGAATACTTACAGATTCTCTAGAGAACTTTCTGCTATGCGTTCTTTTTGTAATTTCATTGTGGCTCATATTTCTATGTGACTTAAATTCTTTTAAATTTATTGATATTTGTTTTTTGATCTAGATTATGGTCTGTCTTAGTAAATGTTTTGTGTACACTTAGAAACAATGTCTCTTCTGCCCTTGTGTGGAGTATTTTGTGACATCACTAATATCATTTAGATAAAATTAGTTGACAGGCCTGTTCTTACTGATTTTCTGTCTAGTTTTCTTATTAATTATTGAGAGTGAAATATTAAAATTTCTGACTATAGTTATTGAAATTTACATATTCCTCCTTATATTTGAACCAGTTTTTGCTTAATTAATTTTGAATATCTAATATTAGATGCATCAACATTTAGGGCTTTTATGTCTTCTTGATGAGTTGATCTCTTTATCATTATGAAACTATATTCTTTGCGCCCGATAATATTCTTTTCAATGATATCTACCTTGATACTAACATAGCCTCTTTTTATTTAATTTGATATTAATATTGGTAGGGCAAGGAAAGCAAAACCTGCCCACGCACACATGAGCCAGCAAAGCCTTGTAGAAGATTGCCATGGGCCCAGGGAAGTTGCAGTGAGTGGAGGGAGCAAGCGGGCTGGTGCGTGGCTGTGAGGGGCCACCCCGCTGGAGCTCTCTGTCAGCCAGGCATGTTCCACCAGCACAGGAGCTATGGTACAGGTCACCAGGGCACCTGAGGCTGCCCTGCAAGCAGGCACAGCCAGGTTGAAGCCCCAGAAGGGGTCAGTCGACCCAGGAGTGCTCAGGTCGGACCAGCCCCGTCTGATGGTTAAGACCGCCCTGTAGAGTTAGGCCCCACTGTTCCCCTAGGGCTAAAGTCTCGTATGGGAGCAAAGAGAGCCTAGAAGGGTGGCCGTCCCTGGCCATGTCTGCTACAGACGCTCAGCACCAAACGCTCTAGGTTCCGCATCAGCTGGTGTGCTGCCCCTACCACTTCTCGAAGCAGCTCTCCTTGACAACTTAAGTGTCCAAGGTGTGGAAGGGTCTCCTGCTATTGTGATTCCAGAAGCCCGTAGTGAGAGCGGGTTGCTAATTTCCAGATCAACTCATCCGTTCTCCCAGGAGTAGTCTTTGGATGTCAGGAAGGAGTCCAGGTGCACAGTAGGGCTCTGCAGGGTACCCAGCTTCTTCCTTGAGCTCAGCTTGTGTCTTCCCTCCATCCACTCTCACTGTCTTCCGGAGATCTGTTAGGAGTGTGCCAGTTGTCCGGGTCCCTCGGTGGCAGCTGCATCTAGTCAGCCATCTTCTGCATCTAGTCCGCTATCATCTAGTCTTTTTTTTTTTTTTTTTTGACGGAGTCTCACTGTGTCGCCCAGGCTGGAGTACAGTGGTGTGATCTCGGCTTACTGAAACCTCCGTCCCCTGGGTTCAAGCGATTTTCCTGCCTCAGCTTCCGGAGTAGCTGGGATTACAGGTGCCTGCCACTGCGCCCGGCTAATTTTTGTATTTTTTGTAGAGACCGGGGTTTCACCATCTTGGCCAGGGTGGTCTTGAACTCCTGACTTCGTAATCCACCCGCCTTAGCCTCCCAAAGTGCTGGCATTACAGGAGTGAGCCACTGCTCCAGGCCTCATCTAGTCTTTTTAACAAATGGTGAGGAAACTATTAAATATCCACATGCCAAAAAAAGAAAAAGAAAAAAACAACTATCCATACTTCACACCATATATAAATATTAACTCAAAATGGATCACAAATCTAAATATAAAACCTAAAATCATAAAACTTCTAGAAGAAAGCATGAGAAAAGTCTCTGTGACCTTAGGCTAGGTAAAGATTTCTTAAATAAAACATCTGAAGTATAATCTATAAGGAATATAACGGTAAATCGGACTTCATCAAAATTTAAAACTCCTGGTCTCAAAATTAAAAAAAAAAAAGTTAAGAATATAAACAAACTACAGGCTAGAATAAAATATTTACAAATCATATATCTGACAAAGGACTTGTACAGATATAAAGAACTCTCAAAACCCAACAATAAGAAAACAAACAGCTAAACAAAAATAAGCAAAGATTTGAATAGAGACTTTACCAAAATACATATATATACATATATATATACATTTATATACACAGATGGAAAATACACACAGTAAAACATGTTCAACATTATTAGTAATGAATAACATGGAAATTAAAACTATAATGAGATACCACTGCACAAAGTAGTGTGTAACATGGTGAAAATTTAAAAGACTGACCATACCAAGCATTGATAAGGTTGTGGAGGAGCTGAAACTCTCATACACTGATGATGGGAATAAAAAAAAAATGGGTCTATCAAATGGAAAACTATTTAGCAGTTTCTTGTCAAGTTAGACATACATCTACTCTATAAGCCAATTATTTCTCTCCTGGGTATTTAGCTAAAAATAAAGAATGAGTATGGCTAAACAAAGTCTTGCACATGAAAGTCCATTGAAGCTTTGTTTATAATAGCCCCAAACTGGAAAAATCCAAATGCACATCAACAGGTAGATAAATAAACAAATCTTGGTACAGTCATACAATGGATTATTGCCCAGTAATAAAAAATAATAGTAATAAAATTAAAAAGCTATGTTACATGCAACAACATGGATGACTCTCAAAATAACTATAGTGAATTAAAGAATCCAGAAAAAAAAAAAAAAGTACATACCGTATGATTCCACCTACGTGAACTCTAGAATGAGGATTAATAGACTTTTTCTGTAAAGGGCATGACAGTAAATATTTGGAGACCATAGAATTTCTGATGCAACTGCTGGACTCTGGTATTATGGCACAATAGCAGCCATAGACAACACATAAATGAATGAGTGCAGCTGTGTTTCAATAAAACTTTGTTTACAACAACAGGCAGTTGGTCCACAGGCCATGTAGTTTGCCAACTCTTGTCTAGAAAATGCAATTTAATCGACAGTAACAGAAAGCAGATCGGCACTGGCCAGGAAAAGGGTGAGTGACAAGCGGGTAGAAGAGAAGGGGACAAGGGGGACCTTTTGAGAATAATCCATAAGGTCACTCTTTATTGTGGTGATGGTTTTGCAGGTATATACATTAAGTCAAACTTGTCAAATTATGCACTTTAAATATGTGCAGTTTATCGTACATCAGTTATACCTCAACAAAGCTGGTAACAAAAAGAAAAGAAGTCCAGGGCTATTTTTCATATCCAATTAAAGACTGACAACAGTTGGCATTTTTTATTCAAGCAGCTTCAGCTCTTGTTTTTCTTCTATTATCTAATGTAACATAGAAATGAATCTCAAATCCAATCAAACTTTTTCATACCAAGTTTTTTTTTAATGAAGTTCTCATTTGCAGTATGTTAGTCATCACGCTGCAACTCAGAAGGACATTCAGTCACAAACAGAAGTATTTATTATGTAAGAGAGATATTTATGTGTTTACTTGAACTGCACCTGCCAGATACCCCTTCCCTACCCTGTCCCTCACTCTCCGTTCCCCACTTTTGTGTGGCCACACTTGGACTGTGTACAGAAACACAAACAGCTCCAATATTTTCATGGAGCCCTTTACAAATGGGCAAGGGTTATGCTCTACAACTCGAGGCTAGAATGGATGGCAAAGTGGTAGCACCCCTTTGGCCAGGCTCAGGTAGTTTTGGAAGAGCAATGACAGCTGAAGATCATGGTTTCTGCCGTCTATTTAGATCACTGAGTAAGTTTATGAGACCTGAAGCAACCAGCCTGGGACTATGGCTATCCAAGACACAACTAGTTATCCAGGGGACTTAGGTGATTCTCACCCCATCCCTGTTATCCATTCACAACATAACAGGCTGCCCAGCAAACTGTGACATTCTGTTCTAAGGCTGTGTCCTAAAAAGAATTAAGCGTGAGACATACATTCTTTTTTTTTTTTTTTTTTTGAAAGTTCTGGGATACATGTGCAGAACGTGCATGTTTGTTACATAGGTATACATGTTCATTGTTGGTTTCCTGCACCTATCAACCCATCATCTAGGTTTTAAGCCCCGCATGCATTAGCTATTTTTCCTAATGCTCTCCCTCCCCTTGCCCCCAGTCCCACGGCAGGCCCTGAAGTGTGATGTTTTCCTCCTTGTGTCCATGTGTTCTCATTGTTCAACTCCCACTTATGAGTGAGAACACATGGTGCTTAGTTTCCTGTTCCTGTGTTAGTTTGCTGAGAATGATGACTTCCAGCTTCATCCATCCTTGACTCTTGGTTAGATTGAGTACCAGTGGAATTGTCGTTGCCTAATTCTGCCTGGAATGATTTCATTGCAGCCTATTGTGGGGAGTGGTGAGAAACAGGAAAATCCCTTTCCAATTCATTCTAGTGTACACTGCATGGAAACTTGCAAGAATTGATGTGATTTAGTATAAAAGCCCTGGCTGGGGACCCAGATAGACCTGGGTTGGGATCACAGCTCTGCTTCTTACTAGTTGTGTGACTCTAAGCAATTTCTTTAACCTCTCTGTGCTTCAGTTTTCTCATCTTTAAAAGTAGAATAACTACCAGTTTTCTAAGAAGATTAAATGAGGTAATAGAAGCAAAGTACTGAATTAAATGATAGTGATTAATACTATTATCATTTATGAGGCCTCCTAAGAGAAAATGTTCTCTGGTCTCAATAGCAGTAGCAAAAGAGTTTTTCCAAAAGTTGCTTTATTTTTACTTTATGGACCTCATGAGTCTTGTAATTTACTATTTCTTCATTCATGTTGGATTTAATGTGGCCAATTTTTAGCAAATGTGCTTATTTTATTGCTTGTTTTGTCTACCCTTCTGTCTCTGGCTCCTCCTATTTTCCTAACATATGGTCATTTTGCCTCATTGTCTTTTTTTAAATGTATTTTATTATGCTGTATTTTATCTATCTTTGCAAGTCATCTTAAATGTTGCGCTGTTGTTGTTTGGTACAGGTTGAGGTATATGTGAACAAAGTAAACTACATAAAATAATAGTTTACATAATCACATTTAAGGATATCTATTTAACATTTTGTTATTTTTTTAATGTTTCCTTATCTTTAAAGTTGGAATAATGATATTATCTATATTATATGACAACCTCAAAGATTAAATAATGCATATGAAGCATTATGCTACTTGCCATATACCTAGTAATCAATAAATGTCAGCTCTTATTACTCTGAAATATGTTATGCTCTTCCAATTCCATTGTTTACTTTCATCTCTTTGGGTTATCAAGCCTCACACCTTCAAATAATCTAAGATCCTCATCAAAGTGCTCCAAATCTTAATTTGTGACACCGTTCTTCTTTTCATTCTTGTCTCTGATCTAAATTAACACATTTCATTTAAAACAATTAAATATCAGACATTATAAATACAAATTCATCAGGGCCAAAAATAAATATATTTTATGGTGAAAATCACCAACCTCTCATACATCTAGGCATGCTTTGAATTATTTTAAATGTTTGGGGGTGGAACACAGTACTGATAAGTATAGATTGTTTCTGGTTAATATGGACAGAGCTCATTCAAAGGTCCATTATAAGGGATATTTAGATGAGAGGGGACAGGCACTCCATTTTTATAATGAGATTGAAAGTAGACAGTGGGCAGACTCAGACTGTACTTGTAGTTTCCCTCCTGCTAATTTTGTGGATTTCATTGAGTTATTTATCCTCT
This sequence comes from Gorilla gorilla gorilla, assembly GCF_029281585.2. Classification (NCBI taxonomy): domain Eukaryota; kingdom Metazoa; phylum Chordata; class Mammalia; order Primates; family Hominidae; genus Gorilla; species Gorilla gorilla. The sequence continues at coordinate 120,853,134 of NC_073228.2, read as the reverse complement.
CTCAACTTGGTTTCTTTATACGTAAAATGAGATCAGTTCACCTTTAAGGTTTTTGTTTGTTGGTGTATGTGTCTAAGGCAGTTCTGTCCTACAGCAGAGCCTCTCTATTCCAAACCACCAAAACAGTTCTCACTTCTTGATTATTATCTTACAATTCATGCAATAACACAAATAAATTAAAAGGGGAGAAAAAATTTCAAACTGCAATGTTTGTCACATTTAAACTAGAGATTTATGTATTGTTTCTCTTTCATGTCTAGCAAGCCTACCTTACTTTAGAATGGATATGTCAGTAATAGGATGACTATGGTTCTCAGTTTGCCCATAGTCCTGGTTTATGCCTCGTGTTCTAATGTAATTATGAATAGCTTCTGCTTTTATTCTCAAAAGCTCCCTGTCTTGGATGATAAATTACATGGTCACCCTAACCAGACAGGACCACTGAAAGTTGTTTTGATAATAGCCATCATTTCTTGTGCATTTAGACACCGGACTGAAACACCTTTCACATATCACATATCTTAATACTTAACAACTCTAAAAGCTGAGTACCATTATGACCACTTTCAGATGAAGAAACACTTTCAGAGCTGAGAGTAATTGCAAAGGTAGGTCTCTCTGACACCAAAGTCCGTTCATTTATCTTACTGATTGGAGTCAAAGAGTCAAAATGTGATAAATGAGCATTTTTACCTATTAGCTGACTTTACAGTGATAGCTAGGTTTACTATTTACAATGAAAACAGAAGAGGTTTGTAGATGAGTTGAATTGTGAAAACTGAAAATGAAAGACTCCATGACATTATTTTTTACTTATTATAGACATCCAACTTTAGATGCCATAAATTTCAGCACTCTTCTATTTTTAAATTCCCAACACTCAAGCATTTGAGATGCTGATGAATTACTCACAAAGTTCTGATTTCCTTAAGTTTAACATATTGTCTGAACACTAATTTTCCTAATACATTTCATTTGTTAAGAGGAATAAGAGAGTAAATAACTTACAATGCCATTGGATAAAAAGCCTCTCTTTCATAGCAAGGGTCTGACTTTTTTCTCTGCTTTTATTGTGCAGTTTTCCTTCTGTACCTTCACTTATTCCAAAGCCATTATTGAGTTTCTATTATTTGACAGGTAGTTTTGTAAATCACTTAACAGTGTGTAAAGCCTTTTCACTAACATTGTCCCCATTATTGAAGTTTACCTCATTCTAGGTCAGAGAAACCTCTCTTTTTTGATGGAGAAATTTGAAGCAAGTTTGAAAGTGGAAGAACTAGCCTTCAACTTTCCTCAGGAACACTACTATCACCCCTAAGAAAATGTAGACTAGGACAGCAGATTACCCTGTATTACCAAGTTTTAATTTTTTCTACTAGCAGTATTTTGGAGAAGGCTCTTGTTTCCCATTGTATGTCAAAAACACAAAAGGACACCAAAAGAGAAAAATGACATTGGCTAGCGTGAACTTAGATTCTGCCGTAAAAAGGTATTTATTTGAGAATCCTTCTGCTAACATAGATTCCCTTAAAATCTAGCCATTTCTTTTTAATCGAAATTTGTAACAGAAAATGATATCTGATTTACATTTTAAATTTGCACGTAACTATAAACTTTTATAGTGGTGAACAGATGTTGATGTGAATTTTACAAAGCTAAGATATACTTTTCAAATTCATGTCAGAGGAATGTCAAACTGAAACTAGGAAAAGAAATTCTAAAAGATGAGCAAAATTGCAGTGACTACTAGGACTGCTTTAGTACGATGATATCTTTTTCAACTAACATCCTAAGTGACTAATAGTTCAAAGAAGTCTTCAAGAATGTGAATCTAAGTTTATAGACACAGTTTGAAACCAAGTTTATAGTTACACTATTAGTAAATATATACATATGTACACACACATATACACAAAAATATATCATAATTACGGGTCCTTATGCACACTGTTGTTATTGGATTAAAAAAAATGTTTAGGTGTTAACTACAAAGTTGTCATGAACTGAGCTTTAATAAATTTTGACGTCCATGATAGCAATCACTTCAAAAAAGAGACTAGCAGTAACTAGTCAGTCCCAGAACAAACACTACTAGATCTGGCCTCTGATAAATCTGATCAAGTCAAAAACATGTGGACATTATAGAGCTGGTATGAACTCAGAATTGACCCCTATTCAGAATTGAGACTAATTCCTACCTTCAATCCTGCATTCATTTGAATTAATATTAAATTCATAAGGGAAAACTCCCAGGAAGATAGGAGCCAGACAAAGAGATAAACAAGAAGTTTATCTGAAGGGCATTCCAGGAATAGAAAAATAGTCTCTGCTAAACATGTAAAGTATTCAAAATCATTTCATAGGTTCACATTAAAAACACCAAAAGGAAATTCAGGACAAAAACAGCATCCAGTTTTCTGAACTTTCTTTAAGATTATGAATCTATTAGCCTTTGGCATCTTAAGTCTGAGAAGTTTTGTTTGAATAACATACCAAATTCAGGATTTTCTTACTCCACTGTGTTCCTTCCAAGGCTCAGATTCATTCTGATATATTACAAAAGAGTATGTTGTGGATACATAAAGAAACAGATAGGGGCACCGGATATTGCAGACAGAATATCATCTGTTAACTCATAGATCAATAAGATATAGTAACTAGCTAGGCTCTGTTAATTATGTTTGTCACAGCCTGATAAGACATGTATTGCCCCAGACTATTTTCTATAGCTGGGCACAAACATTCACAGGGGTCCTTGTTGAGGGTTTGAACTTCCACTTAAAATCTCTATATAAAATCCCTAATAAGCAAAATAATTAAATAAGACTTGAACTAACTTCACACTTTAATGCCATTTTATTGGGTGTTCTATTTTACTTCCACTTGTGGTTTAATAATTTCCTGTTCTCCCTGCTCATGGCCAAGGAGTCATCTCACGGTATTTACCAGGCATTCATTGGTCCTGAAGGGTTGCCATAGTCTTGACACACAAGTCATAAAGCATCTATGCGGAAGCAAATGGTACTACAACTGCTGCTATTTTACATACAGCAAGAATCACCCAAGGGGCTTAGAACAAATATAGCATTGTACAATGCAGGGCAGCTGGTTGGCTAAATGTGGCCCCCAGCTGTCAATGAGACAACTGATGATAATTAATTACTAGAGATTCAGAATGAGTCCCCCTGTGTTTAAGTCCCTGGTCATAGGACAGGCTCTCTAGGAAGGTCTGCTCTCATTTTTTCAGGCCACTGGGGAAAATTCTGGGCATGAAGGCAGAACAGATGTATCAGCAGTGTGGATTTATCTCAAATCTAGTGGTAAAATAAATCTGTGGAATGTGAATTATATATTTTTTACATTAAGAGGAGTTGGTTAAATGAAGAACTGAATGAACTCATTTTATTGAAGTTGATGTTTACGTTTATTTCATATACTTACATGTAAAATTTTTTAATGGAAGTTTTAAAGTACATAAAAGCACCAATGGAATGCAGGGGAAGTCTTTGGTTAGTTTAAAAAACAGTTGTGTAACAATAAAAAATGGCTAAAAGACTCCCTCTCAACAGAAACCTGTAATTGTGTATTTCTTAAGGCTTTCTGATCCTTTGTGAGAGTTCTGTCCTGTACTGACTTTGAGCCTCTACATGCACTTTTCAACAGTATCTCCAAGATTATTGGTCTCCCATCTCTTGAGGGCCATGCAGAAATCTAGGATGGCTCTGGGCATCTTTAGATATGGCCACAGGACCACTGAGATTGTCACACAATTTTGAGCCATTGTTTGTAAATGCCTGCTACAAAAAAATTACTTTCAGTGATCGCTTTATTGAATATTTGTGCATATGCGTGCATGTGTTGTGAGCAACTTTCATATACAAATTACTCCTGGTCTCAGCACAGAAAATGCAAGACCACCTTTTCAACGTATAGGAAATGTGCGTGTTCCTTTTGCTTTGATACAATATGATTATCATCTTATAGGCCACATTATGTTAATTGTATATATCTTTTCAGGACCATTCTCAACTGAGGGAGACAAAAGCTTTGCAAAGAACTGAGTGTTAGTTATACTATGACAGGCTGGGCATGGTGGCTATCACTTGTAATTCCAGAACTTTGAGAAGCTGAGTTGGGAAGATCGTTTGAGGCCAGGAGTTTGAGACTAGCCTGGACAACACAGCAAGACCCCTTCTCTACAAAAAAATAACAAAAATTAGCCAGGTGTGGTGAAGCACATCTGTAGTCCTAGCTACCTGCTGGGCTGACGCAGGAGAATTGCTTCAGCCCAGGCATTCGAGGTTACAGTAAGCAATGATTATGTTGCTGCACTCCAGCCTGGGAGACAGAGCAAGACTCTGTTTCTAAATATATATATGTGAATTATATATGTTTTCACATATATATATACACACACACACACACACAAATATATATACACATATAATATATATCTTAATACATCTATCATATAATAGATATTATATATAGTATTATCATATATAGTATCATACGACATGTTATCATGTATCTATCATAGATATTACATATAGTATACATAGTATTATCATATAGCATTATCATAGATATATATGTATATCACACATTATTTCTAGTATTACATGGGATTATCATATGATATTATAACATATCATTATATACACATATATACTACAATAATATTAAGGGAAAAAAAAGAAAATATGTTTTAAAATACTCTCTTTTTTTCAACCAGGCCACAAAAACAGAGTAGAGTGTTGTTTTATTTTGCTTTGCTTTTACAATTACCTAGCTGGGATTTTGTCAAGTCAAGGCAGAAAAAATAATCAAAAATAAAGGTAATTTACAGCCACTCCAACAAGACTATAAACTTTGTTGGGCAAGCGTTATGTCCATTCATTTTCATCTCTCCCTTTAGGTCCTGCATAGACTTGCTCTCTGGGATATTAGTGCATGAGATATTAGAGACTAAATACAGGAAAATATCTTTATGAAGCATTTCATACTGTCAGGAAAGGTTAAATATCCTGTATAAAAAATAAATTGCTCTCAATTCACCACCAGGATCACTGCCATGGACATCACCATAATATCGTGGCAGTGTTATTTGGTTCAATTCCTACTTTTCTCTTCCTTAATAGGAGAACAGGAAAATTATTTGCACTTGAGATTTATTCTGAAGCTTGCCTTGCTTTATAATATGTTCATTTTATTTTTCTTTTATTTAAAACAGACATACATCTACAATAACTTTGCAGTAAAGCACAATAAAATTAGAATTTTAAAAGCCAAAATAAAACAATAAAACAATGAAAAGAAATAAACAATTATAAAATAATTGTAGTAATTTAAATAATAAACAATAATAAAACAATAAAAACAAAATTTTTATGGGCAACTAAGATGCAAATTTAAACAGTTTCTCATTTCTCTCTCTTTTTTTTTTTTTTTTTTGAGACAGCCTCACTCTGTTGCCCAGGTTGGAGTGCAGTGGCGTGATTTTGGCTCACTGCAACCTCCACCTCCAGGGTCAAGCAATTCTCATGCCTCAGCCTCCTGAGTGGCTGAGATTACCCGTCTGCGTCACAACATCCGGCTAATTTTAGTATTTTTAGTAGTGCTGGCCAGGCTGGTCTCAAACTCGTGACCTCAGGTGATCTGCCTGCGGCTTCCCAAAGTGTTAGGATTACAGACATGAGCCACCACACCCGGCCCTCATTTCTCTTTATACAACAATTCAGTTGTTGTACAGACATTAGACAAGAAAAAATATTAGAACCAGAATTTATCAAGAAAAAGTGTTAGGATGTATTTTTTTTGCCAGATTGATAAATATTTGAAAGGAATAAAACAACACAAACCATTCCATTTCATTTAGATTTGCTGTAATACAAGAAAAGAATTTTTTAGTCTAATTTTATTTTGGTATTAGCAAATAAATAATTTATACTAATAAGTTTTTAACAAATTATACTAAAATTCATGAAATTATGAAATTATGTGGTGGAATATTTTGCTTGGAATGAAGATATTATGAAGGGGATTTTTTTCATGCTATTAATGAAAAGCTTTTTTCCTGTAAATTTGTTTAAGTTGTTGATTCTGTGTATTAGCCCTTTGGCAGATGGATAGATTACAAAAATTTTTCCCATTCTGTAGGTTGCCTATTCACTCTGATGACAGTTTCTTTTGCTGTTCAGAAGCTCTTTAGTTTAATTAGATTCCATTTGTCAATTTTGGCTTTTGTTGCCATTGCTTTTGGTGTTTTAGTCATTAAGTCTTTGCCCATGCTTATGTCCTGAATGGTATTGCCTAGGTTTTCTTCTAGGGTTTTTATGGTTTTAGGTCTTACATTTAAGTTTTTAATCCTTCTTGAGTTAATTTTTGTATAAAGTGTAAGGAAGGGGTCCAATTTCAGCTTTCTACATATGGCTACCCAGTTTTCCCAACACCATTTATTAAATAGGGAATCTTTTCCCCATTGCTTGCTTTTGTCAAACAAACAATCCTGTCAAAAAGTGATGGCTCACACCTGTAATCCCAGCATTTTGGGAGGCCAAGGTGGGCGGACCATGAGGTCAGGAGTTCGTGACCAGCCTGGCCAACATGGTGAAACCCCGTCTCTACTAAAAATACAAAAATCAGCTGGGCATGGTGGCAAACACCTGTAATCCCAGCTACTTGGGAGGTTGAGGCAGAAGAATCGCTTGAAACCAGAAGGTGGAGGTTGCAGTGAGCCAAGATCGTGCCACTGCACTCCAGCTTGGGCAACAACACTGAAACTCCATCTTAAAAAAAAAAAGTGGGCAACGGACATGAACAAACACTTCTCAAAAGATGACATTTATGCAGCCAATAAACATACGTAAAAAAGCTCATCATCACTAGTCATCAGAGAAATGCAAATCAAAACTACAATGAGATACCATCTCATGCCAGTTAGAATAGCAATCATTAAAAAGTCAGATCATTAAAAAGATCATTAAAACAACAGATGCTAGAGAGGATGTGGAGAAATGGGAATGCTTTACACTGTTGGTGGGAGTGTAAATTAGTTCAACCATTGTGGAAGGCAGTGTGGCAATTCCTCAAGGATCTAGAACCAGAAATACAATTTGACCCAGCAATCCCATTACTGGGTGTATACCCAAAGGATTATAAATCATTCTACTATAAAGACACATGCACATGTATGTTTATTGCAGCACTGTTCACAATAGCAGAGACTTGCAACCAACCCAAATGCACATCAATGGCAGACTGGATAGAGAAAATGTGGCACATATACACCACGGAATACTATGCAGCCATAAAAAAGGATGAGAATGAGTTCATGTCCTTTGCAGGGACATGGATGAAGCTGGAAACCATCAACAAAGTAACACGGGAACAGAAAACCAAACACCACATGTTCTCCCTCATAAATGGGAACAACGAGAACACATGGACACAGTGGGGGTAACATCACACACTGGGGCCTGTTGGGGGGTGGGGGGCTAGGGGAGGGATAGCATTAGGAGAAATACCTAATGTAGATGAGGGGTTGATGGTGCAGCAAACCACCATGGCATGTGTATACCTATGTAAACTTGCACATTCTGCACATGTATCCCAGAACTTAGAGTATAATTTAAAAATAAAAATAAAAATAAATAAAAGCTGCCCTGTAAATATCTTGTTGGAAGAAATTTTTTTCTCATATTCACTGTGAGATACAGAACTACCAAGTAGATGCTCATGAGAATTTCTATACTAATTTGCTTTTTTTCTTTGGATTCTGTTTCTAGAAAGAGCCTTGACCGGGCACGGTGGATCACCTGAAGTCAGGAGTTCAAGACCAGCCTAGCCAACATACTGAAACCTTGTCTCTACAAAAATACAAAAAAATTAGCCGGGCATGATGGCGGGCGCCTGTAATCCCAGCTACTCGGGAGACTGAGGCTGGAGAATTGCTTGAACCCAGGAGGCAGAGGTTACAGTGAGCTCAGACTGAGCTACTGAACTCCAGCCTGAGACTCTATCTCGAAAAAAAAAAAAAAGAAAAGAAAAAGAAAGGGCCTTAATGATACCTATTTTCCACTCACTCGGTGTGAACATAATTTATCCTGGACAAAGGAAGAACAGAGAAATTTCAATAATTGTTATTGCTACTTATCTCTTAAGGATTGGTTAAAAAGCTGTAGTCAAATAAAATTTAATTATAGTGCTAATTAACTGAAGAAATGAAGAAGGAATGCTAGAAGGGGAAAGGAGTAATGCGGTGGGACAAAAAGAAAAAAGGAAGGAAGAATGATAACGCATGGGAGAAACATCAAGGAAGAAAAGAAGAGGAACTGAAGTTGAAAGATAGAGTAAAGGTGGAATTTTGTGGAGTTGCACTTCATTCATCAGTTAGAAATATGAAACCTTCTAAGGAACGGCCCAAAAAATCTTTAACAAAACATAGCATGAATGAATGAATGAATGAATGAGTATCTTAATGGAAGGGTAGGTTCAAATTATTTTCAAATACCTTTTGGTGGGTTCAGATTATTTTCTTCCAATATAACCACAAAGCATTCTAATAAATGACTTTCCCTAAATTCAACCTTTTAGTTTCATTGAGTGACCTGGAAAAAGGGTGAGGATGATTGTCTTCCAGATAAATTATAAGCTATTTACTGTGAAGATTCCTATCTCCTGGGCTTTGAATACTTACATAAATAAAATAAGAGGTAGCCCCTGCTCTAGTATATATGGAAAAGGTCATATATATATATATATATACACACACACACACACATATATACATATATACACACATACATATATATACACGCACACATATATATACACACACATATATATAAAACAACCTAAGAACATTTACCAAAATATAATTCAGCAAATGAGCAGATCTCTCAATGCTTTCAGAATGCAGAGTAAAGATGGAGAAAGCTCTGAGATCAAGTCTTTGAAAAGAACTGGTGGAGTGGAAGAGAAACAACAGTTAGGAACGTGCAAATTAGAAAATTAGTTCATAATCATGTCTTTATCACTGACTAGAGCATAAGGCCCAAGGGGGATAATAATGTGAAAATGAGTAGTGGACATCTGTCATTTCTGACCGTCCAGGATTCTATTCCCCTTTTTTTCTTATTAGCATCTTCATTTTCCTGTGGAGAAACACCCTTCCCCTACTTCTAATTGCAGTGTTTTGGGTGAAGCTAAGCCTCATGAGAGGATGTCCACTCAAGCCAGCCACTGAGAACAGCACCCCCCAGACATCCCAGGGATTAGTTCAAGGATGGGCATGTGACTGAAACTGACAGTCAGATAGGAACAATAGCAGGACGTATTTCAAGAGTTTTGGGAAAGACACATTCTTTCATCTGGTTCTACTCAACTAGTACAATGTCAACCTGGAGCATCTACTGGTGACCTTTGCCACCATATGGGGACACCCTGTCTGAGAAAGAGGCCAATACAAGTGAAAAGAATGACCATATATAGAAAAAAAAATTCCTGACAACCTTTTTTTGTGATCCCTGAATTCAACTATACCTAAATTTCAATATCCTTCAGAACTTTAAATTATGTGAGCCAATAAATCGCCTTTTCTGCTTAAACCCATCGTAATTAAGTTTCTGTTATTAGCAACCAAAAGAATCTTGACTGATACAATAAAATGTATGAGGAGAAGATGGAGGACTTTCAGTTCTAATCTGAGGCACAGGAACAAAAAACCCAGGAATGTAGGTAAGTCTCACATGTTGGTAGGAATAGGGTCAGCCTAAGTATTCGAAAGTGCAAAGGGTATAGAAAATTTTTCATTCAAATTCTCACTCTTTAATGAGCAATGCAAACCTGAGCAAATAATTCAACCTTTAGGGGCCTCAATATTCTCATCTGTAAATAGGGATAATAATATCTACCCTGGAGGATATCTGTGACTACAAAATGGGATAATATACATGTGAGAACACAGTGGACACTCAGTAAAGACTATTCCCCTATTTCATTCCCTACTGGAAATGTTATCAGAATTTACATAGCAGAAGTTGCACTATTTCTGGGAATTCAAGTTACTTTCCAAATGCCCCAGTGCAACCCATCCTCCCATGCTCACACTGAAAGTTTTTATCCTTTCCCACCACAGTCTATCCTATCCCTTCTCAATGCAATTTCATTCACAAGATGCTATATCAACCAAGAAAGTTGATATTTTAAGGAGGGTCACATAAGAATGAAAACACTTAAACCTGTAAGAATGATTTTCTAAAGTAGACATTTTAAGCATGTTGAGGAAAGTTTGTTGAGAAAAGGAATTAAGTTCATCTAGATGCTAACATAGCATGTGAAAAAATGTAGTTCACAAATCAACCCACATATATATACTATTTTTAGATTTAGAGAAAACTGATTATCAGGAAATAAGTCAGCCTTAAAGCTGTATGTAATGGAGTTACAGAATAAAGTATGTTGTACATTTAGACATAAAAAGAATACCACTAAAAGTGGAATAAATCAAAATATTGAAGTAAATACAATCTAGCATCACTTAACGACAGGAATGAAAACTAAGACAAAAACTAAAGACAAAAACTAAGACAAAAGCACACACATTAGCTCAGGCCTACGTAGGGTCAGGATCATCAATATTACTCTCTTCCTCCTCCACAACTTACTTTCCAAAAGGTCTTTAGGGGCAATTACATGCACAGAGCTGTCATCTCCTATGATAACATTCCCTTCTTCTGAAATATCTCCTGAAGGACTTGCCTGAGGCTGTTTTACAGTTAACTTGTTTATGTAAGTAAAAGAGTACACTCTAAAATAATGATTAAAAAACATAGTATAATAAATGCATAAACCAGTAAAATATTTATTATCATTGTCAGGTATTAGGTACTGCACATGATTCTGTGTGCTATACTTCTATATGACTGGTGGTGCTGCGGGTTTGTTTACATCAGCATCACCACAAACGCTTGAGTAATGCATTGCACTACGATGTTACTATAGCTACAGTGTCACTAGGCGATAGAGATTTTTAGCTCTATTATAATTTTGTGGGACCACTTTCATATACGTGGTCCATCACTGACTGAAATATTGTTATTTAACACATGGCTGTATTGAAAACAACGCTATAATTTTAAAATAGTTTCTCCTGTCTCACTTCTCCCCCACCCTTTTGACCCAAAACTGTCTTTAGCTGACAAAACTGTACTGAACAGCCTCTGGCAAAGGTACCAGTGTCTCTTAATGCCCGAATGGAATGGACTCTTTGCTGACCTACATTGTCTGACTTCTCTTGAACTAGTACACTGCACACTACTCTCATCCTGCAACTCTGTCTACCCATTTCCCTATTACACTCTTGCCTGGTTGTCTTCCTTGCTCAGTCTCTTTAATACATTCTCCCTTTACAGGAGCTGTATTAGTCCATTCTCATGCTGCCATTAGGTTGGTACAAAAGTAATTGTGGTTTTTGCCATAACTTTCAATGGCAAAAACTACAGTTGCTTTTGTATCCAGTATAGATAATATAAAGATACTACCCAACACTGGGTGATTTATAAACAAAGTAGGTTTAATTAACTCACAGTTCCACATGGCTGGGGAGGCCTCAGGAAACTTAACAATCATGGTGTAAGGGGAAGCAGACACCTTCTTCACAAGGCAGCAGGAGAGAGTGTGAGCATGTGAAGGAGGAACTGTCAAACACTTATAAAACCATCAGATCTCATGACAACTCACCCACTATCACCAGAACAGTATGGGGGAACTTGCCCTATGATCCAATCACCTCCTTCCCTGGACATATGGCGATTATAACTCGAGATGAGATTTGGATGGGGACAGAGAGCCAAACCATATCAGGAGCTAATTGAGCTTATGCATTCAGTTGCTACTCACTTGCTGATGAGTCTCAAATCTATATGTCCTGATTAAGATCTTTGAATGGAATGAAGGACATTTTCACCTGGATTCTCCATGGACTTCAATACCAGATTCTTAAAATTCTTCTCTTTCTCCTGCATCTTTCTGTGTCTGAATAGCATTTCCAGCCACCATGTGCCCTCTGGGACACTTGAGAGTCAGCCTAGATTCCCTTCTCTTTCTCAACCTAACACCCAAGCAGTCAATGAACAAATCTATAAATTTACCTGCTAAACCATTTTGTGTCTGTATCATATCTCCATTCTTTTGCCTCCCTTTTATTTTTAATTTAGGCATTACCTCTCACCAAGAAATATACTGTAATATAATACATTGCCTCTAATCTTATACTCCCCCTATTCATTCTCTATATCACTGCTACAATATTTTGTTTTTCTAGAATGTAAAACCATTCATGTCCCCTCTGTCCATCTGTTTTATATCTTCCTGACTTTTCTCCCTATCTCAAATGCCTTGCCACACTTTAACCATTGTGATGAGTCTCAAATCTCATCAGCAGATTTTAGTGACTCTAATTTATCTGCAAGCCTCATCTTCTGACATCTCCACTATTAATATTTTGATGACCACTCTCCCACTTTTACACCAACCCACTCTGAAAGGACATCTTCTCCCATTGCGTCTTTAACACTTTGTTACATTTGGTTAGGTATCTGTTTTTCCTACTTCATTTGTGAGACAGACATTCTGAAAACGTGAAATGTATAATGTTCATCTCTGTAGATAGATGAAAGGACTTGGTGCATAGTAGGTGCTTAATAAATATTTACTGAAAGAATTATTACATTTTTACAACTTGTATGCATGACACACAGAGAGAAACTGTAGAGAAACTTGAGTACAAACAATACAATGACTGGGTAAACAACTAGTACCAGGTGCATCTTGTAGCCATAATTCAATTGGGTAACATAGATGGCTTCTTATCAGAAAAAGAAAAGGTGAAGTAGAAACTTTACTCCTAAGAGAACATACATAACATACTATGGCAGATAGTATTTTTCCAAAATATCATTACAAGATCTCCCATCGCATACGTTCTTCTGCGATGTGAATTTGCCACTCCTCTATCGAGAATTAGTCTCTCCACTTTACTGAACTTAGATGGGCTCTATGACAGCTTTAACCAAAAGAATGTGACAGGTGTAATGCTATGCCAATTCTGGGCATAATCCTTAACTGGCCTGGTGAATTGTTTCTTGCTTCTTCGAAGCTAGCTACCATATATGAGGTACACTACTAGACCACATTCTTTAAAAAGCCAAATCACATGGAGAGGAAGTGAAAAGTGTGAAAGCATGGAGAGTGAGGCACCTGACTATGAATGCAGAGGTCATCTTAGGCACCAGCCCACTTGAGCCTTCAGATGACTCCAGACCCTGGTGCCATCTATTTACAACAGCATAAATGATTCCAAATGAGAAATGCCTACAGGTGCTCAGTCAACACACAGAAGCAGAAAGAAATAACAAATTGATGTTAAGAAAAAACAAATTTGGAGGCGGTGTGTTATACCAATAAATAACTGAAACACAAAATTGGTTCTCAATTTTTCTCTAACATTGTTAGAATTTCTATATTGAGTAATTTGTAATAGAAGCTAGCTTTCAAATACCTATCAACTTCATGAAAACACAATGAAAATTTAAGGGCAATAGCAATAAAAATATAGCAATATCTGAAGATATTTTTAACTGAAAATATTTATTGTCTTTAACAAAAACACAGAAAAAAATCCTAATATCTACTGATACTGAACTGCTTAAAATAATTATATGTCCCCTTAATAGACCATCATATATTATAAAATGAATGTCTTAGCCCTGTACAAATGGGCATGTAATGATGCCAAAATAATAAATTAAATTGAAAAACAGTATACACAATGTGAACCCCATCATTAAAGTAACATATATTTATTTTTTAAATTCAGAAAAATAATGTAAACATGTATCTATAAGGACATAGTTACCTCTGAGAAACTGATTTACAGTAAAGACTGTAATTTTGCCATATTTATGTCATATTGATTAAATACTTTTGTAGTTAATATGTATCAAAATTTTTGTAAGAAAAATACCAATCTGTAAAAATATTAAATGTCTAATTTGTCCCTCTACTATTCTCCTCTCAAGATGGCCTTATCTAGCTTCTTAAGTTAATGTATGTCTACTCTTGTTCATCTGCACCTTAACAATACCATAGAATTTTAGGGTGTATATCATGTTATTATTATTATTGAGTGAACTTATTTGACAATTCCAAATCCAAATTGTGTAACCTGGCAATTGAGGCCTCCACAATTTTTTTCTCAACTATTGACACATTTTTTTCCAGTTTTTTAAATGTTTGATTCCAGCTGAACAAAACTACCTCTGTTTCCAGAGCTGTACCCTGTCTTTTCTGCATCTGGACAACTCATGCTGTTCTCCTCACCCGGCGTGTTTCCTCCAGGGTCATGTAGTGCCCACCCAGCACTCAGCCTTCAGGGCCAACTCTGTTCTGTGTTTCCCTCATTGGAAATCACCTAGCCCTTTATCTGCTTTTTCTTTGTGCTTGCTACTCTCTATCTTGTATTTTTTTGTGAGTATTTTATTTTACTTTTAACTGATGTTTTGAATATTTAATTCACATAGTTCGAAGTTGAAATGTATTTTAAAATATACAATGAACAATCTCCCTCTCCAAATACACTGTTCTCAGCCTTTATTTAACCAACGATTTGCTTTCTCATGATCCCTTGCAGGGGTGTTTTGTGTACATACAAGCATACACACACTTATTTTCACCGCTTTTCACACAAAACTCTACATGTTGTCCTGCACTTTGCATTTTCACTTAACAAATTTACCCATTTGACCGTAAATATTACAGAGCATTCTATCATATGTCATGAACTGTTCTAGGTATTGGACGAATAAAAATAAACAAAAGAGACCAAAAAAATTCACCCTCACAGAGTTTACATTCTAGTGAAGGAGTTAGACAAGAAACAAAATAAATATAATGTACAGCATGTTAGATGAAACATGCTAAGTATAAAATTACAGTAATAAAGCAGAAAAATGGAAAATAATATTGTAGGGGGTAACATTTTAGATGAGGTGACCAAGAAAGTCTTTACTGAAAAGCCACTTTTAAAATAACATTCTGAAGGCAGTCAGGGTATTAACCATGTGTTAATGGGGAAATAACATTTTAGGCAGAATGAAAAGGTACAAAAGCATGAAATAGAACTGTGTATGGTTGGTGCTGGGAAGAGTAAAAAGCCTGTTGTGTTTAGAGCAGAGGAAAAAATGACCACTATCCATGTTTTACTTATATTTGAATCTAAAAGTTTATATTATTTAATATAGTTAGTATGCATGGTTTACCTCAGTTTTTTCCTATGCTTAACCCAAAGCCTTATAAATAGTAACTATGCACAAGATGTTAAATAAGTGGATATATGTATAAGAAAATGCATGAATTAATAAATTATGCATAATCTAACACCAATGATATTTACTAGATTCAGGGTCTTTGCACTTGCCACTTCCTCAGCCTGGAATGCAGTATGGAATCCTCCATACCCATGTGACCAGTACCCTCAAGTCTCCAAGATCCTTACCTAATAGCCACTTCTCAGTGGGAACATTGAACATCTTATCTAAAATTAACCAATCAACAAAAGTAAGAAAATAAAGAATAAAAGAACAACGAATAGCTCTGTTTAGGCTCCTCAACTAGAGAACTTTGGCATTGCTGCACAAAATTCTAGAGAGCTAATATGGAGGAGGAAAGTACATATGAAAACAGGCATAGCACAAAGGATTCTCCATCCTTCCACCATGAGGGTCACGTGGATGTGCTTTGTCAGTTATCAGGAACTATAGATTATTTGTAAGGTGGTAGGTTAATGTCTATGACGTACTGACAGGCATGATCCAGTTTTCTCAAATAGGTGTCATCTCATGACAAATAAATGAGCTTGGAGGTGTTTCTCAGTATGACTGAAGGAGATCAAAATGCAACACTTCCCATTTGTCTTTTACATGCCACATGGATCCATTTTCAACCTTTTTAATGAGCCTTGTATTTATTAAAATATGATAAACTAGGACCCTTGTAGATAATATTTCAGAAAGAGGAACAACTGCTGAATTTTAAAACCAAATACATAATAGACAAAGAATGTAAAATTCCTAATAAAACCCCAGTTTCAGGGTTTTGGGGGTATGTCTCCACCAAGAACAGAGTGTGCTGAATCTAATTTGCTGTATCATTGCCAAATCTGACTCTGGTTTTATATTAATTGAAATGGATGCTTTATGAAACAAAGACCTACATTCTGAAAATTGTTTTCCATGCGATGTGCATTAAAGAAACTTGTTCCATAAGCACATCTGGTCCTGGCTCATCATGCTTTGAGGCTGAATATATGCACCATCTCAGTGCTCTAACATTAAAACTTTAAGAAGACCTTGCTTCCCTAAACTTATTCAAAGACAATTAATGTCAATATTTTCAAACCTTTTAAAACCCTCCTTTTCCTGACATGCATCTTATATTGTTGCTCTTATTGTTTCTCATCAAGTCATAGAAGAGTGCTGAAAATACTGCTCCAATTTCTTCAGCATGTCTCAAGCATAACATACTATTTTTCAACAGATGCTACAAAAGCCCTCATTGATCTCCCAGGCATTTAATACATAGACGAAAGCCAAAATTGTGTCTGTAGTTATACATTCTTAAAGCACTAGTTTACATAGATGTTTATAGGCTCTTCCATTTTACTACTCTGAAAAGAATACTTCTTAATTTTAAAATCTACTGCAAGGAAAATTATGATATAGAAGCTTAGAATCATTTTCTTTATATTCTAATATTGTAGCACATTCCTAACCTTTTGAGATTTATTTTGTGACCAAAAGTTGTTTCCAATATTTTCTGTATTGACATTTAAGACAAAATATATGGGATGTGCTAAAATTATATATCTTTATTTGATTTCTATTCATTGCAAGTACCTAGTCTTAAAAGATTAAAACAAATGTAAATGTGAAATAAATGTTTATAAGTGACTTTATAAGCATATAAGTTATTTAAAACAGGAAAATAATTTCATTTGGAAAGAGCATTAAAATGATCAGACATACAAGGAAACAAAATGTATGACTTTATGGAGGGATAAACTAGAAATTCAGAAAAAAGCAAAAAAGTAAAATTGATTTTTAGGCTCTGTGGATAAATAACTAAAAATAAATAGTAGTAGAAAACATTGAAATTACTTTAGATTTTACTTATATTTTTAGTTTAAGAAATATTTCTGATTTTTTCCTTATCCTTCAAACTTTAAACAGAAGTTTCATAAACAAAAGTACATTTGCCAAATATTAATTATTTAATTGCCAAGATTTATTCAGAAAGCAGAAATAATCATTGAATCATGAGGACATCTTCATAAAATTTTTGCTAATACATCCAGTTACAGAATGTGGTTTTCTGATACACCATATGTTTCTGTAAAATATTATTAAAATATGAATTACTAAATGAAATAAAATGAAATAAATTGACAAAAAGCATGCTATGCTCAATTTCAACATAAGGTGAGCACATTTTGCCGAAGCCAGATGAAAGGGTGAACCCTCAAGAACATTCAGAATGAACTAGCCTATTCAGACATCTGAAACCTAAACCTGCTTCACATGAGTTGCTCCATAGCACATTAGCCAGGGGTATTTACTAAACACCTGGTTAATCCAGGGTTTAAGGACTTTGGCAACTTTCTGCTCTCTCCCTTTATTTAACCAACATTCTTTTTTTTTTTTTTTTTTTTTTTTGAGATGGAGTTTCACTCTTGTCACCCAGGCTGGAGTGCAATGGCGCAATCTCGGCTCACTGCAACCTCCACCTCCTGGGTTCAAGTGATTTTCCTTCCTCAGCCTCCCGAGTCACTGGGATTACAGGTGCCTGCCACCATGCCCAGCTACTTTTTGTATTTTTGTTTTAGTAGAGATGGGGTTTCACCATGCTGGCCAGGCTGGTCTTGAACTCCTGACCTCAGGTGAGCCACCTGCCTCAGCCTCCCAAAGTGCTTGGGGTTACAGGTGTGAGCCACCTTGCCCTTAACCAGCATTCTTAAACATCTACCAGTGCCAGTCACTCTACTAGCTCTGGGAGTGCAGTGGTAAACAAGTTTGAAAAGGTCACTGCTATTAAGGAGTTAACATGCTAGTGAAAAACCCAGGTGATTAAGACATACAAATAAAGAAACAAGGTAATTACAGGTGGTAATAAAGGCTATGAGGAAAATAAAAGTGTCTTGAAATAGTTACTAGAGGAGCTCATACTTTAGATCTGGTGATCACAGAAGGTAACATTTGAATGGAGATCTGCGTGATGACAAGACCAAGGAAAGATGGAGGCAAGAGCATTCTAGAACATAATAAATACTCAGTGAAGAAATTTGGATGCAATGTTAGCTTGTCTGGAAAACAAAAGTAAATAAGCAACTTCCAATTTTGGCTATCATGGTCCAATGGGTATCATAACTCATAATGTAAATAACTATAAAACTTGACACAACTAAGTAAAGCAACAGTTTTCAGCCATTGCACAATTAATAGTACATGGCCATCATCCTTGACAGCAAGAAAACATGGGTAGAGCACCATACCCACCCTGGCTTTCTGCCTAGGGGTACTCTCAAAATCGTAGTACAGAAAAGGACAGTTCCAACAGACAAGAGAGGTCTACCTAGGTAGAGGACTTAGAATTCAGGGCTGCTAAAAAGGCTGGAATTTGTAAGACCACAAAGTGATGGAAAAAAACTGCACAGAAATCTGCATAAAGGCCACCTTGAGTCTAGCTAAATACTAAGCTATGTATGTCCATGTAGGCAATAATTCCATAAGCCTTGGCACAAAACAGCTTCTGGGATTCAGGAGCTGAAAACACATTCTGGAGATTTCATAGTGCTGTTAGATGTTGGAGTTCCGACCATCCTTTGTAGAGAGAGATATTTCTGAACCTGCTAAATACTCAATTGAGATACCAATAAGAATACATCTTACAAATAGGGCTCCTCTAACCTTAGAAGAAGAAATACTCTAGAATTGCCTTAAAAAAACATGAAACAAGACTTTATGAGTTCAAGAAGACCCTTCAATAAATTCACTGCCTTCCAGAAGAAGACCCAACTCTATTAAATGAAGATAACACAACTGAGATTCTCAATAATGTAGCCTCCACAGCCTACAGTAAATAACATTAACTTTTAAAATTATGAGGCAAACAAAGACCTAAATGTGACTAAAACTAGGGGGAAAATATTAGTCAATAGAAAAAAATTATAGAAATGACACCATTGTTGAAATTAACAGATAAACTCATTTAAAAAAGTATTATAAATATGTTCAAGAATTTAAAGGAAAAGATGAACATGTTGAGCGAACAGATGAGGGATCTCAACAGAAAATTAGAAATTATATTTTAAAAATAGAAATTATAAAACTGAAAAACAAAATATCTGAAGTGAAAATTTTATTAAACACAAATCAAAGATACCAGAAAAAAAAATCAGTGAGCTTGAAGGCAGATCAATTAAAAAAAAATCCTAATTTAAGTGCAGAAATAAAAAATTCTTAAGAGAAAATGAACAGAATCTCAGTGACATGAGAATAATGTCAAGTAGTCCAACATACTTGCAAGGACAAGCAGAGAAGAGGGAAAAATGGGCAGAAAACAAATAATAGTCCAAATATTCTCAAATGTGATTTTTTAAAATATTAATCCTGGCTGGGTGTGGTGGCTCACACCTGTAATCCTAGCACTTTGGGAGCCCGAGGCGGGTGGATCACGAGGTCAGGAGATCAAGACCATCCTGGCTAACACAGTGAAACCCTGTCTCTACTAAAAATACAAAAAAAGTAGCCGGGCATGGTGGCGGGCATCTGTAGTCCCAGCTACTTGGGAGGCTGAGGCAGGAGAATGGCGTGAACCCGGAAGGCGGAGCTTGCAATGAGCCGAGATCGTGCCACTGCACCCCAGCCTGGGTGACAGAGAGAGAATCCGTCTCAAAAAAATAATAATAATAAAATAAAATATTAATCCCAAGATACAAGGAGCCCAATCAACTCAAAACAAAATAAACCCAAAGAAAATCACAAAGAAATGTGTAATTGGATGCAATACAGTACTAATTTTACATTTTTGTTTGCTGTATTATATTACTTTAACTTGTGTTGGATTTTTTTTTTTTAAGGGTGGAGCATACAGTTAAGTCACTTGAAATCATTTGGATCTTTCTAGGCTTTCTTTTATTCTTTGTTTAGGGAGAGACTAGAGCAGTCTTTAGTCTAGGGCTAATATACTCCTAAGTATATTACTTCTAAGGCAATATCCTTTTGAAGATTCTGCTATTTGATGCCCATGGATTATGAGCTTATTTCACTCTGCTGCTGAGAATGCAAACAATTATCAGCTCTGTGTGAGCTCTGGAAATTATTGTATCTATTTCTTTCTTGTGTTCTGTTGTTCTTCTGTTGTCAAGCAATTCCTTGTCGCATTTGTGCAGATCAATATTGAGCCAAAGACTCTAGGTGATCCCTCTGAAGATCTACGGAGGTCTCTTTCTGCGTAGCTCCTATCATTTTGGCATTCTGCCTCACCAATTCTAGCTGTGTTAGTCTCTCTGATCGCTGCCTCCTCAACTCAGTGAGACCGCAAATCTCAGCTTGATTTCTTCTTTCCCACACTAAAGCCTGGAAACTGCCTGCATGCAATAAAATGCTGCAATTTATAGACTTGATATTGTATATGTGCTTACTGATAGTTATTTTGAATATAAAATTAATGTATGCTGACTGCAAGCATTCAGAAAATTCAGAAAATAATTTTGAAATACGTCCTTCCAAGTGTTTTTCCTTCCTGTCTCTTTCTTCTCTTTTGCCTCCTTCATTCTCTTTTTCTTTCTTTATGTGTGTATGTACTTTTAAAAATAAAATGGAACCGTGCTGCACAAAATGTGTCATTGTTTAAGTTAAGCCATACTGTATGTAATTAATAAAGCCTCAATAATGAAATCCTGTTATAAATTAATGGATAAACAAATTGTGGTATAAACATCCAATGGAATATTATTTGGCCATAAAAAATGCATGAGGTTTTGACACACATAACAACTTGTATGAATTTCAAAAATATTATAATAAGTGAAAGAAGCCAATCACAAAAGATTACAGATTACATATTGTATGCTTCTTTTTATATGAAATGTCTAGAATAGGCAAATCTATAGAGACAGGAGAGACTCACGTTTGCAGAGGGCTGGGTAAGGGGGATATGGAGATTGAAAACTTGTGGATACAGGTTAAAAGTAGAGAGAGGTGGTGGTTGTACAACATCGCTAATGTACTAAATGCCACTGAATAGTACACTTTAAAGTGGTTGTGTGTCATGTGAATTTCACCTCGATTAAAAAAAAAGCCTATCACAAAAAAAGATTCTCCTTTTCTTTACAAGCACATCAAATTAATAAATAAAGGTAAATTTAAAAATAATAATAATGATGGAACTGTGCCCTCTGTTAGGTAACTGAGAGTTAAACTTCTAACCGAGTCACCACACTGGGCAGTCTTTTCTAGTGACAAAGAGTATACCGTTCCAAGAGTAGAAGACTTTTATGAATTACAGATCTATCCAAAATGAATGTTGTCACTTAAGAGATCTGCAGACCAGTTTAAACATATAACATATAAGTTTTTAATATAATATAAACAAATGTCTAAAACTTTATCCGTAAATATGTACTGTTAATGGTGGAAGCTGTTTTTAATATCAGGATTTATTTGAGAATCACTCTTGATGTGGTGACTTTTTCTTACTGCTCTTTGACTCTTGAAAATCTTTAAGTCAATCCAATGGAGTTGAATCTTTTTCACTTCATTAACATACAAATACCAGACCTATCAGAGCTGGCAAATTCCTGTGACATACCTACGCGTCTTAACACTCCATGTCATATGTAATATGAGGTCAATGGATGTGTTGCTTTACTAAATCTGTAACAAATTTTAATGCTAGGCCTGTCCATGAAATCACTTTCTGTATGTTTTTGTTTGTCTCTTCCACCGTTTTCACATATTCTGAACCCAATATTGAGGATTTTCAGAGCATAGGATGAGTCTTTACATTTCCATTAGCACCTTGCACAGTACTAGTCATTTAATAGTTTCTTAAAAACAAATGATAATTAATAATTAATTGTTGACAGAATCAGTTTCATGGACAACAAAAATTGAATTCATGTTACACATTTAATTTTCAAATCCTTCAAATTCATGGGTGTGATACCACAGGCCTTTTTCAGACAAAACGTTCAGAGGCGCCTCAAAAAAATGTGATGAAAATAAAAGTACACATCTTTGATTTAACATCTTCATGGTCATTTTTATCTAGATGTAAAATCTGATCAAAATTTGGAAAGGAATCATACCATTTCCCAAGGGAGATCTCTTATTTGCACTTAAGTTTGAACATAGAAAATCCTAGTGAACTTCTACTAGAGATATGCACCTAAAAGACTAATCTCCAGAAGTATAGCTGATTTTTTTAAAGGAAAAACTTGTAGACATGTGGCAGAGACCAGTGTTTTTCCTTCCATTATAGTCAGATTATGTCTGGGGCACATGGCTGGAATACATTTCCCAGTCTCTCTTGAAGTTAGGCTGGGTTAAGTGACTTAGTTATCACTAATGGAATGCAAGTATAAATAATGTGCATCACTTCCGGGCATGGGTTTTAAGAGTGGATGTATCTCTCTTGGCTGGTTGCCAGTTTTAACCAGTTTCTAGCAGATGGCAGTGGCAAAAGTTGGAAGGAATCCAAATTCTAAATCATAATTTGGAGAAAAGCCACCTACTAACTACCAACTCAAGCCTGTGATACGAGCAAGAACCTAATGTCTATTGTGTGTGAACCATTATACATGTGGGAATTTCTTTGTTATAGCAGTTTAACCTACATATGTTTTTTTAGAGACCTAAGGAATAATAATAGCAGGCATGAGGGAATTAGGGCAATAATTGGAGCAGACCTAAAAACTTTGGTCAAAATGAAAACCATTACAAAATGCAAATGATAAAATCACATCTCGATTGTCTACTTAAGCATTATCAACTAATTAAAAGTTTAGAATGGTGGATTCCTCATTCTGTTAGCAACAATGCTGAGGACTTGGTTTCTTTAGCTTGTGTGTCATGCTAAATCAAATCTGATTACAGTGCCTCATTGCAGAGCTGAACTATTTTTGGCACCAACTAAAAAAACATTGTAAAATATAGCATGTCATTCTTGTAAACATAAGCATAGAGATTTTCTTTCCAAGCTGATTTTCAAAACACCTAAGTATTACTTTATGTTAGCCTAATAGGAATAGATATGCAAAACAAATTCATTTCAGCAAGTACCCATTCAGAGGTAAAGTTATTCGTTCTGATGAAATCTACACTTATCTGAAGAGATCTTCATGAGAACAGAAAATTCTAGGAAGACCTCTCTGAGTAGCCAAAGCTTACTCTCAAGTAGTGCCACTTTAGTTAAGTGATGTGCTGTGACAATTTGCTAGTCAGAATTTCCCTTTTGCCCTTTTCTTTCTCATGTATGTCCTAGTAGCTATCAGTTCTTCCTTTTTTTTCCCCTTGTGTCTGCTTGCTGAGCATTTAATTGGGTGCAAATGTTAAGTGCAAAGAGACAGATACTCAGACCTCACATATTTTCCAAAGAAAAGAATAAAGACATTAAAACTACGATCTTCCCAAACATGAGGAAGGCAGAGAGAAAGCATTGCTTGTATAATATTCTATATCATTTATCAAGGTTGTTGTATATGGAGTTAACTAACTGGGGAATATTGGGCAGGGAGCCAATAAGACCCAAACAATCCTAGGCTCTGGTTTTATAACAAACTCAGAGAAGTATAACTACAGAATAATGGCTTTAAATTATAAAGAAATAAAATTTTCTGAATTGGAGGAAAAGAAATAGAATTAGAGACTCTGGAATTAAAAGGAAACATGTATTTTTTTGAAAAACTCTTCTAGGTCAGGTACTGATTTGCAAAGATACTGAAAGTAGAATATGCAGGAATAGGAAAATTCAGGAAGCATATGTGTTAGTAAGTATGCTAGATTGAGCAAGAGTGAGGGCCACTCTCACCAGGAGAGGATCCTGATTCATGACTACAAAAGACAGCATGAAAGAAAAAGATGGATATTGAATAGGAATGGGAAAGTGCTGAAGGAACAGGGTAGGGCTGGAGGAAATCATACGGGGTTAAGTTATCTTCAGAGAAAAGTGAAAAAAAAAAAAAGAAAGAAAGAAACTCAGAGATTTAACAACTACAGTATTTTTGCTTCACCACCTCTTCTGATAATATATGTCATCAATTTCCAAACACTCTAAAAACCAAATTCACAAGTATGTGCTCGAGGATCACTAAGGGCAAACAGTGATGCCCAAATCTGCCACCTGGGAGGAGACAAGAAAGCCAGAAACATTGCATCGGAGAGCACAAAAAAGAAACTAGGGGAAAGTCAGAACAGAAATACTTGTCAACTACCTTTAATGACTTAAAGGTTGTTCCAGAGATTGAAACGTTGCCAGCAAGGAGCATTTTTAGCTTCCATATGCCATAATCTGACTTAAAATTGTAATGCCATTATTATGTTAATTTTTTCCACTTAATATTCCGATAAGAGGTCTAAAAAATATCCATTGAACTTGCCTTTGCCATGTATCACATCATTCCAGGACTGCTGGAATACAAGGGACACAGGGTGGGAGTTTAGAGTTTTGAGAGGACATCTCACCAAAAATGACATCTTGAGCATATCACTATGACTATTGTTATTATGTTCTTGTAATTGGTTTTTGTTGGTTTGGTTTGATTTGGTTTGGTGTTTTGGTATTTCTTGATGATCTATTGGACTGTGAACTTCACGAGGCCTGGACTGCATCTTACTTATTTTTGTATTCTTTTACTTAGTCTAGTACCTGGTACAGACTTGAAACTCAATAAATGCTTTTTGATTGGGTGAATGAAGGAATCAAGCTAATTACTTGATGATCTTATAGAAAGTTGAACTAATATGTTTGTTAAAAATGTATGAGGACTTCCACTGATAGGAAAATGGAGTAGATGCAATTTTCCTTATGCCTCCTGCAAAGTACAACTAATAGCTGTATATCCTATATAGAAAACAAACATAAGAAAACTCTGAAAGTTGGAAAGAGCCTATCCTCTCTGCTGTTTTCTGCCTAGATATCTTGAGAATCCATGGAAAGTTACAGTGGTGAGTTCTATGGGGTTTCTTTTTGCTGCATATACCCAGAGATGGGTTGAAAAAAGCCAGAAACTCAGTGTATTAGTCTGTTTTCATGCTGCTGATAAAGACATACCCGAGACTGGGCAATTTACAAAAGAAAGAGGTTTAACGGGCTCACGCTTCTACATGGTTGGGGAACCCTCACAATCATGGTGGAAGGCAAGGAGGAGCAGGTCATGTCTTACATGGATGGCAGCATGCAAAGAGAAAGCTTGTGCAGGGAAACTCCCCCTTATAAAACCATCAAGATCTTGTGAGACTTATTCACTATCACAAGAACAGCATGGGAAAGACCAGCCCCTATGATTCAATTACCTCCCACCAGGTCCCTCCTACAACACATGGAAATTGTGTGAGCTACAATTCAAGATGAGATTTGGGTGGGGACACAGCCAAACCATATCAAGCAGTAAGGTCAACAGCCACAGACCAAAAACAAAAAGTCCCAATGAAAACTTGTTTGTTCAAGCCAAAGGACCAGGAAAACGACAGCCTAGCAAGACATGAAAACTTTGACAATAACTGTCCTACTCTAGCCAGACACCACAGAAAACTATGTCCCAATCTGCATCCATATCAGAAGAGGCCAAGTACAGAGCTGAAGTTCTATAGTGAGGCATCCCAGTTTTCCTGCTAGGGAGGTATCAGATAAGGTTGAATGGAGATCCTGAACTTCCACCCCTGCCTGGCAGCAATGAGATGTCTATCCCTCTCCCCACTGGGGTGGTATCAGAGGAGGCCTGATAAAGAGTAAAAACTTTCATCACTGTCTAATGGTAATCAGATCACCCCACTCCATCCCATGTCCTCCCCTCCTAGTCAGCAGAGACCACGTAGGGAGCAGTAATAAGGCACTACTATCCTTACCAGCAAGGGAAGTATCAGTGGAGCCTAGTGGGGACTGTAAACTCCTAATCACACTAGAAGTAAAAAGAAACTGGATACTCATACATTGCTGGTAGGAATGTAGTATGGTTCACCCACTGTGGAAAGCAGTTTGACAGTTTCTTCAAAAATTAAACATGCGACTACCAGATGACCAAATAATTGCAGTCCTGGTAATTTAGCCCAGAGAAATCAAAACTTGTATATGAATGATAATAGCAGCTTTATTTACAAGAGCCAAAAACTGGACACAGTCCAAACACCCTTCAGTGAGTGAATACTTAAACATTCTGATTGACATCCTTATCATGGAATACTACTCAGTAATAAAATAGAATAAACTATGGATACACTAAGCAATCTGTATGAATTTCCCAAAAATTATCCCAGTGAAAAAAGCCAGTTTCAAAAGGCTAATTCCTGTACGATTCCATTTATATAACATTCTTGAAATGACAAAATGATAGAAATGGAGAAGAGACTAGTGATTTCCTGTGTTTAAGGGGTGAGAGTAGGCAGGAGGAAGACGGGTGCAGCTGAAAAAGGTCAATGTGGGGAATCCTTGTGCTGATGAAAATGTTTTGCATCTTGATTATATCATTGGCAATATCCTGGTTATCATACTGTACTACAGTTTTACAAGATGTTACATTATGAGAAATGGGTAAAACATACATAGTAACTTCCTGTATTATTTCTTAGAATTGCATGTGACTACAATTATCTCAAAATAAAAAGTTAAATAAAAAATAGTACTTTCTTACACAGTAGAAAAAGAATATATGAAGGCATGTTATCTGGAAATATAATGGTCAATCTTGCATGGAGCCACATATTTCTTTATATATAGTGTGCCTTCCACAAATCTGGTTATTATCTTTTAATATTTCATGGTTCATCACACAGGATATATCATTATGATTACTTTTGATATTTTTGCTTTACAGAAATTTTAAGGTTAGTTTTAATATATTCTCAATTTTCAGAAGAAAAAGGAGTTGAAGATTACATGTACAAAGTCTATATTAACTTGAAATGAAGCTATAATCAAGATTTATGGTTGTGTCAGTTCCAAAAAAGTGACAAACAGTAGGATATAAAATGCCAAAAATCTTTTGCTGGGAGCATTAAAATCTACTGTAAATCAATTTTGCAATCCAAGATACAACAGTTTTCAACTATTAAAATTTCTAGTGTGTACCTCTGTTAAATGGTCTTCTGAATGAGAACTAGAGTTTCTATTGAATTCTCTCATTGAGTTCACAGGGTCGTGAGAATTTTTGATAGCTAGAGTCTTGATCTGAGAAGCAAAAGTTTTTTAGTTTTTTTACTCCAAGATCTGACACAGACTTGACGGGTAACTTTGAACCAGATATAATATTTCTTTAAAATTTCCTTTTCCTGTCAGGTTTATGAGAATTGCAGATACCAAGGTCCTTTAGTGTCTCTTTTTACCTTCTCTTGGCCAGACTTATGAAGAACAAACTGAAGAACAGAAGTCAGAGTCATGGCCTTGGCTGATGCAGAAACAACACAACATACATCCTTGGGGAGAATCAAGCCACAACCATCATTCAATGCATGATAAACACTTCCCTTCTGTAAAATCCACTTCAGTTCCTGTTCTCCCCTCTTCCTTCAGCTTTATTCATTTGATACAAGCTCCCGAGAACTTCAAGCCTCCATAGAACCTGCGGGCACAAAGTGGGGATACTCAGTGCCCTGTTTTCTCTGGGGATGTAGAAGGACGCACAAGACAATCCTGGACTACCTTTTCATCTGTTCACTCTTCTCTACAAGAGGAAAGTAGAAAGGCAGAGGAAGAATGGATCCCTACAATATTTACTCTGTAATTCACTGTTAATTTTCTGATGAGAACATCTCTGAGATCATCAAAATAGGAAATGCATAACCAGTGAAGAAATGCTTTGCCTTACAGACACTCTACAAAATGTCTCAGATGAATGCCTACCAGGACTGCTAGAAACAGTTTAGCAGCTCCCTGGAATTTACATATGCATATTTAGGACTTTCCATGTTTAGATCACAGTCGGCTAAAGTAGGTGTCAGGATATTGCCCACCATGAATTACCCAAGGCTCTAATAATCATGGCATCTATTCTGCCTTCCCTTCGCAGTTCAAATAAGCAGAACTTTCCAATGTTGGGAGCTTAAGGTACTATCAGATGTCTGTAAACACGAATCGTTTTTAAAACCGGGAGACTTGAATTAAAACCATCATTCTAAGAACCAAAGTAGACTTGGTGAGAAATAAAGCTTGCGAGGAAATGTATTCTATCCACTGTTTGTCAGGGCTTATCTATTCTGGAAGATAACTAGGCATCAGCATCTTAGAGATGGAAGGAGGTAACTCTGCCTCCCTCATGTGCCCTACAGTAAGGATGAAGGCAATGAGCACATTGTTAACGATATAAACAGGACTAGACAGTGGACACATTGTTAAGAATATAAATGGGATGAAACTTCTTTCTTGTATTTCTTCCATCATTTATTCTTTCAATAGACATTATATATATATATACGCACACATACACATACACACATATATGTATATGCGTGTGTGTATATATGTGTGTGTGTGTATATATATACACATATGTATATATACACATCTTAGTATATGTATTTAGTAAAAGCCTGATATGTGCTCCTGTCATATTTATTCTGGAAAGTTCCAGTACAAATTATTCTTACCTTAGAGAATTTTCTCTGAAGAGTAATCTATAAGTCATGTTTATCAGAATCATCTGGGAAACTAATTAAAAATTCCAAGTTCCTAGGCTCTAGTCGAGATTCACTGTGTAAGATCCACTGGCTAGAACCCAGCGATTTACATTTTAGAGAAGCCACTGAAGTGATGGCTATGTATACTAGTGTTTCAGAAGCAATGCCTTGCTGGGCACGGTGGCTCACACCCGCAATCCCAGCACTTTGGGAGGCTGAGGCAGGTGGATCACTTGAGGCCAGGAGTTCAAGAGAAACAATGCCTTCTAGATTTTACCTTTTTACTGACTGCACTCAAGTCTCATCTGTCGATCTTTGAAGGTAGATATAGCTTTAGCCTTTTAGGGAGATGTGACTCTTGACTGATATTTCCCTACTAATACAAATTTCAAGAATACTTAAAATACGTAGAACTACATCAAAAATGTATGAAATTATATTATTGACACTCAAATTTTCCGTAATCCTCTGTATGATTATTTAGTGAACTTTAATGAAAATCTAGCCTAAAAGATCAGCTTTCTAATGAGACATTTGTTTACATTATTGAGAGAAACTTGTCTTTTCCTTAGCCATTGCTTTATGTGCTGTACTAAATTACTTGTCTAGTTAAAGCTGAAAAGTGAGGTACAAATTTGTTCCCTCCAATTACATGATTCCTCAAACAATCTGACCATGTGTAGGTATCACAAGACTCCACAAAAGGGCCGAGGAGATTCATTTGGGTCAGGACATATTTCCTTTGAAGACTTAGATTTAAAAAAAAAAATCAATAGCTTTTTGACCATGATGTTGTTCCTTAAACACAGCTTATAGCAAGACGTGTGAATGCCTCAAAAATTTAACCTACAGATTAAATTTATCTTTAAATCAATGGGATTTCAAACTAGAGAAAAGTCAGTGTGACTGTTATAGAATATTGCAAGCTCTGTATAACTTGAAAGATTTTAAGTCATTTTTATATAAATTGCATTGGCACAAAGAATCAAAATTTTTTAAAATTTAGTCTGAATCAACAACTGCAATTTCTGTTTAGGGAGAAAGGAGGGACTCTTGAAAATTTTTCCCCAGCAGTCACAGCTGGAGAAGGGCAACACCCCCAGTAACAATTTAGATAAGAAAATTTTCAAAGATAGAAATAATCGATTAATGAACCCATAGAAACTTTTATCTAAAAAGATTTGAATCCATAGATTCACATTTCTTTCAAAATGCTCTTACCTAAAGTGTTGTAGGGGTGTGGCAGTGTCCTATAAAATAAGAAATACATAAAATTCAAAAACACACACACTAAGGAAGCATGGGTGAGAAAACAGGTAAGCGAGGAAGAAGACACTTTAAATGGTGAAGGTTCTCTCCCTGCCCTTGGAATACAAAGAAAGGCAGACAGGCATTTGTCACATTGTTTATAAACAATACCAAAGTTAAATATTTCCCTGAACAACTTCAGTCTCTTTGTAGTAAGGGGTAAATAACTATGAGTTTTGAAAACATGTTGAGTTTATAGCCCACTGAGTTGTCTTTATGGATTTGAGAAAGTTTTCAAGTTTGACAAATTAGTATTAGACTGAAATGTAGCTTCTGTAAGCACTAAAATGCCTTTTTGATGAGTGACATTGCAAGTACAGTTAGCTATATTTATATGAGGTGGCTTTTTTTTCCACATGTATTATTCTACAAGAGTTTTGTAGTTTCTTTTTTTTTCTTTTCAACTCAGTCACTTACGAACAGGGCAATTTTGAATCTCAGTTACTGAGTCCTGAATAAGTGAGAATTTCTCCCACAAGCACTAAACACTAAAAATTATTTCAATCATTATATTCAAACAAGAAAAGACATGGACTTAAATGCCACGAATATAAAGTAATTACCTTGCTAACCATATCCAGTCAAATAAAGCTGTCAATGGTATATACAGTTGTCCCAGGGTATCCTGGGGGATTCATTGGAGGACTCCTTAGGATACCAAAGTCAGATTTCTAACCTCTCCAATGACACTACTCTTTTTTTTTTTTTAATTAAATATAGCTGTTCTATCTCCCCTTTCTCTAGAATAACTGAGTATAGACCTAGCATATGCTTGAGGCAAATTTTAATGCCTAATCCTACACATCAATATGTATTTGCAAACAACCTATGTACATCCTCCAGTATACTTTAAATCGTGTTTAGGCTGGGCATTATGGCTCACGCCTGTAACTCTAACACTCTGGGAGGCTGAGGTGGGAGGATTGCTTGGGATCAGCGGTTTGAGACCAGCCTGTGCAACATAACAAGACCTTGTCTTTACAAAAAGTGAAATAAATGGAAAAAAAAAAAAATAGCCAGGTATGGTGGCGTGCACCTGTAGTCCCAGCAACTTGGAAGACTAAGGCAGGAGGATCACTCGAGCCCACTCGAGCCAAGGGTTTTGAGCATACCACTGCATGCCAGTCTGGGTGACAGAACAAGAGCCTGTCTCTAAACAAGAAAAAAAAGAAAAAATATATATCTAATAAAAATATATTAGATTACTTCTAATACGTAAAACAGTGTAAATGCTCTGTAAATAGTTGTTATAGTTGTTATACTGTATTGGTTTTAAAATTTCATATTACTTTTATTGCTATATTATATTTACTGTTTTTGTTTTTATTCACCCAACATTGGTTGACTCTGAGGATGCAGAACCCATGGATAAGGAGAGCCAACTGTAATTTATGTTACCTCCTCACTTAAAATGGTGAACATAGAATTTCATTTTTACCAACAAATGGTGCCACAACAGCAAGGATTCATGTCATTCCAGGGCCCTCAATAGCAATCAAGCCTTCCAAGCATGGGTGTTTCAATGCTGGCTGGAGGCTGAATGCAGTCTGATCCACTTCCTAGGGTAGTTTCAATGTTATTGTCCAACATTTAGTGAGAAAATGACTGGGGAAACACCAGCAAACATGTGGATTGCACCGTAAGGTTTTAACTTTTGAGAATTTGTCATGTTATCCAATATGCCTTAACTCCCTCTCATTGGCTTTCCATTTCACTTCTCTCCAAGGGACAGGGAAGCTTATAAGAAGAGCAATATTTATGCAGAATAATTCAGAAGTGAAGCTTTAGGGGGATGAAATATATATGTTGGCCAGTGAAAAGGAAACTGCTCATCTTCCCAAGACTCATGAATAATCCTTGTTTACTCTATAATAGCTATGAATTTGTCAAATGCACGTGCACACACACACTCAAGTATTTGCTGGAATTATGATTGAGGAACCCTGTGCTGCCATCTTGTTGGAAAAAGTAAATAATATGATTTGTGATTCAAAACACTGTTTTGATAGCCTAGAGTTATCAAAATTAAGGATGGTAATAATCTGGTAATTAACAGCAATTTGTTTTATCACCACACAAATGGAATGATACAAACAACAGTGACCTATAATTTCCTTCACATGAGATTTGCATATATTATCACTAAATTTGTAATTACCCCAGCAGTCACCCAAAATATTGCTTATCATTTGCTCATAAGATGTCAGGGATGTTAAAGTGGACTGGATCACCTAGTTTTCCAGAGCTACTGAACAAAAGGTCATTGCAAAAGAGAAAACTAAACACGATGTGACAAGTACAGCGAAAAGGTAATTAGTGTCATTATATCTTTCTTGCTAACTTTTTGGTAATAGACAGGTATGTATATATGAAGAATTTTTTAAAGCCAATTTATTTCGCTTTTGTGTTGCTTCCACTGTAATTAAAACTGGAATTAAATAGCAGAGGGTTAAAAAGTTAAACAAAATAAACAGTAACTGAATTCTAATAGAGTTTTATTCCTCTCTGGATCTATGCCTGGATTTTCCTTTGGTGTAGAGGCAATTTGTGAATGAACATCCTGCTGCCAGGGAGGCTTTCATATGAGCTTTCAGAACTCGGATTTCTAACTTCTCCGAGGACACTGTACTTCCTGGTTTTTTATTAAGTAGCTGTTCTATCTCCCTTTCTCTAAAATAACTAACAGAGTACAGGACTAGAATATGCTTGAGGCAAAACTTTAATGCCTAATCCTACATATCCATATTCTATACACATCTCTAGATCATCCATTCTACTGACATTAAAAGAACATCAGTACTAACTCTTTACATGTGAATTGAACATCACAGTTTGTAAAGCCTCTTTGTACATGTTTGTATCACACTTGACAGATAGTGCATATGAATCTTGTAAGGCAGCATGTGTGTTTCATGCCCACTTTTGAGGTGAGGAAGCCTGAAACTCAGTTGACATGATTTGCCTAAGAGCCAGGAAGTGGGGACCTTGGGGACAAGTGTACTATCTGATTGTCTGTGAACAGCCATTTTCACTACTTAATAGCCTGTATTTGTCCACAATATTTGTTTTCAAATTATTGAGTTTAAAGAAAAAGAAATTTGACTGAATAAGATTCTTTGTAGACTGGAGGAGTTATTTTCATCATGATGAAGGTAATATGACTTCCACAGATAAAAACATAGACATCGCCATTTACAAAAAGTTAATGAAAGACAAGATTTCAAAAATTAAGGTGTATTTATTTGAATATTGTTTGCTTATATGTCTAAGGTAATAAAGGCCGAACATACGTGCTTTTCTTTGATTGGTTATTTGGTTCACTTTTTAAAATAATATTTTACATGCCAAAAGAAATCAAACAATATAAAAAGCTAAACAAAGAATAATACATTTATCTTCTATCCTCATTCCCACTCTCATCAGAGCAACACCTGCTATCAGTTACTTACTGTATTCCTAGAGAATAAGACTATACACACATACACACACACACACTGCCTGTACATACAGAGGATATATTATTTTAAACAAATATTGTATGCTGTACACTGCTTTTTCACTGTTTTTTCACATAGCACGGTAGCCTAGGTATTTTTCATATAAGTCATATATTTGCTTCACTCTTTAAATGCTGTAACACTTCCATTTTATGCCTGTACCATGTTTTAAACTGTGCCAAATAAATATTTGTGGTATTTCTGTGATTGTGTAATTACAAATACCACATCAATACATATCCTATATAGATATTTTGTGGAAGTACACATATGATCTTGGAATTACTCTATAAATTATATACATATATATATATATAGTAAAAACTCAATGTTCATAAAGCTGTTTACCGAAAGAACTTTGACTTTGAAATATATCCTTTATTGGCTAGGTCCCATGGCTCATGCCTATAATCCCAGTACTTTGGGAGGCAGAGGCAGATAGATCACCTGAGGTCGGGAGTTAGAGACCAGCCTGACCAACATGAAGAAACCCCACCTCTACTAAAAATACAAAATTAGCTGGGTGTGGTGGCACATGCCTATAATCCAAGCTATTTGGGAGGCCGAGGCAGGAGAATTTCTTGAACCCGGGGGGAGGAGGTTGCAGTGAGCCGAGATCGTGCCATTGCACTCCAGCCTGGGCAACAAGAGCACAACTCCGTCTCAAAAAAAAAAAAAAAAAAGAAATATATTCTTTATTTAATGAGACTTCTTTGAAATTGATAGGAAATGCACCAAGAAAGTGAGAGTCAGGATTGTAATAGTTTATTAGAGACTATACTCCATATATAACTGCAGCCTATCATTTTGTAATTTCACTTTTTACTTTCTTCCTATTTACCTTTACTATCTGAAAAATAATGATGTTGAAGAAAATGTTTTTATTAGTTACTTTATATATATATATAATTTCTAACTGTTTTGTTAAATATTAAGATATACAAAAAAGAAACAAAACTCACCACATAAACTTCACAGTAACACAAAAAATTAGTATGCATATAGGGTTAGCAAAAATCAAACACTGAAAAAAAATAAAACTTTCCCCTCCTGTAGATACACTACCCATAGGATCTTTTCTGAAAACTAACCACTGTTAGATTCTTATAATTCATTTTAAGTAAAAGAGGAAAGAATTTATATACAAATTACATATGCTTAATATATATACATACACATGTTTTGATAAAATAAAAATGTCTGCACTCCTGACAATGAAATATGCATTTCTCCAACTATTAATATTTGGTATAATCAAATTTTGTATTTTTTAGATTAAAAAGATATTTTATTCTTTTTTAACATATTAATCATGAGTGAGTTTGAAATTAGCCTTTCTCTTTTTTTTCCCCCAAATTGCCAGCTTAAACATCTCACTGTTTTCTTCTGGGTGTCCATATTCTTATCTATGAATTTTATTTTATTTGCTTAGAAAGTTCTTTGTCACTTGAAAATTAGATTCGTCTCTTCTTTCTTCTAGAACTTCCTTTCTTTTCAAACTTTTTCATTTGGCATTTATGCTGGCATAAGGAGCGAGGTAGAAATGTTGCTGCTCAGTGCTTCATGCCTTTCAACCAAAGCATTAAGTAATATCCTTTCTTCCAATAAATCTGACATAGCGCCTATATTGCAAACTATATTGCTAAATGTATTGGGGGCTATTTCTGAACTTTGTATCACAGACATTTCTAGTATCTCCTGGGTGTGTAGAAGCCAGTGTTTTCCAACCCCTTTGCAGTTAGGCAAGGCCATTTTTGATCTAATTACTTCATTGCCGGGCTGAGACAGAGGAAATAAACATTCATGATTCTCCAAGTTGTTTTACTCTGCTGGGAAGATTGAAGAAAAACTATGTTGGGTTGATACTGCTAGAACGTCTATGTCAACGTTACACTGGGTTCCTGAATGACTACACAGATCTGAGCCCCCTACTCTTCACTGACCAATAATAGACTCGAAGAATGAACAAGAAATTTTCATTCTGTTAAACCTTCAAGATTTCAGGGTTACTTTGTTATTACCTAGTTTATCCCAAATGATATCATCTGTATTACATTTCTTTGATGTGTTTATTGCTTCCATAATATTTAATATAGTTGTGGTTGTTATGTAATACAAGCTGGAAAAATCCTGAAGAAAAAATAGTGAGAGAATGATCCTACAAGATAACAGTGATTAACAACCACAACTATATTTTTCAAGATGGATTTTACCATTGTTTTAGGTTCTAGGTTCTAGGCAAAACAAACTGTTATTTTCATGGGGATTAAATGAATATATAGATTAATTTAGGCAAAATGGACATGTATAGTAAGGCTTAAAACAATTTTCCATATACAAACTTCACAATTTTTGTTAATTTGCATCTATTTTAATTTTTAGTTGCTATTAGAAACACGTTCTTTCAGTTATATGATCTCATTGGTATTTATATATAGGAAAGATTGATTTTTACAGATTGATTTTTAGAAGCTACTAGCTTACTGAATTCTCCTAATCTTTTAAATTATTTTGGATATTCTATGTAAACAATAATATTCACGCAAATAATTATTTTCTTCTCATTTCAAACATTTTTGCTCTTTCTTTCCCATATTTAATAATACCGGCTACTGTATTTCCCAAACAGTGGTGAAAAATAATGGCAATAGCTGCTAACCTGGTTTCTGTTACTATAGATAAGTTTGCATTTTCTAGAATTGTAAATAAGTAGAATCCCATAGTGTGTACTCTTCTTTCTAGCAATGGCCAGGGCAAGAGAGGTGAGGTGCGGCAGGTGGTAAGGATTACAAAGGGATGCAAGGAATTTTTTAGGGGTAGTGAATATGTTCATTATTTTATACATAGTAATCGTTTTACAAGTGTAAACATATGTCAAAACTTATATAATTTAAATATGTGAAGTTTAAATATGTGTAGTTTATTTCATCATAAAAGAAATCAATTATGCCTCAATAAAAATGTAAAAAATAGTAGCGATAATGAGTACCCTTCTCTTGTTTCTGATTTTGGTTAGAGATATGTCTTTAGATCAGATTGGCCAGATGATGATTGATTGATTGATAGACAGATAGAATGTATATATTTCTTACGTTAAAGAACTAACCATCTACAGTATTCCTACTTTCTCATTTTTTGGCATCAGAAATACATGGCAAATATTGCCAAATAGCTTTTTGGCAATATTTAAATGATTGGTTGCTGTTGGCTTTTTAAATTTCATTTATCCAAGAATATATTGTATTATCAATAGATTTCATAATATGAATAAGTCTTCTATTCTAGATATGAACTATAATTGCTTATGGAATATTTACAACTACTGAGTTTGATTTGTTAGTGAAATAAATTTTTTTTCACTTCAGGGTAATGTACGTTCTGAGAGATTTGCCTAACTATTTGAAAATTGTCAACGGTAAGTTCATTCTGGACATCAAAAGCAATGGATGTGCCAACCAACTTATTTTAAAACATTATTAACGGCTGGGCGCGGTGGCTCACGCCTGTAATCCCAGCACTTTGGGCGGCCAAGGAGGGCGGATCACGACGTCAGGAGATCAAGGCCATCCTGGCTAACATGGTGAAACCCTGTCTCTACTAAAAAAATTAGCCAGGCATGGTGGCTGGCGCCTGTAGTCCCAGCTACTTGGGAGGCTGAGGCAGGAGAATGGCGTAAACCCGGGAGGCGGAGCTTGCAGTGAGCCGAGATCGCCACCGCACTCCAGCCTGGGTGACAGAGCGAGACTCTGTCGAACAAACAAAAACAAAAAAACCAAAAACAAAACAAAACCCACATTATTAACATAAATAATATCATTAAAAAGCAAGGTAATTACCTTAATAATATAGTCTTGAAAACAACCTAAACATCTAAAATGGCAAGAGAACAAGGTTAACATGCTTTTTAGTGGTTACATTACTATGAAAATAGCCTCAATTCTCTACTTCATTTTCAATGTGGATAGGCTGAATGCCCTTCTTACTAGAAGGAAGAGAGCACCTAAGGTACTGAGAGTTTCCAAAAGCTTTTTAATCATATTTAGCAGCTTCCTTAACTGTTCAGTGATCACATTAATGTGATCTATCTAATATAGAACAGTCTTTCTCAGAGAGTGGCCCCCTGACAAACAGCATTAGCCTCACCTGAGAAGTTGTTAGAAACACAAATTGTTGGATCCACTGCAAGCCTACTGAACCAGAAATTCGGTGATTGGGCACAGCAATCTGTGTTGGCATCCCAGTAATTGTGATGCACACTATAGTTTGAGAACAACCCATATACAAGTACACCTAAGTTTAGCTCTTCAATCAACTTCTTTAACTTAATATCCTAAGCTACTTCCATTCTTTTCAAAAAAATTCTGAATTATTTGGAGACAGTCAATGTACTTACTCCAAGCTCATGGCCCAGCAGAGTATAAATGGCACTAACACACTTGTATTGTTCTGATATTTCTTTAAAAAAAGAGGAAATTTTTAATTTTCAGGTATAGCTTCAAGAAAAATGGATCTTTTCAACTTTTTGGAAATGAAGAGAAATTTTTACGGTGATGCAATTCAGCACACACTACCCCCAAAATGTGGAACCTTGGCATTTGAGAAAACAGAAGCTGGAATGTCACTTTCACCTTCCCTCATCCTTCTCTCCTGATGCAGGTCATAAATCCTAGAAAATATTCTCTGACCTTACACTGAGGCAGGCCATAAGACCCTCACTTGAGAGGTGCCTTCCCTATACGCGGAGGAAAGTAACATCCTTATCTCTGAAGATAACAGGGTCACAAAGAAGAATCTGAACAAACAGTTCTTACTAAATTCTTCCTGGTTTATTACCATTAAATCATACTTTCAAATCCAATTATCTTCTCTATTTCATCCACTTATTCCTCAAAGCTAGTACAAAAAATACACGAGTTCTTCCATTTCTTCTGGTCTTCATTTCCTTATGAAGGCTCCTATGTCATGTAAAACTTATATTATAAAGAAATGTCATGCTTCCCTTTTGTTAATTTGTCTTTTGTTGTAGGGACCCATTCATAAATCTGGATGGGTTCAGAAAAGATATATCTCCTCCCCTACAATGAAGCGATATAAATGAACGCAAATAATGAATAAACTAGGTATTTCTTAATGAACTTCAGTGGCAGCAAGCAATATACACATTAAATAGCCTCCCAAAAAAGCAAAAACAGCTTAGTAAATTATCTCAGCAGCTTATTATCAGGCAGCAAAGAGGACCCAAAAAAGCATAAAACTATAAACTGGGAACCTAACACATTGACAAAGCAGTAATGTTTAAAAAAAAAAACAAAACAGCTGAGATGAAGATTATGAGAAAGTAGGTTGTTGAGCACAGAAAACAAACAAAAAAAGGAAAGGCATACAAAAATTGGAGAACAGCAGGCAAGAAGAGGCAAAGGAAATCCATACATAAAACAAAAAACGTGAGCATGAGAATTTGTAGAAAAGACCAGGGGCTTGATTTAACACTGAAGGAAAAGCTTTCAGGATTAGGAGTTCTTCAGCTAAGAGCTGGTTTACTTTTAATTGAGCCACACACAAACGAAGAGGTAAAAAGGTGCCAAAAGCTAGAGTCAATATAAAATGAAAGAATAAAGTAAGTACTTTTATTGTTAAATAAATGGCCCCAGCTAGGCCATTTTTGAAAATTTCTGTTTCACTCATGTGATACAAATAATTTAAACAGCATCTGTGGTTTCTTCCCTAAGCTCCGGACTCTCCTTCTCTGTGTTCCCCTTCCTTCTTTATCCCTTTCCCTTTCCATCTGCCTTCTTGATGAATTTCATTGTTATGGCTATTTGCCTACCATCACCATTTCTTTATTATTGTACCTTGTTTGCACAAAAGGAGTCCTTGCTGTTATTTTATTTTCATTAATGCCTCCATCTTGAAATTTTCAAAAATGCAGTTTTAAACAGAGGATGCTCCCAGATTTGCCCTTGCATC
Source organism: Gorilla gorilla gorilla (assembly GCF_029281585.2). Classification (NCBI taxonomy): domain Eukaryota; kingdom Metazoa; phylum Chordata; class Mammalia; order Primates; family Hominidae; genus Gorilla; species Gorilla gorilla. The sequence goes on along the minus strand of NC_073228.2, from coordinate 120,813,416 downwards.
ATGACAGAGAACATTTCAGCCCTAGCCAGTGGTGTGCCCATGGAAACTGGGAGTCATTGTATCCTAGGAAACTATGGCAACCAACAGAGACAAACTGAAAACAGCCCATTGTCATCATTTTTAACGAGTCAAAGATGTGAGTATCCTCTACAATGAATTCAACTGTCATTTGCCAAAGAGAAGATGCAATTCAAATTGGCTCCAATAATTAGAACAGATAAGTATTTGAAAGCATACATATATGATTGATTTTATTCCTATTGTTCTTTAACAATAAACACTTATTAAGTGGGTTCCACAAATAACCAGGAAAATCAACGGATATAATCAACTCTTATGAGCAACTTCTTCCACATTATTATTAAATACGTTGCACTATCCAATGTTCTAGCGATTTATCTGCGTACACAGATAAGTGGTTGTTATCACAGCACAAAGATGCTCAGAGATAATTCTGATTTCTTCTGTGGTTTTGTGCATCAAAAATTGCTTGAATAATGAATTTAGATTCTTACTGTTTAGTGTTGGTTTATCCACTTTGGGCTCCCAATTATATTGAGAATCTTCTTCAGACTCTACTAAATAGTTTAGCTGTCTAATCAAACCAAGTTAATGAGAGGCCATATAGGTCATCCATGTAGGTATAGCAACTATTATTTTGACAAATGAGTTTACAGCATGAAAGCAGAACTCCCACTGCATTGCAGTTTGTTTGAGTTCATTTATTTTGCATATCCTGTGTAGTTTAATTCCAAAACTTTTCTCCCCAAGGAAATCTGGGTCATATCTTTCATTTTTCCTTACAAAAATAGAGCTGGGTAAAATAATGTTTACAAGAAGTCTTCATGCATGTGTGTGTGTGTGTGTGTGTGAATGTGTGTGTGAGTGTGCATACACATGCATATGTATTTATTATTTTGAATTTAAACTTTTTTACATGTCAAATGATATTTATTAAAATTTAGTTGCTCCCAGAAAACAAAGGTTAGAGAATAGAGTGGCATATTGGTGACGGTGATTTGCAATCTTAAAAGTGTACCCCCACAAGTAAAGTGCTACACAAAGAAAAGAAGCAAAAGATTCTAGACAAGAAACAACTATTATTTGCAGAACTCATGCATTTGCTAAACTCTGGTCTGTTCCTTGGTTAAAGCAGGAAACCAGAAAAGTGAAACATATATTCTAAGTATTTCAACTTAAATATGTAAAACAAAGTAATTCACAAATATTTCGTTAAGGCCTTTTGTTTGATAATGAGCCCACTGATTAGTTTCCTATCGTCTTCTTGGAGTAATGCATTATCTATAATCCCAAATTTTAGTTTTTTAAAAAAATTGAAAACTCAATATTCTGTGGAACAATGTAAGTATAAAATCTTTATAGATTTTTACATATTTCAATCTTTCACCATTTTCTTGCTGACATCTATTTTGACAGCATTATTTATTAGCAAATTACTTTTCCAAATATGTATTTCACAGATGATATTTTCTTAATTCTAAATGTATTCATCCATTTACATAATATTCAATTAAATCATATAATTCTTAAAACAGCCAACTGGAATTAACAAATTTGGGAAAAAGCAAAGTGATTACTGGTAAGTATAATCAGAATTATACAGACATACTAGGGAGTGGCCTGTTATCCATGAACATTCAGAGTAGAATGAGAAATACTGTGTATGTTTTAGAAAAGAAATTAAGGTACAGATTGGTTGTGTTGAGACTAGTGAAAAGAGTTACTACTGTATATACTTAATTGTGGGGTGGGTAGTAGCAGGCTGTAGAGGTTATACCTTTTGTGGTATACAGGTTCCCCAAGAGAGTGTAGAGATTGGACCAGATTTAGGTCCAATAGGATAGATTTAGGAGAACGTCATAAACAGGACTGGAGTAATCTATACTCAAATCTACATTTTATTCAAGTGTAGATAAAAAGGTACAAAATAAAGTACTGGGCCCACTCAAAAACAGTAGAGACCAAGATAGCAAAAATAACATTCTGAAAATTCAGAGGAAAAAGATGCCTTTGAAAAATGATCTCCAGTATGGAGAAGAAAGTTCCAGGAAATTGCATGCTCAGGATAACGCAAAAATAATCATAATGATAAAGCTGAGGAGGAACTGGTAAGAGATACAATAGATTAAAAAAAAGAGAATACCTTACTAGGGAATTAATGGCTTAAAATAAAAACAATAAAATTCATTGTGGAGTCAACAAAGGGAAAGACTATGTGAAAAATCTAATGAGCGATAGAGAGGAAAATCTCAAGGAGGTTTCCCAAAATTCAGAATAAAACAATGACAAAGTTTATAGATAGAAAAGAGAAACAAAATTAAACATAAACAATCTGGGTTCTCAAAGAACATAATGGAACAAGTGGAACAAAAAACAATACTGACATATGTAATAGAAGAAATTTTTCCTAAGCTGACAAAAAGATTCATTTATGTAGAGAAAAGCTCATTATATCCTTTGGGGAAAAAGCAAAACAAAAACATGTTAATATTGTTTTTGCCCTTTTCCATCTTTTCCTATTTCGTTTACAAGTTTAAGCTTTCTTCATACCCAAATCTCATCTGTGAAGCCTTTATTTTTAAAATAGTTTTCCACCTCAGCCAAACTTAATTGCTCGTTCAGCCTCACCTCAGCCAAACTTAATTGCTCGTTCAGCTATCAGAATTTAAAACTCTTTTCCTTAGCTTTAGAGCATAAGAAAGTTAAATTTTATAATTTCTCATTCGTTACTGTCAGTATATGATTCTTTGTACTATTCAAACAGAGAATAAAGATTCTTTCCATTGATCTTGAGATATTACAAAATACCTCAATAAATGCTCAGTAGTAAAAATAGATCATATTTCTTAATAAAAATAGTAAATGAATTTTAAAATTAGGACAAAGCAAAACAGAAATCTCTCAAAACTATTATTTTAAATGATTGTTGACCCAAGAAGAAAATCAATGCTTTAATTACAATCAATTCAGAAACTTTATTTTTTATTTTTATTCATTTTTATTTTTTAAGACAGAGTTTCACTCTTGTTGCCCAGGCTGGAGTGCCACAGTGCCATCTTGGCTCACTGCAACCTCCTCCTCCCGGGTTCAAGCAATTCTCCCGCCTCACCCTCCTGAGTAGCTGGGACTACAGGTGCCTGCCACCACGTCCAGCTAATTTTTGTATTTTTAGTAAAGATGGGTTTTCACCATGTTGGCCAGGGTGGTCTTGAAATGACCTTGGGTGATCCACCCGCCTTGGCCTCCCAACATGTTGGGGTTACAGTTTCTAGGCCACCATGCCTGGCTTAGAAACTTTAATGTTATCCCTCAAAGCTAAATTTATAGGATATGGGTAAGCCTACACTGAGAAAAAAAAAAATAAATAAATAAATAAATAGCTTTAAATTAGTATGAAACTCAAGACTTTTGAATAGAAGTTATAAAATTAACCTAAAGAAGAGGAAGAGAATGAATATGTTTAAAAACAGAATCCAGTGATGATCATTGGATTATTTTTTGAATCTTAATCATGTGACCAACACTATGCCAAAACGTTTATTTTATTTATTTATTTATTTATTTATTTATTTGAGACAGAGTCTCGCTCTCTCGCACTGTCACCCAGGCTGGAGTGCAGTGGCACGATCTCGGCTCACTGCAAGCTCCACCTCCTGGGTTCACGCCATTGTCCTGCCTCAGCCTCCTGAGTAGCTGGGACTACAGGTGTCCACCACCATGCCCGGCTAATTTTTTTTTTTTTTTGTATTTTTTTTTTTTTTGTATTTTTTAGTAGAGGCGGGATTTAACCGTGTTAGCCAGGATGGTCTCGATCTCCTGACCTCATGATCTGCCCGCCTGGGCCTCCCAAAGTGCTGGGATTACAGGCATGACCCACCGTGCCCAGCCCAAAATGTTTATTTTTATTGTCTCATCAAAACCTTAAGACAATCCTGTGAAGTCAATACCATTGTCTTCAACTTAGCAGCTGAGAAAGCTGAGGTTCAGGAAAGCAACAGTAGAATAAACCTCAGAGCTGGATGTTTGCAAAATGCATACTAAAAACGATAAATTCTGGAAAGATTTATCAGGTAGAACAAAAAATCAGAAATGAAATATAATCAGATTGCACAACAGGACTATAGTCAATAATAATTTAACTATACATTTCAAAATAACTAAAAGAGTATAATTGGATTGTTTGAAATACAAAGGACAAAGGCTTAGGGGATGGATACCCCATTTTTCATGATGTTATTATTACACTGTGCCTGTCTGTACCAAAATATCTCATGTGCCCCATAAATACATACCTCTATGATATATGCAAATAAACTAAAAATCAAAAAAATTTTAAACAAATATAACTAGAGAACTATAGATTTTAAAATCCTATAGAAAATATTTTATAAAATGTGAATATATTTTACTATATGTGAAAACCTTGATAATGTATATTTTAGAAAGTATAAATTATCATATTTAACCCAAGAATTAGAATTCTAAATAATCCTTCAAGAATTTGAAAATGCTGACAAAGAACTACTTTAATATTTAACATAATCCCAATAAAAATTTCAATGAGATCTCCTGAAGAACCTGAAAGATAATCCTGATGATCACTAAGAAGAAAAAAAAAAAAGCAAGAATAAGCCAGATCTTTTTTTCATTAAAGATGAATAATGAGAGAGAAATTATCCTATTGGTTAAAGTATATTATAAAACTATAGTAATTAAAACTTAGTGGCACTGTGGAAAAACAGTGGATTGGATCTATGGATTGGAGTGGAAAATCTGTATATAGATCAAACATATATATATATATACACACACACATACTTCCACTTCGACTATAGAAAGCCATAAGTTAATATCACTCCAAACTTAACGGTAAGAAAAAAACAGATGACCTACAAAATCATACCTTCTCTGGAGCTGAGCAATCTAGGCACTAAGTGAACTAAATTCCAAGGAGAGGTAAACCCTTCCAAGCAGACAAGGCATATAACTATTTCATCTTCGACAAAGCATGAGAAAAAGAAGTAGGCAGCATACAAGCAAGTAAGGAGAAATCAACTAAAATTTTAAGAAATTCATTAAGGCCAAGCATGGACTAGACTGTCAGTATAGAATAGCCGGGAACTCCAGACTCATAGAAGTGTGGGCTCCCTGACTACCTTGCTTTCCCACAAGAAAGCCTGTAGGCAGAACAAAGGAGGCAAAAGAGAAATCTCCCACCTCTACTCCACGAAGTTAGCCGGATGACGCAGCCTGCAGGAAGTGATCAACAGCTGCCGGGGAGAGGAAAAACACTTCCTATTTCCCCAGACCCTTCTCTCCTATGAAGCAGATGCCGTATCTGCCAGCAGAGGACAGCAAATTCTCCTGCCCCAGGGTCCAGGCATACACTCATTGCTTACCGGGAGGGACGGAGGTTAAGACAAGTCTATCGCCGGGGAGGAGGTGGGAAGCCATCTTTCCCACAGGATCTAGGGAAAGAGCCACTGTTACTAGGAAAGGGGTAGATGCAAAAGATTTCTGCTCCTGGGAGAGAAAACTCACATCGACCTTCCTTTCATTCTCACATGTACCTAACTCCAGCCCTTCTGTTCTCACCAAGCAAGTTTATACTCACCTTAGCACATTTTTAAAAATTGAGCTAATATTCGCATAACAAACAACGAACCATTTTAAAGTATACAATTCAGTGGCATTTAGTACATTCGCAATGTCCTCAACAATCACCCTTACCTGTTTCGAAAACATTTTCATCACACCTGTAGAAAACTCGATACAAATTACGCAGTCATTCTCCACCACCACCCCAGCCCCTGGCAATGATTAATCTCCTTTCTGTCTCTATGGACTAATCTATTCCAGATAGTTCATATAAAAGGAATCACACAATATGTATATGACTGGCTTCTTTCACTTAACCTAATGTTGTCAAGGTTCATCCATGTCATAGTTTCATGCGCGTCTGTGTGAAGAGACCACCAAACAGGTTTTGTGTGAGCAACATGGCTGTTTATTTCACCTGGGTGCAGGTGGGCTGAGTCCGAAAAGAGAGTCAGCAAAGGGAGATGGATTATCATTAGTTCTTACAGGTTTTGGGATGGGCGGTGAAGTTAAGAGCAATGTTTTGTGGGCAGGGGTGGATCTCACAAAGTACATTCTCAAGGGTGGGGAGAATTACAAAGAACCTTCTTAAGGGTGGGAAGATTACAAACTACATTGATCAGTTAGGGTGGGGCAGGAACAAATCACAATGGTGGAATGTCATCAGTTAAGGCTATTTTTACTTCTTTTGTGGATCTTCAGTTACTTCAGGCCATCTGGATGTATACGTGCAAGTCACAGGGGATGAGATGGCTTGGCTTGGGCTCGGAGGCCTGACATTAGCATGTATCAGTCCTTCATTTGTTTTTAAGGCTGAATAATAATCCATAGCATGGATATACCACATTTTGTTTATCCATTCAACTGCTGATGGACATTAGGGTTGTTTCCACCTTCTGGCTATTGTGAATAGTGCTGCTATACCCACCTTCAAACATTTATGCCAGCTGTTCTCGATACCTGGAGCTCCTTCCTGGAGAATCACTGCACACCTGGCTCCTTCTTGTCATTCAGGTCTCACTGTAAATGCTACCTCTTTGAATTGGTTTCACAATTACAGTTCCAGTGTAGCTCCCCAGGCACCGGCTGCCCCAGTTCTCAGCTTAGCATGTCTCCCTGTCTAAGATTCTTCCGCTGGTTTGCTTATTGGTTCTCCCACTAGAATTATATCCTCATGGAAGAAAGGAAAACTTCTGTCTTGTTTTATACTTTCCCCTCACCCCTTGAAGAGTTCCTGGTACATAATAGGTACTCAATAAATACCTGTTAAATTAATGAATAAATTAGATAAAAGAAATAAATACACAATATTTTTTGCCTGTCAGCTTGACAGAAATTTACAAGAGCCCTGTTAATGGAACTACAATGGGGTCTCCAGAAAAGAGCCGTCCCATCCACTGCCATAGGGAAGATAACATGAAGCAAATTTTCTTAAGAGCAATTTGGCAGTAAATATCTGAAAGCTGAAAACTACCTATTCTTTGCACCAGTCATCTACTTCTGCATATTTACAGAAAAAAAAAAAAAACTAGATCTCAAAGATGTAGACCAAAGGATATTTTCGCAACATTTTAAAAATAGCAAAAAGATGAGTCCCTGTGATTTCCATTCATAAGAGACTAGTGGTACTACAGGGAATCAATACAAGGAACTGTCAGGCCTCTGAGCCCAAGCCAAGCCATCGCATCCCCGGTGACTTGCACGTATACGCCCAGATGGCCTGAAGTAACTGAAGAATCACGAAAGAAGTGAAAAGGCCCTGCCCCGCCTTAACTGATGACATTCCACCATAAAAGAACTGAAAATGGCCGGTCCTTGCCTTAACTGATGACATTCCACCACAAAAGAAATGAAAATGGCCTGTTCCTGCCTTAACTGATGACATTCCACCACAAAAGAAGTGAAAATGACTGGTCCTTGCCTTAAGTGATGACATTACCTTGTGAAAGTCCTTTTCCTGGCTCATCCTGGCTCAAAAATCTCCCCCACTGAGCACCTTGCGACCCCCACTCCTGCCCGCCAGCGAACAAATCCCCTTTGACTGTAATTTTCCTTTATCTACCCAAATCCTGTAAAACAGCCCCACCCTTATCTCCCTTCGCTGACTGTCTTTTCAGACTCAGCCCACCTGCACCCAGGTGATTAAAAGCTTTATTGCTCACACAAAGCCTGTTTGGTGGTCTCTTCACATGGACACGCATGAAAGGAACCGCATAGGGTCATTACAGGAGATAATATGAATATATGTTAGTATGAAAATATGTTCATAGACTTTTGCCAATTATAAAAGCTAGGTACAAAATGTATGTAAAGAAAGATTTAATTTTGGTAAGAAATGATATGTATGGTGACGTGAAAGGGAGAGCGAAAGAGAGGAGAATGATAATCATTATGATTGGGGGATATGATTATAGCAAATGTTTTGCTTTTTTGACTAATAGTTTTTCTTCTTATATCCTCCAAAAGACACCTTTTAATTGTAATTATAGCCGGGCACAGTGGCTCACGCCTGTAATCCCGGCACTTTGGGAGGCCAAGGCGGGTGGATCACCTGAGGTCAGGAGTTCAAGACCAGCCTAGCCAACATGGCGAGACCCTGTCTCTATTAAAAATACAAAAATTAGTCAGGCACCGTGGTGGCGCACGCCTGTAATTCCAGCAACTCGGGAGGCTGAGGCAGGAGAATTGCTTGAACCCAGGAGGCAGAGGTTGCAGTGAGCTGAGATCACGCCACTGCACTCCAGCCTGGGCAAAAGAGTGAAACTCTATCTAAAAAAAAAATACTGTAATTATAAAAACAAATGATGTAAATAAATAAAAATAATCTCAGGTACATAATGCAATTAGTTATTCCTCTCGAAAACATGAAGCAGAAATAATATTCTTATTTGAGACATGTATATCATTTAAGCAGACACCAGATTCAGGTGAAATTTTCTGAATTTCAGAATACTTAGAGTTTCTATATTGACTCATCCTAAATGTGATCAATAACTGTTTTTCCATTTAAAATTTCTAACACTACTAACAACACATTTAGCAGGTTATATACAATTCCCTTATTGTCAATGATCTTTGAATATTATAAAGTATGCTAATGATTTCACCCTTCAGGAACTCTTTTGAATTCAGTGCACTAAGTCATAGACACACAGGACATTTTCAGGGCACGTTACCTATTATGTCTCCAGGGAAATCGGAATTTAAAATTTTCTTAGGGAAACAACAGTTTTGCCTTCTGCTAAACGCTATGCAGTTGGAAAGTATGTGAATATGCTTGGGAAACAAAACTCTAGAATCCAGGAATAGTTAGGCAGCTTGCGAAGATACTTATCTAGGATCAGAACGCTCGACAAAGGAAGTTGAGCAATGCAAGGCATGGTCTCCAGCTGGGGCAGAGTTAGGCAGGTCTTGATGCTTATAAGGCCAAAACAAGTTTACGAGGTTAAATGGTGGGGAGGGTGTGGCAGCTGTGTGAGTGCAATCAGGCAAGCGGTAGTTTAATGCAGGTGAAGAGCATGGTGATTCTGGGCCACCAGATGATTCACTGGGGTGATAAGGAAAGAAACCAAGATGGGAGCCTACGTGCAAAACACAGATCAATGCTCTGGAAGAGGAAAGGTCTGTGCCTTGAATGCACAGCATGGTTTGGACTCATCTCTGGCATACAACCTGCCTGATCTAGGACAAACAGTTTAACCTGCAGCTCTGACTCAACTAGGGCTGTAGCTGCTGCCTTGTCAAGATTAAGGAAGGGAAGAGGTTGTGTTAACCTTGGCCCAAAGGAGGGAGTGCGGCATAGATGATTTCTCCAGAAAGGGGCAAAAAAGGCAGACATTGATGCTTTAATTGATATAAAAGTAAATAAAGCAGATCTCCGACAACAAAGTGCTTACCACGTCATCAGGAAGACAAGCCATAACGTAGAGATAAAGAACCTTACGTGTAGTGAAAATGGGGCAGGTGCGTTTTGAGTTGTAGAGGAAGGCCAGGTGCAGCAAGTCTTGAAGGCCCAAATGCAGTGTTCAGTCTTTATGCTATAGGCATGGGGAAGCCTTCATAGTTTTTGAATAAGGAGATGACTTCATAAAGGTACTATTTTAAAGCAATGGATCTGGTTGTAATGGATAGGGAGAGTTCGGCATGTTTTCATAAAGATACATATTTTAAGCATAATCTCTCTCTTCCTTGTGGGAGTTTTTCCATTTTTCCTTTGGTGTCCTCAGATTCCTGACTCTGCTCTGTCATATACACCAACATGCCAGCACTCTAGGGTCTTGACATTTCAGAAAGGAGTACAGTAAAAATGGCAGCAAATATGACCATAGCAGTAACAACAAATATCACTTTGTAGCCAAGTGGAGCTCAGAGTTGAAAACAAACTTCAATTCATTTGGGGATGTTTTAGAGATATATAGACTGTCACTCTTCACATCTCATTTTCAAAATTCAAGAACCCTACCTGCTAATGGACAAGAACTCAGAAGTTATTTAAAATATTTGATTCTTTGTTCTAATAATAATGAAAGCCAGAGAACCACAGAAAAGAATTTTTGTAACGAAGTCAACTTAAGTATGAATTAACTACATCTAATTAAGATAATTCTTTAAAATATCAAGCACTAAAACTGACAAAAATGAAATGTCACTGGCCATACACTTTCCAACATCCTTCCTAATACGTGAGCCTCCTGAGAATTGTTTAATCTTACAGAGCCATGAACTTACCTCTGCATTGTATGTTTCATGTGGTGATGATGAGCTATTAGAATATGATCCCCCATTCCCAGCTCCTTTCTCTCCCTTCGAGATTATGTCCATCTTCCTCTTTATTTGCATCATCTTTCAGATTCCTGGAGTTGTTCAGTCCTAAACCTAGGAAACTTGAGGGCCTTAATGTTCTACGAAGTAACAACAATATTGTCAGAATGACAGTAGAAACAGCCATCATAGTGACAACATTCTATTCACATTCTATCACTACATCACTAATTGCAACATGACCATAAAGCTGTGGAACTTGAAGGAGAAAAGAGATGATGAGGTCATCCAGAGCATTAGTCAGTATTTCTAATTGCTAGCATACAGTTCCAAGGTTTCCAAGAGAAACCCTTATTTTCAGGATTTTATAACTTGGCACTTGTGATCCACTGTCGACTTAAACTCGACATGAAAGGCCCCAGGCACAGGAACATAATTAACATATTCTGAGTCATATAAAAAAGGGGCAACCAACATGAACTCCAGTCATTCACAAATGGCTCTGTTTTAAAATGATCTTTTTCAAGCGGCCATTTCTCAGGTGCTCATGCAGCCAGCAGTGCCATGGCCATCCCCATCCAACACCCACAGAGAATTCTGGAAGGCAGGAGCCACACATACCATCAAATAACCTCACAGGCTTTTGGCGAGGATGTGATTTTTCAGGCCAGGTCTTTGTGTCTATTGTTTCAAGCCCATGAAAATGGTCTGCATATTAAGGATTTTATTGCTACTTAATTTTTTAAACTATGAATTTGTACCAAAAAATGTGATTTAAATACGTTTTGCAGCAGTTACAGCACTTTTCTTCCCTCATTGGCACTACTCTCCTGGTAATGACTGGAGGCCACAATTAACCAGCCAGCTGCCCTTGGCTAGCCTCTGCTCAGGGTGTTCAAAGCCCATCAGATGATTCTCAACATGTCATTATTATTGCTAAGCAACAACTGACTACAACCAACTGAGTAAAGCAAATGGTGTTTTAGAAATTCTACAGAAAATCATCATTGTGCAAAGACCCAGTGGACTACCTGGGGAAAAAGAGGTAATAATAATCAAGCAGTGTTGATGAAAATAATAATAAAGCAGTGTTGATGAAAATAATAATAATGACAGTGGCGTTTATTTTAGGATACACTCACGAATAAGGAAGTCAGCAATTCCTCATTACCGTGCATCACTCAAACTGACGTGGGCAGATTTTCTTAGCCTATGCATATTTATTTACCATTTACTCATATTCAGCATTGTAAAAAGTCAGGCTATAATTCTCATCTAAAGGGGCTTATGATCTAGTTATAAAGAAGTTAACACATACAAAACAATCTGTGGAAACATCAAGACAATAATTAAATGTTAATTTGTGAGAGTTGAGAGAAGATGAATGAAATAGTGAGAGACTGAAATAGTGAGGGAAGTCTTGGCTGAATCATGGGGTTCTGATCAGTGGAAAGAAGAGGAGGTTCATTGCAAATGAGAGCATCCGTGTTAGAAAAGGTAAGAGATTGAAAACGTGCCAGTTAGAGGTGAAGCTTAAAGTCTGCATAGCACCTAAGCAAAACACTAGGAAGTCACTGTTAACACTTGAAGGCTGTTTTACACTGACAACTGAGAACAGGTAAGAAATGAAGACTCAGACCTGCCCCAGACCTACTGAATCAGAATGTGTATTTTAACAAGATTCCCCAGGTGATGCTGACCTGCATTCAAGTCAGATAAACACCACCATAGACTATGCAGGAAAGACCGGAAGGCCAGAGAGGAGACTGGGAGAGCCGAGGACACCACCCAGTTCTGTCACGTACTTTCAGGGATAACTTGGCAGATCATTTAACTTCGTAGGGCCTCAGTTCCCCCATCTGTAGAGGAAGGTAGACTAGAAATGATCATCAAAATTCTCTAACAGAAAAATGATTTTTGTCAATTAAAATCTGATGTGAAACCCAAATGTGTCAAACCAACACAAGTAAAGTGCCCATCTACTCCACATAAAATGTATCTGAAGGCCAAAACTGGAGGGCATTGTGTGATGCCAGAAAATACTGTTTTTCTTCATTCTGAAGGTATACCTTAGAATTCTTTTGTTACCCAGGGATAAACACATGTAAAGGAAACTGTGGGGTAAAGACTCGATAATATTCCTCTTCTCTCTGTGTTAATGTCTCCCCAGCCATAGCATCTCCCACCGGAGAATGGACATCAACCTCATTATCCACTTCAAGTCAACAAGTATTTATTAAGCATTTCCATTTTATCTAGATCATAACCCATTTCCTAGGAAGAAGTCAACATAAATATTAAATATATATATGTGTGTGTGTGTGTGTGTGTGTGTGTGTGTGTGTACACAGAGGTGTTCTCACATGTGGCTGGCCTCAACAGAATGACAAGGAGAGGCACATCAGGAAACCAATCTTTATTAAACACTTACTAAACACCAGGTTCTATGCTAGATACTTTCCAAGAATGATCTCATTTAGTTTTAAAAGCAGCCCCACAGAAAGGTGCTATTATTGTAATTTTAAAAGTAGGACACCAAACTACAGAGGTTAAACAAAGTCACACTGATAGGAAATGATGGTGACAGCTTTGGATTCAATCTCTTTCTCCATAGGCTTTCTAATTAGTCCCAACTCACGATAAACCTGTCAAAAGGGAAAGGATTGTGAACTTCCCTACCCCTGGGCCATCATGATTGCCTTGATGAAATCTTTCCAGATCGATGGTTCTCAACTTTGGTTATATAATAGAGCTACCTGGGGAGCCTTTTGAAATCCAGGTGGGTAGGCTAAACCCCAGATGGATCAAATGGGAACCAAGTTCAGGCTTGGTCCCCAGAGTCCCAGCTGAAGTGATCTGGAGGCTGAGGATTTAAAAGATTTGTTGACTTTCTTTCTAGGGAAATTTATCTAGGAAAGCTTTACCATGGTCAATAACTACAGATGCAGTCGACATAAACAGTTACATATGTTTTGGAGACTAAGCATGCTAGGAAGCCCTCTTTTAAATGTAGGTCTTCAGATGAAAATATTATATTTTTAAATTTTTCTAAGACTTCTTTATTCATGTACGAATGTATTGTACCTTTAACTAGCCTTTTAACTAACAAAAACAAGAACAAAAACACATGATGAGGTCTGTGAGCTGCCTGGCTGAGCCTCACTTGAAAAACCATTCAAAATGAACTGAGTCCACTCCGGCTGTCGCCACATCTGTTGTGTCCTGTTTATTCCCTTGGCAGCTGCCACTAATACACATATTCTGGGTCTGATGTCAAGAGGGTGCCTGCTGGATCCCAAAACGTCAAGAGGGGAAATGAGAGAAGGACGGAGAGCAGAAAAGATTGCACATTCTAAAGCCCGAGCACCTTCAAAACATGGTCTTAAAAAAAAAAAAAATCCATTAATGCCATGTGATATCTTAATTGGGACTAAGAAAATCTCAGAATAGGATTTTGGGAAATCTTACAGATACGATTTTTTAAAATTAGCATCATGCAAAATAAGCAAAAAAATATTTTTTTTAAATTAGCATCCTGCAAAATTACCCAAATGCTTTGAGTCTATTAGGAGCACTGGTTCCACAACTGCTGCAATGAGGGACAGGGTTGCCAGTTCTGCATGTGGGTTCTTCTGACTTGCTTTGATCACCACTCATTAAGCAGCCAACTCTGTTTTTCCAGCCTCTGCTAGATTTATTCAACTATCACCAACAGTGACTTCAATGAGAGTTCACAATTCCCAACAAGAGCCACCAAATAGAGAGGTAAAAATGCATCTAAGGTGAACTATGAGTGTGACATTGCCAGATTCAGAGAGAAGGGAATTTTCCAAGCATCAGACAAATAATAATAATAATAATAAAACAAACAAAGCCAGGCACTCTCACCTACCTTTGATAAACAATGTCCTAAGAGAGTCACAAGTTACTCTTCTCAGAACCTAGCCAATTCAAGTCCTGACTTGAATCCTTATCAACTTTGTGGCTCTCATGAGTTACTGACAATCTCTGAGCCTGTTGTTACAGTTTTAAAACAGGGTTGTGATAGCTCCTACCTCATGAGGTTGCTTTGAAGAATAAAGAAAGTAATGCTTAGACCAGAGCCTGGCATATAATATATTCTCGGTAAATGGTAGCTGCTGTTATTATTGTTGCCTCTATCAGCATTTCCAAACAATTCATCTCTCTGGGTCTGGTCTATTTAAAGATGAGAAGTTAGCAAGTACTGGTCTGTTTGTTCCTAATTGTCTTTGTAAACTAATGAGGCTGTGATTTTCTTAAGAGTACTAACTAAATATGGCTTTGTTGGAGATGGGGCAGGGTGGGGGACTGGGGGAAAACAAAACAAAAGAAACAGCAACTCAGCCAGTCATGCAGATGCCGTCCCTGTGATGTGTGTGGGATCTCTGGGGACAGCCTCTGTTCTGCCTTACTATGCAAGCAAAAGCCTCACTCTCTCTTGCCACAGCTGTCTGCTCTCTCTTCACCAACATTCTTTTCACTGAAAGCCACTTTCTCTCGGGCTAAATTGGCCAAATTGAATGAAGTTCAAACAAGAACAAAAGAAAGGTAAAAACTATGGTACAGACATGCTTTCAACCAGCCGCATTCATGCATTTCAGCTTTCAGAGCTTAATCAAATATTTGGGTTACTGTCCCCCATCTATGAAATAGAATTCTAATTCTATTTTACTTATCAGAAAGTATCCATAGCAATAAAAATCAATTTAGTTCTATCTTACACATTACTTATAGATGTATACTATAAGTATATATCTAGTATATAAGATGTATACTATGTTATACATTGAGGTAAAAATAGTGTAAAATAGCCAAATAATAGACTGATAGATGGATGGTTTGACTATATAATATCTCTGTTATTTTTAAAGAGCGCCCATAGCTAATATACAAAGAAAGCAAAAGTAGGTTATCAACTTGTCATTAAAAAGTTATGTTTCATAAAACACATACAGATAAATTCCATAGTATAATAATGAGAGGCAGTAGTGTGCTGGCTAGTAGTAGCAACTGGGTTTAAATCCCAGTGCTGTCACCTACTGCTATATGACCATAGACAAGTTAATGACTCTATTGCTTCTCTCTAGATTGGGCATAATATCACTAGCACTAGACTAGGCGTGGTGGCTCACATCTGTAATCCCAGCATCTTGGGAGGCCGAGGCAGGTGGATCACAAGGTCAGGAGTTCAAGATCAGCCTGGCCAACATGGTGACACCCCGTCTCTACTAAAAATACAAAAATTAGCCGGGCACGGTGGCAGGCCCCTATAATCCCAACTGCTTGTGAGGCTGAGGCAGGAGAATCACTTGAACCCGGGTGGCAGAGCTTGCAGTGAGCCAAGATCATGCCACTGCACTCCAGCCTGGGCATCAGAGTGAGACTCCATCTCCAAAAAAAAAAAAAATATACATATATATATATATATCTCATTAGTACTACCACATAGGATTGTTTGAGATTAAGTTTCTATCTTTCAATAAGTTAAAATATTTAAAGCACTTAGACTGGTGCCAGCACATAGTTAATGCAATTTAAGTGTTTACTTTCATTATTATTATTTTATAAAATACCTAATCAGTCTTTTTTGAAAGTGAGTATTCCTGTGGGGTTGGGTTGAGATAGTGTTAGTTCCTTCCCAAGATATAAATAACCACAGTCCCTTTGTAACCGTGGGACCCGCCCAAGCTTACCCTACTATGTTGATAACAAAATGTTGATTTACCTAGTAAGTGTAACAGAGTCAAAAACAAGTCATGTAGCCTGGACAGTACAAAAAGCCTTAGTCTCTAACAATATCTAGGACCAGTGATTCCTCCCCTCAGAGCCAAGACTGGGACATGACCAGAACCTGAACACCAGAGCTCTTTCAGAAGCAAGGTGTCCATTGGCCTGGAAGATCTGGGCCAAAAATCTGCCTCAGCGTGCCTTACCATAAGTGGCCAAATTTGAAGCCCTCCAATCAGACCCTGTCAAGCCAACATCCCTAAATCCTTTCCCTTGCCCTCTGATTCCTTAAAACTTGCCCCAGAACCTAAACCTGGGAGATAGATTTGATCTTGACTACTGTCTTCTTACTGGCTGGTTTTGCAATAGAGCTTTTCTTTTCTCAAAAGCCAACGCCACTGCGATTGGCTTTTGTGCACATTAGGAAGTGAGCCTATTTGCTCAAGAACACCCTCTTGGGTGGGAATCCATAATCGTGTTTTCTTCTCTTAACTCCTAGAGCATTCAGAAGGTGTAATTTTCCATGTATCATCTTTGACTCTGTGTCTTTTTTAACTTTTTCCTATACATCTAAATATCAAAGACACTCTAAGCATTTGAGGGAATGGAAATATGACTTATTGGTTTTCTGATCCCTTTAACACCTAGCACCCAGTAACAGCTCAATAAATCTTTGAACGAATGAATGAATGAGCCTGATCAAAGCCGATTAACATATTTGGAGACAACTTGGATGAACCCCTCAATTCATTATTGTCCAATTAGTTGAAGACTTCAGACAGTTAGCTTTCTGAGAACAATTAGAACCACTTAGAAGACTGAGCACCAGATCCTCAACATAGTACATACAAACCTCTTTGAACAATGGACCCAATTTTCTAGCTTTCCTTATTATCATTTTAGTCTCAGTAAAGCTCAATTGCTTGCATTTTCCCAAACATACTAGGCTCTTTTTGCTCTTATCATTTCCTTTAACTTTGTTTTATGGATAACTCATACTCATCCTCTAACTCAAAATAAGCGAACTTCTTGTGTACAATAAGAAGGTCTTATATAAGTGACCTTCTTACAACTCTAAGAAACCATCCCTAAAACCCACATAGATGTTCCACTTATTTATTACAGTGTAACAATTCCCCCCACTAACCCCACCCCTCAATGAAAAATTCAGTAACTTAAAACTAAATTGCTTTTATTATTTCTTATGGTTCTGTCAGTCGACTAGGCTCATGCAGGGTGTCCCATGAGGTTATAGTTAGATATTAGCTGGCAAAGCAGTCATGGAAACTCTTGACTGGGCTCAGTACCCAAAATGGACTGTTATCATGGCTGGCAGTTGATTCTGGCTATCTGTTGGGAGTTCAGCTGTGGCTACTGATAGGGGCACCTACACAAGGCTTCATCAGGTGGCTTTGGAGTTTCACATCCTGGCAGTGGATTACCCAGAGGAAACACTGCAAATATAAGCATTTCCAGATATGGGAAGTAGAAGCTGCTGGCACTGCACCATACGGTTAGGACCTGCAAACTGGCACAGCATTGCTTCTGCCATGCTCTATTAATCAAAGTAGTCACAGAGCCCAACCAGAACTAAAGGACAGGGAACACAGACACACCTCTCAATAGAGGAGTGCCAAAGAACTTGTGGCTGTCTTTTAACTGTCACAATGGTCATATGTGCACTTTTGGACACCTGGATATACCTAGTTTAAAATTTTTAAATTGCAATATGTTGACACTGAAACACTTGGATTCTCACTCTAAGCTTCTTTAGTAAGTGGCAAGCTTCTTTAGTAAGTGTGCTGAGTAGAAATTACATATCAAGTACATACACATAGATTGAATTAAATTAACATTAGTTTGGGAGAAATAATAAATATTTTGGAAGAGAGACTCAGGATTCAAAAATCTCTAGAGATGAGTATGAGCCAAAACCCATTTTAATTTATACTTCTAGAAAATTATGTACAGTTCTGGTAATAATGGCTTAAGAAAAAAATTGATTGAAGACTTGTAGAAAACATTAATTTTTAAATTACAAACAAAATTTTTATAACTTTTTTTGCTTATATCTCTCTTTCCAGATGCAACAAACTCCCTTATTCCTCTTAGTTACCACATTTAACGTGTCTAATGTGTTTCCCTCAAATTTCTTCTCACCCACGTATTATTTTCATGCATGCCCAACCAGGCTTCCACCAGCCAGCCTCTGCATCTTTAAAGAGTAGGCGTGAGAACTACCAGAGAAAGTCCCTGTCCAATGACTAATGGATGTGGGGGCATAAATATCCCCTCTCCTTTACTCCTTGGCAGGATAATTCTAAGACTTGTTTTACACTACCTTTCTAGAGTTTCTCCATGCAATTATGCTACCCCACTGTGAGAGGTGGCCTAATAATTCACTTGTTATTTTCTCTTTCCTTCCCTACATCAATTCCCCTTGCCCAAGCCAGTGTTCTTTGAC
This sequence comes from Gorilla gorilla gorilla, assembly GCF_029281585.2. Classification (NCBI taxonomy): domain Eukaryota; kingdom Metazoa; phylum Chordata; class Mammalia; order Primates; family Hominidae; genus Gorilla; species Gorilla gorilla. Next base: position 120,794,824 of record NC_073228.2, on the reverse strand, counting down.
TTCCAAATAACTTCTGCACTCAAATTGTTGACTCAAGGTCTACTTCCAGGGGAACCGACACTAAAATAGTCAATGAGCAAACTCTTAAGAAAACAATACATATTTCTTATGGCTAAAGTTTTAGTGAGATACAAGACTAATCTGGCTCAAGTCTGTTCCTCAACAGATTTAAAAACAAAACATATTTCATAAACAGATCACTACTTGTCACCTGTCAGTGTCAATATTTGTAAGTAACAGGCAGGATTTTAACCCAGTCCCTGAATGCTTACAGGTTCATAGGCTAAAGTAATCACCTAAAAATCAAACATAGATGAACCTAAAAAGGCAAAGCTTTTTTTTCTTTTTAAAATAACATGACAAAAGTAAGTAAAAGAAAATGGTCCTCCAGAGACTCCAAGCTTTCTCATGACTGTGCTTACTAAAAAAGCTCCACGAGAACCCGCACGGGGTTTGGGATGCCGGGGATGAAGGATGTGCCCTGAGGAAGTGGTTTGTGTGGGATGGTCAGACCATGGTGAATAGTATTTAACATGGTTGATATATATGTACCAGATAGCTCTTCAGCTATATAAGGATCTTGGGAATGAATGCTCAGTATGTCAAATTGATCTTTTTCTTTAGTCAGTTCCAAGTGTCCATCCCATTTTTTTTCTCACATACTTGTTGGAGAAAGGCCCGCTGCTCTGGTTTGAAGTATCGAAGGGGAATGAACATGAAGGCCATGGTAGGGACTGTCACCAAACCCTACTGGCTTCCTCTGTGCTAAATGTCCTTGCAGCCAGGCCACTCAGCCTCTGAACAGCACTGTCCTCCACCCCTAGTTTTACCTCCTGTATTCAGGATGCTTGGTAGGCAAGGATGCAGGGCAAGGGCACTAGTGGGAGAGGCCCACCTTACCCAGGACTGCGTCAGTAATCTGGATAGCAAAGGGCCTCACTCAGTGCTCTCTCACACTAGGCTTGGAAGCAGCCTAAGAACAACTGACTCTTGTGGTCCAACAGCCACCATTTCCATTTCAGGCCCTTGTTCTAGGAGAGACAGTAATGGAAGAAGCAAAACCAGTTTATCCAAAAAGAGGTTGGCTCAAGGTCTCTATAGCCTACTATGGAATCTCCTTGCCTCTTTGTTGTGGCCAGTATCATCTTGGTCACGTCACTTAGTTGCTCTGAGCCTTAGGCTCTTATTTATTGTTTTGTATTTAAATTAGTTCACACTTAGCCTGATACTAGGCTTTGTGTAAGTTCTTGGTAAATGGTAAATATCATCTTCTCCTGAAATGTTTAGATAGCCTGCTCAAAATTCAGCTGGGCCTTGTCGTACATTTATTAACTAGCTTTGCTCTCAATTCTAAAGCTCTGCCTGGGACTCAGGTGATTTCAGTATAAGGGGTTTTATTTCCTTTACATTAGAAAATTCTAATGTCCAGGTCTCATCCCATATCAACTGAAATCAAATGTCTACAAAGGAAGTAAAATTTGTCAAGGTTCTCCAGGCGACTCAAATGCATTGGCAGGGTTGAGAACTCCTTAAAGTGATCTTACTTGGCCAAAACTAAGCTGGAATTTGTAGAGAGATACTGTCATTTCATGCAGAGGTGACTGGTCTGATAAAACTCTGAAAACTTTTTTCTCTGAAAAATGGTTGAAGGAAGTGAATATGTTTAACCTTGGGAAAGAGGTTGAGGGGGAGACTCAGGTGGGGACATGAAAACTTTCTTCAAACATTTGAAGAGGCCTAAGATAACTATTTTTAAATGAAATGATTAATCATCTTCTTTGTATTGCTCTGAGATGTAGAAGTTAACAGGTATGCAGATTTAATCTCAAGATAAGAAAGATCTTCTAGTAATTTCCCCAGAGAGAATGACTCTCTAAAACATAATGAGTTTCTAATCACTAGAAACGCTCATGCGAGCCTAGATGATTATCTTCAGAAAGAGATTGGACTGATGATCTCAAAGGTTGCTTCTAATCTAAGATTTTATGAATTAAGATTAAGTAATTTTTATTCCCTTTTGTGATAGGTCTTCCCCCTCTCATGTGCCATGGCCAAAGGAATGCTTCCAAATGAAGCAAAGGGCTTTCAAAAGCCACTTGAAATAAGAGAGTAAAAATAAAACCAACATAAGAAGTATTTGTTTCATTTAATTTGGCCTTAGTATTCATAGATTTCCAAGAGTTTTGACAAAATAATAAGATATTCTTCTTTAAAAAAAATTGTTCTTATCTCTCTGCCTGAATATTGCAGTTGTAGACTTTATGGAAACACATGGCTACATAAACCCTGTGCAACCTTGTGAGCCAATTCCCATACCACACACGCACTTGATAGCATCTTTCTATTGAGAAGCTCACAAAAAGCAGACAAATGCAGGGTCAAAACCCTGAGATCACAGGCAATCATTTAGAGGAAAGGGATTAGGGATTCCCTGTCAGATGTCAGTCAACTCAGAAAAACCTTCAGAGAGTTTGACTTCTTCCAAGTGAAATATGTCAAATGCTTATTATTTTGATATTTACTATTGTGCGGAAAACAATAATAGGTCTCCAATATGCTTGCCACCTAACTAGCCCTCCAAAGTGATATACTGAATTCCATAATAAGACGTTTTTAATAAAGTCTCTTTGGAGGTCACTTTTTTACTGAGGAGCATTTTTATTTTATAGACCCTTTGCTATAAAAAGGAGCACTGGTTCTTGTTATCTGCCTGTCAGGATTTATTCCTCTTTGACAAGAAGGAATTTTTAAAAACCGAACTTCCAGAATAAACAACAATCACTTTTAGAGCTTGATGTTAAGATGTAAAGCAATAATTTGCAGTTTCAAGAAAAGACTTCAAAAGCATCAGAAATGAAATGCACTGAGTTTTTCCCCATGCATTTGACTTCAACTTGGAGAAAAAGATAAAAATGAAATACATTTTCTCTCTTCTTTATGCCTAGCTTTACTTATTCATGTGGCTTAATTTTGATGAATGGGTTAAATTTTTCTCTGAGTTATACCTTGTCTTTTTTCCTTTGCTTAGAGCTTACTTCAGTCAAAGAGTTTAGAGATATAGATTCTGATTGTCCTCAGCACTGGAACAAATTATATTAGATACTTTTGAATAGTCAGGGAAAACAGAAAAACTGGCCTTTTCACTTTGTTCATTTGCTGTTCTCTCATCCATACTGGTATGAGTGTGCCAGCCTGTTTTTTTTTTCCCTTGTAGCAGCAGTTTCATAAACAGCCCTAGTTATTGTGATAAACCTCTACAGAAATTATATTTTTTCAAAAAAACCATCAGACTTCTAATATTTAATAGAATATATTTTAATACCATTATAAGGAAGACAATGGCACAAACATGCATTTGATTGAAGTAATTCTGTGAATGTATCTCAAATAAATTCTTAAATCCTTATTCTTGAAAAAATAAATGTCTCTCCCAACATGGAGTCCAATCACTTGTTATAGATGGCGATCAGCCTCCAGGAGAGCTGATCACAGGCCTGTCTGGGGATAAGGATTTGCTGAATGAATCAGCAAAAGTACTACCCAAGGTGGAAGTGAGAAAAAGTAGGAAAACTCCAAAAGGCTCCCATAGAGAAACCTTTTCATTTCCCATCTTCCTTTGCAATCCTGAAGGTACCTCTAATTGGCACAGAAAACAAACAAGGCACTCTTTAAATATCTAATGCTTAAATATGTTGCTACTCTAATAAATAGAATATGTGATAAGTGCGTATTCTACTATACATATTCTATCTACTTTAATAAATGGAATCTGTGATAAATGGTGGTTACTGATATCTTTTCTAATATTCTGATAAAGCATCTATAAAATCATTAAAACTTAAAAAACACATAGTGACACTAAAAAAATACTTAAAAATTATAAGAAAGATCTACTAATACAAAACCTACAAGTAAGCTTTGATTATTCCTGGGCAACTGACACAGGCTTTAGCAGCAGAAAACAAGCCGACACAGCAGCCTGAAAGGACCTAGACAGACTCTCCTGTTTGGGCTGCTCTTCTGGCTGTCCTCCAACTCAGTAACCCAGCCCTGTACCATTTAGAACTATCAGCCACAGACCCACTGCTATAAGAGGTGGCTAGAGAAAAGCATCCCAATAGAAATCCTATTATATTCACTAGACAGTTTCAACTCCACCATAACAATAAAACAGGAGTAAATGGAGAAAGGAGCTGTGTCCCTTTCCATCTTGATAAGTTTAATTCTTGTAAATTAGTCAAAAAATGTAAAAGAGTAGAAGTCTTTTTAAAGCCTCAAAGCACTAAATTCTTGGGAGTGTGAATTTTCATCCATCCTGCTGAATAAGTTTATCAATGAATCAATTGGGATTAACACAGGAGAAAAAAGCTTTACTATATCCATTGGCAAATACAGGGTCTGCAGAGATCTCCCCTCATTCCAGGATGAAAAAACAAGAAAACAGCAAAAACAAGAAGCAAGATACTTAAGAAGATATACATCAGGACAATGAGAGAGAAATACCATCCTAATAATTCAGAAGATTATTATGGGTATCTGTTGGGTTTGGTGACCAAAAACTTACTTCCTTTCCTAACAGATCTTTTAATATTTCAGGAATTAATATTTTTCTATTGGAGACAATACCTTGAGACTGTATTTGGGAAGTCCCCCTGGTTTCTAGCCAAGAGACAGTTATCTGACTCAATTGATATAAACTAGTGCCCCTGCCTGGCATTTAGTCTTGAAGAGGGGTTGGAGTTTTTCATCACTGCAATAGTGTGTGATTCCTACCATCAGCCTGTTACCTTGGCTCCTTCCAGTCCCCCTGGTTTTGTAAGCCATTGAACATGTTTTTTCTTCCTTAATTTAGAATCATTTTCTGTAGTATGCACCAAAAGAATCTCAATGGACACAAGGACCCACTCTAAAAATTATTTCTGATGGGCAACCAGAATAAAATTATAGAAATAAATGAATGAAAGAAGTGCTGTGTTTGGAGAAATGGAGTAAAAGCCACAATGAAAGAATACAAGAGAAAATAAAAGGTAGTAGTGTAAGACAAAGAAAGGATATAAATAAACTGAAGCTATAATTCACAATTAAAATAAACTCCAGTGCTAGTGTAAGAAGCATTTTTGGGTCTCAGGAAAATGGAGTCAGCGTGAAGAAACTTAAGAAGTTCTCAGAAAGGCAGAGAGATTTAAAAAATTAGAAAAGATGGGAATAGAAGAGGGTTAAACAACAATATATCATGTTTCAAGAGGAGAGATCAAAATTACTGGAAGAAAATAAGCAACAGAGGAAGGAGAAAGAGAAGAAAAAAATAGAGAGTAAAAAAATTACAGCTTTCCAAATCTTTCAGATTGAAGGCATTATGAAAGCACGAACAAGATTCATGAAAAGAGATTCAGATTTAAATATGTACTAATCTACAAAAATGAAGAAAACAAGATCTTTTCAGAATCTAGGCAGAAATGAAAATTTATCTGTAAATGAAGAAAAATTAGACTGCCTCAGAATTATCTAATATAACATTTCATCCCAAAAATAACTTTGAAAATATTCTTAAGTGTTTTAATCACCCCACTGAGCTATAATTTATATAAATAAAATGTATCCATTTTAAATGTACAATTCAATGAGTTAAGACAAATGTACACATCTGGATAACGACCATCTTAATCAAGATTCAGAACATTTCCATTAGTAACGAAAATTTCCTCATTCTTCTTTGTTGAGACTCCCCATTTCTTCTCCCAGACCATCCTGATTTGCTTTTAGGCACTATAGTTTTATCTACTATAGGCTTTCCTATAAATGGAGTGATAAAAATATATATTCTTTTAGTTTGGGTTTCTTTCATTCAGCATAATGTATTTTATATTCATCCAAGTTTTTGCATGTTTCAATAGTTTGTTCCTTTTTATTGCTAAGTAGTATCCCATTGTACAAAAGTATTATAATTTGTTTCTTCATTCATATGCTGATGGATATTTGTCTTGTTTCCAGGCTTTGACAATTTTGAATAAAAGCAGTATGGACATTTTTGTGCAAACATATGCTTTCATTTCTGGTTATATGGCTAACTTTATAAGAAGTTGTCATACTGTTTTCAAAAGTGCTTGAGCCATTTCACATTCCCACCAGCAGTGCATTAAAGTTCTAGTTGCTCCATATCTTCATCAACACTGCATTTTAAGTCATCTCAATTTGAGCCTTCTTAGTGGATATGTAGTGTTAACTCCTTATAATTTGCATCTCCTTAGATGACTAATGGTTTTGAGCATTTTTTTCATGTAAAATCCCATTAGAAAACAACCCAAAGATTTGAATGAACACTTCGCCAATGAGTATACTGTAGTCCCTCATTATCAGCACAGGATAACTTCCAAGAGTCCCCATACAAACTGTCCTTCAGTGTCCATGGGAGGTTTGTTCTAGGCACCCTGTGGCTAGTAAAATCTGCAAATGCTCAAGTCATTTATATAAAATAGCACAGTATTTGCATATAACCTATGCACTTTCTCCCATATACTTTAAATTATCTCTAGGCTACTTATAATACCTAATATATAATAAATGCTATGGTAATAGTTGTTGCTTGGTATAGATTATGAAAAAATGACAAGAAAAACGTCTGTATATATTTATTACAGAGGCAACCATTGTAGACCTAACTACGTTTTCAAGCCATGGTTGGTTGAATCCACAGACACAGAACCTGTGGATACAGAGGGCTGATTGCATTCTATGATTTTTTCCTATATTTACATATCTATGATAAAGTTTAATTTATAAATTGGACATAGAAAGAAATTAACAAAATTAATAATGAGATAGGACAATTATAATAATAGAGCAATAAAAGCTTATATGAATTTGGTCTCTTTCTCTCTCTCACAATATCTTACTATTTTCAAACTGCAGTCAACTGCAAAAAGTGAAACTGTAGATACAGGGGAACAACTGTAAACAGATAGCAAATAAACACAGGAAAAGATATTCATCATCATTAGCCACTAGGGATAGGCAAACTAAAGTTACAATGACATACCCCTATATTACCTGTTAGAGATACCTATCAGAATGGCTAAAATAAAAAATACTGATAATAACAAGTGCTGTCAAGGATGTAGAGCAATCATACCTCTAGCATATTGCTGATGGGAATGTGAAATGTAGTGTCTCTGGAAAGCAGTTCAGTATCTTCTTATAAAATTAAATATATACTTACCATATGACCCAGAAATTGCTCTCTTAGGTATTTATCCTAAATAAATGAAAACTTATATTTCCACACAAAAAAGTTTTATGTGAATTTTGATGGCAGCTTTATTTATAATAGACAAAAACTAGGAGAAAAAAAAAAAGCCCAAATGTCCTTCAAGGGTGAATGGATAAATAAACTATAGTACTTTTTATAATACTATAGCACAATGGAATACCACTCAGAAATAAAGCACACTATTCATATACTAACAGCTTTGGTGAACCCCAGTGACATTATGCTGAGTGTGAAAAAGCCAATCCATTCTCAAAATGACAGAATTATAGTGATGAAGAACCAATCTGTGGTTGCCAGGGTTTAGGGTTGGGGCAGAGTATAGCTCTTTAGGAGTACCATAAAGGAATTTATCTGCAATGATGGAAAAGTACTGGATTCTGATTATAGCTACGGTTGCATGAATCTATAGATGTGATAAAATGTCCTAGAAACATAAAACAATAAATAAATTAAAAGGGCAGAAAGGGCTGAGAAATAACATTTAGAATATTGGTTGCTTCTGAGAGAGAGGGGAGACCAGGCTGGGATGGGGAAGGGCACATAGGAAATGTCAAAGCCAATGGCAATGTTCTTTTCCCTAAATTAAATAGTGAATATTATCATGCTTTATACTTTATATTTATGTAATAAATATTCTTTGATAACTATTCTGTGCTCAATAAAAATAATCTTTCTAAAAGGCAAGGAGGGGTGATATAAATTTACCTGGAAGAATATATAAATACCAAGCGGTGATTCCACACCCAAGTTTTCCTTAAAGTCACCAATTCAAATAATTCTCTCCCAGAGACCTTGTGAGTCTACACACACTGTCTCCATAATCACCCGCCTTTACTTTTTGCTTGAGAAAATATGCTCACCTCTCTTGCTGTGTGTATGGTTTAAACTTGATCTATGAAAGTAAAGTGACTGGTTTTATGTTAGTAAGTAAATAATACCTGTTGAAAAATTAAATTCTATGTTACATTCTTGGCATTTTTGTTCATTTTTTAAACTACTCTTTTAAGTTCATTCTCTGTTACTGGTAAGTAAATCACATAATTTTGAAACTGTGAAAAAAAAAAAAAACAAAAACTCCTAACGGGGAAATATATTCAGTAGCTGATTTACTGTGAGTGATTGGAAAAATCAAAGCAAAATGGTTTCCACAAGGTCTCCAGGTAAGTTACCACAATTTTTAGGTTTTCATACACACAAAAAAAAGATTATGGAAATTTTAAATGGAAAATATACAACTGTTTAACCTCCTGGTGGCCCTGCATATTAAAGAAGACAAACAGAGAACCAAATCAATCATGCCAGGAATACAGAGCAATATAGTCCTGTCTGTTACAATTAGAGAAAAATAACTTGTCTCAATATTGTTTTATGCCAATTAAACTGTAAAAATCATTGCCTTGAGATATATATGTATAAATAGGAATTAATATATGTAGATAAACAATGTATCTTTTATTATTTATTTTATAGGTGTAATCATTTACTAGAAAAATATTTCAACAGTTAAATGATGGTAAACAAGGGATCAGGAAACTTTCTTCTATAAATATTCTAAGATATTTATTATCCTAGAAGGTTGTGTGGAATTCACAGCAACTACACAACTCTGCCTTTGCAGTGCAAAGACTCCATAGACACAAGTAAACAAATGGGTGTGGTGATGTTCCAGTAAAACATTATTTATAAAAACAGCCTGCAGGCGAGATTTGACCTGATGGCCATATTTGCCAACCCCTGCTCTAAAATATGATGTGTGTAAGTATGATAGTGCACGTGCACCCAGGTGCATGTAGTAGTATGTGTCCCTGTACCTTTCTCTCAAATCGGAACTGCTCAATACGAATTTAGTTCCCTTTGGCAGTTTTGCTCAGATAGTGCCAAAGGTGAGTATTTGCTTCAATGGACATATTACACATCATGTAATAGTGATATATCCCTAAATATAAATGGTGATAGTGACATCCTGTCATTATTACATGATGTATAGTATACAATTAAATATATCATGTAATATGTATGACATATTCCTAAATATAAATCATATAATAATGATGATGATGAGCAAGATCACTGCAATTGTGAGCCAGAAAACTTACCTTAAATAGATGATTCCCATGGCAGTCTTCCAAAATGAAAAGTATTTTCCTCACCTCCCTTGTCTCCAAATACTAGCCCTGAAAATCTGGTTTATTCTATTTCCCTATTTCAAAATGTTTCCTGGAATGTGAACATGATATGCAGACCAGGGAAGCTTGGTTAAGCAGATTATAATTTAGCTATTATTGTATTTAATAAGAAAGTGTTCAAGTTATACTGTCAAGATTATTTCTAAGATGAATTATTTTTAATAATTTTTCTTTTAATTACATATTTATATTAAACAAAAAGAGCTTGTGCTTTCTCAATTTTATACATCCAGTAAATCCTTTGCTAGTTTTCTTTCTCAGTTTATATATAACTAAAATGTTTCTCTCATAAAATTAAGGCTGAAAAGTATCACCATATATTTTCATTGGATTGTATTTTTCCTGCGGATTTTAAAGCAAATAAACACCTGATTCAAAAACAAGAATAGGAGGCAGCGTCAGCTTCATGGTGCATTCAGCAGGCCCACATGTTTGGTTTAATGCTCTGCTGCTGCCATCTCAAAATTCTTAACTTTGAACAAGGGCCTCATATTTCATTTTGCACTGGGCCCCAAAAATTACATAGCTGATCCTGCAGGGCAAGATTAGAACTCAACAAAGGCAGAAAAGCTGTCTGAATGAAGCAGTTTATGCAAGTTTGGATCCTGAAATCTCAATAAAAGATTGATTTGCTGGACTTCAAATGAAGTTCCCCACTGATGTCAACTCTTCAGAAGGCAGAGAAAACAAGAAGGGTGTCATAGAGGATAAAAAAAAATTCTCTTGCATTTCTGAAAAAATAGATAATAATAATAATTGCATTCCTTTTGTTTCTCCTAAAAATGTCAGAAACAGCCAGGCTGATTATGGAAGACTGACTTTTCCTCCTCCATCCCAATGATTTTCATAATAAAGTGAATGGAGGACAAGTAGGTGCCATGATTAATGTCAATCCTGATACGAAAAAGAAGAAAGAAGGCTGTCCTTTTATTCAACAAGGCATTGGAATAAGTATAAAGATGTAAGTAGGTAACACACATATAATATTTTTTATCCTCATGGCTTAGTATTTTTTAATGGGCTAAATTTCTAATCCTGGGCTCTTAGCAAGGGTTATCTCAACTCTAATGAACTAACTGAAGCAGGAATCCTAAAATAAGGGACATAGTGCCTGTCCTGAAGCATTTAGGATTGAGGATGAGCCAAAGAGAAAACTTCAGCAGCTAGCAGATGGACTGAAAATAATAACCACCACTACCAATCTTTTGAAACTTGCAACCCATGCTCCTCAGCCCTTCTCTTGTTCTATTTTCTCCCATAACATTTTTTCCTTTTCATCTGCTTTATAATGTAAGCTCCAAAAAGGCAGAAATGTTTGTTCACTATGTGTCCTGAGCTTCTAGAACAATGCTTGGCACCTAGTTGGTGCTCAATAAAAAATCAGTTAAATGATAACTGAACCATTGGGTGGATTTTCAACTGTAGTTGGCCTCACACACCTGAAAACTGTTTCTGCTGGGAAAAAGCAGATAAAAATCAAAAGCTTAGAGAGAAAAATAGGCTGCAGCAGAGAGAGTAGTGACTGATAATTATTACTAAAAAAAAAAAACAGAAAATTTGAATGAGGTTTGAAAATGAGGAGGATGACAGGAATCACAAGAGTCCTCTCTGATATTCACTATTTATGCTCCCTAACTCTTTGAAAATGTTGAAATCTAAAACATGTAGACCTACAAAGCCCGCTTTCTATTTACAGTTTTCTGGTACAGACAATGCGTGGGTTAAAGTAAAACTGTCTTCTAACAGCCAAATACCTCTATGCTAACAGGTTAGCTAATGGGCCTTAATCCTTGCTAGATGCTTTAGGCTTTTTGTGACTGTCGGCTTATTTATGACTGTTCCTCACATCAGGGGCCCAATTACCTCTCTGGTACTCCCTTGTCATCCATCCTTCCCAGGGTTGGGAGCTCTTAATAGTTCTCAGACTGGGCAATTCTGTTTTCCTCCAACCCCCTCCTTCCCACTGTCTGCCCTGAATGTAGTCACAGAATATACTTGTTCCATTATTCCTCCTGCTCTGAACCTTCTATGCTGAAGAATCTTTCATATTCACATCCTGCCGGGACCGTTTAGTCTTGCTTTGGTTGTTAATTTGTTTTAAACAGAATAGAACTGATCAGGAAGCACTGGGATTCCAGAGCCCCTGTCATCCTCTCTAGGCCCAGTGCCTTTAAATGTTAAGGATGGGTCAAATCTCCTCTGCCCATGTCTCAAAGGTTACCCTCCCACACAAAGTTGGGATGAGATAATGTGGATCAGAGTGCCTTGTACCTACAAAGTGCTAGATGGCAGGGACTCAGTGCTTCTAGGAAGGACTGGGGAGCCCAGAAGTTGGATTTGCTTTCACTAAGGACTATTTCATGACAAATACCAACCAACTCTACCTTATTTAAGCAAAAAAAAAAAAAAAAAAAAAAAAAAGTGCAAACATGTTACATTCATGATGGGGAACTAAGAGCCAAAATGCTCTTGAGAAAGAACCAGGAAAGGGATCACACTGGGGACCTGCTTTCTCTTACCTGTATTCTTTTTTCTCTCTAAAGACACACTTCCTCTTCCCCAGTATACTACATGAAACATGGCCATACCCATTTCCAAATTTACATGTGATAGCTTCATCCACCCACTGCTCTAGGTTTCAATACCACCACCCCCATTGGGTGGCTAGGTGTGAGTTAGGTGTCTACCTCTGAACTTACTAGTTTGGTGCAAAAGAAACTGTGTTTCCTGCCATTGAAAGTAATGGCAGCAACCACAACTTCTGCATCAACCTAATACTATGACCAGAAGCCAAGGAACATGGCTGCTGATAACCCACTTCATGTGTGACATCCAGCCTATCACAGGCTCTGGGGAAGTCTCTGAGGAGAAAAAAAAAAAGAGAGAGAAAAAAAAAAAAAAATATATATATATATATGAAAAAATTTCAACCCAAGGGAAGAGAAAGCTGAGGCACATAGTGTGGTTGAAGGTTGAGTCAACATCTGATTGAGGATTGATTTTGAGTATATCACAGTCTGTCATGTAGATTGTCCTAAACCCAATCCCCAGGAATTCATATTGAGTCTTAGAGAAAAGTGGTTGAAATAAAGTCTGAAAAGTATACTTGTATTATGTGCCTAATCAGCTACTGTAACAAATCACCACAAACTCAGTGTCTTAAAACAACAAAAAAAATTATTTCTCAGTTCTGGAATTTAAAAGTCTGAAATCAAGGAGGCGACAGGGTCACACTTCCTCCAAAGGGTCTAAGAATCCTTCCTGGACACTTCCAACTTTTGATGCCTCCAGGCCTTTCTTGGCTTGTGGTCACATAACCCCAATTTCTGTCTCTATTGTCACATGGCCTTCCCCTCTTTTGTCTTTTGTCTGTGTCTCTTCCTCTTCTGTCTCTTACAAGGACACCTACCTGTCATTGAACTTAGTATCCACTTAAATAATTCAGGATGATCTCATCTTGAGATCCTTAATTACACTGAGTAATTAATAATTACTTCATTATTACTTACATTAATTATTAATACATTGACAAAGACTCTTTTCAAGAACAAGGTCCCATTCACAGGTTTCAGGAGTCAGGATATGAACAAACATTCTGGCAAGCCACCACTCAACGCACTGCAGCATCTGTTTCACTAAAGAGCAAGATTCCAAAGCTTAGAATATATGCACCCATGAGAGGGAGAAGAGGACATTTTTTGCTTGGGGCTTGTACCTAGAGCATGTGAAACATTAGGAGTCTCCTAACATCAGAAGATGACAAGGCTATTAGGCCTCAGAGAGCTTCACTGGCTTCAGGAGCAGCATGAGCAGTCAGGGCAACAGCAGGACTGCTGGTCACAAGGACACATGTGCAGAAGAAGGATTCCCTGATGAACCCCAAAATCACTGAGGACAAAATTGACAGGCCAAGTGCATCCAAAGAAACACAGTTTTATGACGATTATTGTTGCTCCATTATTAACTTCCACAGGCAAGTGTGTTCTGAGGCACCCTAGTTTCGATTATAAGTACATACATATGCATTTAAAGCTTTCAGTTGCATTTTCTTCTAAATAGCTTAACATCACAAAATCACTATTGTTTTTGGAAAGATGAAAAAGTTTTCTTCTAATGGAAGCAACATATTAGTCCCCTAAAACCTCAGTGTATATTAGTTTCATTGGATGAATTTTTTTTTTCCCTGAATAGCAGTAAAAACAAAATCAATAGGCACGAGAGGAGCAGGCTTCAATGCAACCATCATCTGTTGCTAGCACCCTGCTCTTTAAAATCCTTGTCCAGGCCAGGCGCAGTGGCTCACACCTATAATCCCAGCACTTTGGGAGGCTAAAGCGGGCAGATCAACTGAAGTCAGGAGTTCAAGACCAGCCTTGCCAACATGGGTGAAGCCCCATCTCTACTATAAAATAGAAAAAAAAAAAAAAAAATTAGCCAAGAGTGGTGGTTCATGCCTGTAGTCCCAGCTCAGTGTACTCAGGAGGCTGGGACATGAGAATCACTTGAACCTGGGAGGCGCAGGTTGCAGTGAGCTGAGATCATGCCACTACTCCAGCCTGGGCCACAGAGTAAGACTCGGTCTCAAAAAAAAAAAAAAAAAAAAAAAAAAGAAAGAAAATCCATCCCTGCCCAAACAACTGGAGAAATACAAAAGAACCAAATCCATTAACTTTGATCTATAGTATCCCCAGCCTACAATACAGCCTAAGAATAATTGTGTCTGAGGGAAACATGAACCAACAAGAATAACTAAAAGTACAGGAATGTGATGGCTGGATGATACATCTTGCCTCTTTCCCATTTTGGCCTAGCATCAAATGTACTTGATTAAACTCATCAAGATATAAAACATAACCAATAATATTTCTCAGGTATGATGAATACAAGCAATGAAGAAAAATTATGTCATCCTCCTCATGGAGAAAAAACACTTATTAACAGAAGACAGTGAAAATGTGACTTTTTAGTTTAACATTTTATTTTGCATTATCTTCACCAAAATATCATAAGTTTTTTTAGTGTTTTTATGTAAACCCACTAAGTATATTCAAACACCTGCCCATACACCTCAGGATGAAAACAATCAAAACTCTTCACACCTTTTCATCTTTGTCAAGGGTGACCACACTGCAGTAAGACTGGAGTGGGTTTTGCTGATGGAGAAAGTCTCCTTATTTTTGCCATGACACCATTTCTAATAGGAATATAGTAATTAAAAAAAACACATTTCTCTCAGACCTTATTATTTTTAAAGTATGTTCTCTCATTCGCCTAATCACGTTTGACATGAGAAGGCATTTTTCAACATTCTGTCTCGTTGGAATGCCTGGGCTTATGACTTTAGGAGGCCATGGTTCATTGTCTGGAATCACAGTTTGTAATCCCAGTGGAGAAGTTTGAACCAGTCTAGTTGCCTTACCTCATCATGCAGAGGACCAGAGAGGGAACTATGTAGCTGAGGGATGCAGATGGAGAGTGGCTGGGATTTGGAGTTGCAGTTGAGGAGACATCAGGGAGGCGCCATGAGACATGGCAGGAAGTCCAATTGGGCAGACAGGTCCCTAGAACGAATGGTCTAGAGAGCCAACATTAGGGAGATTCCATCAAACACTGGCTATCTAGGAGTCCAGATGCAGGTTGTCACTTAACACTGCATTTGACAAATTTTAATCATTCACATGCCTTCTTTAGAGTTTTGACCAGAACTATGTACCTGCTGTCCCAAATAATGTTCTGTGATCTCTTGGCCCAAGATGACATAGCCACATAGTCAAAGGCAGCAATGCTGAGCTCCCTGAGTAAACACTTAAAGGACAGCCAGCTGCCTCAGAGGACCATCCAACCCATTCCCAACTGTGAGTTGAGCAAAATATTATTTTTTATTTGTAGGATTGACTATGTGTTTATCTTACAGTAGTTAGCATACAAGGATACTTATCCACATACAAGTATACTTCCATAGAAAGGGAAAGAGCACTATGCTCCTTGCAAAAGCCTTATCATAGGAACGACTGAAGAACACACAGACAAGATAAAGGTGGCAGTGGCATCTGCTGATCTGTGAACCATCTACTCCTTGTGTGACTTACAGACAACCACCGGCAACCCCCAGATCAGCTTCCTCTTCTGTTGCTGATGAATATTCAAGCGAGTGACGAGCGACAAAGTAGCTCCTCTTTAGACCCTCTAAAAAAAAAATGACAGATCCCTGATTTAGGGACTGCATAGAAACCAATATGACTAAAAGAAGGATAAATCTTAGCAAACCTATTTGGTCTCCTTCTATGACAGCATGACAGCCTCCATAAACCACATGTGTAGTCTGGTTTTACATCTCATATTGGCCTGACGCTTGTACTCAAAGAGTAAATATTAAGGCAAGGAGACCTGCATTGTTCTCCCACATATGCATGAACCACATCATGGTTCTCCACAGATAGCAATTTTGCCTCCCCAGGGAAGATTTGACTTTATTAAGTAAATAATAGTACAGGGGTATGTACACATAGCAAAAAGTTTAGTACAGGGTATGTACATATAGCAAAAAATACAGGGGTACGTACATACAGGGGTGTGTACATTTAGTATGGGGTATGTACATACAGGGGTATGTACATTTAGTACAGGGGTATGCACACATGGCAAAAAGTACAGGGGTATGTACATATAGCAAAAAGTTTTGAAGGTGTTGTGTATGAATAACTGGAATATGGAAACATTGTTGTCTCTATCTTCAAAAGAGAGATCAAGAATTTCTCATCAAATTTGCAGATAATTAATTCGTATAGATAGAACTCTGGAACAACAGAAACTTTTTTTTTTTAAACAGGGTCTCTCTCTGTCACCCAGGCTGGAGTGCTGTAGTACTATCTCGGCCCACTGCAACCTCCACCTGCCAGGCTCAAATGATCCTCCCATCTCAGCCTCCCAAGTAGCTGGGACTACAGGCATGGGCCGCCATGCCTGGCTAATTTTTGTATGTATGTATGTATGTATGTATGTATGTATGTATTTATTTTGTAAAGATGGGGTTTTGCCATGTCTCACCATGACCAGTAGGCTGGTCTCAAACTCCTGGGCTCCAGCGATCCACCTGCCTCAGCCTCCCAAAGTCCTAGAGTTACAAGAATGAGCCATCATGTCTGGCCAGAAAATATTTCAAACGGCAATAACAATTGATACATTTTAGTAAGGGTACATGTAAAGTAATACCTAAGAACAAACACCCTCAATGCAAATAGAGGAGACATAAAGGCTGAGGAAGTACAGGTGAAAAAAATCTAGGAGTCATGGTGGAGTTGCATACCAGCAAGAGCGAGAGACAGTGGGTGGAAAAAAGCCCCTTTATGTGAATAGCCAGGAAGCTAATTTTAGACCCCTTCCCTTCAGCCTTGTAAGAAGAAATGTAAATGCCCATGGCATGGGTTCAAGGCCTCGACACAGGGACTTTGGGTCACTGAAGATCATTGAGAAAGAAGAACTGACAATCCATAAGTGGCTCTGAGCACAATTTTTTTTTTTTTTACCTTTTTTTCAAGGCAGGCCAGGGGAAGAGAGAAGGCAGCTAGTGACATGTAGTTGAGGACATCATTCAGGACACTGGTAGAGGCAGCATGTTGATGAAGAGGATTAAAGATGGTGGGAAGTGTCCACAAAGAAGTCTCAACAGTTGTCACCATTTCACCAAGTGTGCTGAACCAGCAATGTGACTAAGGTTCACAGGATGGGACATGAGTACCTACCAGGAGTGTTAACACTCTCATCCTAAGAGTAATGCTGGTGGCTGGGCAAAGACACAAATCCAAAAATTACCTTAGTGGCCAGGTGTGGTGGCTCAAGCCTGTGACCCCAGCACTTTGGGAAGCCGAGGCAGGAGGATTGCTTGAGCCCAGGAGTTTGAGAGCCACCTAGGCAACATAGCAAGACTCCATCTCTACAAAAAATAAAAATAAAAATTACCCAGGCATGGTGGTACTTACCTATGGTCTCAATTACTCAGAAGGCCTAGGTGGGAGGATCGCTTGAGCCTGGGAGTTCAAGGCTACAGTGAGCTGTGATCGCACCACTGCACCTCAGCCTGGGCAACAGAGTGAGACTCTATGTAAAAAAACAAAACAAAACAAAACAAAAATTACCCCAGGGATAGGATTTGAAGGACATGGTAATGGTGGTGGTGGAGAGAGGGACATGACTAAGAGTACAGCACTTTCCTTGAAGGAGTACACAGAGGTAAGACTGCAAAATGACTGTATTGCTCACTCATGAGGAGCCTAATGGTCCCATTCACATTAAACTGTTGACAGTTACCAAGTTATTGAGATACAGTCATCCTCACAATTTTTAGATATTTGAAGAAGGAAAAAGTAGGCCTTCCTTTAGAACACCACCACAATGTTTTCCCCATATAATTTGTGTACTTCATTATGAAGTATTAATGGAATTTTTCAGTCAATTAAATGCTGTATGCCAATGCCATCAAAAGGTAATTAGTGGTAAATTAAAAGTAGCCATAAAATGGAAATTGGTGGGAGAATACTCTATTTCCAACTAACTAGTAATAGCTACCATTTGTTGAGTTCTTACTATGGACCAGGCAGTGTGCCACCAATTTAGAATCACCATCTTATAGCATTCAGTCCTCGCAGAAGCCACATTAAGGTATATAGTAGGTTTCTGCAGCTTATACATGAAGGAGTTGAGGCACAGAGAAATCTAAGCAACCTGTCCCAAATCAGTTAGCTAATAAGCAACAGAGCAGGTCTAGTCCAGTTTCCACTGACTCGAAAGACAGGCACTAAACCACTGCACACCACTGCCTCCTCATACTCCTGTGACAATGGTATTAGGCAAGGGGAGAGGTTGCTGCTTTTGCCTTTCTCCTCAGGACTCCATTGTCTTGGATGAGCTGTAGAGTGTTCCTAGAAAAGGCATATGCTGATAGGAAAAAAGTCCTGCCTTCAACAGATGAACCTTCTATTAACTTCCACAGCAGTAGAGCATGGAAGTTTTAAGTAGGGTCTACCAGGTCTATAACCTTGAGAAAAGTAACTTTCAGGACCTCTACTTCTGTATCTCTAAAACAGGAGGATGAGAAAAGTACCTACCTCACAGGTTGCTAGGATCATTAAAAGATTCAATGCATATAATAGCTTACGACAGTATGTGGCACACAGGAATCACTCAATATGTTCAGTCATTATTATTTTCATTATCATCACACCATGCTTATTGCTACTCAAGGATTTAGATTCGATTTCGCTGACTTGGAATTCCTGCAACTCCAATCTGAAGTCGATGACTCTTTTGAAGTTGTTCCTCACTCAATACCATTCCCTTCTTTTTTAGTTAGAAGAAAGTTAAATACATGATTCTGGGCCCTTGTGTCTCAGAACACCCCTTCTCAAATATATCCTTATTCTTTTTTTTTTTACCATTTTTTGGGACTTTTCCTTGCCTCCATACTCAGGTCATGCTCCCTAAATCGTCTATACATTGCAATGGGCATTAAGAACACTATGTATTATAACCCTCTTAACCCCATTACAAATGTTAAGTTAACTTCCACCATACTCATCTCACCTTCAGCACCCCACACCCTCTTCCTGCCCCGCCTGCCATCACTCTCTATTGCATTTGCTTCCTTGTGTAAGTCAAGTTCACCCACTAAACTGGGGCACAACTGTGTGTTACTCATCTTTGCTCTTGCCCCATTACTCTGTCTCCTCACCCCCAAAAGTTACTTAGTAGGCAACATTTAATAAAAGATTTTTTAAAAATCAGTATGTGGCCTGTATCGGAATCTCCAGCACCAGATTTGTTTGAAGGACTCACAGGACTCAGCATAGAGACATCAGCAAAAGGATACAAAGCAAAAACATCAAAGGAAAAAGAAACAAGGAGAAATTAGATACAGGCTTCCAAGAGTCCTCTCCCAGTGGAGTCAAATAAGATGCCCTTAATTCTACTCTAGCAACTAATTGTGACAATATGAGTTAAGTGTTGTTTATCAGGGAAGCGCAATAGAGACTAAGCACCCCATGACTGGGGACTGCTCATGTAAGCATCCTCTGCCTAGCATATACTAAAATTCCAGACCCTTAGAAAAAAAGTAAGTATTCAGCATGAACCGTATGTTTGCACAAACCAGGTAAGCCAGCTTTATCATTTAATGAAAGTTTTATATCAATGCTGGAGACTGTTTACCAGTCAGGCTCCCAGATGCCAGTCAAATGCCAATCTTACTGACAGGCCTTTCTATGAATAGCAATCTCAGGCCTGGCTATATTAACCCCTTTCTTCACAGGTACTGGGAAACATGAAATCTAGAATGTTAGATCTTCCAGCTTCTTGGAGTTGTCCTTTTTGGCAGTTGTCTATAACAATGTGAGGAATTCATAAGTAACTTAATGCTAATAATCATTAAAGTACAAAAATTTGCTTATATAAATTGGTGAGAACTCAAGGCCATTCCTAGGATAATGGTAGTTTGCTTAATTTCCATTAAGATTTCTTTTATGGGAAAGAAAAGTGTTTAGGCACAATCAGTGCTCTGAGATTTGCACATGGAAGGTTCATCACACTTCTAATTTGCTGCAGAAAAGAAATTGAGAAAGTTTGATCTAATCAAGCTTCGCAATTAAAATATTTGGAAATTGAGGCCCAAGAAATGCATTCCTCATTCTTAAGAGGCAGCCAGCTCCTAAAGGGTAAGCAGGTAGCCTCAGGGATGCTGCCTGTGGGCCTTGAGGTAGCCTCTGGTCTCTGTGTCTTCCCTTACTTGTATTCCAGAGAATAGCTCATCTGCTTGTCTTCTTCTTTCAGTCGTTTGACAATGGCTTTCAAGAATCTTTTCAAGTGATATGATAAGATGCCACTGCATGCAGTGACATGAGTGGAAGGAAACTGTGACTTCACTTCTACCATCCATGTGAAGCCCATACCGTTCAAATGAAGATGTCTCTAATGACATCCTCTCTTCTCCATATCTGTGTCACATAGCAACTACCTTTCATTTAAATATTCTTTGTAATAAGTTTACAACGGTGAAATCCAATATATCTAAGTATTTTCTCAACCCTTTAGTAGCCCAGAGGCCTTTTTAGAATCCTGTAACCTACCTTTCAAAGAAGCAACACATTTTTCTCAGAAGTCACCTGGAACCTGTGATTCCTTGATTTATTCTCTTCCGCCGAACAAAATCATACACAGCATCTGATTTCTTTATGCCTCACAACTCTGACTCCTAGGTTCCCAGGTATGATAAGATCATATTGTAGAGAGCTGTATTTGTTATACTGTGAGACTGATGCATTAATGTTTTGATGGAAAGGACTTCCCTGATGTTTAGGTCAACACACAACACAGAAGGCCAAGGAAAATGGCACCTTTCCCCACAAATTAGAAGGAAAAAAATGGTTAACTCAAGTGTTCAATGAATGAGAAAGGAGATGTAAAGCCTAGAGATAGGATGGTAAGAAGGAAAACAAGTGGGGATAGAAAAAGAGAAAACAGACTCACCTGGAATTTAGCCAAGGGGATCTTACATGGCAAGACAAGCTGAATGGTCAGGGACCAATTATAAGAACCTCACCAACTGCTGTCCTTAGTAAAACTGCTGTCACTCTTTTGTAATCCCACAGCACTTTGTCTCTACAACTATCTCCACGTACACACTACAAAAACAATGTATTACAAACCTGTCTCCCTGGGGCACTCACATGAAGCAGAGGCTTCATCCGTGTGACTTTGGGTTACCACAGACCCTACAAAGAAGAAAGAATACCCAAGTCTCCCAGTAAACTCCTCTTAAAATGACTGATGGAATAAATAAACAAATATGTAAACAAATGAAAGAATATGAATAAATGGAAAAAGTGAATGCTGCTTAAAAAAACAAATGGTGGCCGGGCGTGGTGTCTCATGCCTGTAATCCCAGCACTTTGGGAGGCTGAGGCAGGAGGATTACCTGCGGTCAGGAGTTTGAGACCAGCCTGACCAACATGGAGAAACCCCATCTCTACTAAAAATACAAAAAATTAGCTGGGCATGGTGGCACATGCCTGTAATCCCAGCTACTTGGGAGGCCAAGGCAGGAGAATCGCTTGAACCAGGGAGGCGGAGGTTGTAGTGAGCCGAGATAGTGCCACTGCACTCCAGCCTGGGCAACAAGAGCGAAACTCCATCTCAAAAACAAAAACAAAAACAAAAAAGAGGCCTGAATGAAGTCATCAGTGTAATCCAATTCTCTATTCTGAAGGACAAAGTAACTGCAAAAACTGTTGTCAGAACCATTGCTAATGAACTGTAGCTTTCTCTCACCTTTACTAAACCCCTTCTTTGCTTCAGTCTCCAGTGTTCCTTTCATTTAGTTCTTTTAGAAATGTTTCCACTTGGGTCTTTTTGAACTTTCATTCTGAATCTATGCAGTACTGTTAGTGTGTGTGTGTGTGTGTGTGTGTGTGCAAGAATAAATGTGTGTAGGCGTGAATGTATGCACATGTGTTTTAAAGTCTTATTTCTGGATTACTAGTGCTAGTCATGCTAATCATAAAAACACAGTTATTTTTAAGCTCAAACCCCAAAAGAAAGCATGTCCTGAAGTTAAAAATGCATTCCAACCACCATCCACAGGTCCACCCTAAACAACCGCACATCTTCGTACAGGTGGCTTTAACTCATGAGACAAACTTCCACTTTCTGCCCCTTCCCTGATTGAAAGTATATTTAATATTATTTCTCTCTGAGATTCAATTACAAATGAATTATTTTTAATTTCAACTACTGACAAAATAAGCAAAGCAGCTGGGCTTGCAATAAATCACCCTGTAAATGTGTAGAAACTGTTTAGAACAAACAAGTAGACAAGCACAGCTGCCATCATCATTGGGACATTCCATTCTACACCAACAAGGCTGATCTGAGGTATCACCTCATAATGAACAGCACTTCTCAGTTCACTGGACCCTGGAAAATATACTTACACAGGCAAAAACGATCCCAAATGAGAAGGGAACTGCTGTCCTGGAAAAGAAAAAAAAATTAGGCAAATGTTTGAAGTTTCTGTGCCTTACTTTGCCCATACTGCCATCTTTACTTAAAATAACAGACATAAGAAAATACAAACTTCTTTGGTTTTTACCAGTCTTTAGCATGGTGGTGGCAAAAAATCTGAGAAAACAGAATGACCTAAGATGGGTTCACTGGAGATTTTTTCTACAACCAGCACCCACAAGGATGTTCTCAGCTTTAGGCAGATCTGATCTTGCTCCACACTCTTCTCCTGTAAGTGAAGTTCACCATAGTGGATCATTGTCACCACTTTATGGTGGATGGCTCCATCTAAGTCATACAAAAACTTCTACTGGACACTGATGGGAGACAAAGCCCACACGCAAAGGGAGATGATGGAGAGATGTGACTGCCGAGTCACATTTGTCTTCTATCTCAATCAACTTCAATGCTACTGTCAAATTGGTATTTTCTAACTTGTATTTCTATTGGTATGGTTAAGGTAATTTTTATTCCTTTAGCCAAAAGAGGATAAAGTAACTAGTTTAAACATATAGGATGGTTGGGGTTCAGGACAAGCTACCGAAAATATGGCCCCTTGGCATTTGAGAAAGTAGCAGAAGCTAGAAGGTCACTCTCAGCTTCCCCTTACCCCATCTCTCCTAAAACAGGCCATGAAACCCAGTAATAGTTACTGTCCAAAAGCCAAGTTCTCCAACACTGTTAACTGTATTTCCTACCCGGAAAACCTTGTTTGTTGTAACCTAACCTAGAATCACTGCTCTTATGGTTCCCTATTTCTTGGGCCAATCTGATTTATTTTTCCCTATTGCACTTTCCAGTCCTAATCACTCCATTCAATCCTGCTATCCACAGTAGCTACAGAAAAACTCTCATATGACTTCTATTTCTATTTCAGCTTGCATGAGTTCCTTTAAATATGTAAATTTCTTAAGAGCTGTGTTCAACTTCCTGCATGTTCAGTAATAAGGGAGGTCTGACATTTAGAGTCAGCAGACATCATCTTGACAGCCTAAGGAAATTAAGACATCAAACAATACAGTCACAATCTTAACTGCATCAAGGAAATGCAAGGGATATATGTAACTGAATAACACATGCATTTGTGGTCTGCTTTTAAGTGTATAAAGATAGGACATCTGAATCCTAGCAGAGAGATGTTGGTGATCTAGATGTGTGCGCTCTATTTTTATCCTAGAAAAAGTCTCTGAGCCTCAATTTCCCTTATGGTACATAGCTTGAGGACAAGAAGTCTGGATACCAAACATTCAGTATTCCTTCCATGTATTGCTTATACATTAAAAAAAATAAATAGGAGTTATCCAGGATTTCTACAGTGCAGTCTCAAAACCTGCTGATGATTAGTGGAAAGTTACAGCAAGACCAAAAAACTATCGCTTGCCATTCTTTATTCTGGGCATCTTGACTTGTATGCAGGGAGAAGGACTTGAAGCCTTTAAAGTCATAATAAGCAAGAGTACAGATCCCACATATGTTACATTTCATTTAATTACAGCATTTCCAAAGATGATGCAGGAAATTGAACACACTATTGGAGACATGCTTTATTTTTTAATGTTTAGAACAAGCCTGTAGGAAATCTCAAAACTATATAATATCTGACATATAATATAATAATATAATATAACGACATTTCATTTTGTAGAAGTTCATGCTTAGAAATAGGGATTGCAGGACTTATCAGGCCTTTAAAATAAACGTAGAACAAAAAGAAAATATATATACACACATACATATACACACAAATGTATTCACACGTGTAAATATATATTCATCCTATGCATAGGGTTCCACATGGACTTCAACATCAACTTATAAGTAACTTTCAGCAATGAACTAAACTCTCCCCTTTCAAAAGCATGTTAAGAATCAGAAGAAGATGGAGAAGATTCTCTGACTTTTTTTTCAAGTGAAATGTTCTTAAAACACTAATAGATTTGATTTTGTGAGAGAAAAAAAATCCAATAATTTTGGATGTTGACTTTAAAAATTACAGTAGTCTAAATCAATACTTAAGGGCTGAGTAAAATAGACAATGGTGAGCTTTCATAAAAACTATTTGAAAGAAAAATTACATGGTGCTTACATCTGTGCCATGTACTATTTTCTTTCATTTTGTTCAAGTCATTTGAATTTAGGGGGAAATTCAATCTACATTTTGTAATTCATTTCCACACAAATCACGAGCACACACTGTGTTGAGTGTTTGATGTATTTTCAGAACTTTTTAATAAGTTTTTATGCTTCTTCCTTTAACCACAAGAAGTGGCACCTGGCCAAGAGGAGGAGAACTTAAATATGGTATCTGTAACTACTGCTCACCTACTCAGGGGGTGAAAAGTCTGTGGGCTACCGGAGAAGGAAAGTTTGGAGGAATAATAATGAAGCTATGGGTACACTTTGAAGTTTGAGCTCATGGGACTAATGGTGTTGAAAATCTAAGAGCATAAATAAAAGTATTCCAGTAGGTTTCTGTATAGTAGTGTATACCAAGGTGACCAAAGTATATAAAAGGAAATAGTTTACCCATGAGAAGTGACTTATCTCAGCTTTGTGAATTATTTCTTCCACTTGAAATTAATGATGCCTTTGTTCTTGGTCAGTTTTCATTTCACTCTTTTAAGTGAGACTTTTATTCCTGGAAGAAACGTGCTCACCCACCCTCAGAAAAGGTCTACCCAAGTTAATTTATCAAGGCACCTTAAAAGTGAGAGAGCCCTCCCCTCCATAATACAGGAAGTTTAGTAAGAAAAAATGATGGTCTAGGATCCTCGCAGGAGCCTCACTGACCCACAGTAATCAAATAATCAGAACTAAACTAACCACTCTTCTCTTTTCTGCATTCCAGATTGCAAAGTGACCTATGTTTTTAGAAGTGGGGAGGGTAAGAAGCAACAATCTTTAATCTTTGATGTTTACACAGGTTGGACTGAATTATTGGCGATGAGTCTGTCCCTCAGTTTTTGCCATTAAAATATCCTAAATTAACCAGTTTCACTACAGCTGAGGGTGAGGGAGGAGTAGAGGAAAGAGGGCTTTATGATCGATGATAGAGAATAAGATAATAATGAAATAGAGGCACCAAAATAAGATCATACCAATTTTAATCATTGCAATTTGGTATTTAAATTAAATTTTAAAATAGAACCAATATACGATTGCCCCTTGATATCTGCAAAGGATATGTTCCAGGACTCCCATGGATACCAAAATCCACTATACTCAAATCCCTTATATAAAATGACATTCTACCTGCATATAACCTACACACATCCTCTTGTATATGTTAAATCATCTTTAGATTACTTATAATACCTAACATTGCTACAAATACTATGGAAATAGTTGTTATACTATATTTTTTATTTCTATTACTTTTATTGTTTTATTGCCATTTTCATTTTTTACACTAGTTTTGATCTGCGGTTGTTTGAATTTGCAGATGTGAAACCCACAAATGTGGAGGGACTACTGTATTCTGAAAATAGCCTAATTTAACTAATTGCAAGCAAAGCACTGCCCTAGATGTTGAAACTAGATCCAAAGGCCCCTTTAAATACTTTGGAAGTACAAGAAAGGACTTCTTTGACTTAGTCAGTAAGAAGGCAGAAAGAGGGAATGCGACCTGGAGGTTGGTGACTGTGCCATGGAGGAGAAACACAGGGGTGCACAGGCACTCCTCACTGGGTGGTATCATCCTATCTAGGAAATTGGGAGGTTGGGGACTTTACTTCAAGCTCAACGGTAGAGAATGAGACAGAGCTGGGAGACAGATACAGGCATACCCGGAAGATATTGCAGATTTGGTTTCAGACCATCACAGTAAAGTGAGTTTAGCAATCAAACAAGTCACACCAATTTTTTTGGTTTCCCAGTGCATATAAAAATAATGTTAGCACCATCCTGCAATCTAGTGAATATGCAATAGCATTATGTCAAGAACACAGTGTACATACTTTAACCTAAAAATGCTTTATTGCTAAAAGATGCTAACAATCATTTGAGCCTGAAGTGAGTTGTAGTCTTTTTGCTGGTGGAGGGCCTTACCTCAATGGTGATGACTGCTGACTGATCACGGTGGTAGTTGCTAAAAGTTGGGGTGGCTGTGGCAATTCACTAAAATAGGGCAACAGTAAAGTTTGCCACATCAATGAATTCTTCCTTTCACAAAAGATTTCTCTGTAGCATGTGATAGTGTTTGATAACATTTGATAGCATTTTACCTACAGTAGAATTTCTTCCAAAATTGAAGTCAGTCCTCTCAAAACTTGCTGCTGCTTTATCAACTAAGTTTATCAAATGTTCTAAATCCTTTGTTGTCATTTCAACAATGTTCACAGCATCTTTACCAGGAGTAGAATCCATCTCAAGAACCACTGTCTGTGTATCCATAAGAAGCAACTCTCTTTTTTATGGCTACATTATTCCATGGTATATATGTACCACATTTTCTTTATCCAGTCTATTATTGATGGACATTTAGGTTGATTCCATGTCTTTGCTATTGTGAATAGTGCTGCAATGAACATACATGTGTTCACGTCTTTTAAGAGAACGACTTATATGAGACCATGTCCTTTGCAGGGACATGTGTGGAGCTGGAGGCCATTATCCTTGGCAAACTAACACAGGAACAGAAAACTAAATACCGCATGTTCTCACTTATAAGTGGGAGCTAAATGGTAAGAACACATGGGTGCACAGAGGGAAAAACACAAACTGGGACCTATCAGAGGATGAAGGTTGAGAGGATGGAGAGGATCAGGAAGGATAGCTAATGGGTATTAGGCTTAATACATGGGTGATGAAATAATCTGTACAACAGACCTTCACAACACAAGTTCACCTATGTAACAAACCTGCACATGTACCCCGAACATAAATTAGCAGTTAAAAAAAGAGGCAACCCTCATCCATTCAAGTTTTACCATGAGATTACAGCAATTCAGTCCCATCATTAGCCTCCACTTCTAATTTTAGTTCTCTTTCTATTTCCACCACATCTGCAAATACTTCTTCCACTAAAGTCTTGGACCCCTCAAACTCATTCATGAGGGTTGAAAGCAACTTCTTCCAAACTCTTGCTTCTGTTGATATTTTGACGTTCTCCTGTGAACCACCAATGTTCTTAATGGCATCTAGAATGCCAAATCCTTTCCAAAACATTTTCAACTTACTTTGCCCAGATCCATCAGAGGAATTACTATCTATGGCAGCTATAGCCTTATGAAATGTATTTTTAAATAATACAGCTTGAAAGTAAAAATGACGCTTTGATCTATGGGCTGCAGAATAAATGTTATATTAGCAGGCATTAAAAACAACATCAATCTCCTTGTACATTTCTATCAGAGCTCTTGCTTGACTATGTACATTGTCAATAAGAAACCACAATTTGAAAGGAGTCTTTTTTCTGAGTAGTAGGCCACAACAGCTGGCTTAAGGTGGTCAGTAAAGCAGGCTGTAAACAGATGTTTACAGATGTTCAGACCTTGTTGCTCCATTTATAGAGCCCAGGCTGAGTTGATACAGCATAATTCTTAGGGGACCTAAGGTGTTCAGAATGGTAAATGAGCATTGGCTTCAACTTAAAGTCACCAGCTACATTAACTGCTAACAAGAGAGTCAGCCTGTCCTTTCAAGCTGGGCACTGACTTCTCGTCTCTAGCTATGAAAGTCCTAGATGGCACCTTCCTCTAACATAAGGCTGTTTTGTCTAAATTAAAAATCTTTTGTTTACTGTAGCCACCTTCACCAATTATCTAAGCTACATCTTCTGGATAACCTCCGCAGCTTCTACATCAGCACACGCTACTTCACCTTGCACTTGTAAGTTATGGAGACAGCTTCTTTCCTTAAACCTCCTGAATCAGCTTCTGCTAACCTCAAACTTTTCTTCTGCAGCTTCCTCACCTCTCTCAGCCTCCACAGATTTGAAAAGAGTTAGGGCCTTGCTCTGGATTAGGTTTTGGTTTAAGGGAATGTTGTGGCTGGCTTGATCTTTATTCCAGACCAATAACACTTTCTCTGTATCAGCAATAAGGTTGTTTTGCTTTCATATCATTTGTGTGTTCACTGGAGTAGCACTTTTAATTTGCTTCAAGTACTTTCCTTTGTATTAGCAACTCGTCTATCTGGCACGAGAGGCCTAGCTTGCAGCCTGTCTCAGCTTTTGACATGCCTTCCTCACTAAGCTTAGTAATTTCTTGCTTTTGATTTAAGGTGAGAGACTTGAAACTCTTCCTTTCACTCTAAGTGGAGGCCACTGAAGGGTTGTTAATGGGCCTAATTTCAAGATCATTTTATCTCAGAGAACAGGGATGCCCAAGGAGAGGGAGAGAGGGAACGGCTGGTCAGTGGAAGAGTCAGAACACGTACAATGTTTATCAGTTCAGTTTTGCCATCTTATACGGGCATGGTTCAAGGGATGCCAAAATAATTACAATAGTAACATCAAAGATCACCGATCACTGATCACCATAACAAATATAATAATGAAAACGTTTGAAATATTGTGAGAATTGCCAACATGTGACACAGAAATACAAAGTGAGCACATGCTGTTGAAAAAATGGTGCCAATAGATTTGCTTAACGTAGGGTTGCCATAAACCTTCAAATTGTAAAAAAAAAACTCAATATCTGTAAACTACAATAAAGAAACGTGCAATAAAATGAGGCATGCCTGTAGTTGAGAGGGAGATTTTCAAACTGAGGGATTAAGATATGCTAGCAGTTCTCAAACTCCTTAAACTCAGAACCCCTCATTTAAAAATCACTGAAGCTCTCCAGTGGGCTTTTTTACATGAGTTATATCTCTTAATATTTGAAATTAAAACTAATTTTTAAAAATTTTATTCCTATATTTCAAGTAACAATAAATCTATTACATATTTTTATTTTTTATTTTTATTTTTTGAGAGGGAGTCTCACTCTTGTTGTCCAGGCTGGAGTGCAATGGTGCCATCTCAGCTCACTGCAACCTCCACCTCCTGGGTTCAAGTGATTCTCCTGCCTCAGCCTCCCTAGTAGCTGGGATTACAGGTGCCTGCCACCACGCCAGGGTAATTTTTGTATTTTTGGTAGAGACGGGGTTTTACCATGTTGGCCAGGCTGATCTTGAACTCCTGACCTCAAGTGATCCGCTCTCCTCGGCCTCCCAAACTGCGGAGATTACAGGCGTGAGCCACCGCACCTGGCCCTATTACATACTATCAAAAAAAATTTTTGTGAAAATTGTATATTTCCAAATGAAAAAATGTAGTGAAAACTGCAGCATTTCTTTATTGATTTACACTTTGAAAATGTCTTCAGTCTGCCTGAAGAGAAGATAGCTGTGTCTTATTGCATTCTTATATTGGCTTCTGCATTCAGTCTGCAGCAATATGTTGCTTTGCTTGAAGTATATGAAGAAAATACAGTCTTATATAAAAATAAAGTTGGAAATAGAAGGAGTATATTAATAGCCTTTCCAAATAATTGTGTGTATTATTTTTTGATGCTCCATTAAAATATAGCAAGTACAGTTTCTTAAAGATAAGATGCAATTTAGAAATTTGAAACTATAGAAACGAGTTTTTCATGCCCTGCCTGGTATATGAAAATCTATTGGTCTATGTTGTACTTTGAACGGATCTTTCATTCATGCTTGATAAATTCTCAAAGTCATACATTGGTCAATTAGAAAATATTAGATCCCTGACTCAGAGGTCTAACTGAAGGTGCTCCAAATGTTTACATATTATATTATACTATCAATAAAATTACATGTGTTAATATCACCACCAATTTCATAAGAAAGTCTCTACGTATTTGGGAATTATCAAGCTCCTAGTGACAGATTTAAGGTTTTTAAAATTCTAATTTTGCTCAAAAACTTGAATTTTATCATTGACAACAAATATTGTCAGTTGTTTTCCTTGAAATGATAGGCTTATGTCATTCATGTTAAATAAAATTTCTGCAAAATACCTAAATTTAAATAGCCATAATATGTCTGTCAGTCATGCTTTCAAATAAAAATGGTGTTGACTGTAAAAAGTGGCTAATTCAACTCACAATTCAAAGAATGACACGTTTTTCCCCAGGGCATCCATTGTATGCCATCTGCAAGTGAAGTGTTTATGTTTATGTGTACTTCCCATTTTCTCACACAGAATATTAAAGTGATATTATTCAAGTGTCTAGATTTAATAGAATTAGCCATTTAGGCTGCTGGATTAAGACATCCTTAAGTGAAACTAGCAATTTCTTATACTGTGAGTACATGGCAGCTGATTTCAGCAAAGGTGCCAATAGTTTTGCCAACCATTGCTTTACCATTACTGCAAATGTCAACACAGTACCAAAGGCAAATAAGATCTTAGTATTACTGTGAAAACAGTTTTGACCCCATCCAATTGTCCTGGGAACCTCCAGGTGTCTGGAAACCACACATTGAGAATCATTAGTTTGTGAGAAGGCTTTAGGATGAATAAGACAAGAGTGAAATGTGCGAGATGCCATATTACAGAGTCCAACAGATCTCCCTGTGATCCCTTGAATTTTTAGTTAAATAATCTTCAGGCAATGATAATTTGATTGTTCCTTTCAAATTTGTATCTCTTTTTATTGGTACAGTGTCTAAACATATTAACAAGCATCCCATAAACGTTTTAAGTCAAATACTGATCAGATGCTATTCTTATCAAGCTAATTACTATCGGAAAGTCCTTAAGTATTTCATCACTAAACCCTACATTACCTGTTAGCTTGAGATGCCTATTTTGGGGGTATATTCTTCTATTACCATTTTAATTACAAAATTTTTTGAGAATGAATGTTGAATTTTATGAAATGCATTTTTGGCACGTAAGAAATGGATCCGATGTTTGTTCTCATTTGAACATAAATATAGTACAATAATAATAAATACTATATAACATTGAGCCAGACTTGATCATGAACCTTAGATCATGGACATACTGTATTGACTGACCAGCATCCTCTTCTTTGAGAAGCGACCTCTCACCCATTCCATGTTTTTAGTGGAGTACTCAATCGTTGACTATACAGAAGGGCACAAAGACAATGCGCAGAAAACAATAAAGTGGGTTGACCCAGAGGTGGGCGTACAACACAATATCGGCCAGAGTTCCTTCCTAAGGGGGCTATAAAAGTGCCGGAAGAAAGACAGTCTCTTGCGACTGGCATTTCTGAGCCTCAAGAATATGAACTTCAGGCCGGGCACGGTGGCTCACGCTTGTAATCCCAGCACTTTGGGAGGCCGAGGAGGGCGGATCACGAGGTTAGGAGATCGAGACCATCCTGGCTAACACGGTGAAATCCCGTCTGTACTAAAAATACAAAAAATTAGCTGGGCGTGGTGGTGGGCGCCTGTGGTTCCAGCATCTCAGGAGGCTGAGGCAGGAGAATGGCATGAACCAGGGAGGCGGAGCTTGCAGTGAGCTGAGATCGCGCCACTGCATTCCAGCCTGGGCGACAGAGCGAGACTCCGTTTCCAAAAAAAAAAAAAAGAATATGAACCTCAAGTTGCTGACTGCCATCTCCCTTTCCCCACAGAGGAAGGTGTAGTCAACATACTGAGAGAAGAAAAGCTGAAAAATAAAAGAGAATGACATTATTTAAGCCTGTGAATACTTTTATGTCTAAAGTCACATTAATGCCTGGTCCTACTGGGTCCATAAACCAATACGGACTCTTGAAGAGTCACAGGTAAGTTTTCACATGGCAATCACAAAATGTTAACACACCCTACTTGATCAGGGTTAACATTTTTTCTTAAGTTCTGTTGAAATTTTTCTACTTAGAGTTGCTTTATCAATGTTCATGTGTGAGAGTAATCTATTTTATGTGTGAGTGGTGTGTGTTAATTTTGTCAAGGTTGGCTGACTTTGTTTAAAAAAGAAAAAGAAAAAGAAGAAAGAGAAAAGAACAAAATAAAACCAGACAAAACAATACCAGAACAGCAGAAATAACAGGCATCACCTGTGGCTTAAGGAGTTCTGTGTGAAACTATGTGGGCTCAAATCTTTTATGGAGATTTTTCAATATTCTCATCTTTTTCATGAATATTCAGTTGTCCAGGTTTTTAAACTTTTCTCTAATTAATTTTGATAATTCATATTTTTCTAGGAAACAATTTCTTTCATTAAGGTCTTCATATAAACTAGCCTGCTCTTTGATACTTTTTTTTGATATCCTATCTGTGGGTATTTCACCTTTCTCATTCCTAATTACGTATTTGTGTTTTTTCTCTATTTTTCATAAATTGATGACCTAGTAACTTATTTGAATATTTTTATTTGTTATTGTTTTCTTATTATAAGAAATAACTATGGGATGCATTTAATAATTTTGTAATTTTATTTTATTTTTTGAGGTGGAGTTTGGCTTTTGTTGCCCAGGCTAGAGTGCAATAGTGGACTCTTGGCTCACCACAACCTCTGCCTCCCAGATTCAAGTGATTCTCCTGCCTCAGCCTCCCAAGTAGCTGGGATTACAGGCATGCGCCACCACACCTGGCTAATTTTTGTATTGTATTTTTTAGTAGAGATGGGGTTTCTCCACGTTGGTCAGGGTGGTCTCGAACTCCCAACCTCAGGTGATCCACCTGCCTCAGCCTCCCAAAGTGCTGGGATTACAGAAATGAGCCACCATGCCTGGCCAATTTTGTTATTTTCCTAATTCATTAATTCTTGCATTTATAGTTATATTTTTTCTTCCTGCTTTGCTAAGTGTAATTTGTTGTTCTTGTTCAGTTTCTATGAACTGCGTGATTAATTCTTTCATCAGCATCTAACTCCCTCTTTTGGGAGTCATCTCTCCTAGAGACTTGAGAGCTCCCCCACCCAAGACTCATTTCCACCAATATCCTACTAATTCTTTTCTGACTTTTTCTTTTAATACAGAATATCAGTTCCTTCAGCTGGAAAAGGAAGCACTTTCCTCATTACATTTCCCTTTGGTTAGGTGGAAAGAACATTTTCTAATGCTTTACAGAAAATCATTCAGCCAAGCACAAACTTCCACAAAAACTAAATGGATCAAATAGGCCACCTTGGTTACACACTCTGCACAATCAGGAAAATAGCTCTGAGAGATATACAAATAATTTTGTCAAGGCAGGAGCCAACATGGGTCTTCGGAGGAAAGAGGAAAAGTTAAGAGCCTTATTAAAATAGCTCACATCACTTCACTTTGGGCACTGGGTTTAATGCTATGCAGTTTATTGAATTAAACTTCCATTAATCTCCCTTTAGCACTGAAATTGCCAAAATGCCTCAACCGGTTAATGAAAAAAATTGCACAAACATACCACAAAGAAAACCAAGGACCTGTGCAAGGGCAAATGGTTTTGATTTAATGTAAATCAGTTTGACCATTTTTGAGAGGCACTACTAGAAAGGCCAAAAGAAATGGCTTATGGTTTTAGCTACTAAAAGAGAATATTTATAATAGCTATGACTTTTCCACTGAAATCCTATAGGTGATAGGTCTCTAATATAAACTTATAGTGTCTGCAAGTTCCAACAAAAAAGAAAAGTGTTCTAAGGTGTTATAATATTGTTCATGCCCTGACATAATTTTTGTCTAAATCAGGAAAGGAGTTTTTAGTCGGTTGAGTTGGATTGCTAACTCATGGGGGGTTTGTAATGGTACATTCAGATGATTTCCAAGAAGCCATTTTCAGGCTATTGTACTATTAATACAAGGATTAAAGTGTCCCCCAAAGACCTCTGACAAGACAGACCACAACTGCTCCAAAAGGGCTATTATACTCTAGTCTGTTGGTGATTCAGAGATTTTTCAAGCGCTTGGGCCCTAAGGATGAGCAGCCAAGAGAGAAGGACCATGACCGAATTGAGTTTCTTTTGTCATTGCACGGGTAGGAGCTGTTAATCTGTATTTGCTTTCTGTTTTGAATAAAGGAGAGGAAATTATTCTCCTCTGGAAAAATTTCTACCCATCCCCAAAACTCCCCTGTGATTATAGTTGAACAAAAAATGAATCCTCCCTTTTATATACCAAAACTGCTGTCTCCTGTTCTGGAGTATTGAACAGCTGTTGTCTGCTGCACCAGGGGAGAGGGCTACAATTCAGGGATTAATTGAAGTAATTTTCCTAGAAACATAGAGCAGAACTTGTTTGGGTAAGTCACTCTGCAAAGACCAGATGAACTTTGTAAAATCATATCCATCCTTCATTTAGCAATCATAGCATCTTAGAAAGCTTCCAGACAAGGGTGGTTCTTGGTAATATTTTCATAGTGCATTTCCAAAGTTCATTTGATTCTAAGTTACTCTTTCCATTTTAGATATAAGAAATCAGGACTCCCAAAGTTAAATAAATTGCTCAAAGTCACTTTTTTTTTCTTAGTGGCAAGACAAATATGAGGCCTGCAGACGTCATGCTCTTTTTCAATGACATCTAAGTAGCAGAGTCACAGAGATGAAGAGCAATAAAGAAAACAAACCAGGGGTTGAAGCAGGAGGATCACTTGAGGCCAGGAGTTTGAGACCAGCCTGAGCAACAAACAAAGCAAGAACCCCATCTCTACAAAAAAAAATTTTAAAAATAAGCCAGGCACAGCAGCAGGCACCTGCAGTCCCAGCTACTTGGGAGGCTGAGGTGGGAGGATTGCTTGAATCCAGTAGTTCAAGGTTGCAGTGGGCTGTGATTATGCCACTGCATTCCAGCCTGGAAAACATAGCTAGACCCCATTTCTAAAAAAATAAAATAAAATAAAATAAAAAGGAAAGCAAGAAAGCAAACTAACTGGTAGAGTATTTTCTAAATTAGCTTAAAGAAGTTAGACCATTACCTGGCTCTTTTTCATCTATTCTTCAAATACATTTAATCTTTCTCCCAGCCCCAGTTACTTCTTCTGTACAAACAGACAACACTGCAAAATATACTTTAATTATTTCCCTCTAGTATTAGTATATTGTTTAAATCTGAGATAATGTGGAAAGTAATGACAGCTAGTGTTTATTATGCTAGGCATTGCTCTAAGTACTTCGTGTGTGTATAATCTATTTCAGTTTCCCTAGCAGCCCCATGTGATCAGGTACTATTATTATCCACATTTTAAAGGTTAGGAAACCAAAGCACAAAGGTTAAACAACTTATGAAGATCACAAGAATGGGAAGTGGTAAAGCTGAGATTTGAACTTATTAATAGATCAGATCTGGGCTCTTAAATTCCTCTGTTCAACAGTGGTTCAGTATGTCTAATTTCTTTAGCTTTGGGGGTTATGGGACACATTTGTGAATAAAACAAGGAAGAGAGAAAAGGAGAGATAAGAGGCAGTTAGTTAAAGAAGGAACAAGGTTAGGTAGAAACCAAGAAAATAGTATTGTTTAATCCAACTATTTATGAAGAACTATTGGGGAGTTTGAAAACTAATTTATAAGTCTAGTATTTTTTCTGTTACTTGAATGTAGTCTTTTTTTGTGTATCCTCTGTCTAGTCTTCAGATATTGAAATAAAGATTCAGAGTCTATAAAAAATACAATCAACTGGCCATTATCTAAAAGGTAGCGAAGGTCATAAAAATTAAACTTTTGTTTAGGAAGAACAAAAAAGATTTTCTTTTAATTTAGAGTTAATTTATACAAGTGATGACACAAAAAGTTAATCACCACTATCGACAAAAACTAGACAAACCTAGTAGTGGGGAAAAATTCTGGGCATATTTTGAAAGCTTGGCAGCTGAAAACATATCAAGATACATTCTTTGCATCAGAGGAGGCCACATTCTCATTTAATTTATTTGTATTTCTTTAGAAGCAGGAAATACACATCAATCTCATTTGGCCTATTTTAAAAGGAAAGAGTACTGCCAGAGTAAAGTGATAACCCAATGGTGTTGTCCAGCAGCAGGCAGGAATGGGAGTCCAAGCAACTAAGGAAATCAGCATAAATACTAAGAGTTAAGTAACAAGAGATCCTAGTCCAAAGCAGTTAACATGGTGGAGGAATCAGGCAGCTAGTAGGTCATAGAGGTATAACCTAGAAGCTAGTTCAGTCCCAGACCCCCAGATGTCTCTGCATTCCCGATGACTTCCCTTCCCATGTCCATTCTGCCTTGAAATTTCTATTGCTACATAAGTCTACATTCCACTATTCTCTCAAGACGGGTAGCCTCTTCTGCCCCTCCTCTCTGCTCAGCTCTGAACCCAATCTATATGAGTGTCTTCATTGTTGCACACATGAATACGCTTATGCACACAGAGACACAAACACAACAGTCACTAAAAGCTCTTTTCTATGTAGCACATATTACTGAAGTCTTGGGGAAACAGATGAATTGACTTCTAGCTATTAAAATAATTTAAAATCTAGAAGTTCTTCAGCCACCCTACTGTGTTGTTTAGTCATTCACTCTGCCCTTATTCCCAAAACCCTCACTAAAATTCTCCCTGTCCTCCAAATTCCTGCTTATCTTTTATGAATAGCAGATTAGCAATCTTTTTTTTTATTTTATTCAAATCTGTACTCTAAGAGACAGATTTCAATATAACTATCAAGGAATTTCCCAAACGAAGACAGCTCCCCACCTTGTGTTATACTCATCCTTATTACTATAACTATCAATATTATTTTAATTTTTACTTATCCAGCTCTAAAGTCAAGTTGTCTTCTGGTTTTTCTCCCACTTACTGAATCCTCTTTTACCGACCTCCAAATGTCAGAAAGACACGAGGGTTCAGTATTGTGACCTCATTAGCTCTCTATTAGAGTCTGCTCCTATGTAATCTCATCAAGTCACAAGACCTTAAAGGACAAATATGCTATTGACTTCCAAATTTTATATCTCCAGCTTTGCTCTCTCCCCAAACTGTAGTCTTCTATATCCAGTGTGTCCTCTACATCTCTTCTAGATGTCAAATAAAAATCTAAAACATCAACAAATCTAAAACAGCATGTTAATTATTCTCCCCAAACCTGTCTTTTTATTTCCAGTGTTGTCCATCTCAGTAAATGGAAGGCCAAGGTGGGAGGATCACTTGAGCCCAGGAGGTCAAAGCTGCAGAGAGAGCTATGATCACACCACTGAATTCCAGCTTTTATTAAGACCCTGTCTTAACAAAAACAACAACAACTACAACAACAACAAACAACATTATTGAGAAAATGAAAATGCAACCTACAAAATGGGAGAGAATATTTGCAAATCACATATTTGAAAAAGGTCTAGTATCTAGAATATATAAATCACTCTTACAACTCACTAACAAAAGGAAAAAAAAGGGGCAAAAGATTTGAATAAATGTAACTCCCAAAAAGATACACGAATACAAATAATCAATAAGTACATGCAAAGATGTTTAACATCATTGGAGGTTAGAAAAATCAAAATCAAAATCATAACGACATACCACCCACCAGAATTACTATAATTTTTTTAAATCAGAATATAAAAGGAATTGCTGATAAAGTATTAAAATTGGAACCCTCATACATTGCTAGTGGAAGGTATATTGGTATAGACATTGTGGAAAATAGTTTGATATTTCTTAAAAAAATAAGTAACTTAATATTCATACATACAACTGAATGTTAGGCAGTTAGAAATAAAGTGCACATGGACCAACAAGAACTTTTCTTTGATTGTTGCTGGGAATGCAAAATGCTATAGTCGTTTTGGAAAATAGTCTAGCAGTTTCTTACAAAACTAAACATACTGTTATCATACGATTCAGCAATTGCATTTCTGGATATTTACTCAAAGGTTTTGTAAACTTTTACCTACCAAAAAATCTGCACACAGATATTTATAGCAGCTTTATTCATAGTTGCCAAAACTTTGAGGCATCCAAGATGGCCTTCCGTAGGTGTGCTGATAAATACACAGGTACATCTAGATAATGGAATAGTATTCAGTGCTAGAAGGAAATAAGCTGACAAGCCATGAAAAAACAGGGAAGAAACTTAAATGCATAGACTAACTGAAAGAAGGCAATCTGAACAGGCCACATACTGCATGACCTGAACTATATGACATTCTGGAAAAGTCAAAACTGTAGAGACAGTATAAAGATCAGTGGTTGCCAGGGGTTAAAGAAGAAGGAGATGAATAGTGATTGGGTTCAGAATATACTTCCCCAAAATATGGCACCTTGGCATTTGAGAAAGCAACAGAAACAAGAAGGTCACTCTCACCCTCCCCACACCACTCTTTCCTGAAGCAGGTCATAAAACCTAGGATGAATTTTCTGACTTTCATAAGATATGGAAGTTCCTATCCTATTGGCACATGGAGAGTACCTCTCACATGGGGGTCTTATGAATATCCATATCTCTGAAGACAAAGGGTCACAGAGAAGAATCTGAACAAATGGGTCTCACTATATTTCCCTCAGTTTGTTACCGTTAGATCATACCCTTTTTGACCTGGTACATTTACCCATAACTATCCATACTATCCATTTTTCATCAAACCTAGCATAGAAATACACAGGTTTAACCATTTATTTGAGTTTTCACTTCTTTACAGTTATTCCCATGTCACATAAAGCTTATATGAAATGAATATGGATGCTTTTCTCTTGTTAATTTGTATTGTTAAAGGGGTGTCAGCCATAAACCTAGGTAGAGTAGAGAAAAAGATTTTTTTTCCACTACCAACATTTTCTGGAGCCCAACATGGGGTGGCTGAAAACCCCATTTGCTTTAGAGCTACGGATGGGATTCTAGCACAACGAATAAAAGCTGGCAAAAGGTAAAAATTCTTACTAAAGTCAGCTCTCCCAGATCTTTGTCTGTGGTGCCCGGTTGAGAAAAGAAGGTAAAAATTTCCTGCCAGTTATTTTCCAAGTTCAGATTATCAAGAGAAAAACATATGTTTGGATGTGACTAAATGTGTATGCTTTCTTCCTGCTAATCTGTCTTTTGTTATAACATCCTCAAACATCAACCTAGAATGTGAAGAGAAAAGGTATATTAACTCCCTTACAACATATAGAACAAGAGAATATTTAAGGCAGTGAAACTCCTCTGCATGATGCTATAATGGTAGATATATGTTATTATACATGTGTCCAAATCCATAAAACAGGTAACACCAAGAGTGAGCCCTAATGTAAATCATGGTCTTTGGGTGATTGCAATGTGTCAGTGAAGGTTCATAAATTATAACAAATGTACCACCGCAGTGGGGGATATTAATAATAGGGAAGCTATGCATGGGTGGGGGGATATGAGAAATTTCTGTACCTTCCTCTCAATTTTGCTGTGAATCTAAAATTGCTCTACAAAAATAAATACATAAATAAATAATAAAAATAAAAATAAAACTGACCTACAAAATTGTCTATTTTAAAAAAGCTATAAAGTACTGATAAATGCTACAACATGGATGAATCTTGAAAACATTGTTCTGGCCAGGTGCAGTGGCTCACGCCAGTAATCACAGCACTTTGGGAGGCTGAGACAGGTAGATCACTTGAGGCCAGGAGTTCGAGACCAGCCTGGCTA
This sequence comes from Gorilla gorilla gorilla, assembly GCF_029281585.2. Taxonomy (NCBI): domain Eukaryota; kingdom Metazoa; phylum Chordata; class Mammalia; order Primates; family Hominidae; genus Gorilla; species Gorilla gorilla. The sequence goes on along the minus strand of NC_073228.2, from coordinate 120,754,840 downwards.
ACATGGCAAAACCCCATCTCTACTAAAAATACAAAAAATTAGCCATACGTGGTGGCGAGCACCTATAATCCCAGCTATCTGGGAGGTTAAGGCAGGAGAATCACTTGAACCCTGGAGTCAGAGGTTGCAGTGAGCCAAGATCGCACCATTGCATTCCAGCTTGGGTGACAGAGTGAGACCCTGACTCAAAAAAGAGAAAAAGAAAACAGCCTAGTGTGGTGGCTCACGCCTGTAATCCCAGCACTTTGGAAGGCCGAGGTGAGTGGATCACCTGAGTTCAGGAGTTCGAGTCCAGCCTGGCCAACACAATGAAACCCTATCTCTACTAAAAATACAAAAAACTAGCCGGGCGTGGTGGCAGGTGCCTGTAATCTCAGCTACTCAGGAGGCTGAGGCTGGAGAATTGCTTGAACCCGGGAGGCGGAGGTTGCAGTGAGCCAAGATCGCACCACTGCACTCCAGCCTGGGCAACAAGAGCGAAACTCCATCTCAAAAGAAAAAAATGTTGTGCTAAGTAAAAGAAGACGGATATAAAAGGTCATATAAATAGGTATATAAAAGGCTATATTATATGATTCCATTTAAGTAAAATGTCCAGAATAGGCAATTCTATAGAGACAGAATAGATTAGTGGTTAAAAAAGGGGTCGAGCAGGGAGAGAGCAAAAGCTGGGATATATACAGTTTCTTTTGGGGATGATATAAATGTTGCAGCCTCGACTTCCTGGGCAGTCCTCCTGCCGCAGTCACCCATGTAGCTGACACCACAGGCACTTGCCAACATGCCCAGCTAATTTTTTTTTTTTTCGTAGAGACAGGGTCTCACTTGGTTGCCCAGGCTGGTCTCAAACCCTTGGGCTCAAGAAGTCCTCCTGCCTTGGCCTCCCAAAGTGCTGGGATTATAAGCTTGAGCTACTGCACCTGAACTTCGGTAAGTTTTTTTTTTTTTTTTAAAGGATAAGGCATATTGTTTTTCATCCCTGGAACTGTAACATAGTGCCTGGCATGTGCTCAAATATAAATAAAGCAATAAATGAACCAAAGATGTCAGGTACAAAGAATTAGAAATATTTAGTTTGGGTTGTGTGGGTACTGAAGTTCTACATGCCAAAGTTAAGTCCAGGGAGGCTAGATCAGGAAGGAAGGAGCCAGTGGTTTGCCAGTGAATGTTTACCAACCAGTCCCCTTGGTAGGGGGAAGGAGGCCTTAATTTACAAATACTCTCAATCTGGCCACTTTAAAGCCCCTCAACATCACTGAACATGGAGTTGAGAAGAGATATGTAAAATACGGGCTCTCATGAGCTAGTAAAAAACAGCTCTAACACTTGGAAAATTCACAATCTGGGAGATGAGAGAGAACCAATGGTGAGCAGCGTGTGGAGAGCATCTGTCCCAGGGCAAAGGTGCTTTGCCATCTGCACAGGTGGGAATTATAATGAGAAAAACATCAGACTCCTACAGGCACATGCTGTGTCTGATTAAGATGTTAGGCTTTCCTCACAAACAGGGCATGGGAGGAAAAAAAAACAAACAGCCACTGCCTTTGGTCACTGCTATCCTGATGCACATAGCAACTGCTGGCTGACATATACAGATATATCACAGAAAGTCAATATGAACTAGAGTTTTGCTTCCAGAAGCAGAAACTCACTTGCAGGAGCACTTGTGGAGGCAGCTCATGTCTCAGGGCACCACCACATTTCTCTGTTTCCCATGTTAATTTCACACTGTCTGTCATGAGTCAGAGGATTTGGGCTGCCTAGTCCACACCTGCTTGTTTACTGCTCCAGGTGGCTGGGCTTCCAGATTGCCATCTAAAGTAATTTGGAGAAAGTAGTTAAAATGCCCACGTGACACTCTCCAAATGTCTTAAATTATCAGAGAAAATATTAATTTTAAATCTCATAAATGTCTCCAGCATCTATCAAACCAGAATAGGGGCTGATTGGCTCAGAGCAGAAGGATAATGAGTTTATTCCAGAACCATTGATAGTATCAGTGGTTTGGGATGGATTAGGCAGTACAATCTACCTGGGCAGTACATTAGCAAATCTACATGTAATAATTAATTTGTGACTGGGGAAAAAAGAAGATATCAATAATAAAAGTCTTGTAGCCATCAAAAACAACAACAAACAGTGAAAAAATTTTGTCAAGGCATATGTATCAACCAGTCTACTGGTTGATTGTTTTATTAGTAAAGTTCCAACCCAAAACACAAGGAAAGGTGGAAACAAAAACTAAGCTTCTTGCACACAGTAAGATAATAAATATACCACCTTTTTTTTTTTTTTTTTTTGAGACAAAGTCTCGCTCTGACACCAGGCTTGAGTGCAATGGCGTGATCTCAGCTCACGGTAACCTCCGCCTCCCGGGTTGAAGCAATTCTCCTGCCTCAGCCTCCTTAGTAGCTGAGACTACAGGCACACACCACCACACCCAGCTAATTTTTGTATTTTTAGTAGAGACGGGGTTTCACCATGTTGGCCATGATGGTCTCGATCTCTTGACCCTGTGATCCACCCGCCTCAGCCTCCCAAAGTGCTGGTATTACAGGTGTGAGCCACTGCGCCCAGCTGACTGATATCACTCTTTTTTCCACAAGACCACAAACATTGCAGATTCCAAATGCAACCAAACTCTTCTTTTGTTTTGTTTTTATTTGTTTGTTTGTTTTTGAGATGGAGTCTCATGGCTTTTTTTTTTTTTTTTAGGCAGAGTCTCACCGCTCTGTCGCCCAGGCTGGAGTGCAGTGATGCGATCTTGGCTTACTACAACCTCTGCCTCCCAGGTTTGAGTGATTCTCTTGCCTCAGCCTCCCAAGTAGCTGGGACTACAGGTGCGCACCACCATGCCTGGCTAATTTTTTTTTTTGTATTTTGAGTAGCAACGGGCTTTCACCATGTTGGCCAGGCTGGTCTCGAACTCCTGACCTCAGATGGTCCACCCACCTCGGCCTCCCAAAATACTGGGATTACAGGTGTGAGCCACCATGCTCCACCTCTTCCTTAGTTATTAATAAACTAAACAAATTTGACAATGGGATAAAACGTGAAGAAGGACAATGATTAAGACAGAAGACATGTTAATTAATGGTGTGTCTTCCTCAGGATGTATTGCTTTCCTGCCTTAGCATCTTAAATAATTGAGCAAGCTCTTCAGGCAGTCTTTGGAGGCTGTTTTTAACACCAACAGTGTTTAAAACAATTAGAATGAGCAGATCAAGTCACTGGAATGCTGTGAATATAGACTTTGAAGCCACAAATTAATAGTGTTTCAACTAGGTGAGCAGGGCTGCAACTAAGAGGGTAGAATTTCCTGCTGCAAACTTGCAAAAAAGCAAATCATGCTTATTTAGAATTATTTAGTACCACACTATAAAAGGCAAGGACTTGACTTAGGCTAGCACTTTCCAATCCATGTTCTCTCAAAAATTACTATTCCTCAAAAAATATTCTCTGGTTAAATATGTAAACACTACACAAACAAGTTTGGAAGATATTCCATGGTATAGTTTATTTTTAGAGTTGGAGCATATTAAAGCTCTCAAATTCTACAGCATAAAAAAGTAAAAGTTTGTTCACCCCATTACTTACCGAACTTTTTAATTTAAAAAATTTATTCAGATCTAAAGCCAGGCACAGTGGCTCACACCTGTAATCCCAGGACTTTCAGAAGCCGAGGCAGGGGGATAGCTTGAGTCTCAAGAATTCAAGCCCAACCTGGACAACAAAGCAAGACCCCATCTCCACAAAAATAATAAAAATTAGACAGGCATGGTGGCATACCACCTGTAGTCCCAACTACTCAAGAGGCTAAGACAGGAAGATCGCTTGAACGCAGGAGGTTGAGGCTGCAGCGCTGAGGTATGGTTGTGCCCCTGCACTCCAACCTGGGTAACAGAGCAACACCTTGTCTCAAGAAAAAAAAAAATGTATTCGGATGTAAAAGAATACTAGTGTGCTTCAGAATACTATTTGGAAAACCCTGGTATAAGATCCCTTTCAAGGTATCTATAATGTTAAGTTCTTCTACCTAGAAAATGAGTTGGGAAATATTTACATTTTTAAAGCCAGAGAGAAAAGAAGACAATTTATAAAACGTATTGTAAATGTTCTTTAAATGTAGCTGCTCTATACTAATTCCAAAGGGAATACAACAAAACAGTCAGCCAGTGAGTGATCCCAATCCTCCAGAAAGGCTGCAGGAAATGTAGTTCCCCGTGGGGTCAAATCTTATACATGCTCTTGCTACTTATTCCATGTGGACAGTGACCACAGAAAGGCCCATCCTGTAGCACAGGGCCAGATAGCAAGTCTGATAGGCTTTGCGGGCCATGCAGTCTCTGCTGAAACTACTCAACTCTGATGTTGTAGCATAAAAGCAATCATAGGCAGGTAAACGAATGATCATGGCTGTACTTTGATAAAATATTATTTACAAAAATAAGTGATGGGCCTGACTTGGCCTAGAGGTCACAGTTTTGCTATCCTAACATAGGGTATAACATTAGCTGCCATGTTGTGAAACTGTTCTGCTTCTCAGTGTCGGAAAAACCAATCTTCTTGCTTACTCTTTTTTAACCACATAAAATGGCAGTTGCCTGCTTGATAGATCCTTGGAATTAAAGGGCTGGCTGGTGTTAACAAAGTATAGGCCTGGATTACCATGTGCCCATTATTTAATGTATGCCAGTGGCAATAAAAGGGAACGAGAATTGGATAATTTAGAAGTTAAAGCAGGAATCAAATTTGCTGAACGTATACTGTCTTTTCTTTTTCTAATATATAAATAAATATATGTATATATGTAAACAGTGTAATGAAAACAGAAGACATCTTTTTGATTAATAGATAATTATCATGTTTCTAAAAACTGGACCACCCACAAGCATATCTTTCCAGTTGTTTAAACAATAAAAATCCAATAATTGACCCCTGAGGGGTGCTTAATGGTATTTATACATGACTGTGTATAATAGGGAGATTTCTTTTTAATTAGGACCTTTATCTAAAAGTTACACTTTTGGCAGAATAAAAATTCTTTTATTTTACCCTAGTGTACAGGAGAGAATACATGAGGATAAAGACATCAGAGGCCAAACAGGATATTGAGATACAGAAAGCTGCAAGACAAGGTAAGCAGCAAAACCTGTTCCTGGAGTTTATTTAACAAAGTGGGCAACCAGCGTTTTGTAGAGTAAAGCTCTGGCAAAGGCTGTATTTGAAACAAACTTGGAATGTTTTCAAATGCAAACTTTCAAGCAATGTTTCTCAAAGTGCAATCCATGGGTCACATACATTGGAATGACCTAGGCATGTTTGTTAAAAACACAGACAGTTGATCAAACCCCCAAGATGGCGGCGGAGGCGGAGGAGCGGATGGCAGAGGAAGGAGGCGGCGGCCAAGGCGACGGCGGCTCCTCTTTGGCCTCCGGCTCTACCCAGCGACAGCCCCCACCGCCCGCGCCACAGCACCCGCTGCCGGGGTCCCAGGCGCTCCCAGCCCCCGCACTGGCTCCGGACCAGCTGCCTCAAAACAACACGCTTGTGGCGCTGCCCATTGTAGCCATCGAGAACATCCTCAGCTTTATGTCCTACGACGAAATTAGCCAGCTCCGCCTGGTTTGTAAAAGAATGGACTTGGTCTGCCAGAGAATGTTGAATCAGGGATTTCTGAAAGTGGAGAGGTACCATAATCTATGTCAGAAACAAGTTAAAGCACAACTCCCAAGGAGAGAGTCAGAAAGGAGAAACCATTCATTAGCTCGTCATGCAGACATTCTTGCTGCTGTTGAAACAAGGCTGTCACTATTAAATATGACTTTCATGAAATACGTGGATTCCAATCTCTGTTGCTTCATCCCAGGAAAGTTCCAGGACCGTCTGCAGCCCTAACAACAATGCAGCTCTTCTCCAAGCAAAATCCTTCAAGACAAGAGGTTACCAAACTCCAGCAGCAGGTTAAAACAAATGGTGCTGGCGTGACTGTTCTCAGGCGTGAAATTTCTGAGCTTCGCACCAAAGTGCAAGAACAGCAAAAACAGCTTCAAGACCAGGACCAGAAACTGCTAGAGCAGACCCAGATCATAGGTGAACAAAATGCACGGTTGGCAGAGCTAAACGCAAACTACGAGAAGTAATGGAAAGTGCTGTAGGAAATTCCTCAGGGTCCGGGCAGAATGAGGAGTCTCCTCGGAAACGAAAAAAGGCCACGGAAGCCATAGACTCTCTTAGGAAATCTAAACGTCTTCGGAATAGAAAGTAAATTGGAATGTGGTTCTAGTTCCAGAGGAAGACACAGCTTAGTACCTTAAGCAGTTATGCATATCAGGATACTGTGAGCAACATGGTGTCCCTTAAGCTTCTAGGCTTTCAGAACACAACTTAAACTTGAACTCTTATGGTTGGGACATTCTTTTCCTGCTTCTCCTGATTGAACTGATGCACAGAATCTTTTTACTTTGCAATAGATTTGTACTAACCAGACCTGTTCTAATCATGTTTTGAGGAGTTAACTTTTTTCTGTGCAGATAATGTTGAAAGTAAGTTAATTTGTTTCTGCATATATGCACATACATACGTAAGGATCTTAAACCCAGTCTTGACAGACTAGAAGTTAAGTTTAATACAGAAAATGTCCTGTTCACTTGAAAGAAAAGACCTACTTTCTAAATGGACACTATCTTGGTTCTTTTTTTTTTAAGTCGTCTTTTTGTTATAAGTGACCTTTGTCTGGAATGTCTGAAAAGTAGTTAATGCTTTTTGGTATTGAAGTAATGGGTAACTAAAATGGACTTCCATAGTATTGACTGTAGAAGGAGCCTCTACAGTATTGACTATATATTTTTATAAACTACTGGCAAGGAACTTACCCAGCTGTTATACATGTTTTCAATTCTCTTTGGGGGCCATGTCCTACATTTGCATGGATGGATGCATGCATTGCCTAGTCAACTCACTTAAAAAGCTCTTGCACTGGTATTGATCTTGAACCTCTATACTTCTCCACTTTTTAGAGAGGCGTCTTAGTTTATTTAAACGCTTAACATCTTCCACCGCAACAGCTTGCCTCTAGAGGGGGAATTGTTCATCCATTTGTCCTCCAGTTTTATAGGAACAAGAGACTATTAAAGCCCATTGCTTTATCTGTTCTCTGTAGGGTTCAGGTACACTGGCTAAGGCAGAATCCCAAATTTCAAGGCTCTTTCTATCAATATTGGACCTCTGGGAGCTAATAACTCCTCTTTGCTCACCACCATGTGATCATTGATCAGATGTGGTGAGTGAGTAGGGGACTCGACTTGTGGGATGCAGTTTTGCCATTGCAGCAAAGTTCATTGAGGAAAATTGTACCATGAAAAAGCATTTTGATTATTTCATTTCTGGAGGATGACCTTGAGGGAAGCTTTTTAATATTAGTTTCAAGCTTTCCTTACCCTACAACTTTAAACAAAAGCTTTAATTTTGTTTGCACTCCTATTTTGAGCTTGTAACTGGAAAAGCATGTCTTGCACTGTTGAACCTCCTGAGTGGTCACTTTAACAACCTCCAAATTGTGTGCAGTGGTTATTTTCCCCAGTTGTATAGTTTTGAGACATTCAATTATCACTGTCTTAGTTGTATTTTAATTTACTAAATTATGTAGCTATTTGACTGTTAAGTTCTTTTAAACAACTGTTGCCTTGGGCTTCAGTTATTTAAAGTAAATTTAGGTGTAATATAGAAAACTGTCCCTTTCCAGGTGGGAGCTTAACACCTGTATAAAACCTAAGGTTTTGGTAAGTACCTTAGTTGAATAAAAGCACAAGGTTATCACCTTTTTTATCCATCCACCATGACATGGTTATGCATCCTTTAGATTAACCTCACCAAATGAAGCTTTTTCTATCCATTTTTAATATTGTCCTTACATAATATTGTCCTTTGATTTTGATCAATTCTATGTCTGACTTTGAAATTCCATTTACAGTGTAGTATGTTTTCAATGAAAAACCATAAAGTAACATCCAAGTGTTTCATGGTTTGTTGGGAAGGTAATTTTAAAACAAAACAATTTCAAAAAAAAAAAAAAAAACACAGACAGTTGGGGCCCATTCTAGACCTGTTAAATCTCTGAGAGTGCAGCCAGGAAGCTGCATTTTCTTTTAAACAAGATCTCCAGATACTTCTAATGAACACTACCATTTGAGAACATCAAACTGAGGAGTAATAATGAAAAGGCAATAATGAAGATTCTACATTATCTTATCACGGATTGGCATGGGGCAACAATGACATAAGCCACAGAAGAGAAACCCAAAGACAAAAAAGGAAAGAGGACCATGATATAGGAAAGCAGAAACTGTGTCCCTTACCACATTAGCTAGAGATTTCCAAAGGCCTTTCGTAAGGAGGATCTGGAAGTTGATGAATACCTCTCTTCCCCTAAAATATGTATAGATAGGGCCGGGCGCGGTGGCTCATGCCTGTAATCCCAGCACTTTGGGAGGCCAAGGCAGGCGGATCACCTGAGGTCAGGAGGCCGAGATCAGCCTGACCAACGTGGAGAAACGCCATCTCTACTAAAAATACAAAATTAGCTGGGCTTGGTGGTGCATGCCTGTAATCCCAGCTACTCGGGAGGCTGAGGCAGAAGAATTGCTTGAATCTGGGAGGTGGACGTTGCAGTGAGCCGAGATCACACCACTGAACTCCAGCCTGGGCAACAGAGCAAGACTCTGTCTGACCAAAAAAAAAAAAAAAAAATGTGTATAGATAGTCCCCAACTTATGATTTTTTGACTTTTCAGTGGTGCAAAACCATCTGTTTTTCTCTTTCAATACAATATTCAATAAATTACATGAGATATTCAACACTTTATTATAAAATAGGCTTTGTGCTAGACAATTTTATCCAACCATAGGCTAATGTAAGTGTTCTGAGAATTTTAATGTAGGCTAGCCCTACATAAAATGAAATGTTAATTAAATGTATACTTGTATACTATGCTTATATTGGTACCCTGAAAAAGGCATATATAACATTTTCAATTCAAGTTTGGACACTCTTTATAATTCCTCTGTCATTTTTAAAAAGTTATCTACTGAAGCCAATAAAAATTGCTCCCACTAGTGATATATATAAATACCAGAACTGAGGGCCTGACTCTGAGCGTCAAGACTCTGGTGCCTAGGACAGCTGTGTGTATAAATGGCTTGGCCAGTTACCAGTGATGTCCCATGGTGCAGGCTGGAACTGCAAGAGAACAGGGTCAGCAGTTGCCTGCCTAGGTCTCCCTGCAGGAAGGGGTTCCTTGCCTAGTACAGTTGGCCCCACATTAGCAGTGTGCCCCGGGAGAGACATCACCACCCTCCTGCTGCTCTCCCTTTCTATAAGGCAAGTGTGAGAACAGGCTTGCAGGCAGGGGATGAGCAGCCTGGGCCAGTCACTTGCTGTGTAGGGAGCTATCTGGAAATGCCAGCTGCAAGCATCTGGTGAACATTTGGTGTGAGGTTGGGTTTAATTGTAGCTCTTCCAACTGCAGAGAAGCAAAGCCACCAGTCCCGTGGAATGCCAATTTGAAGTGCAGCCATTTCCTGACAGTTGGGTGAGCCCCTACTTGCAGCTATCTCATGACTTGATCCATGGAAAGGGGCAACCCTTTACTTTCATTCCTTCCATTCATTGGTCAGTCAATCTCTCCACAGGGCAAATAAACGCTTGTAAAATGCTGTCTAACTAAGGAATAATTCTAACTCAATGTTAAATGCATGTTCAGAAGCATACACATATGTGATTACACACACACACACACACACTCCTACCAGAGTTTATCCATATAAAACATAGCCACATATCCTTCCTAAATTTTCACTTTGTTGTGTTTTGAATAGATTAGGTTGAAGGAATGACTAAACTCGGTTGTCCCTATTTAATGAGCATGGTGTCAGCTCTTCTGTCAACAAGAAGAAGTATGACCCCAAGGTCAAAAAACCAAAATCAGTGTTCTACTCTGCACTCCACTGGGCCCAGCTGCAAGACTGCAGGCAAATGACTTTCTAGCTTCTACTGCTCAGTTTCCGCATCTGGAAATGGGGATGACGAGATGTGTGATAAGCATTAATTAATGTTTGCAAACTGTTTTGAGATCCACTGATGAAAGAGACAAAGTATTATTTTTCTCAGCATGGGCAAACAAATGCTTGGTACAAATCCAGCTAAATCATGCTGAGTTAATTACCTGTAAGCCTTGAAACTGTTGTATCAAATCTGTTTTGTACTTTCCTGCCCCAGGCAGATTAGCACCTGTAGTGTTTTACACTGAATCACAAAGAGAAGTCAGCAGACAAATTGGGTCAAAAGATATGACTGTAGTTCTCATAGATTCCTGTTTGCCTGAGATAACTATTTTGGAAGCAAAAAAAAAAGAACCAAATTTTTAAATATGTGATAAATGTTGGGTTATAGAGGCAGCCTGCAATGACCAATAATAAGCATGTAATTTTGAATAATGAACAAAGATCAAGATGTGGAGCCATTAAAAAAAATAGCGTGCCTACCATTTTTTATGTATCCCAAAGATACATAAAGAAGTAATGTATCTTTGTAGCAAAGTATATGTATCTTTGGGATACATAAAGAATGGTAGGTATTCAACAAAACTAGCAAAGGTTGCTAGTTCTTAAACATTGTTTGAAAGTCCCAGACAAGCTAGACATTTGATACAAAAATACAACTTTCTGAGTGATGCCACTTGCTAAAGAAGTGAAGGGAGCACTTTGAAGGCTTTGAGTAAGACTCTTTAAATATCATATGTGAGCCAGACGTTTAGACGAGCAAATCCAAATTTGGAGTGTATGACAAGAAAACCTACGCTAAAAAGAAGTCTTGGATAGTGGGAGGGCAAGAGTGGTCCTTCAGATTTGCAATAAATCAAATCACAGTTACTTGTCCAATTAAATATGATTGGAGAGCACAATTTTAGCAAAAACACCAGCTCAAATAGAAGTTTCAGTTTGCCTTACAGAAGGTGAGCAGATATCTTTAGGTCCTCTTGGGTTCAAGGAAGGATGGTTTTGCTGTAAGGAGGTAGGCAAAAGTGTAAGCAGAGAAAAATTCAGGCATCATTGCAAAAGTCTAGGGTAGTTATTCTCAAAGTGTGGTCCCAGATCAGCAGAATCAGTATCATGTGAAATTTGTTAGAAATGAAAATATCAGGGTCAGGTGCAGTGGCTTATGCCTGTAATCCCAGCACTTTGGGAGGCCAGGAGTTCTAGAACAACTTGGGCAACATGGAGAAACCTCATCTCTACCAAAAAAAAAAAAAAAAAAATTACCCAGGTGTGTTGGTGCACACTTGTGGTCTCAGCTAGGTGGAAGGATTGCTTAAGGTCAGGAGGATGAGGTAGGGTGCAGTAAGCTGTGTTCAGGCCACTGCACTCCAGCCTGAGTGACAGAGACAGACTCTGTCTAAAAAAAAAAAAAAAAAAACAAATGAATACCAGGTTCTATTCTAGACATACTAAATCTGAAACTTTGTGGGGTTAGGGTGTAGAATTTGCACATTACACCAGGTGATTATGATCCCTGCTAAAGTTAGAGTCACTGGTTGATAATTGCCAGTTAGTATCAGCTTGAATGTGAATCAACTGTATCAATAAAAAATGTCCTTTAAATTGACTTAAAGCATGGGAAAGGTAATAAGTGAGAAATTCAAGTCAAGATAGTTGATACTGAATTCGGGGATTTGAGGTTTCATGAATATGATTATTTAGTGGACAGAATCTGTGGTAAGTAAAGGTAGGATGCTTTTTTCTTCTGGAATCATTCTCCATCAGCAAATAACAAAGCCATAAAGGGGTGTTAGCAGTTAAGTCAGCTAGCTGTCCACCAAAATACATATTCCCCTTCTTCTGGCCCAAAACTACATAGCAGTTAGGCATGGTATGTGATTGAGCTCTCTCCTTTGACATGTTAGCAGAGGTGATGTGTACCACCTCCAAATCTGGACCATAAATGATTTGCACGTGCACTCCTCCATTCTCTTTCCCAGTTTAGGTTGACTGTGATGGCAACGCTCAGAATGACCTACTTGGAAGCCACACATTAAAGATGTCCAAGCAGCCAACAGCCTTGATTTCTGAATTGCTGTGTAGTGAAGAGCTTCACTAGAACTGAATTCTCAACCCGAACCTTGTATGAGAAAGAGATAAACATTTTTGTTATTTAAGTGACTGAATTTGAGAAATCTATTTTATTTTGAGACACAGCCTCCCTCTGTTGCCCAGGCTGGAATGCAGTGGTGCGATCACGGCTCACTGCAACCTCTGCCTCCCAGGTTCAAGCAATTCTCCTGCCTCAGCCTTCTGAGTAGCTGGGATTACAGGTGACTGCCACAATGCCCAGGTAATTTTTGTATTTTTAGTAGAGACTGAGTTTCATTGTGTTGGCCAGGCTGGTCTTGAACTCCTGGCCTCAGGTGATCCGCCCACCTCAGCCTCCCAAAGTGCTGGGATTACAGGCGTGAGCCACCATGCCTGGACAAGAAATCTATTTTTACCTGTCCTAAATAATATGTTGTTTTTTAGATTCATGATACCCCATGAATCTACCACAACTATACCAAAATGTGATCATCTTCTCAAATTAAAAAAAGTATATTCTGATCATTTGGTACTTTTTAAATCATTCCCTAGAACATACATACACATATACACCCACAGCCATGCACGAAGAAAATAACAAGAAAAAGAAAAACAATGGGGATATTATTGCAGGCCTTATTTTAGATTTATGTACATTCATACTTACATTAACAAATCAAAAAGACACAAAGTTCAGGGTAACATATTACCTTTTTGTAATAGTCATGACATAAATATATGCCTGTAAAGCAGAGTGTTATAGCTGTAGCTTCTACATTTATCTTTCCAGAAAACAGAAAGAAAACCATCTGTGATTATACTGTACCATGGATATAATATTTATTCATCTAATTTCAATGCCCCTTTGAGTTTAAACATCAAATTTAAGTTTGTTCAGCATAATTGTTTTTATATGTAGCTCTAACTCCTAAAAATAGGGCCTAACATATTCCTGCTGACTGGATACATTTATGTTGTATTTTCATTTCAGCTTGCTTAGTCTCCTTCTCTTTCAGGTCTGAGAGTGACTTGCTGGTTGAATTCAATGAAGTTACTTAATATATCTGTGTTACCGCGTACTCAGCTATTAAAAAGGAGAAAATTTTGTGATGACTTTGATGTAAGCATTGGTAAAATAACTGATGACAGGAATTCTTGACTTTCTGAAAAAGTAGAGTTCTAGGCAGAGTGGATTCTGGACTTCCCAAAAGCAAGGCGACTTCTGACCAGGCTCCCCTTACAAGAAAAGCACCTGGCTTCACAAAGTTCTCTGTTCTGCAATAACTAACGGGGAATTCAGCAGGGGGAATTCTTCTGTTATCACAGGGTTCTCAGGTCAAACCAGCTTGGACTTAAATCCTGGCTCCACCACTTAGTAGTTCTGTGGCCCAAGAAGTTTCTTAACCTCTCTAAACCCCAATTTTCTTATTTATGTAAATGCCTCCCCCAACTGTGGTTTAATTTCTTAGAGACTCCATATCATTTTCAAGACATTAAATTTTCTTCTAGCAGTAAGCGAGGCTCTGTACAATCTGACCTTAATCTCCATTTCCAACCTATCAATCTCTTGTCCATTCAACTTCTGGCTTCAGGCAAGGCAACTTCTTGCGATGCTCCATCAAGCTTCTTTTACGTCTCTGTCAATCCTCCCTCGGCCAATCTGAAAAACTTCCTCTATTTTAGCAAAAAATGACATTATCATCTCCTCAGCGAGGCCCTGCCAAATGCCCCCAGGCAGTCAGTCCCTCCACTTCTGAGCTCCCATAACACTAGGCACACACCTTCTCTTTAAGACTTACTACCCTCAACTATAATTATTTATAATTACTTTGTTTGTTTGTTTAGCTCTTTCACCCTGAGTGTGAGCTCCTGGAAAGCAGTGACTTAACCTTACTTCAAGATGTCCTTACTCCACATTAAAGGCTTTGCAGCAGCTGTTTCCTCCGCCTGGCCCATTCCTCCCCCAGAGATCTCATGGTTCACTTTGCTCAAACATCAGCATCTTGCTGAGACCTCTCCTGAAATCGCTCTTTAAATTTGCAACCTAGACTTCCACCTTCCCTGACCTTCTTGCCAGTCCCTATAACATTTTCTATTTTCGATCTTAGCTAATACCTCTTATTTTGGGGTTTTTTTGGTTTTCTTTCTTTCTTTCCTTTTTTCTTTCTTTCTTTCTTTTTTTTTTTTTTTTTTTTTTTTTTGAGGCGGAGTCTCGCTCTGTCACCCAGGCTGGAGTGCAGTGGCACAATCTTGGCTCACTGCAACCTCCGTCTCCAGGGTTTAAGCAATTCTCCTGCCTCAGGCTCCCATGTAGCTGGGACTACAGGCAAGCACCACCACGCCCGACTAACTTTTTTAAATATTTTTAGTAAAAACAGGGTTTCACCATGTTGGCCAGGCTGGTCTTTAACTCCTGACCTCAGGTGATCCTCACACCTCATCCTACCAAAGTGCTGGGATTACAGGCATGAGCCATCGAGCCTGGCAATCTTAGCTAATATCTTTTAAAACATGCTATGATTCACTTATTAGTCTGTTTATTGGTTATGGTTTGTTTCCTTATCTAGAACGTAAGCTTCCTAAGAGCAGGATCTTTGGCTGTTATTTGTGGATAAACTGTGAGTTCCTAGATTGGTACTTAGGACACAATGGTGCTCACAAACCATTTGTTGGCTAAGTGAATGAGTGAATCTTTGTATCCCAAAGACCTAGAAGTTCAGTAACTATGGATTGATTAAATGATTAAGTAACTGTCTTGAGGTTGTTTTCATGCACAAGAAGGAAAAGTATTCAAATTAAGTCTACCAGAAGAAAAAATGGATTATAGTTTTCTTTTCCTTCTTTTTTCCTTGAGAGAAGCATGGGCTCTGAGCATGAACTCCAGTTAGACAGAACTGAGTTCATATCTCAGCCAAGACACTTCACTGCCACTTGCCTTCTCCTGATCCTTAGTCACCTTGATGTAAAATGGGCTCAGTGGTAATAACTACCACTTAGGGCTGTTGTTCACAGTCAGAGATTACACTGTGTAAGCACTTAACCACAGGACATGGCATATTGACAGTGCTTTGTAAACAGTACCTGCTGATAAAATTACATGCTCACGAATGAGGTTCTCCTATTATTACCACACACGACTGACCAAGAGCTACCTTTCAGAATCAGAATTCTGAGACCAGAGTGGACACAGTCAGTCTCTCTCTCTCTCTCTCTCTCTCCCCCCCTCTGTTCCTTAAGGTAGAGAATTGTGTCATTAGAGCTGGCCCAGCTCCCAAACATGCTGGGTGGCAGAGGAGTAGGATGGGCACACGCATTTTTATCATATCTGCTTACCTGACTGCCCTTTCTTCTTCCATCTAACACATCATATCCCCAGAACAACAGCAACAGATCCTCAAGTATGGGTCTTCATTCTAACAAATTAAATCTCAAATTAAAGTCCTCTAAATTATTTTACTTCAACAGAGATCTTTCTTCTTTCTTTCTTTCTTTCCTTCCTTCCTTCCTACCTTCCTTCCTTCCTTCCTTCCTATCCTTCCTTCCTTCCACTCATTCATTCAGTCATCCATTCAACAGAATGTACAAAGGCTAACCCCCATGTGAAGCACAGGGTATCTATCAGTGGATAAATTGGACAAGGCACCTGCCATTAGAGCTTACAACCTAATGGGGCCTACAGGCAATAAACACATATGCAAATATAGAACCAGAAACTGTGATAAGTGCTCTGAAGGATATAAGCAGGGTGTACTGAGAGATGAAGAAGGTGAGGACAGAGCTAATTAACACAGGGTGGAGAAAGAGAGGTTACCTCTAATACCAAGAAATATAGCATATAATATAGTGCTAGATTTGCAGTTGACTATTTCATACCACTCTGCTTTGCCTCTCAAACAAACTACAAGCACTTTGATAGCAAAGAAGAGCCTTAAACTACATCTGCAAGTTCTGAACAACCTGGTCAAGGCTGAAGGTACCTTAAGTGCCTTACATAGTGTTTGCAGAGTTGGCTTTTACTGACCTTTAATATGTTCAGGAGGAAGTGGAAAAAGGAGATTAGTAAAGTCCGTACTTAAGTTCTTAATTTCTTAGCTCAATTATTCTAAGCGAATTGTGTTTCTCACAATGAAAATAGAACCATCGATTCTTTTCTTTTTATAATTGTAGTTAGTTAAGAGTTTTGAATACATCAAATAGGGAGAAATGTGCTCCAAAAATATATAAAACATGCAAGCTTTGAGGAAATTGAGTTTAAATGAGAAACTGAGTTTATTGGTTGACATAATAAAACAATCTTCTATGACCATTATTACTTTACATAACAGACAGATTTGCATTTGTAGCTGATGTATTATGAAAAGGTACAAGATCTTGGCATGGCTTGATGATATTTTTAAGATGGGCATACATAAAAAGAGAAGAAAAGAAAAAGCCCAAGAAACGGCGTAATATAACCACTGGCATATTTCCCCTTTTTTCCTCTCCTGAGAATGAAGACAAACACAATTGGGATCCACTGGAAAGAAAAACTGCCTCACACTGTTCATTCATGAGTTTTCAGCTGTAATTAAGCATCTAATGCTCCAGATGGCTAAGTATTCAAAATTAGTACATTTCAGCTTCACTGAAACAGTTTATTTTGAAGTGTTCAAAATACTATCCAGTGGTGCTTACAACTGAGCAAGAGATTCTTGCAAAATTCTGAAAGATGTATTAGAATATATGCCTCCTGGAGAAATTCACAATTTGATACTACCTTACCATTTCCTTCTTTCTTTCCTATTGACCCATATGGTGAAAAATTCTTAAAAATTAGATCTAGTGTACTTTTGTGTCCTGCACATAACTCTCAACCTGCTTTAATGTGGTTGAATGAGTTCCTGGCCCCATTTCTTCATCCTTTTTTTGAATCTCTATGCTTGGCCAGGTGACAGTGCAGTCTTTCACACTCTACCAGTGAAGTGTACTTCCTTGCCTCTTAACTTGGGATCTGGCCATTTGATTTGTTTTGGGTAATGGCCTGTGGGCAGAAGTGATAGCTGACTGTGCTCAACCTAGGCTTTCAAGAGCCTCATGTGTTATATTTTCACTTGCACTCTTATGCCTCTGCAATTGCAATTGGATAGGTGATGCCCCTTTATTCTGTGCTGTAGAATGAATATAGATGAAGCACAACTGAGCACAACCCATATCAAAAAGTCAAATGCAACTGGACTCTAGGCTTGAATCAGAACTCCTCAGCCAAGTACAGCAGATTCCCGGTTGATTTGCAAACACATGATTGGGAAGAAATTATTGTCAGGTTCAATTACTGAGTTGTGGGGTTATTTGTTATGCAGCAATAGCTAACTGATATACTATGTCTCTGCCCCATTCTCTGAGGTTGTCGAGGAAATAAGCTGGAGGAGAAAGACACTGCTGGCCAAACAAAAAAAAATCAAAAATTATTATTTTTGGCATATTTGTCTTATACACCCAAAAGATTTTAAACTTCTTTGATCTAAAAATATCTTACTATTTATCTTTGACACATCAATAATAGCCACTTAAAATTCTGTTGAGTTGGCTTTATTAAAAACTGTTAGATACAAATAACAGCACAACTATTTTTTTAGATAAAAACCCATAGGCTGAAATTTTTCTCTTTGGCTCAAAATTTGAGAGGGATACTTTTAAATGTGTCTGCTGAAGAAAAATTTGATTATACGTCTAAGCATTATGATTATTTTTTCAAATGTTAACTCACTACACAAATGTCAGATATTCTACAGGAGGTTTTTTTTGTTTTTTTTTTTTTATAAATTACTTCACTAAGTATTTACAACAATATTTTGAGGTAGGTTGTTTTACTGTCAAGTTAATGAGTGGATTCAGAACGTTTAAATATCATGCTCAAGATAACACAGTTAGCATTAAAATCTACACCAAGACCATCTGATTTTATTTTTTTCCCAAAATACAACTGTATCTCCCAGAAAACAAAATCCTTAACAAAATGATTTGAAAATGTACATACATATATATGCATGCTATATCCACTGAGCATTTTTATTATGGCATCTTAGCATTAATATTGAAATCAACAGATACCTCTTTATGTTTTTTTGGAGGGAGGTAAGATGCTTTGAGATGAATGCTGCCTTTCAAGTGGTCAGAATAACTTTTGATGTGTTGAGTGACTGCTACTGCTTACTTTATTTGTCATCTACCTATACAACGTGCACCTTTCTTACCGAAAAGTAAGCTTGATAGGGCAGGGCTATGTCCATCATATGCACTGTAGGTATTGTCCAGCACAGTCCTGGCACAGATAAAAATTCAGCAAGTACTTGTTGAACAAAAACAAAATGAGGGTGTTTTTGAAGAGTTCACCTAAAGCTCTTCTTTTCTGCCTACACCGAGTTTCTAACACCCACAGACATGTAAACCCTATCGATATATAAAATATAAGAGGCCAGGAGTGGTGCCTCATGCCTATAATCCCAAAACTTTAGGAGCCCAAGGCGGGAGGATTGCTTGAGCTCAGGATTTCAAGACCAGCCTGGACAACATAGTGGGACCCCATCTCCAAAAAAAGTGGGTTTTTTTGTTTGTATTTGTTTTTTTAACTAGTCAGGCATGGTGGCACACACCTTTAGTCCTAGCTACTTGGGAGGCTGAGATAAGAGGATCACTTGAGCCTGGAAGGTCGAGGCTGCAGTGAGCTGTGATTGCACCACCACACTTCACTGAAGCCTGGGCAATAGAACAAGACTCTATTTCAAAAAAAAAAAAAAATTGTTTTACTTTACAATTAATTGTATCCAGTTTACTTATTCTAATATGACCATTTTTCAACCTCTCAGCCTAAATTAAGAAAATGTAGGGGTCTGGTTCTCAAACTTATCAACTTTCATGGTGGCCTGGAAAACCAATAAAGTTGCCTGGAGTCCACAAGAGAAGAAATCACTATAGAGTCAGAATTAACAAAGGGTCATGTGCCATGGAAGCAAATTACAACAACAAAAAACATAAAAAGAGGAGGAGACAGTAAGAAATCTGAATAGGTGAGTGAGATTAGGAGGTCACCTGCCTATTTGGTTTAAGAATAGAAACAGGGAGTTGGTGGTGGAGTGGGGGGAAATAAAACTTGAATTAGAATATTAGAACAGGAAAGAGCATTAATTGCTATTAGGAAGGCAGGGCAAAGGTAGGAGCTCTGGGCAGGAAAGAATCTTTGGTTGAGAAGTTAGGGCATGACGGAGGGGTAAAGGGCAAAGAAGGGCTGGGATGGAAGTTCAACGTTTCCCCACTGGAGATGGAGAAAAGGCCTATGGGGTGCAAGTTCTTATGGGAAGAGAGTTCCTGGGCAGACGTGGGTGATCTTGGTGGCAGTTGTTCACTGGAGTATAAAAGGAAAACGTGGACAAGAAATCAGGTTATGATTATCTTGTCAGCTTCAACCACTCATTGATTCTGCTTTGCATTTCCCCCTAGGAACTCATTCACTCTGTGGCTATGCCTTGTCGTTTTTCTCTCTCTGTCTGCAATCTGTCACTATCTTTGCCTTACTCTGTCGAGATCTCTCTCTCTCTTTCTCTGTCTACCACTTTCTTTCTTTTTTTCTGTTTTTGAGACGGAGTTTCACTCTTGTTTTCCAGGCTGGAGTGCAATGGCGCGATCTCGGCTCACAGCAACCTCTGCCTCCCAGGTTCGAGCGATTCTCCTGCCTCAGCCTCCCTAGTAGCTGGGATTACAGACATGTGCCGCCACGCCTGACTAATTTTGTATTTTTAGTAGAGACGGGGTTTCTCCATGTTGGTCATGCTGGTCTCAAACTCCCGACCTCAGGTGATCCACCCGCCTCGGCCTCCTAAAGTGCTGGAATTACAGCCATGAGCCACTGCGCCCAGCCTACCACTTTCTTTCTTTCTCCTTCCATCTGAACGCTGTGTTAGAGCCTTTATAGAGCTCATACTTGATTTTTTGCATAAACTGCATGTGTGTGGTGGTCACTACAAACACTAGTCAAGAAGACCACCATGGATTACAGGTGAAGGCTGAAGGACAGCAGTCCCTCCTGTATTCTTAGTCATGAATCTGCCTGATACTAAGATGGGGAACCCAGCAAGGATTTGACAGGGTAGACAACAAGGTGACTTTGTGTGTGTGTGAAGGAGGCGAAGAGAGAAGAAATATTGGATTGTAGATTAGGAAGAGCACTGCATCAGAGATTAGCTAGCCCAACACCCTTATTGATTATGGAAGTTTAAAAGGAGAGTAATTCTAAATGTAAAAGATCACTTTGAAATGTTGTTTTAAAAATAATAGCTTGAGACCCTTAGAGTAAATCAATGAATTAAACACATCTTACATTACTCACATGGTAGCAGTAAACAATTTTAATTATATTAGGTCAGATTTGATGTGGTTTTCTAATAAAGCAGATTCTTGCTTAGAGCAACTACGCATTAAATCAATTAAATATGTGAAAATGCTGTGCATTTAGGAAACATTAATTTGAAATTTGTCACGTTGCTTTCCTGTGTTTTGACTTTGACTATTCATTTACATTTACAACACTGCTTCAAGGATGGGAGAGTTATTACAGTGTTCAGATAGGCTATTGATTTAAATTTAAACATCTTGGGCTCAAGTCGTCAATCTTATAAAAAAGACGTGGGGGAGTTGGACCCTAATCTCTTTGGAAATTAGGACTAGTCTATCTGCAATACAATCCCTTGTTTGGCCCTGCTTTGTAAAGTGCCTAGGTATATTGTTTTGACTGTAAACTGTTTCAAATTGTCTCTGGGACTAAGAAGGGCATAAATCCATAAATAGAGTCAAAGTGAGTCATGAATTAGTCAATAGAGAAATTGTCAAAGGAGTGCGCTTATCTGTATGGCCAGAACAGTTCTGCTGGTTAGGATTTGGGACAAAATACAAAAACACCACCCACTTCACAGGCTGAAAAAAGAATCAGGATAAGTTATAACAGCTGATAGAAAGGAAAGCCAATTATGCTTTTCCAATTTTGACTCACAAAATCTAGAGGTTGGAATGGACTTTCTGGGTCATTCAGACTTATTCTCCCATCTGATGCTGGAATGTCCTAGATTCTGTACTCAATCTCTGGTTGCCCAGAGACAGAGACCCTGAGTTAACCAAGGCAGTGCATCTCATCTTTGGCTCTGATCTTAACAAGGTCCTCTGAATCATGGGTCAAAATCTTTCTCCCATTAGGCCAGGAGTGGTGGCACATGCTTGTAGTCCTAGCTACTCAGGAGGCTGAGGCAGGAGAATTGTTTGAGCCAAGGAGTTTGAGGCTGCGGTGAACTATGATCATGTCACCGCACTTCAGCCTGGGTAACACAGCGAGACCTCATCTCTTAAAAAAAAAATAAAAAAATAAAAAAATCCCCTTCATAGTCACTCATTTGTAAGGCAAGTGCAATCTCTCTTTTACAACCCAGAAATTCATGTCTTCTATCCTACTCACCCTTCCTTAGGATGACTTCTGGCATAAAAGCCAGGAAAATTTACTTCCCATGAGCTCAATTAGCTACTAACTACCATCATTTTATGTTGATACATATTTCTTTCAAACTTTTTTTAAAGTTTTTCTGTTACTTTTCCCAGGTAACCAAACTACACAAAGCATATTGAGGCAGAATACACCTATAAATTGTCTCTGTTCATTTTTTCAGACCCTAATTAAAAGATTAGGACTTTCTTTTGTAGACTTTGACCTTGGAATAAAAATCAGATCACCAGCTGGGCACAGTGGCTCATGCCTGTAATCCCAGCACTTTGGGAGGCTGAGGCAGGTGGATCACCTGAGGTCAGGAGTTCGAGACCAGCCTGGCCAACATGGTGAAAACCTGTCTCTACTAAAAATACAAAAATTAGCTGGGCGTGGTGGCAGACACCTGTAATCCCGGCTACTCAGGAGGCTGAGACAGGAGAATCGCTTGAACTCGGGAGGCAGAGGTTGCAGTGAGCCAAGATAGTGCCACTGCACTCCAGCCTGGGCGACAAGAGCGAAATACTGTCTCAAAAAATAAAAATAAAAATAAACAAATAAATAAAGTGAGGTTAATAAGAAAAGGAAGATTACCCTTTAAAAGAAAAAAAAAAAATCACACCACCTAGACTGGCATTTTTAGCTGCTCTGTTTAGTATGAGAGTCAGCCACACAAGGCTATTGAGCATGTACAATATGGTCTCTATGATGAAAGAACTAAAGTTTAAATGTTATTTAACTTTAATTAATTGAAATTTAAATTAAACTATGTTTCCACTAAACTCAACTTTATTGTTTTCGTAGAAGTACACATTACTTTAACCATTGTACTGTATAAGAAGTAATTGTTATATTATAGAGTGCAAAATATGTGGTACATGCATCATTTTTACATGGAAAGGTATTACCAGCCTAACAGATGACAATGTATTGATTCAAGTTGAATCCTCTTTTCTGTTCATAGGTGTAACACTATAGTATTTTTATTTCACTATTTTAGAGAGACAGCAGGAGTTATAGTAATATCTGTGGAAATCATACTTAATAAATTGAAATACTAGTTATTTTAATCATAACACCATTAAATCATAATTTCAGTACAAAAAATAAGTATGGACACATTTTTAGATTAAAAATAAAGGCATATTACTTACACAGAATTGAATGGAAATCTTAGAAGCTAGCATTATGACCAAAATAGTAATACAAAATAAGAGACCAGAATATGTCAGAATTTTCTTCACAAAGGATGACAATTACAATTTGCTGAAGCAGAGAAAAGTGAAAAAGCTGCCTCTTTGTTGTGTAAAAAAAAAAATATATATATATGAGAAATTAAGTGGGCAAAATTAAGACATTTCAGCAAATACATTGTGATAAGAGGTTTCCTCTGAACAGACAAAAAATATTTGGTGAAATTAGTTTCTTGAAATCAAAATTAAATTATTAATACAATCTTAAAAGTCTTTTTTAGGGTCTCTGAGTTTATAACTCTGGCCAGCTAGATATCCTTATACAAACAAAGAAAAAAAGGTTTTAGATGAAGACATGGTAAAATAAGCTACTTCAGTTACTAAGATTCTATTTGAAGGTTATAAAGAACAGATTTTAAAAGATTTTTTACAGAAAGTGAAAGATCTTCAGTTAAGCCACCAAATGATTACACATAAATCCAGTATTTCTCTAAATATAAAAGACTAATTGACTCAAAATTTTTAAAATTATAATTATTTTTCTTTAGCTTTAGATGAATTGTATGATATGTCACTATCTGATTAACACTTTATCTTTTATCTCAAAGAACTTCCAAAATTACCAAAAACAGTTGTCGGCCGGGCACGGTGGCTCACGCCTGTAATCCTAGCACTTTGGGAGGCCAAGGCGTATGGATCACGAGGTCAGGAGTTCAAGACCAGCCTGGCCAAGATGGTGAAACCCCGTCTCTACTAAAAATACAAAAAATTACCTGGGTGTGGTGGCACGCACCTGTAATCCCAGCTACTGGGGAGGCTGAGGCAGAGAATTGCTTAAACCTGGAGGGGCGGAGCTTGCAGTGAGCCGAGATCGCGCCACTGCACTCCAGCCTGGGCGACAGAGCAAGACTGTTGCAAAAAAAAAAAAAAAGTTGTCAATTTCCAGCCTAAAAAATTACACTCACGGCATAGAAATTTTTCAATCTTTTAAAACTATTAAAGAATTTGGCTAGATATAAAAAAAATTCATTCCTATTATGACAAACAGTACTCTACCTATATTAGGTTGAAAAATCTGGATTTATTAGAATTTTAAAACAGAGACTGATGTTTCCCTTATTGCTTTATACCTATATGTTACATATTGAAAATATCTGTGATTAGTTTTCTGAGCCAGATTCTATGAAAAGTCTCATAGGTAGAGTTTTTAAAATCATTCATTACATACAAAATGCTATGAAAATTCATTCATTTGTAAAACTAAAAGAAATAAAAGATAATTTTGTGATCTTGTATTCTTTGCAAATGCTTGTTGGTTGAGTTGTAAAAGACTCTTAGGACAATTTACTACATTGTTAACTCTAATTCAAGATTTTCTTGAAACAAAAGGAATGCTTGCCAAATATGTAATCATCAAACAAAAAAATGTCAGTATGACTCATGCAGCAAAAAATGACAGTGTGATTTATGTTTTCTCACTGATATAACACTGCATATAAATGAGTTATATTTGAAATTCCAAGGAAAGTAAAACCTTATTTATGACTTAGTAATATAGTATGGAAATTAATGATGAAATACAAATTTTTCATAATACAATTGAATCATAATGATTTTGTAATTTTAAAAAGTAAATCAATATATCAAAAATTTTAATTGTAATCAACAGCATTATGTAAATTGCTTCAAAAACTAAAAGAAAAAGTTAAATAAGTCTTTGTTGATTGTGGTAAATCTAAAGATACTTTAATTTTTTAAGAGACAGGGTCTTACTCTGTCACCCAGGCTGGAGTGCTGTGGCAAAATCACAGCTCACTGCAGCCTTGAGTGTCTGGCCTCAAGTAATCCTCCTGCCTCAGCCTCTGGAGTAGCTGTGACCACACACACCCAGCTATCTTATCTTATCTTATCTTATCTTATCTTATCTTATCTTATCTTTGGTTCGGGGGATGAAAACAGGGTCTTTCTATGTTGCCCAGGCTGGTCCTAAGCTCCTGGATTTAAGCAATCTTCCCACCTTGGCCTTCAAGTGCAGGGATTACAGTTGTTAGCCACTGTGCCCAGCCTAAAGATGCTTTTCAATTTATGCAATACCACTTTGAATTTGATGGCAATAGTACCAATTTGACACAGAGTTAGTGAATTTACTTAATTTGCACATATTGTGAAATTATGGGGATAGCAGGTCCCAAGTAGGTCAAATAAATTCTAAAAAAGATGAACTAATTTTGTAAAATAGATGCAACTATTAAAAGAACATGACTTTTTAGTACTTATTTCATTTTTTGGAAAACTTTTAGGTATAGCTGTAGTTTTTTGGGTATGTGAATCTACATTTTGAACTATAAATTTTATGAAATCTAAGTATAGAACACGTATTTCCAATGAAAGTTTAGCATCCAAATTAAGATATGTTATAAGTGTAAACCACATGCCAGATTTTGAAGACTTATTTATAACGTAGTCTTCATTTTGTTTTTATGCAAAGCCTTCAAACGTTTTATGTTGATTATGAATGGAAAGGGTAATATTTAGGATATATTGGGTTAAATAAAAACATGTTTGCGTTAGTTTCACTAAATAGTCATGAATCTATACTGATATAAATAAATAATACTTTTTTTTTTTTTTTTTTGAGACGGACTCTCGCTCTGTCACCCAGGCTGGAGTGCATTGGCACAATCTTGGCTCACTGCAACCTCCACCTCCCGGGTTCAAGCGATTCTTCTGCCTCAGCCTCCCAAGTAGCTGGGATTACAGGCGCCCACCACCATGCCCAACTAATTTTTGTATTTTTAGTAGAGATGGGGTTCCACCATGTTGGCCAAGATAGTCTTGATCTCCTGATCTTGTGATCTGCCCCCCTTGGCCTCCCAAAGTGCTGGGATTACAGGCGTGAGCCACCGCTCCCGGCAATAAATAATACTTTTCAATAAATACATGAGGAAGAATAAATAAATTTCCCATGAAGAATTTCAAATGACCTATGGAGATTCTTCCCCCTCAAGGAAGTAGAGCTTAACTCTCACCCTTAACTTTTCTTTCCAAAGAGTACAGTATGGAAAGAAATGGGAGTATAACTCTATGGTAGAGAAACCTGTCAAACACTTAGCTCAGCCAGATTATCAAGGTCATCATTTAAATATCATCTAAATCAAATATATGTGAGACTTAGGGTACAGTTCATCCTGGGGCAAATTGCCCTCTAGCTGTGAACGTGTAGTGTCAAATACATTATTTGCTTCCAAAATACAAGGGTAGGACAGATATAGGCTAGACATTCCCATTCTAAAAGGGAGAAATAGTAAAGAAGAAAGGGATAACAGGTCCCAAGTAAGTCTGGAACCCAACAGGGCAAACAACATTAAATCTTAAGTCTCAAAAATAACCAATAACCTTTGACTCAATGTTCCACCCTCTAGACACATTGGAGTAAGAGTTAGGCCCCCAGAGCTCCAGGTAGCCCTGCCCTATGGCTTTGCTGGGCACAGCCCACACCACAGCTCTTACTAGTTATAGCCAAGTGCCTTAAGCTCTCCCAGGCTGGAATCACACCAGGTGACTCTACTAGTCGGAGGTTTCAGGGGCAGCCTTGCCCCCATGGCTCCACTAGTCATTGCCCTGCTGGGGGTTCTTTGTTGTGGCCTAGCCCCACAGTGGCCCTCTGTCTGGGTCATATGCCCAAGGGTCCAGGAGGCTCCATCCTTCTAAATCTAAGTGGAGGTAACCACACTCCACAGCTCATGGACTCTGTATGGCAGTGGAGATGGCACCACCCAGACACTGCCAGGGTTTACCATTTGTGCCCTCTTGTGGAGTGGTTATTGTACCTGCACTGCACCTGGGCCCACTGGATCTAAAATCTGGGGTGGCTAAGGAGCACTGAGCTAGAATGCAGGGAGCAGAGCCTTGAAGGGGTGCCAGGCAGCCAGTAAGAAGATCCTGCAGAAGCCCATGATCCCTCATTTAAAATCATTCTGCCCCCCCAGGCTTTTGCACTCTGGGCCTCCAATGAGAGGGGCATCAGTGATGGTCTCCAAACTTCCTTTGTTGTTATTCTTCCATTGTCTGAATGACTAACACTTGACAACTCCATACTAATCTCCTCTTTATCAAACAGCAGTTTGGCCATAACTTTGGTGGTCTCTCTCAAATATACTTTCTAATTCCTTTAAATATGGACAAAGTGATAATTTTCCAAATCTTTGCATTCTGCTTCTCTTTTGATTAAAAATCCCATCTTTAAATCATTTTACTCTTCTTACATTTTACTATCTGCCTCCAAGAGAACAAGAGAAGCCAAGCTGAAGCTGCACCCTCAACATCAACACTTTGCTGAGAGATGTCCCCAGCTTCATTTCCTATGTTATCATTCACAAGTTCCATCTTTTTCCATCTTTTCCACAAATACTAGGGCATGAACACAATTCAGACAAGTTCTTTGCCCCTTTTTCAGCAAGGATGGCCTTTTCTCCAGTGTCTAATCAAATATTCCCCATTTCCACCTGAGATGTCATCAAAATGGACTTACTGTCCATATTCCTATCAACATTCTGTTTATGATTTTGTGATTTCTTAGATATGCACCTCAAAATTCTCCCAGCCTCTCTCTATTACCCAGTTCCACAGCCATTTCCACATTTCAGGTATTTGTTACAGCACCATTCCATTTCTGGTACCAATTTCTATCTTAGTTCATTTTGGGCTATTATAACAAAATATCATAAACTGGGTAGCTTATTGACAACAGAAATGTATTGCTCATACTCCTGGAGACTGAGAAGTCCCAGATCAAGATATCAACAGATTCTGTGTCTGGTGAGGGCCTATTTCCTTATTAATGATGGTACCTTTTCACTGTGTTCACGTGGTGGAAGAGACTAGCTAGTTCTCTGTAGTTTCCTGGTTAAGGGCACTAATCTCATTTGTAAGGGCTCTTCCCCATGATTAAATTACTTCCCAAAGGCCTTACCTGCTGATATGGCTTGGCTCTGTGTCCCCACCCAAATCTCATCTTGAATTGGACTCCTGTAATTCCCACGTGTTGTGGGAGGGACCCAGTGGTACATAATTTGTATCATGGGGGCAGTTTCCCCCATACTTTCTTTGTGGTAGTGAATAAGTCTCACAAGATTTGATGGTTTTGTCAAGGGTTTCTGCTTTTACATCTTCCTCATTTTCTCTTGCCACCACCACGTAAGAAGTGCCTTTCCCCTCCAGCCATGATTCTGAGTCCTCCCCAGCCATGTGGAACTGCAAGTTCAATTAAACCTCTTTTTCTTCCCAGTCTTGGGTATGTCTTTAACAGCAGCATGAAAACAGACTAATACACCTGCTAATACCATCACCTTGGGGTACAGGATTTTAACAGACAAATTTGTCATGGGGCAGGGGCAGGTAGGGATGAGTAACGGCACAAACATTCAGACCATAGCCAGAACATTCTACAAAATACCTGACCAGTACCCTTAAACTGTCAAGGTCATCAAAACAAGAAAAGTCTGAGAAACTGTCAAAGTCTAAAGAAGCTAAAGAGACATGATGGTTATCTCAGATGGGATCCTGGAACAGAAAAAAGACATTAGGTAAAAACAAAGGTAATATGAATAAAATATGGATGTTAGTTATCAATAACGTATCAGGGATGGGCACAGTGGCTCATGCCCGTAATCCCAGCACTTTGCGGGGCTGAGGCCAGCAGATTGCTTGAGCTCAGAAGTTTGAGACCAACCTGGGCAACATGGGAAAACCCTGCCTCTACAGAAAAAAAAAAAAAAATTAGCCGGGCATAATGGCATGCACCTGTGGTCCTCACTACTAAGGATGCTGAGGTGGGAGGATCGCTTGAGCCCAGGAAGTCAAGGTTGCAGCAAACAGTGATTGCACCACTACACTCCAGCCTGGGCAACACAGCAAGATCCTGTCTCAAAAATAAAAAATAAAAATATCAGTATTGTTTTATTAATTGTAACAAACACACTAAATAAATGTAAGATGCCAACACTAGGGGAAATAGGATGTGGAGTAAATGGGAACTCTCTGCATCATTTTTGCAACTTTTCTGTACATCTTAAACTATTTTAAATGTTTCTACAAAAGTTAACAATATATTATATAGTTCCAAATAGCTAGGAGGAGGATAACAAATGTTTCCAACACAAAAAAAGGTCGACGTTTGAGTTGAAGGATATGCTAATTATCTTCATCTGATCACTATTCATTATAAGCATCAAAACATCACTATGTACCCCATTATATGTATATTTATTATATGTTGACTAAAATTCAAATTTAATTTAATTTAAAAAATTAATTTTACCTGCTTTTTATTTTTTTAAATATGGTACATTTTGTAATGTGGCTAAATTTTAAAATTAAACGTATAACTTGCATTATTATTTTATTGTTCAGCACTGCTTTAGCGAGTGGAGTTGCTATCGTGCAAACAGCAGTGAACCTGCTATCAGGAAACCTCCAGTTTGAGGCTTGCCTTTACCATTTACCACACATATCACACACCCTCCTAGCCCTAGGTGTCAGGCCTCTGAGCCCAAGCCAAGCCATCGCATCCCTGGTGGCTTGCACGAATATGCCCAGATGGCCTGAAGTAACTGAAGAATCACAAAAGAAGTGAAAATGCCCTGCCCCGCCTTAACTGATGACATTCCACCACAAAAGAAGTGAAAATGGCCTGTTCCTGCCTTAACTGATGACATTCCACCACAAAAGAACTGAAAATGGCCGGTCCTTGCCTTAACTGATGACGGTCCACCACAAAAGAAATGAAAATGGCTTGTTCCTGCCTTAACTGATGACATTCCACCACAAAAGAACTGAAAATGGCCGGTCCTTGCCTTAACTGATGACGGTCCACCACAAAAGAACTGAAAATGGCCGGTCCTTGCCTTAACTGATGACATTCCACCACAAAAGAACTGAAAATGGCCGGTCCTTGCCTTAACTGATGACATTCCACCACAAAAGAAGTGAAAATGGCCGGTCCTTGCCTTAAGTGATGACATTACCTTGTGAAAGTCCTTTTCCTGGCTCATCCTGGCTCAAAAGCACCCCCACTGAGCACCTTGCGACCCCCCAACTCCTGCCCACCAGAGAACAACCCCCCTTTGACTGTAATTTTCCTTTACCTACCCAAATCTTATAAAACGGCCCCACCTCTACCTCCCTTCGCTGAATCTCTTTTCGGACTCAGTCTGCCTGCACCCAGGTGATTAAAAGCTTTATTGCTCACACAAAGCCTGTTTGGTGGTCTCTTCACACTGACGCGCATGAAACTAGGTCCCCTCATATACAAAATGAGAATAAATAAGTCATTGCAAGGATTATATAAGACGGTTTATTTGAGGCAGGGAATGGTGGCTCACGCCTGTAATCCCAGTATTTTGGGAGGGTGAGACAGGTGGATCACAAGGTCAGGAGACCATAAACATCCTGGCCAACATGGTGAAACCCCATTTCTACTAAAAATACAAAAATTAGCTGGGTGTGGTGGCGCGTGCCTGTAATCCCATCTGCTCTGGAGGCCGAGGCAGGAGAATTGCTTGAACCAGGGAGTCGGAGGTTGCAGTGAGCCGAGATCGTGCCACTGCACTCCAGCCTGGCGACTCAAAAAAAAAAAAAATTTTTAAAAAAGATGGTTTATTTAAAGGAAACTAGCACAATTCCTGGCCTATAATAAACAAACGCTTACTGACCGCTATAATGTACTGTATTCTTGCTCTTGCAAAAGAAGGCAAATAATCACAATGCAATACCAGAAGCCCTGGGGCACCAGAGAAAAAGGAATGACTATATAGTCAGAGAGAACATCTGAACTGGATGGCTAAGGATTGAGTAGAGAGTCCTACACAGGTTCAGAAAAACTGTATAGCCATGTTGATACCTCCAGTGTAGGAGTTAAACAACAATATAGACTTGTTTTCCCCTCATAGTTAGGGCTCAGTTTCTATCCATTTGGTCACTGCTTTCTCCACTGCCTACCTATCTTATTTTCTGCATGTATGCCCCAACTTAACACTTTATATGGAAAGCTAGCACACTACAATTTCTACATTTTATCATTTAACTTCTGTATCATATGCATAAAATTATTTTTGCCTTGAACTGAAATGAGTGTAATTTTAACTCATAGGGAAAAAAAGGGCTTGCTTATCTACACTACATAATCTATTTACACAATACTTATGTTCATCCAAATTTAGCCATACTGCTAAGGAATATGGCCCAAGGTTTTCTTGCCAGTGGGAGATGGACAATTAATTTTATTTCCAGCAAATGCTTTAGTGACTGTACTCTCTTCTCCTATAGTTGGCTTTCTCGCCATCCATCCATCCTATTCTACCCATTCATTCATTCATTCCATGAATGTTAAGTGTCTACCACGTGTCAGACACTGATGATACATCCTTCTGCATGAATTTGTTGTCATGCCATTTTCCTATGTGTTTGTCATAGTTTCCAGATAAAGTACAAATCACTTAAAGACCCAAATTATGGCTTCTCTCTCTCTCTCTCTTGCAGTCCTTTTACCTGCCAGCCCTCCTTCACACTCCAATCATTCTCTGCACACGCACACACACTACCATCACGATTACAGGGGCCAAGGGGAAGCCTCCCCTTTGCCCTCTACAGGTTTGTTGAAAAAAAAACTGACAAAAGACAGATTAACTGGAGAAAAGACATACAAAGTTATTAATGTGCACATAGGAGAGAATCACAGAGTGATCACCACAACCCCCCAGTGGGGTACAGAAGCTTATGTACCACCTTGAGGCTACAGAAAGAATGGTAGCACAGAACATGGCCAAAAACAGAGTATTGTGGCAAATCAGATTCCAGCGGCCACACCGGTTATGGGCTGGGGAGAAGAGCTGGCTAGCAAAGGAGGTCTTGTTATACAGATGAAATCTCACCGGGAGCAGCCCTCAGAGATAATAGAGAGTGAATGTTTCTTTCAGATATTTAAACGTGTCACACTTTCTCTCCTAAATCTTTCTTAGATCTGGAAAAGGGAAGGTCTCAGAGAAACTTGGCTGCATTAATGCAGATTTTCTGTACAGATGCAAATCTCTCCCACAAAAGACAGCTTTGCAGGCCTTCTGAACAACCATCTCAAAATAAGTCAGACAGGTATATTTTGGAGTAAAATATTTTTATTTCCTTCACTACCAATATCCATGCCTAGTATACTTTCCTACCCAGAAGAGGGAGAATGATGTGTTTTAGACTCAGCTGGAGATAAAGAAGAAAGGGAGGGAAGTATGAGATCATCTCATTTTCTCCTAAACATAACGTATCAATCTTTTTACCTTCGCATTTCTCCTAATTCCAGATTACAACTTTTGTTGTACTTTTCTTCCCATGAAATCCAGTTTTCAGTAATTGTGACTAAACTTGGGCTTGTGTCTTGGCAAGCTGTCTTCTTTTATTTGATAGATCACAAAAAGTTTCTCCTAAATATCCGCCAAACCAAGTTTACCAGTCTTGAGAAAGAGAGACACATGCCACATTTCTCAGAGGAAATGAGGTTTTTGTGGGGTTTCAAGATTTCTCTATCCAACACTTGCCATGGTACAAAATCTTGCCATGGTTTTATACAAGTAAGGGCCAGGGGGTAAGTTCAAGGTGCTGATGAACAAACCTGAACCAGCACTTTATTTGACTTTGACACAAACCAGATCTCAGGCACTGAAAGCAATTTAACTTAATTACTCTCCCAGTATGGAGCAAAATGGGGAAACTGAGTGCTATAATCAGTGCCAGTCTTCTTGACTGATCTGATTGTTAAAGCTGCAAAGGAAATCAGTTGCAGTGGTGGGGAGGGGGTGTTGCTTGGTTTCCTTCCTACTACTTAGTTATTATTCTGAGGAATGCATTTAATTACAGAGAGAACTCAGTTCTTTGCTTTCTAGTAGCGGGCTCTTTTTTGGTTATTTCTACCGGCGCCATTCCTTTGCTGAAAAACAAAGGCATGTTTACAACTAGACCACATCTTTTGGCTTCCATTCCAGAGCTTTCTCCCACACCAAAGGAAAGCAAGGTAGTGTAATGCAAATAGCACCACAGTAGGCTACCTTTGCCAACCAGGGACCCATTTTCAACTGCATGCAAACTAGAACTCTCCAAAGACCTGTGAACTGTAAATAACTTGGGTTGTGAAAGGGGTCAGCTTGGTTTAATTTAGAGCTTCACAGAGCCTTTCTGTAGAAATTCAAATGCCGGTGAACAAATCCCTCTGGGGCCTTTAAAAAAATTCCAGGGCCAGCACCTCTATTTACTCTTTAGACTCCTGCCTGTCTGGTGGAGGTCTGCTATTAAAAGCTAATCAGTTCTATGGTTGCTGCTGGGCTCCCATAGGCAAGACTGCCTCCTCACACAACCCCTGAACTGAGCTGCCTGAGTTCATAGCCGACTGGGGAACTTGGTAGAGGAAGCATTTGCAGAAAAAGCATTGCTGAGGTTAATGCAGAGGCCAGGAAATGGCTGGGGGACCGGCAGCTAGTGGCCAGATCTTATCAGCCACCCAGCATAGCCCTCTTATTTTACAGTGGAGAACTCAGTGGAGTCCTGCCCCACTAACACAGCTGAAGTCACCCAAGGAATTTCTTTTCCAAAACAATGTATCCTCAATTTCACAGTGGTCAGAAAAGTCAAAAAATAGTACGGAGCCTCTTTGCTCTCTGTTACCCTATTGCTGTCTGTCCCTTCTTCAGAAGTCATTTATAAGGAGACCCAGAATCCCAAAAGATCACAAGAAAAGTGTTCCAAATGAATAGATGTCAGGACCAGAAAGGTTCTAAGGACATTTTGTATCCTCCTAAATTCTCTGTAGACATATTGGCTTCCTTCAAGCCGCAAAAGGGATTTACGTAAGTTTTTAACTCTCACTTCAGCCATGCCCAGAAAATGGCTTAAATTATTGCAAAAAGATTTGAGTTAGCTCTTAGGAGGAACTTTCTTACTGCAAATAATGTTAGGCATGAAATCCTAAATAAGATTTTTCAACATGTCTTGCTCTAAGGGTATTTAAAATACAGCAGATTTTTAATTTTTTTCCTGAAGTTATAAGAACAGTTCTGCTTTGAATCAGATGATTTCCCAAAAGTGAAAAACTTCACAAGATTTATGGTAAAGACAGCTGCCTATTCTGGCAAGGAGAATGAAAAATATCCTGGTATATACCATAAAACAAGTTAATACTCCATTATGATCCTAACCTAGAACTGCTCCCCTATGAAAGAAAGTTAAACTCTTTGAAGCAGATGGTTTAATGCATGATCCTCCCTTATCAATTTATACTGCAAGGAGATACCATGACAGATCAATGCTGATTTACCAGATGAGGGCCATAGGTCCTTTATAGTTCTAAAGCAGCCTCATCTTCTCCTTGATCAGGTGAGTCTCTGCACTGCTGACTTCAATCATGGACAACTGGGCCTTTGTGGTGGGATACTGGAGGCCCTCAAAGGTTTGTCTTCCTCAAATATTTGCTCTCCCCACCCCTTACACACTTAAGCATCAGATTTTTTGGTTTGTTTGTTTCTAAGTTGAAACAAACTTTGAAATCTTTGAGCCAGTCTTTGGTTAAGATAGGCATCTATGGTTATGCAAATATATTACCCAGGAAGGGAAATGTTTAATCTGTTAGCATCTATCAACCTGTTGGTATCCATATGCCCTTTGCAAGGTCAGTGAATACCTACACTAAAGAGTTTCCTAAGACTACCTGGCAGAAATCAAAGCCCTGAGAGCCCTGAACTGGGAAGGGTGTGTGTGTGTGTGTGTGTGTGTGCGCGTGTGTGTGTGTATGCGTGTGTGTGTGTGCATGCGTGTGTGCGTGTCTGTCAGAGAGAGAGATAAAACAGAAAGAGAGAGAGAGAAAGGAAAGAGAGAAGGGAGAAAGAAGAAAGGAAGGAAAAAAGGCAGGAAGGAAAGGAGGAAGGGAGAAAGAAGAGAAGAAAGAGAAACAACAAGAATACTATGACTGGGCTGGGCGCCATGGCTCACACCTGTAATCCCAGCACTTTGGGAGGCCAAGGTAGGCCGATCATGAGGCCAAGAGATGGAGACCATCCTGGCCAACATGGTGAAACCCAGTCTCTACTAAAAATACAAAAATTAGCTGGGCGTGGTGGTGCACACCTGTAGTCCCAGCTACTCGGGAGGCTGAGTAAGGAGAATCACTTGAATCCAGGAGGCAGAGTTTCCAGTGAGCCAAGATCATGCCACTGCACTCCAGCTTGGGCAACAGAGTGAGATTCTGTCTCAAAAAAAAAAAAAAAAAAAAAAAAAGAATACTGTAGCAGATGCCTGTAATCCCAGCTACTTAGGAGACTAAGTAGCAGGAGGATTGCTTGAGTCTAGGAGTTCGAGGCTGTAGTGCAGGATGATTGTACCTGTGAATAACCTCAGCACTCTAGCCTGGGCAACATAGCTAAACCCCATCTCTAAATTCACATTATTATTTTTTTTTAAATAGAATACCATGTGAGGGGTGTGAAGTCTGAGTGAAGAGCATGGTGTTCAGGGGAGCAACACTGAACACAGATAGATTCCCTGTTACAGTTTTGTTGAGGATAGTCTTGCACTAGATGTGCCCGCTCTTCTAGGTACTCACTTTGACTTTGAATCAGCACTAGAAAATTAGGACCTAGACTGTGAAGTGCTAGGAGGTAAACCTGGACTGGCAACAAGAATAACTATAGCAGCTTAGGGAGCCTGGCAGGGTAGGCAGGCAAACTCAAATGTTTCCCTAAGAAGGATCACAGAAATCTGTCACCATTGTGACTGATCAAGAAAGGGAGCTCTGAAAAGCAGCTGTTCTGTTGCTATAATACACACACCACTGCACATATGACGCCTGAGCCTGCCCACACAAAAATGAGTATTCTCACAAGAATGCACACACACGTGTGTATATTTACAGTGATGCATTAAGCAAGGGTAGCTATGTGTGCAATTGGTTGACACTTTTTCTTACAAAGAACAAAATTATGCATATACTCCAAAAAAAAAAAAAAGAGCTGAGTTCTAAATCACTTCTAGAAATATCTAATCTCAGTATATATTTTCATGACTACTTTCTCCTGGTAAGTTTGACCTCCTTCAGTTGGTTTCATAGACTCTGTATTTGATTTCTAGATGGTAAAGATTGCCAAATGCCAACATGTAGAGCGTTGTTTACTTTGGTCTTACTGTATTGGCACCCTACCACACGTGTAAGAGTTTAAGCAAAAGCTGGGAAACCAGAGACTTTGTGGCCTTGGCCCCACTTGCCTACAGACACTTGGGCATTGCCAGACCCAATATGAACTTATAGAAACTGCCCACCATGAGCAGGTGAGTCATTTAATATAGCCCAATTAGCTGCATGCCTGAATTCAATGACTCTCCTGGGGACCCAGATGATTGACAGCCAGATCCCCACGTCTGGATTTTGTCCATGAGACTGCCTTCGCTCTCAAGCCTAACCTCATTCATAGCTTGAGATGAACCACTCTTTCCTAAATGCCATTTATTTTGAATGAGCATCCCATTCCCAGTTCCTTTCTTTCAGTCTCAACAGTTTGATAGCCTGTGACACTTTCCTCTGATTGGCCCTTTCCCATTCTCACCCACTTGTGTTGTTCCAGCTCATGCTTTTGGTCCTTAAGCCAAAGCCCCGCCCATCTCCAAGAGAGTTTCTCTATGCTTTTAGATTCTCCTCTTTTTACAGTGACTTGACCTTGCAGAATTCTTGGCTGTCCCAGGTAAGACTCTACCCTGCCTATCTCTTTTCCTCCATAAGTAAACAGATAATAAACTGGAAAAGGAAGGTAAATCCAGATTGTTTAGAAATGTAGAGGAACGAAGAAGGTGGAGCTGAGGCAGGAAACATTAGGTAGAACAGAGTAGAGGTCATAGATAGAAGAAGGAATGAAGGAAAGCAGGAATGGAACATGGGGGAGAGTACTCAGCTAAACTGGTTAAAAGGCTAGATCAAGATAAGTTAACCTTGGCCTAAGAAATAAGTCACTTGGATCGATTTAACCCTAGGAAAGCTCCATTTACCTCAGGCAATCAAAAAAAAAAGTATGGAAACAAATATCTTAGCAGAGAAAACATTGAAGGAAGTAAGATTTCCAAAGTGCCAAAGAAGAAAGAAAATGAGCAAGTCTGAAGGCCATCAGCTGGAAAATCCATGATGGGGAGAAACTGGGGAAAATGTGTGGATAAGTTTCAGAGAAGCAACAGTCATCCAAACTTTTACAGGGCACAGCCCCTCTGCAATAAACCCTTTGCAGTTCATCCATCACTCATTAAAAGTGCACCAAATGAACCTTAAGGGAGATAGATGACCTTTCATATTTTTTCATGAATAATGTTAGTGATGATGTCTTTCATCTTCGCGGAACTGCTTAGGGCCTAAAATAATTCCCAACCCTCCCTGCCCTTAATACAGAATGAAGTACAAGGCCCATGGCAGAAGCACTGGGAATGCTAAGCATCCGTTTACTATTTAATTTTACCAGAGCACATAGTCCTTAACGAACCAGTGTCTACTGTAAAACCTCTTTGGTGAGTCAGCATGTTGCCAAATTCTTCTTTTAAGCCTTAGCACAGCTGTGACATGAACATAAAAATACAGCTTCTTCTTCGCAGTAAACTATAGAAGTAGAGTCCATATTCCTCTAGAGAAATAGCTCAAGGAGCTAAACTTTTTCTCTTCTCAGTACCAGAGTACCATACGGTAGAATGAAATATTAGTCACTAAACAAGATTCTTGGAACTTGATAATGAATAAATGGAATTTGAAAAGTGATAAAAGGGCATAACTCAGATGCTTATGAAGCTCTGGGCAATATAGTGCTATGCAGATACTAAATATTAATGCTGTAATAGAATTTTAAGTTAATTTCAAGTTGAAATCCCCTGGAATATGTTCAGACTAAAGTCAGTATTCATTTTCTGATTAATTTTTTTTTAACTAAACTTACTTTCTCATTTTTATCTAGGCAAAAGAAAAGAGTTAGAAAAGGTTTTAGTTGCAATGAGTATTTCTTTTAAACCAAATGGGAAAAGCAAAAATCTAGACCTTGAAACCTCAAAATGCCTGCTTTAATTATTCTTTGTCATTTTAGGCAAAGATGATATCTTCCTTCCACATTATTTGAGTACTTATTGTAGTTTATTGTAGGAGTAAAGAGCCCTCAGAAGGTTCATGGAAAAATCAACACACAAAAGGTAGGTTAATAAGAGAAAAGGCACACAAATCTATTAGCATGTACAGGAAAGAATCACAGAGTGATTATATAAAATCCCAGTGGGTCACACAGGTTTATATACCCAACTTCTGAGGGACAAGGAAGATAGGGGAAGTGTGGATAATTTTAGGGAGAGAGTAAAGGATATTTAGGAGAATTCAGTAGGCTTGAAGAACATACAACAGCCTGTGACAAAGTCTGTTGGGGCCACAGAGAGGGCAATGATTTGTGACAAATATCTGTCCAGGTTTGTTGACAGAATTCGGTCATCCTTCCTGTAATATGAGGTCAGTTAATGAAAACGTAGGGAAGAGGCTAGAGGTAATTGTCTTCTTCTTTGGCAGGTACAGATTTTAGGCAGATAAGAAACTTCAGAGAACAACTTCATCCTGTTCTTTGGGACAGACAGAAGATTGAGAGACAGGAAGTTTGCGAGAAAAGGTCACAGAGACCTTGTGGCTTCTTGTTCAGTTTGTCAGAGGCATGTGATACAGAGCAACTCCATCTTAAACAGAGCTGAATAAAATCAGGCTGAGACCTAATGGGCTGCATTCCTAGATGGTTGGGGCATTCTAAGTCATGGGATGAGATGAGAGGTCAGCGTGAGATACAGATCATAAAGACCTTGTTAATAAAACAGATTGCAGTAAAGAAGCCAGCTAAAACCCACCAAAACCAAGACAGCCACAAGACTGACCTCTGGTCATCCTCACTGCTACACTCCCACCAATGCCATGACAATTAACAAATGCCATGGCAATGTCAGGAATTTACCCAATATGGTCTAAAAAGGAAAGGCATAAACAATCCACCCCTTATTTAGCATATAATCAAGAAATAAGTACCAGGTGCAGTGGCTCATGCCTGTAATCCCAACACATTGGGAGGCCAAGGAGGGTGGATCACCTGAGTTCAGAGGAGTTCGACACTAGCCTGGCGAACATGGTCAAACCCCTCCATCTCTACTAAAAATAGAAAAAATTAGCCAGGCGTAGTGGTGCAGGCCTATAGTCCCAGCTACTCAGGAGTTGGAGGTAGGAGAATCACTTGAACCTGGAAGGCGGAGGTTGCAGTGAGCCACGATCATGCCATCACACTCCAGCCTGGGCGACAAGAGCAAAACTCTGTCAGAAAAGGAAAGGGAAGGGAAG
The DNA here is from genome assembly GCF_029281585.2 of Gorilla gorilla gorilla. Taxonomy (NCBI): domain Eukaryota; kingdom Metazoa; phylum Chordata; class Mammalia; order Primates; family Hominidae; genus Gorilla; species Gorilla gorilla. The sequence goes on along the minus strand of NC_073228.2, from coordinate 120,715,609 downwards.
GGGAACGGGAAGGGAAAGGGGAAGGGCAAAGGGAAGGGGAGAGAAAAGAAAAGACAGGACAAGAAAAGCACTAAAATGGGCAACCAGCAGCCCTCAGGGCTGCTCTGTCTATGGAGTAGCCATTCTTTTATTTCTTTACTTTCCTAATAAACTTGCTTTCACTTTACTCTATGGACTTTCCTTGAATTCTTGTACGAGATCTAAGAACAAGTGCAGCATGTCAAAGTGCCATATTCTGGGGTATATTTCTGAGCTCCAACATTATCAACTCAAGAATATCTGCATTTCTAAATTTCCTCCGGCTGAGAAGATTTTATCCATGAACGAAGCATACATTTAAATATAAAAGTAATTTAGAAAACAGGTACATATATTCAACTTCGTACCATCTCATTCCCCAATCTATCAACAATTTCTCAATGATTAGATAGGAAAAGATGATGAAGCCATAGATTGTTCACTGAAAAATCAATACACAAAAAGCAGATTAATAGGAGAAATGGCACACAAATTTATTAACGTGCATGAGAAAAACCAGAGTGGTTACCCGAAGCCCCCAAAGGGATACAGAAGCTTACATACCATCTTGAGGTTACATAAAGAATGGGAACTCAGAGCATGGCCCAAAACAGGTTATGATGGTAAATCAGATTATAGTGGCAAGACAGATACGGGAGGTGGAGAAGAGGAGGCCTGGCTAGCAAAAGTGGTCTTGTTATACAGATGAAACCTCACAGGTAGCAGCCTTTAGAGAGAATAGATGGCAAATGTTTCTTTCAGACCTTTAAGGGTCAGACTTTCAGTTAGTCTTTCCTAGATCCAGACAAGGGAGGCCCTTGCAGAAAGCCTGGAAGCATCACTGCAGATTCTCTACAGACGCAAATCTCCCCCACAAAAGACAGCTTTGCAGGCTCTCTGAACAGCCATCTCAAAATATGTCAGAGAAGTTTATTTTGGGGTAAACCGTTTTTGTTTCCTTCAAAGCCATATTAAAAGAAAAAAGAAAAGAAAAAAAGGATGGAATAAATAAAGAGAGAAATGGAGGGATGATGGAAGAAAAAGAAAATAAGTTAGTTTGAGGCCCCCTGTGAAACCTAGTTATGATCCATTCATCCTTTCCCTTTATGGGGTCAATCTCCAAAGTGGCTTGTGTTCAAAATAACTCGTGTATACACAGTGGGTTTTCAAGAACAGGAAAGGAGTACTATAGTTGTCCCTATCAAGAAAACAATTCTTCACATCTTCCACCCATCACAAGCCTGCTCAGAAATGTTTTCCTTTCATGGATGCAAATGAAGAGATGGGAAGAAAAAGGTTGGAGAAGAGCAATAATAGTAGGAAAGGGCTAGCTGCATCAATGTTAACCATAAAAAGGTATATGTAATTCAGAGACATGGAGATAACTGTCTGTCTCCATCCTCCACATATCCCCATATGTATACCCTAGTGTCTAAGTTCTATCATTAGAAATTCCTCTGTCTCGTAAACCTTTCTCAGTGAAAGATTTCTTAATGTGCTCCTTCCTTTTTAAAACAGATTTATTGAGGTATAATTGACACATTTTTAAAACTATACCTATTTATGTGTACAATCTGGTAAGTTTTGACATAGGTATACATCTGTGAAACTATCACTACAATTAAGAGAATGAACATATCCATCACTCCAAAAAGTTTCCTCCTGCCCTTTTGAAATTCCTCCCCGCCCCCGAAAGTAATTTACATTTCTATAAAGACATTGTCAGTGCTGTTCTGGCTGTTCTAGATCCTTTGCATTTTTATATGAATTTTAAATCAGTTTGTCAGCTCCTACAAAGAAGACTGTTGGGATTTTGACTGGCATTGCATTGAATCAATAGATTAATCTGCGGAGATTAACATTTTAACAATGTTGATTCTTCCATCTCATGAACATGATAGAGCTCTCCATTATGTGGGTCTTCCTTAATTTCTCTTAGAAATGCTTTGTGGCATCCTGGGTTTGGGTCTTGTACATATTTTGTCAGATTTATCCCTGAGTATTTCATGCTTTGATGCTAGTGTAAATGGTATTCTTTATTTCAATTTCTGGATATTCACTACTACTGTGTAGAAATATGATTGATTTTGTATATCGGTCTTGTATCTTGCAATCTTGCTGGACTCATTTTTCTGTTGTAGTTCGTTTCTGAGACAGGGTCTAGTTCTGTTATGCAGGCTGGAGTGCAGTGGTATGATCACAGCCCACTGCAACCTCGAACACCTGGGTTCAAGCAATCCTCTCGGCTCAAGCTGGAGCTGGCACCACAGAAGTGAGCCACCACACCCAGCCTTTGAACTCACTTATTAGCTTTAGTCATTTTTTAATACATTCCATCAGATTATCAAGTTGTCTGAGAAACAAAACAGTTTTATTTGTTTCTTTGCCATCTAGATACCTTTTACTTCTTTTTCTAGTCTGAGTGCACTAGTACGCACAGGTCCATTCTCACAGGTTCTATCCACATTGGACCAGAGGCTGAAGTGGCCATTCTTGTTTTGTTAGTGATTTCAGAGGTAAATTATCTTTCATCATTAAGCACGATATTAGCTGCAGACTAGCTCATACATTCTTGTTTTCATCTCTAGAATTTCAATTTAGAATTTTTTATGACAACTTTTGAACATAGGGAACATAGCTATAATAACTGTTTTACATTTATTTATTTTTTATTTATTTGTTTGTTTTATAGATGACCTTTATTAGGTTTAGGAATTTTGCTTCTTTTAGTTTGCTGAGAGTATTTTTCAGGAATAGATAGTGGATTTAGTAAATTGTCTTTTCTGTATTAAGATTATCATATGATTTTTCATTTTTAGTTTGATATAATGTTCAATTACATTTATTTTTAAATATTGAACCAATTTTGCATTCTTGGGATAAGCCCTACTGGACATAATATATTACCCTTTTGACAGATTGTATTTGATTTCTTAAAATTTTATTTATAATTTTTGTATCTATAATTATGAAGGACATAATTTTGTACTTTTCTTATGACGCCTTCATTTTATTTAATATCAGGGTAATAACAGTCTCATACAATGAGTTAGGGAGTATATTAGTCAGAGTTTAATGAGAGACAAATAAATTTGAACAGGAAAGTTTAACACAAAGAATAATTAATGGCCCAGTGGGCTGACTCATGCCAGTAATCCCAGCACACTGGGAGGCCGCCGAGGCGGGCAGATAACATGAAGCCAGGAGTTCAAAACCATCCTGGCCGATATAGTAAAACCCCATCTCTACTAAAAATACAACCAACCGACCAACCGGGCATGGTGGTGCACTCCTGCTATTCAGGAGGCTGAGATGGGAGGATCGCTTGAGCCTGGGAGGCAGAGGTTTCAGTGAGCTGAAATCACGGCACTGCACTCCAGCCTGGGTGACAGATTAAGGCGAACAAGTCAAAAAAAAAAAAAGGAAATGCAGAACTGTTTCCTATAAGGATTCACAACTACTGCGGAGCTAAGATCCAGACCTTGTTAGACAGGGCATGGTTGTGGTTTACCAACGGCAGAAAAGCCACTGTGGTACCATGCCAACAAAAGTTGATAGAAATCTACCATCCAAGGCTAGGCACGGTGGTTCAGGTCTGTAATCCCAGCAGTTTGGGAGGCTGAGAGGTTATGATGGCTTAAGCCTGTGAGTTCCAGACCAGCCTGGGCAACACAGTGAGACCTCATTTCTACAAAAAATAAAAAAATTAGCTGGTGTACGCCTGGTGGTGCACGCCTTTAATGCCAGCTATTTAAGAGGCTGAGATGGGAGGATAGCTTGAGTTCAGGAGGTTGAGGCTGCAGTGAGCCTAGATTTTGCCACTGCACTCCAGCCTAGGTGACAAAGAGAGACTCTGTTTCAAAAAAAGAAAAAGGAAAGAAAAGAAATCTACCATCCAAAACTTGCTAAAAATCTCCTTTCCAGGTTGTTAGGGAAAGCTGTTGACGGGGAGCTGTCTTGGTAGAGGTAGTCCCCTATAAAACTGCTGAGGGGGAGTTGGAAGAAGCTGCTGGCACCCGAGTGCTGTTGACAGCTACGCACTGCAGAAGCCAGATACACCATTAGAGAAGCTGGCCACACTTCAGGAGGTCACTGCAGGAGGCTCCATCTACACTGCAGAAGGTGGGCACTGGGGAAGCTATGCACCCTGCAGGAGCCAGATGCTTTAAATTGTTTCACAACTCACCGATGTTTGGCTCTTTTTAAAAAATTATTTTTTCCCTGTTTCATTTTCAATAGTCTTTATCGTTATTTGTTCAAATACACCAATATTTCCCTCTGCAATATTTATCTTCCATTAATCTGATTCAGTATATTTTTGATCTCATACATTCTAGTTTTCATCTCTAGAATTTCAATTTAGAATTTTTTTATGACAACTTTTGAACATAGGGAACATAGCTATAATAACTGTTTTATATATTTTATATATATATATATATATATATATTTATTTATTTATTTATTTTTGAGACAGAGTTGCTCTATTGCCCAGGCTGGAGTGCAATGGCACGATCTCAGCTCATTGCAACCTCTGCCCTCCAGGTTCAAGCGATTCTCCTGCCTCACCCTCCCAAGTAGCTGGGTTTACAGGTGCACCACCATACCCAGCTAATTTTTGTATTTTTAGTAGAGATGTGGTTTCACCATATTGGCCAGGCTGGTCCCGAACTCCTGACCTCGTGATCTGCCCTCCTTGGACACACAAAGTGTTGGGATTACAGGCGTGAGCCACCGCACCTGGCTATAATAACTGTTTTAATGCCCTTATCTATTAAGTCTATCATCTGTGTCATGTCTGAGTCAGTTTTGATTTATTGATTTTTTTTTTCTTCATTATTGGCTCTAGTTTTCTGTTTCTTTGCTTGGCTGGTGACTTTTTTCTTTTTTGAGACGGAGTTTCACTCTTGTCACCCAGGCTGGACTGCAGTGGCGTGTTCTCGGCTCACTGCAACCTCTGCCTCCCAGGTTCAAGTGATTCTCCTGCCTCAGCCTCCCAAGTAGCTGGGATTGCAGACACACACCACCATGCCTGGCTAATTTTTGTATTTTTAGTAGAGACGGGGTTTCACCATGTTGGCCAGGCTGGTCTCGAACTCCTGACCTCAGGTGATCTGCCTGCCTCAGCCTCCCAAAGTGCTGGGATTAAAGGCATGAGCCACTGTGCCCGGCTTGGCTGGTGATTTTTTTATTGGATACCATAAATTGTAAATTTTACTCTTTTAGGTGTTAGAAAACATTTATATTCCCATAAATATTTTTGAGCTTTGTTCTGGGATTCAGTTAAAATACTTAGAAACAATTTAATCCTTTCAGGTTTTGCTTTTAAGATTTGTTGGGCAGAACCAGATAAATCAGGTCAATTTTTGCCCCACCACTAAGACAAAACTGTTCTAAATATTCAACCATGGAGCCCCATGAATTATGAGATTTTCTGCTCTGGCTGGTGGCAACAAGAATTATATGCCTTGCCCCTTGTGAGCACCAGAGGTTGTTCTCTCTAGTCCTTTCAAGATGGTCCTCTCCCTGGTGTGCACAGATTTGTACTCAGCTGAAGACTCAAGACTGACCTTAGGCAGATCTCCAGAGCTGTCTTTTTCTGTGCAGTGCTCTTTTCCCAAGTACTCTGACCTGCAAACTCTTACCTGTGCTCCCAGCTCTGTCTCTTCAAATCCCTGAGACTACCAGGCTCTATCTGCATTCCTCTGTCCTATGCCATGTCCTGTATACTCTCTAGGCCATGAGCTGGGGCAATTATGAGGTTTCTCTCATTTGTTTCCTGTCTCTAGCAGATCACTTTTCTCTGTTATTGGATGTCCAACGTCCTGCCAAATGTGGTCTGATATATTTGGCTGGGGTTTTTTTGTTTTGTTTTTTGTTGTTGTTGGTTTTTGTTTTTTTGTTTGTTTGTTTGTTTTTTTGAGACAGAGTCTTGCTCTGTTGCCCAGGCTGGAGTGCAAGCTCTGCCTCCCAGGTTCATGCCATTCTCCTGCCTCAGCCTCCCGTTGGCTGGTTTTTCAGTTGTTTCATGCAGGAGGATAAATCCCAATTCCTGTTATTCTATCTTGGTCAGAAATGCAAATCTCAATGATCCCCTTCTTGAAAAACAAATGTCTATGTGATAACATTCAAAGCCTCAATCAATCAATATTAAATATATTAAATTAAGGCATCATTGAGAGTGAGATTTTACTAAAATGAGAGCCAGAATTAAATGTCCACTAGTGTGTGGCACTGCAGGTTCAGGAAGAATGAATGCAAGTATTAAAGTAAATACCAAAGTGGGAGATGTGATAGTAGCTGTACCCTGTGCATTTCAAATCCTCTTGGCTTGAGTAGTTCCACCCTGTCTTCCACATTGCAACGGTGAAAACTGACAGTGCATTGTTTCAGGAGTGTGCTGCCAGCCTCTGACTTTCTGCCTGCCCAACGGCTTCTGTGACATTTCAGCATGGAGCACCCCCAGGAACCTACGCAGCACTCACATATGTACTGCTGAATAGAAGTAACTATGGAGGGACGTTTCCTCTTTCCCCTAGACAAACAGTTCTAAGGCAACTTTCCTAAAACTTCTCAGGAAGTTCCTCAGAATTTCATATCAGTTACATGTAGCACTAATACAGGAGACAGAAAGAAATTATTTAGGTAGATAGTGAGGGTAAGAGAGTCCCGGCAGAGCTTCCAGCTTAACGAAGAGCAGCCCCCAAAATCATTTCTTTTCTATCAAAGAGCAGCCTGAAAAAGATTTAGCTGCAGACATAGATAAGCAAGCTGGAAGCTCGCATGGGTGAATGCTGGCAGCTGTGGCAATAGAAAAGGCCTACCTGAGGCCCAGGCATGTTCAACATGGAGGTTCCATCTTCCCTTTTTTTTTTTTTTTTTTGAGATGGAGCTTTGCTGTTGATGCCCAGGCTGGAGTACAACGGCACTATCTCGGTTCACTGCAATCTCCGCCTCCCAGGTTCAAATGATTCTCCTGCCTCAGCCTCCCAAGTAGCTGGGATTACAGGTGCCCACCACCACGCCTGGCTATTTTTTGTATTTTTTTTTTTAGTAGAGACGGGGTTTCGCCATGTTGGCCAGGCTGGTCTCGAACTCCTGACCTCAGGTGACCCACCTGCCTTGGCTTCACAAAGTGCTGGGATTACAGACGTGAATCACTGTGCCTAGCCCCATCTTCCCTTTTCTTTGCCACCATGTGTACAGTAAAGGAACAGACAACATGGTACCAGCCAGGTAGAAAACCCATATGCATAATAAAAGATTAGAGTGGGGTGGCCAGCTTCTTCACACACTATGCAAAGGGGACATCTACTCCTAACCAGTTCTTCACGCACTATGCAAATGGTACATCTGGTCTAACAATCTTTCCTGCCCTGTGGAAATCAGACACCGCCTCCTCAAGCTCATTTATAAAACCTCCTGCTCTTCGCCATGGACCGGAAGACCTGCTCAGGACCCCTCTCTCTGCAGCAGAGAGCTTCTCTCTTTCTTTCACCTGTGAAACCTCTACTCTTAACTTCACTCCTGGTATGTGGGAAAATAAACCTCGTGTATTACCTCAGACAAATGACGCTGCTTCAACAGTAGCCAATTTAGGAACACATGATTTTCTGTGTTCTATACTGGCTTTCTCTCCTTTCCTGTTTTACTTCCTGTGGTGGATTGGTCTCAATTCTTTACTTTGTTTCTATAGAATTGTATATCCACACCAATCCCGCTCCTCAGAGCAGGAAGACTATACTTTCCCACGCTTGATTTTCAACTAGGACACCATGATTCCATTTGGTCAGTGGGATATTAGCACACATGACACAAACAGAAATTTGAAAGGTGCTTTCTTGTGCTTCAGCCATTCTCATAAGAAAAAAACATACCCCACTTAACTGCTATCCTTTCAACCCGGGACCCAGAATAAGACATACAGAGCAGAATTGCCCCCAGTGGATCCAAAGAAGTGAAAGTGAGAAATAAATGCTAGTTGGCCAGGTGCAGTGGCTCACACCTGTAATCCCAGTATTTTGGGAGGCCAAGGGGGGTGGATCATGAGGTCAGGAGTTCAAGACCAGCCTGACCAACATGGTGAAACCCCATCTCTAGTAAAAATACAAAAATTAGCTGGGCGTGGTGGTGGGTGCCTGTAATCCCAACTACTTGGGAGGCTGAGGCAGGAGAATCGCTTGAACCCAGGAGGCAGAGGTTGCAGTGAGCCGAGATCGCACCAGTGCACTCTAGCCTGGGTGACAGAGTGAGACTCCGTCTCAAAAAAAAAAAGAAAAAAAAAAGAGAAATAAATGCTAGTTGCTGCATGCCACTGAAAATCTGCAGTTGTCTGTAAATGTTACAAAATTTGGGTGATATAGTAAATGGTACGTACAAGTAGGGTGTTGATAAAACAAAACCTGAACTGTATGGCATTGGTTTTAAGATGTAGTAGAAGGCAGCAAAGATGCTGTTATAGTTCACATGTCTGGTGACAATAGTGCCTGGGCAACTTCAGTAATCACAGCCTGACCAGACCAAGGCAGCTAAGTCCTCGAAACCTCAGGGGTGAGGCTCTGCGCTAATCCAACAAACGAACAACTTAGATCAGTCACAGAACTGGTTAAAAATAAAGAAAATCTAGAATGGGAGTGAAGGAGCAGAGACTGTAGTTGTTTCACTTATGTTAAACTTCTGCAGATATTGTGGCCAACCACCAATTGAAGAGGACATAATGTACTCTCTGAGTACATCTGAGAAAATGGACTGCATTGCATGCCTCTTGTGCATCACTTTAAATCCTCTTGGCCTTATTCCAGCCATTAGTATAGCAACTAGTTCTGCACAGGCTTTGAGCAACTTTGTGCTCTATTTTGACAGCACCTCACCTTGGCCTACACATGCACTTTTGGCTTCTGACCTTAGCACTTCTCTGTTGTCATCATGTGACACTCTAGTGGTTACTCTCTTGACACTCATATGTAATCAACCCAGAGTGCAGAGGAGTTAATGCCCCAGACGACCACCCTTGGCTAGCTAAGAAGAGGATCCTACTTAGACGATCCTGTGTGATTGCACCATACGCTGCTGTAGCAATGATTAAATTGCCTTTAGATTGGCTTTCACTGCTTAATTCCCTCAACCCTCACTCCCACGCCTAAGATCACATTCTAAGTAAGTTATCCACACATAGTCTTTATCTGAGGCTCTGCTTTGGAGAAGACACAGACTAAGACTATTTCACAGTTTATTTAAGAATAGGTAATACTAGGGGCCAGAGTATCAAAGCCCCTGACAAGTATGCAAATTCATTCATTCATTCATTCATTTAGTCATTCAACAAATATTTATTGAAGGGCTACTTTGTCACTGGCATAGTAGTAAACAGACTGCTTTTGTCAAACTTAAATTCTAGTAAGAGAAGACAGACAATAAATAAGTACATATATCTTATCCAAATAGTGAATGCTAAGAAGAAAAATAAAGCAAAATAAAAGAAAGAGGGAGAGATGAGAGACTGTGGCCAAGGTTGGGCGCAGTGGCTTACGCCTGTAATCCCAGCACTTTGGGAGGCCGAGGCGGGTGGATTGCCTGAGGTCGGGAGTTTGAAACCAGCCTGACCAACATGGAGAAACCCCGTATCTACTAAAAATACAAAATTAGCCAGGCCTGGTGGCACATGCCTATAATCCCAGCTACTTGGGAGGCTGAGGCAGGAGAATCGCTTGAACCTGGGAGGCAGAGGTTGCGGTGAGCCAAGATAGTGCCACTGTACTCCAGCCTGGGCAACAAGAGTGAAACTCTGTCTTAAAAAGAGAAAAAAAAAAAAACAAGTGGGTCCAAAGGCCCTCTTTTATAAGGTCATATTTGAGCAGAAAAGTGAGTAAAGTGAGAAAACTTGTCATGAATAAATACAGGTAAAAAGCATTCCAAGAAGAGGGACTGTAAGTGAAAGGTCTCCACAAATGTGGCATGTTCTGGAAGCAGGAAGAAAACCAGTGGGACTGACTGGAGGAGACAAGTTGAAGGAGAGGCTGGAAGGAGAGAAGATAAGAAAGACAGTACAGGGCCTTAATGCGTGGATGCATGGCACCTTGTGGGCTGTTATGTGATGGAAGCGTTCAGAGTACAGGAGCGCTATTCAGAAGGCTGCTATGTGCAGGGCAATAAAAGAGGAAGCAATACGGAGGTCATGGCAATAAGGCATGGAAGAGGATGAGGATAGAGACTTGTTCTGAAGCAGTAGTGCGGAGCTGGTAAGAGGTAGCTGAATTCTAAAAACTTTTCAAAGGTGGAACAGTACTAGATTTCCTAGAATTGGATGTGGGGTGTGAGAGAAAGGGAGCAATAATGAAATCTCTCTCCCTTTCATTGCATTGGATAGTTTTTGTCCAATGCAACTTGAAAAATGGGGTTGATTTTTAGGAAGCTGCGCAATTTCATTGCATAAACTTAGATGGGCAAGGGGATGAGGGGCCTTCTCAACCTGTGCACAGGGGCTTCTCTGGTCTAGCTTTTCCTTTCAGCTGTTGGCTTGCCCCTCTCTCATCCACACGATAAATTCAGGAGTTGGAGAAAAGCTGCTGGGGCTATCTAAGGCCCTTTTTTCTAGATGCCCACAAATAGCCTCATATAGTGCACCTTTGAGAGGATAGCCTGGGTAGGCTTTGCCTTTGGATATCCAAACATCCCCAACAGTACTCAAACCTTTCATCTCCCCTTTTTTGGACTCTAACAATGGGGCAGAGCTTAGGCTCCTTTCTGAGATCCACCATAGTTGTACTTTCCTTCTTTGCTTTCTGATTTACTTCCTTCACTTTCCCATCCTTATGACAGTCACAAGAATTTTCAGCTAATCTGAAATCTATTTTTTATAGCATAAACTTTATATACTGAGTGTTTCAAAGTTTCTAAAACATGTTCTTGCAGCTTAAAAACTGTATTATGTTTTCCCTTAGGCAATGAGCACCAATGACTAAATTGGGGAAGAGGAACTCAAGGGAGAAGGCAGCTCAGAATCAAAGGTACTTGGAGTTTGAAGGGGAAAACTTGGTCTCTTAGAATATTATTTTATTATAAATAGCAATCATGACCAGGCACGGTGGCTCACGCCTGTAATCCTAGCACTTTGGGAGGCCAAGGCAGGTGGGTCACCTGAGGTCAGGAGTTCGAAACCAGCCTGGCCAACATGGTGAAACTCCATCTCTACTAAAAATACAAAAATTAGCCGTGAGTGGTGGTGGGCACCTGCGATCCCAGCTACTCAGGAGGCTGAGGCAGGAGAATTGCTTGAACCCAGGAGGCGGAGGTTGCAGTGAGCTGAGATTATTCCACTGCACTCCAGCCTGGGCAAAAGAGCAAGACTCCATCTCAAGATAAGTAAATAAATAAATAGCAATCATGTTTATGTTCTCCCATGAGGGTAGAACTAACAGGAAAAATAAACTTAGATAGAGATATGATTGAGAAGTCTTCAAATATTAAATAGCTCATGGATTTTAAAAACATGAATGTCTATTTTGTATAGCTATTTCATATTCATATATAGTCAAATTTAAATCAAAAACTCATAATTTAGCATATAGGAAATTAAAGAAGGAAAGATCTATGATTGATCTATCAGCAGAATTTGATACATTTGATCACTTTCTTCTCTTGGCATTAAGAACTACAAACTCTTACTACATCATTTCTTTTCCTTCTCAGTCTTCTAATTAATTAATTTTTTTTTTTTGAGATGGAGTCTTGCTCTGTTGCCCAAGCTGGAGTGCAGTGGAGCGATCTTGGCTCACTGCAACCTCCACCTCCCAGGTTCAAGCAATTTTCCTGCCTCAGCCTCCCAAGTAGCTGGGATTACAGGCATGTGCCACCACACCCAGCTAATTTTGTATTTTTAGTAGAGACAGGGTTTCTCCATGTTGATCAGGCTGATCTTGATCTCCCAACCTCAGATGATCCACCCGCCTCTGCCTCCCAAATGCTGGGATTACAGGTGTGAGTCACAGCACCTGGCTTTCCTTCTCAGTCTTCTTTGCTGATTTTTCCCCTCCTCCAAATCTCCTAGCATTGAAGTGCCTGAAGGCTCAGTTTTGGGTCATCTTTTTCATTTGCACTCCCTAAGAGACATGAACCACTCTTATGACTTTAAATGCAACATATAAGCTGACATTTTCAGAATTGGCCTTTCTCTTGGACTGAAAACTCATGTATGCAAATGCTCTCTCAACATCTCCACTTGAATATCTAACAGATCATTCAAACCTTGCATTTCTAAAACTGAATTTTTTATATCCCTCCACCAATGTTATTCTGCTCACAGCTTTTCCCAGCCCAGCTGATGGCAACTCCATTCTTCCAACTGCTCAGGGCAAAGGGCATCTCTCTTTTTCTCAGGTTTGACCTCTAATCCATCAGAATTTTCTTTTTGCTCTTATGCCAGGCATGTTTTGACCTTGGACCTGTTTTCACTGTCTAGAATGCTCACCCCGCTCTTGGCTGCCCCTTCAATTCATTTAATATGCTACATAATTTATTTGCTGATTTTGATATTTATCATCTCCTTCTTTCCCAAATCCTCTGCCAAACCCATCCCTGACTAGAATACAACTTCCACTAAAGGGTGGATTTGTTTTTCTCTGTTTTGTTCTTTGATGCATCCCTAGAACCCAAAACAATACCTGGCACATGTTAAAGGCTCAATACATATGTTTAAATGAAAGAATAATAGGGAGAAGGCCAAAGTGGGAACTAGATATATGGAGCATGGTGAGACAAAGAGAGGGAAATCCAAAAACAAAGTTCTCCACTTTGCTAAATGCTTGGTAGGAGCTTCATGTAACAAGCATATAATAAGCTGGATTAAAAGAGGAGTGTCCACTGAAGTAGCCAGGGTCCCATAAATTGGGGGTCCCCAACCCCTGGGGGAAAGGAAGTGGGCTGCACAGCAGGAGGTGAGTGGCAGGTGGGTGAGCATTACTACCTGAGCCCTGCCTCCCATCAGATCAGCGACGGCATTACATTCTCATAGAAGCAGGAACCGAATTGAGAATTGTGCATGCAAGAGATCTAGGCTGTGTGCTCCTTATGAGAGCCTAACTAATGCCTGATGATCTGAGGTAGGACAGTCTCATCCCAAAATCATCCCCTACAACCCCTCTGTCTGTGGAAAACTTGTCTTCCACTAAACTGGTCCCTCGTACCAAAAAGGTTAGGGACTGCTGCCACAGAGCAAAGAAAGATAGATGAAAGAAGAATGAGAAAAAAACACAAATACAAAAGCCAACAGAGAGAGAATTTGGAAAGCATAGTTTTAGAGAATTCTGAGTATAAAGATTCTCCGTAACACACATACCTCATCCGTGAGCACTGATAGCCATAGGCACTGATGAACACGCCCAGGATCAGAAATTTGGCCTCATGGGGCTGGGCGTGGTGGCTTATGCCTATAATCCCAGCACTTTGGGAGGCCAAGGTGGGCAGATCACAGAGTCAGGAGTTCAAGACCAGCCTGACCAACATGATGAAACCCCACCTCTACTAAAAATACAAAAATTAGCAGGGTGTGGTGGTGCGTGCCTGTAATCCCAGCTACTCGGGAGGCCAAGGCAGGAGAATCGCTCGAATCCGGGAGGTGAAGCTTGCAATGAGCCAAGATCACACCACTGCATTCCAGCCTGGGTGACAGAGCAAGACTGTCTCAAAAAGAAAAGAAATTTGGCCTCATGGAAATAGTAGAGGGAGATAATGGTTGGTTTTATGCACCAGCAGTGCAACTGGTATGTTTTAAAACAAATGTTAAAGTAATATATATCTGAGGTTATAAATGCCACCAATTTATCTTATATTTGCAGATCTGGGGTGATAAATTAGATTTTGCCATTTCAATATTCTATGAGGTTAATTAGATGAGTCAGTTGTGAAAACCTATCTGCCTCTGGTGTTAAACGAAACTAATGGTGTTTAGGCTGTATGAGGTGTAGCACTGCTGAAAAAAAGATCAATATAGAAACAGTTCTAACCACACAGCATGAACAAAACCTCCCAAAGCAATCTGTTCTAATACCACAATGGTGGATGCAGGTATTCACTCTCCACGGAACACTTTTAATACCTCTATCAAATTGACACATGAAATTATATATATGTCAACTCCATTATGTAGCTGAGATCTAGAGATCTAGTAGAATAGGGATGAAGAGAGTAGCAACACTTAGGTAAAATAATTACACTTCTGACTTTTAATATAAAGAAGTCAGGTGTTGGATTAGAAAGAAGATTACCATTTATAGGACAAAAGAATCTTTTTCTTAATAAGGAATAAGGTAGCACACATAATGTAGCAGAACTATCTCTGAATTGGGAATTAGAGGACATGTTCTAATCCTCAATCCACCACTTATAAACTGTCATTGGGGAAGCTTCTGAGTCTGTTGGAACCTCATTCCCTCCTTTGTAAGATTAAGTTTTGTTTTTTTTTTTTTTTTTTTTTGAGACAGAGTCTTACTCTGTTGCCCAGGCTGGAGTACAGTGGCACTATCAGCGCAACCTCCACCTCCTGGGATCAAGCCATTCTCCTGCCTCAGCCTCACGAGTAGCTGGCATTACAGGCACCCGCCACCATGCCCGGCTAATTGTTTTTTTGTATTTTTAATAGAGACAGGGTTTCACCATGTTGTCCAGGCTGGTCTTGAACTCCTGACCTCATGATCCACCAGCCTCGGCCTCCCAAAGTGCTGGGATTACAGACGTAAGCCACAGTGCCCGCCCAAGATTAAGATGATTATACCTGCCTTGTATATTTCATATTGTGCTGTTGTAATCAAGTGAGATGTGTACAAGCATGTTTAGGAAACTATAAATGATAATTGATATTTTTATATTTTGCAATACATTCCCTATCTACTATTACATTTCATTATAAACCAATGAATATATGTTATTATTCAAGTTATTATTTTATATAATCCTTTACATTGTAAACATTAGCCATGGCATGATTCAATATATCACATGTGATTGGCAAATACGTTTCGCAATGCATGAAATACAGTCATTTAAGCTGCACTTAAAGGAAACCACGTTTTGAGGCATCGCTTTTTTTTTCTTTCAAAGAAGAGGTCCAAAATGGCCTTAGAATACACACTAAGCCAGAAATAAATAGAGGTAGGACACTAATAAAATTGTTTCAGATTTGCACTTCATGGAATCTAATGTCACCTAGTGAAATCATAGGTAGTGAATATATTTTCTCTAGCTATCTACATTGTTATAAAGACACAGTGAAATATATCTTTATCTTGTTTGATAGCACTTGGTAAACACCATTCACTTAACAGACGTTATAAATTACTCACTTCCACATAGCAAAAAAGAAAGTCAGCCTTTACAACTATGAAGTAATCAAAAGGCTGTATTTTAAAACTTGCAGGCCATAGTCATAAAATGTTATTTAACTGAGGATTTTATGGTACGCTCATGAACAAGTAAATCACAATCTTCAGTGTTTATCTCTGATAACTTTTGGTTTCACAACCCGTCACCCAGGAATGAAATGCTATAATTAACCCTCAATACACAGATTCCCAAACAGTCCACAGATCATGAAAATGGTCATAGATTCTCCATTTTTTTTTTGGTGTCACCGAGAGGACACTTTTTAACTTCCCTTCCTTGATTGAATATCAGATTCAATATCTTTTTTTTTTTTCTTTTTTTTTTTGAGACGGAGTCTCGCTGTCGCCCAGGCTGGAGTGCAGTGGCGCGATCTCGGCTCACTGCAGGCTCCGCCCCCCGAGGTTCACGCCATTCTCCTGCCTCAGTCTCCGGAGTAGCTGGGACTACAGGCGCCCCGCCACCTCGCCCGGCTAATTTTTTGTATTTTTAGTAGAGACGGGGTTTCACCCTGTTAGCCAGGATGGTCTCGATCTCTTGACCTAGTGATCCGCCCGCCTCGGCCTCCCAAAGTGCTGTGATTACAGGTGTGAGCCACCGCGCCCGGACAGATTCAATCTCTTAAACAGGGTTGAAGGAAAGACACTTTCTGAAATACTATCGATGTTAAAGTAAAACTCGTTTATAAAGAAAAAATATTTTTCAAAAAAATCTGTCAAAAGTTATTGATGGAGTCAAAGCATAGGTAAATCTTTTTTTTTTTTTTTTTTTTTTTTTCTGAGACGGAGTTTCGCTCGTCTCCTGTTGCCCAGGCTGTAGTGCAATGGCATGATCTCGGCTCACTGATACCTCCGCCTCCTGGGGTCAAGCGATTGTCCTGCCTCAGCCCTCTAAGCAACTGAGATTACAGCATGCGCCACCATCCCCGGGTAATTTTTTGTAATTAGTAGAGAGGGAATTTCACCATGTTGGTCAGACCGGTCTCAAACTCCTGACATCAGGTGATCCACGAAAAGTGCTGGGATTATAGGTGTGCACCACTGCACCCAGCCAAAGCATAGGTAAATCTTAATCTACTTAGTGTTCTGATATTATTAAATAAATAAAAATAAGCAAGTTATCTAAGGAATATTAAAACAGGGGTTGGCGGCCGGGCGCGGTGGCTCACGCCTGTAATCCCAGCACTTTGGGAGGCCGAGGCGGGCGGATCACGAGGTCAGGAGATCGAGACCATCCTGGCTAACACGGTGAAACCCCGTTTCTACTAAAAATACAAAAAATTAGCCGGGCGTGGTAGTGGGCGCCTGTAGTCCCAGCTACTCGGGAGGCTGAGGCAGGAGAATGGCGTGAACCCGGGAGGTGGAGCTTGCAGTGAGCCGAGATCGCGCCACTGCACTTCAGCCTGGGCGACAAAGCAAGACTCCGTCTCAAAAAAAAAAAAAAAAAAAAAACAGGGGTTGGCAAACTTTTTCTTTTTCTTTTTCTTTTTTTTTTGAGACCGAGTTCACTCTTGTTGCCCAGGCTGGAGTGCAATGGCAGGATCTCGGCTCACTGCAACCTCTGCCTCCCGGGTTCAAGCGCTTCTCCTGTCTCATCCTCCTCCTCCCGAGTAGCTGGGATTACAGGCGTGCACCACCATGCCCGGCTAATTTTGTATTTTTAGTAGAGACAGGGTTTCTCTATATTGGTCAGGCTGGTCTCGAACTCCCGACCTCAGGTGATCCTCCTGCCTCGGCCTCCCAAAGTGCTGGGATTACAGGCGTGAGCCACCACACCCGGCTGGTGAACTTTTTCATAAAGGACCAGATAGTAGAAGTATAGGCTTTGTGGGCCATATAGTCTCTGTCACAACTATTCAACTCTGCCATAATAGCTTAAAAGTAGCCATAGATAATACAAAACTAAATGAACACAGCCATGTTCCAGTAAACCTTTATCTATGGACACTGAAATTTGAATGTCATATACTTACCATGTGTCATAGAACGTTTTTGTTTTGCTTTTTGTCTACTTTTTGAATGCATAAAAGCCGTTTTTAGCTCATTGGCTATACAAAAACAGGTGGTATGCAAGATTTGGCTTGAGGACTATAGTTTGCTGGCACTGTTCTAAGCTATCATTGACAGTATTCACTCAATAAAGGTTATTTTTCTTGGGGCCCCTGAGTCTCTCTCTATTTTATTTAATTTTTGGAAGATAAGAAAATAAAATCTCTGTTTTACCACTATTATAATAAGCTCTGATTATGGAATTATCACAGAAGCTGACTTAACCTGACTGCTGAAAGTAAGTAAAGACTACAGAATACAGAAAAATCCCAAAACCCCAAAAACCTCTCCATATTTTCCTTACATAGTTACATCCTCCCACTTCTAACACTGATACGTTCTGTCTAACTGTAGTGGGCATGGTGGCGGGTGCCTGTAATTCCAGCTACTCAGGAGGCTGGGGCAGCCTCTAATCCCTAGCAAGCACTAATACGTTCTGTCTCATTGTACTGTTTTCTTTCTTTCTTTCTTTCTTTTTTTTTGTTTTTTGAGATGGAGTTTTGCTTTGTGCTCTTGTTGCCCAGACTGGAATGCAATGGCGTGATCTCGGCTCACTGCAATCTCCACCTCCCAGAATCAAATGATTCTCCTGCCTCAGCCTCCCACATAGCTGGGATTACAGGTGCCCACCACCATGACCAGCTAATTTTTGTGTTTTTAGTAGGGATGGGGTTTTACCACGTTGGCCAGGCTGGTCTCAAACTCCTGATCTCGTGAACTGCCCACCTTAGCCTCTCAAAGTGCTGGGATTACAAATGTGAGCCACTGCACCTGGCCGTTTACTTTTTGAGAATGTCACATAAATGAAATTACTCAGTATGTAGCCTTTTAAGATTGGCTTTTTTTCACTAAGCACAATGCCTCTGAAATTCACCCACGTTGTTGTGTGCATTCATTTTCTTTTCCTTTTCATTTTAGAGATATATATAAATGTATCACGATTTATTTATCCATTCACTCATTGAAGAACATTTGGGTTGTTTCCAGTTATTGCTGATTACAAACAATACCTCCATAAATATTCATGTACATGTATTTGAGTAAATATAAGTTTTCGGTTAACTTGGGCAGTTACCTAAGAGTGGGATTGCTGGGTCATATTGTAAGTTTAACTTAATAAGGAATTACTAAACAGTTTTCCAGAGTACCTGTACCATTTTGTATTCCAGTTTCTCCACAACCTCAGTGCACTTGATATTGTCGGGTTTTATTCATTTTATTTTAGTCTTTGTAACAGATATGCCATGATTTAATATGCATTTCCCTCCCTGATGGCCAGTGATGTTAAATATCTTTTCATATGCTTATTTACCATCCACATTTTTTTCTTTCACAAAATGTCTGTTCAATTCTTGGGCCCACTTTTAATTTTGTTTGTTTGTTTTGTTTTGTTTTAAGCAGGGTCTTACTCTGTCACCCAGGAAGGAGTGCGATGGTGCAATCAGGGCTCAGTGCAGCCTTGACCTCCTGGGATCATGTGATCCTCCCACCTCAGCCTCCTGAGTAGGTAGGACTACAGGTGCACACCACCACACCCTGCAATTTTTTGTACAGACAGGGTTTCACCACATTGCTCAGGCTGGTCTTGAACTCCTATGCTCAAGCCATCCACCCACCTCAGCCTCCCAAAGTGCTGGGATTACAGGCATGAGCCACTGCACCTGGCCTTGTTTTCTTACTGTTGAGTTTTGAGAGTTCTTTATATATTCTTGACAAAAGCCATTTATTGGATATGTAATTTGCAAATATTTTCTCCCAGTCTGTAACTTGTCTTTTTATTCTTTTAACACTTTTTCTCAGAGCAAAGGTTTTTAATTTTTATGAATCCTAATTTGTCAGCTTTTTAAATGGATCTGTGTTTGGTATCATGTATAAGAGCGCTTTGCCTAAGCCCAGGACATAGGATTTCTCATAACTTCTTTCAAAAGTTATATTGATTTATGTTTTACACTTATTAGATGTATTATCTATTTTGAGTTAATTTTTGAATTATATATGAGTTTTAGATCTAAGGTCTTTCTTTCGTATGGATGTCCCACACCAAAAGACCATGCTTTTTCCAATGATATTCCTTCACATCTTTGTCAAGGACAAATAAGCAATGTTCATGTGTGTGTGTCTATTTCTAAATTCTCTATTCTGTTTAATTGGCCTATTCCTTCATAAATACTACATTGTCTTTATGCTGAATCTCTAGAATAAGTCTTAAAATTGGGTAGTATGATTTTTTCAACTACAGTTCTCTGAGACTTTGCTCTTTTTCTGTGTTTAATAATATTTTTATCTGTTCAGATTGAAGAATTGTATCTATCTTCAAGTTCACTTTCTCTGTCATCTCTATTCTGCTATTGTGCCATCAGGTAAGTTTTCAATTTTGGTTAATGTATTTTTAGTTCTAAAATCTTTATTTGGTTCTTATTTCTGTCTTCTATTTAATTGCTTAGGCTTTCTACATTTTCATTCTTTTTGAGGCTATTTGCCCTTACTTGTTGGAACACTTTTATAATAGCTGCTTCAAAGTCTGTGTTAGAAAATTCCAACATCTGTGTTATCTTGGCATTGGCATCTGTTGATTGTCTTTTTCCATGTAAATTAAAATTTTCCTAGCTGTCTCTATGCCAAGTAATTTTGAATTGTATCCAGTACATTTTGACTATTATATTATGAGTTGCTAAGTTTTACTTAAATTATATGGGAAACGTTAAAAGCACTTGTTTTGTTTGGATCTGTCTCACATATCTGTTACCCAGTGGCCAGTCTGGAATCTGGCCAGAGGTCTACCTTATAATCCAGTTATCAAAATCTACAGTTTCCTGTTTAGGGTGAGATATATGCATGTGTGGCTTGGCCATGATTCCAGCAGTTCACCAACAATACTAGGGGGTCACTTTTCCAAGCTCATCCCTCTCTGAGATTTCTCCAATAGTCTGTTTCACTGCCCTTTTGGATCTTTGCAATAATAAAACTGGGGCTTTGTTTACTCTGCTCTGCATTTCTTGTGACTGTGCCATATCCAGGGTCAAGCAGCAAGAAGATAAACAGAGAAAAAAAATTAAGTTATTAGCCCCACCCTAATGAAGCCAAAGAGTTCCACTGGGAAAGAGCAACTGAAAGCTCTGCGTTTGAAACTCTCCTGGACTCAGTCTCATGTATCTCCCACTTTGGCTGATGACGATCTATATCCTTTAACTGTAATAAACAAACCATAACTATAAGTACAACAGTTCTGTGAGTCTTTCTAGCAAAATCAAAGGTGTTCTTGGGGATCCCCAAATTTGAAATTGATCTTCGAAGTGAGGGTGGTTTGTATAGACTGAATATTTGTGTTTCTAAAAATTCATATGTTTAAATCCTAACCTCCAGTGTAATGCTTTAGGACGTGGAATCATTGTAGGTGATTAGGTCAAGAGACTGGAGCCCTCATGAGTGGGAAAGCTCACCTGCCACTTCTACCATGTGAGTTTACAGCGAGAACAGTCTACAAACCTGGAAGAGGACCCTCACCAGGCAATGAATATTTGATCTTGGCCTTCCAGGCCTTTAGAACCATGAGAAATCAATTTTTATTACTTGTAAGCTACTCAGTGTATGGTAGTTTGTCATAGAAGACCAAACAGACTAAGACAATATGTTGTAGATGATTCCCCAACTTTATATCCTATGTCCCCTGATTAGATATATTAAAATTGGGATAGGGCAGAGAAGGCGCTGGCTTTAAATACAGTTTCTGAAACTATCTAGGCTACCCCAAGATTCTGGCATGGTCCCAGAACCAGAGAAAGAGGACATAAAATAAAAGCCTTCCCAGGGAATCCTGATGTGCTCCTGGATTTCAAACCATTCCCATTGGGAATACTTGATCTTTACCGCTGCCCTACTTAAAACCCTTCCCTGGCTCACCATTACCTGAATAATAACATCTCGTGAGCTTTACATTTTATGTTCGTTGCAGTCTAACCCAAACCAGTTTATTTCCTGCTGCTTCCTTCCACACTACACCTGTGGGCTCTATTCCAATACCCTGATTTAATGATTTAGGGTAGCACTCTGGCATCAGTGTGCTTCCCAGATGACTCTACTATGCAACCAGAATAAATAAACTTCCTAGCAGAAGAGCTGTGACCTTCCATTCAGGTACCTAACACTGGAAGAATCCTGAATTTTCATAAGATAAGGTCTAATATTTTATCTTACAGCCAGAAAAGATCACTATTTAATATATAAACCTAGAATAACATCACATTTTTACCTCTTGAAATTCACATATTCTTAAAGGTTCAGCTCAAGTGACAAATTCTCCAGGAAGCCTTCCCTAATCACACTAGACCAAGATAAATGTCTATATCTCCGAGTTCCCATATTTTATTTGTTCCATTCTATAGTACTTTTCACATTCTACTTTATAGTATGAAAATTGCAATGTAAGAAAAGCATGGTTCAAATATCAGCTCTTTGAATTATGTGTGATTTGAGTAAAGCCAATTATCAATTCTCAAAGCTTCAAATACTTCATCTATAAAATATGAAAAACAAATACTTACCTTACAGTATTATTATAAGATTGAAATCAGGCACTTCAGTGCTCCCCAACTTTCTTCATGGCATGGTACGTAGAAAATGTTCTTTCCGCAGCTCATTGGTGGAGTCCACTTGTGGCAAGAGGTGAAGACTGCAAGCTTTACCTGCTTTGGTCTTGCCCAAGTGCTCAAGGAGTTAACAAGGCTTAACTGGACACAGCTGTAACCTATTGAAAGCTTACTAATTGGCTCCCATTGAAATCACATGGACAGCATTACAAGTTGATGCTTGCGGCTGGGCGCAGTGGCTCACGTCTGTAATCTCAGCACTTTAGGAGGCTGAGGTGGGCGGATCACGAGGTCAAGAAATTAAGACCATCCCGGCCAACATGGTGAAACCCCATCTCTACTAAAAATACAAAAATTAGCTGGGCATGATGGCGGGTGCCTGTAGTCCCAGCTACTCGGGAGGCTGAGGCGGGAGAATCGCTTGAACCCGGGAGGCGGAGGTTGCAGATCACGCCACTGCACTCCAGCCTGGCAATAGAATGAGACTGCATCTAAACAAAAAAAAAAAAAAAAAAAAAAAAAAAAGGCTTGGATATCACCCCCTGATTTAATTTGTCTGAGGCACAGCCTGGGACATAAAGAGTTTTTAAAGCTCCCCAGGTGGTTCTAATATGCACCCAAGGTTGAGGACCACTTTCATAAAAAAATCTGAATCAGCAACTATAATTGACATAATTAAGGGAACTTTTGGGTTGCTCATATTTTGAAGGTGGAGAATGCATATTATTCATTGCTATAAAACATTAGCCAATCCCCAGTCATTAATGACACTGTCCCTTTAATAAATGTTCAATAAATATTTTTGGAATTCAATTTAATTCAACAAAAGAATACAATTTTAAAGGTCAAGGCAAGGTGAAGTGGTCACTGAGGAAAGCATTTCTGAAATAAATTGGACATTACCTGAATGGAGCCAGGACCCTTTTCACAGCTGCAGCTCTCAGACTTACTAAAGCAGAACCATGTTGCCCTATCATTAGGGTGTCACCATTGTTCCTCAATTTTACTCTAGAGAATAAAGTAATAAAACAAATGTTGAAGTTCTATATAGCCAGAAATATTTTCAGGCCTAGCACTTTCAAACTGCAAGAAAGCTGACCATCTTTAATCCTAAAGAATGTGTGCTTCTCAACTTGTTTATATTCTTTGGTTTCATGGTAAACAGAATTCTCTCTTATGGAATTTGCCTCCAATGTTTGGAAACCTTGAAATAGTGACAAAAGAAACTTCTTGATTATTCTGATCCTGATTCTGATTACTGAAATTATTCAATGTATGGTGCCTATTTTTATTAAGTCATCAGAAATTCTAAAGCTCATAACTGATTCCATTTATATTCAGAAAATACTAAACATATTTCCATGGAGTATTTCCCTGCAAGATAATAGGCTCAAACCACTAGCTAATCTCACCAAGAAAAATAGAGAGGCAATTAATCCCAAACGAAGCATTCCATCTGTGTTCAAAAGCTTGAAATGCATGTGGGCAGGCATGTAAACAAAATTCCAAATAGTTTTAAAAATGCAAGTCACTGTCTTCTCCCACAACCATCACCACCACACACACATATGACACACATAGACCTTAGCTATTTGTGTCATGAAACATGGTAGGTGGAGTGCTTGGGCTTGAGTTTGACTCTTCTTCTAGAAGAATGACACTGGACATGCCATTCAAATCATGTTTGTGCCTCAGTTTCCATACCTGTATAATGAGGAAGCCATAGTGTTACTAATTCCTTTTAAGCCTGATTATGATCTTATACACTTTTACAATAAATGAAAGGAAAACTAGCCTTTAACGAGCGCTTGCTTTAATGATGTTATTGTGTTTAACTAGTTTAACAAAAAAGAACTATGTTGGGCGTGGTGGCTTGTGCCTGTTCTCCCAGCACTTTGGGAGGCCAAGGTGGGAAGATCACTTAAACCCAGGAGTTTGAGACCTGCCTGGGCAACATGGTTAAACCTGTCTCTACAAAACATATAAAAATTAGCCAGGCATGGCTAATGTTTGGCATACATTTAAAAACACCAGAAATAATAATTTACCAGAAGTTTTTCATCCAATATTTATTAGAAGTCTGTTGTATGCCAAATACAGAGCCAGGTAATTTATATTTTAATTTTTTGCAGGCAGAGTAGAGTCAACTGACTATTATTATTATTATTATTATTATTATTATTATTATTATTATTATTATTTTGCAAGACTGCATTCTGGTTTCCCAGAATAAAAATTACAAATCTTCCTAAAGAAACAAATCTACTTTGCTTTTATTTTTCTCTGATAAGAAAAAGGAGTGAAATCTGTCAGTTTTCAGTAGATGTTCACAGCTTCCTCTGGAGCAAATTATAAAAGACTATAACCTTGTCTTTTTCCTGATCTACAGGCATCTTGAACTCTTCTTTGTTTTCTTTTTTCAGTAATCCCTGAACTAGGGATATATAAATAAGAGAGTAGAAAAACAAAAAATAAATGAATGCATCAGTGAAAAAGTAACCTAACTTTTGTCACTTTTAAAGAAAGAGAAATGTAAAATTCTTCACCGATTTGTGTTTTAAATTTTAAAAAGTTCATTGAACTTTTAAATGGAAGAAGAGGGAGGGGAGAAAGTCAGAGAAAATAACACAATGGAAGAAGGATTATATTACTAGAAATAGAAAATAAAGCATAAGAGGCCAGGTGCAGTGGCTCACGCCCTGTAATCCCAGCACTTTGGGAGGCCGAGTCAGGCGGATCACTAGGTCAGGAGATCGAGACCATCCTGGCTAACACGGTGAAACCCCGTCTCCACTAAAAATACAAAAAATTAGCCGGGCATGGTGGTGGGCGCCTGTAGTTCCAGCTACCTGGGAGGCTGAGGCAGGAGAATGGCGTGAACCTGGGAGGCAGAGGTTGCAGTGAGGCAAGATCGCGCCACTGTACTCCAGCCTGGGCAACAGAGCGAGACTCCGTCTCAAAAAAAAAAAAGGAAGAAAGAAAAGAAAGCATAAGAAAACAGAAAAATTACACTCTCAGAGATTTGGAGACACGTTTAAATAGAAAAGAAATAAATAGAGAGCTAGAGGCAAATTAAAAGATAGAGAGTAGTATAGGAAAAAACCATGAACCAAGAGTTTCATCAGTAGTTTCATATCAATATTCAAAATACGGTCAGAAGAACAGAGAATTTTCTGGAGCTCTTGTTAAAACACAGATTGGTGGGCTCATCCTAGAAACTGGTAATTTTAGGCAATCTCTGTAGTTAATTCTCAAGCACACTAACACTTAAGGACCACCACTTGGGGAGTGACAGGAGTAGATCCAGTGTTGCCAAGATGCAATTTCAGACTTTCCCAAAGTCAAAGCTCTGATTATTTTAATAATATTTTGCATTTCGAATATGGATGAAGCCTGGAATTTTAAAAACAGCAGAAGTATATACATTTCCAACAACAAATATTTTACTTCCACCTAAATTTGAGAGCATTTCTTTCTATGATTAACAGAGGGAAAATTCCACTTCCTGGATGAACGATGTTGAACATTAAATTTTATTTTAACAATTCAGAATTCTTATTTTCTAATTACTTACAACATGGAACTTCTGTGGACTTCTTGAATCATATATGAAATTTTCTGGTAATATATGTTTATTTTTCTGAATAAAATGTTCATATAATTTATCAGATTTTCGGGTTCTGTTATTGAGTCTCCCCCAAATTAAAAGCCATTTTTAAAATTTAGTACTAAGATTTTTAAAAGTTGTGTTGCATTTTTGCAACCACAGTCATGAAGAGTATCTTGTTTAATCCAGTTGTTTTCTCTGACCAGTTAGCCAAAGATTTCCTCTTCCTTCGCTCTAATAGGCAGTAAGACCTGAAAGTAAAAATACGATATTTGGCAGATTTGAATATGGAAATCTGAAAGTGGAATCAGATAAATTTGCCAGTTTAATCTTCCAGTACTTTTCATCCTCTTAGATTTCACTTAACTGCTCACAGTTTCTTCCTGGTGTCAAGAGTTCAGACTCTTTCCCTTCATGTACCCATGTTTATATCACCATCTAGAATTTTCTTATATTGACCGGGTGCAGTGGCTCACGCCTGTAATCTCAGCACTTTGGGAGGCCAAGGTGGGCAGATCACGAGGTCAGGAGTTCGAGACCGATCTGGCCAACATGGTGAAACCAAGCCTCTACTAAAAATACAAAAAATTAGCCAGGCGTGGTGGCACGCGCCTGTAGTCTCAGCTACTCAGGAGGCTGAGGCAGAAGAATTGCTTGAATCTGGGAGGCGGAGGTTGCAGTGAGCTAAGATTATGCCACTGCACTCCAGCATGGGCGAAAGAGCAAGACCTGTCTCAAACAACAAAAACAAACAAAAACAACAACAACAACAAAAAAGAATTTTCTTACATTTGACACCAGAGGAAATGAGTATTTTAATTATTTATTTATTATTATTATTTTTTGAGACAGAGTCTTGCTTTGTCAACCAGGCTGGAGTGCAGTGGCGCCATCTTGGCTCACTGCAACTTCTGCCTCCCGGGTTCAAGCAATTCTCATGCTGGGATTACAGGTGCCCCCCACTATGCCTAGCTAATTTTTGTATTTTTAGTAGAGACAGGGTTTCACCATGTTGCTCAGGCTGGTCTCGAACTCCTTACCTCAGGTGATCCACGTGGCTCAGCCTCCCAAAGTGCTGGGATTACAGGCGTGAACCACCGTGCCCAGCCAGAAATGAATATTTTTAAACCCTCAAAGTCCAATAGCTCAAAGCCTATGCTAAAAATCAGCAAGTTTCTATGTATTTTAAAATTCACAGATTTTCCATTTTTAATACAGATTCATAAAAGGAAATTTCTTGCATTGTAAACAGCATCATTCATCAAGTTTATTGCTCCAGCAAGTCTACTTTCAGAATTTACCTGACTGAGTAACCTTTACATGATTTTATTCTTCTGGCACAAATTCATTTCTTAATAAACTTTGGCAAAGGTGAGAGTACAAGATATCCCACCCAGCATACATACACTCTGCAAACTTATTTAGGCTGCAAAACAGTATGTATAATATATACAAAGCCAGTCTCTTGTTTTCTTTACCAATTCACTCCTCCTCCCCATTTAGCTATAAGGGAAAAAAAAGATATACTGAAAATCATATATTCTAAGCACCTTACAAATTAACCAGCGTCCTTACAAAAACTAGAAATCAGTTCATATTTCATGCTTCCAGAGAACATCCAATTAATCACACAAACAAAAGGATTTTTAATGTGCCCGTCATAGCATTGCAACTAGTACCTGCTTGCTCCTAAGTTCCCTGAATACCCTTCACAGATGTCAGTTGCGTCTTAGAATTGGCCTTAGCTTAAATTATATTTTCATAATAAAAAATAGTGTAATCAGCCCAGTATGTGCTTTCTGTGTCTTTTATTTGCACAGGCAGCAGTAAATACAGTAAATATATATCTACAGTGGACCTTTTAACAATGGAGAAAAAATATATTCATTAATATATATACAGTTTCAACATATTTTATTTCTCTTCTCCTTACAAAATGAAACTCTGCCAACACTCGGGGTTTTATCCACATTTCACTTCTGGAGTTTCTTCATAGTCTCAGGGACTATGATCAGGTTAATGATTTGACACCATGAATCGCAGTCATTGCAATCCCCAAAAATATGACCATTTACCAGCATCTGAATATGGCTTTTTCATTCTAAAACCTAAATGTATAAATTTAGGACAAAATTGGCTTGACCTTCCAGAAACCCAGGGGGAAAATCCATTCTTCTTTCTAACACTGGTCTGAGAGGTGGTGCCTCATCAGCACTGCAGGCAGCTGGTGATTCCCAGGACTACCGTTCCCCAGGCCAACCTCCAACCACTATTCTGGTGCAGTAGTTCTGAAGGGGGCTCAAGAATCTGTTTTCAGATCACTTCTCAGTGACACTTATGGGCAACAAGTTTGAGGGTCAGGTATCTAAATGCTCATCTTAATTATTCCAAGTTACTGAACAGATCTTAGAAATGCACATGTTCCAATGCAAGGGTTGGAAGAAACTGCCTCACTCCCACTTTCACACACGTGGACATGTGGCGGCAATGCTCTAGGACAGAGGGTAGGACAGTGCCTGCTGGACAGGGTTAAGGTTTGTGTCACTCTGTGTCTTTCTTGCATCCATAGCTCTTGCCTGTCCCTGAAGAGCAGAAAAATTGGAAACTACATTTCCCAGGCTTCCATGACAGCAGGGCTCTAGCTAGATTTCATCAGTGTCAAGCAGTCATGTACAATTTGGAGGGATGCGAAAGAAAAGAAGAAGCCATATTTCTCCAGCAGCAGCAGATTCTGGCAGGTATGTGACATGGGCAGAGGGGTGACATGGGGGTTTCTCAGCAACTTTAAGAGTCTGAAGATACCAAGGACTTCTGATGGTAGCATTACTGAGATTTCCTAAAAGCAATCTTTCTAATCTATACCCCTTTCCCTCTCGTATCCTTGCAGTGGTTGTGTAAGCCTCTTCTCGGTGTTAATTCTCTTCCTCCCTGAATGTGAAGTGGCTTCTGTTTTTTGGCATGACCGTATTTGTCACTGTTACACCATTATCCTGCAGACCCTCTTGGAGCTGGAGGTATTAACCTAGGCATTTGCACTCTGAACCCATGAGAATTACAACCCAGAAAAGACAGAATCTCCTAGAAAATGCTTAATAAAAATCCACAAACCCCACAGCTCCTGTGGGAAAGCATGTAGTGAATCAACTCATTGAAAATTCGTGGGCTCCCTGGTTTCAGCCACAAGAGCAAAGGTGGCAAATTTGCACAGGGGTCTGATTGTTTCTCTGATTTATAAATTTTTAAGAAAATTAGCTAACTCTATCCTAGTGCAAAGTGGACTCTAATATTATGCCTCATCCCTCACATCCCACACTTCAGAGTTCTCTCATGTACAAGTCTTGGAATACTTCAAGGAAAAGTTTTACTCAAACACGGGAAATCTGAATGTTTCCAAACATTAAATTATTCAAGCGCTCAGGAAAAAATTTATTTGGCACCAGTTAACTGTAGAAACGCTACATGATGACAGATATAAATGTTTGATTTTTTTGTCTTTCATTGGTTATAATTAATACATTTTATATTTTCAAAAGATAGGCAAGAGAACCTGAAAGATAAAATGATTTAGATCAGCTCTGTCTAACAGTAATTACCTTTTCGTGATGATAAAAAATGTTCTGTATCTATGTTGTCCAATGTGGAAGACCCTAGTCACATGTGGCTATTAAGCACTTAAAATGTGGCTACTGCAACCAAAGAATGTTTAATCTTGTATAATTTTAATTAATCTAAAATTAAATTAAATAGTTACATATAGTTACTGCATTGGAGAACATGAATTTTTTCAAACCTATTTGACACAGGTCTTTGTTTTTAAGTAGTCTTCCAAGAATATAAAAATTATATTTAATTAAATACATTTATGAAAAGGATAACATTATATCAAAATGTAAGGCTCTTTAGATAGATAGAGTAAAAATTGGTTGTTGTAGGAATTCAATATGTATTACACTCATATGCATGTTTCAAATTTAAAAAGTAATTGAATTTTTAATTAAACAAGTAGTGAGAACGTTCTTGTAAACCCTTTCAAACAATGCAGATAAACATCCCATTAGCCAGGCTCATTCCCCACATCCTAAAGAAGGAAAAACATTATTATAGGTTAAGTTTTTTTATGTATTTAGAAATATATTTGTATAAAAATGTAATATAATCTATGTATCCATGTTTGGATTAGGGGATATTTTATTGTTCCTAACACGCTTGTATTCACAAACACACACACACATTGTTTTTCGTAACTGTGTGATATTCCTAAGTATGCATTTTTTGGTAGCCCATTTGACCATTCTTCCCTTGCTATAATCTTATGTTATTTATAATTTTTCCTCTCTTATAAACAATACCATAATAAGCATTCTTTTATGTAAGTTCTTGTGTATATTTTAATTTTTACCAGATTGTAAAATTTCCCTCTATGATGACTATAAAATTCATATTCACCATTGCCTCCCACTGATATTATCAAAGTTTTTTTTTTTTGGCAATCTGATGATTCAAAAAAGGAATCTTATTTTAATTTATATCTGCCTATTACTATTGAGGTTAAGCAGCTTTTCATATATCTGCTGAATTTTATCTTTTGTGAATTGACCATTTATATCATTCATATAATTTTTTAAGATCAGAAAAACACACACTAATACAGCAAAACCAGGACTGAATTTTTTAAAGACTAGGGTGCCTTGTACATTAATATCCATAAATAATTATTGAATGAATGAATAAACCAGCCAGCATCATACAAATCTCTCTCTCTCTAAAAAAAAGGGATTAATTGAATCCATTTTGTTCTAAACCCAAGTTCCAGATTTCAGAATATCAGGGCTAGACAGGTAAATGACAGGTTTATATTTATTGTGTCTTATGAAAACTACTTCTAATGCTCTCCCTTATTCTATTAGAAAAACAAATTTTAAAAATTCAACTAAATAAATATTGGCCAGGCACAGTGGCTCACGCCTGTAATCCCGGCACTTTGGGAGGCGGAGGCGGGTGGATCACTTAAGGTCAGGAGTTTGAGACCAGCCTGGTCAACATGGTGAAACCGTGTCTCTACTAAAAACACAAAAATTAGCTGGGCATGGTGGCACACCCCTGTAGTCCCAGCTATTCAGGAGGCTGAGGAAGGATAATCACTTGAACCAAATGGGTGGAGGTTGCGGTGAGCCGAGATCGTGCTACAGCACTTCAGCCTGGGAAACAGAGCGAGACTTAGTCTCAAAAAAAAAAAAAAAAGAATTCAACAAATAAAAATTTATTTAATAACCACTCGAAGTATTTCTGATAGAATTGTTATTCTAATTTCAAGTAATTTGTTCTCTAAGACCCCAAACTCCCTAATGTCTCCATAGCAAAATAAGAATGACATTTCATAAGTTTTTCTTAGAGACAGGGTCTCATTGTGTTTCCCAGGCTGGAGAGCAGTGGTGCAATCTTGGCTCACTTCAACCTCCAACTCC
Organism: Gorilla gorilla gorilla; assembly: GCF_029281585.2. Taxonomy (NCBI): domain Eukaryota; kingdom Metazoa; phylum Chordata; class Mammalia; order Primates; family Hominidae; genus Gorilla; species Gorilla gorilla. Next base: position 120,684,513 of record NC_073228.2, on the reverse strand, counting down.
TAGGCTCAAGTGATCCTCCCACCTCAGCCTCCTGAGTATCTGGAACTACAAGCATGTGCCTCCATGCTGGGCTAAGATTTTTATCATTTTGTAGAGATAGGATCTCACTAAAGTGCTCATGCTGGTCTCAAACTCCTGGCCTCAAGCAATCCTCCTGCCTCAGCCTCCCAAAGCACTGGTATTACAGGTATGAGCCACCATGCCCAGAATGGCATTTTAACTGATGCACTTTTCATATTTTACAGTTTTGATCTCATAGCTAGTTAATAAGAATAATTTAATCATTTTTCCATCACAAATACCTCCAAAAGGTTTTCACTTCTGCAATACCAACATTTCTTCTTCTTCTGGTAAAAGTACCCTGTACTTTGTGGGTCTACTCTTCCACTGTCTCAGTTCACATGGCATTCATGAGGCTGACTTCAACCATGGCCCCAAGGTTGGGTCAGGAAACAAAAAACGGCCTGAGTAGCCAAGTAGAGCCAACTATAGGAATCACAGAGATTTCAGAGGAGTAATAGAAAGGCATTATCTCTCCAACATAAGTCCAAAGTGAGTAGCAGCCATTTTGCTATGTGGTCTGAGAAACTCACTTGAGAATGAAACAAATGAAAAGGAAAGCAAAGTCTAGAAATGAAGAGAGAAAGAAAGTGGGGCAGGGGAGGAGAGAACCAGGTCCTGATAATGACATTTAAATCACCAGATTCAGTCACACCTGAAGCCACATCTACAGTTAGATTTTTCAGATATCCACACCCTCCAACACACACAAAAAAGGTCCTTTTTGCTTGAATCCATTTGAATTGGTTTTTTGTCACTTGCAAATAGAAATAATCAGAAACAATGTACAGTTAACACATGTGGACATAGGAGCTCTTTGGAGAGTGATTCTAAATAATCTAATATCCAAATTATTCTACTTCTCTGTTTGTTAGAGACATTGTCTAAATCTGCATTTCTGGGATTGAGCAGAAATGAGGTTGATCTGCATTACTTTTTTTAATTTTTATTTTTTTGAGATGGAGTCTTGCTCTGTCTCCCAGGCTGGAGTGCAGTGGCGCAATATCAGCTCACTGTAACCTCTGCCTTCCAGGTTCAAGTGATTCTCCTGCCTCAGCCTCCTGAGTAGCTGGGATTACAGGTACCCACCACCATACCCAGCTAATTTTCGTATTTTTAGTAGAGAGGGGGTTTTCTATGTTGGCCAGGCTGGCCTCCGACTCCTGACCTCAAGTGATCCACCCGCCTCGGCCTCCCAAAATGCTGGGATTGCAGGCGTGAGCCACCGCGCCTGGCCTGATCTGCATCAGTTTTTATATATAAAATATTTGTCCCATTTTACATTCTCTCATGGAAATAATTGCACAGATGCTATATAGATCAAATGCTGTTATCCTTGTTTTATTAATGAGAAAAATGGACATATAGAAAAGCTAATGATGTTTAAGGTCTGGGACAATATCCAAGACTTTCGACTTATAGCTCTTGCTTATATTTGATCCTGTGCATTTCCCATAGGATGCTAAAGATGAAGTGAGTAAGTAGTAGGAAACAAGAATCTGCTGACAGCGTCTGATGACACCATCCTGCATGTTTCCAGGCCTCATACAGTGGAATCTGCTTTCAGTTTACACTCTACAAGTCACTTTGCTGCTAAAGGTGTGTGGAAGCTTCCTCTCCTAGAGTCATAGCACACAGCAGACACTGCCACCAATCAGAGTCAATGCCAATCCCACCAAATGACTCAATGAAGAGACACTGGAGACAGTGAGGAAGTCCCCATGTACCTCTTGCATCCAGCTTTTCAAACAAAACATGATAAACCATGTAGTGAAGAAGTTAGGCATCTGGATCTGGAATCAGATGAATTTGATTTTGAGTATGGGCTCTGTCACTTTTTAGCTACATATCCACCAGCATGTTATTTATTCTAATTTTCTATTTTATTCTCACTACCCACTCTGAATAGGTTCAACCTCTCTAGATTCTGGTAAGTGGCAGAGATGAGAGAAAGCCATCTAAGCAACTGCTCATGCTTGACACAACCTACCAGGACACCAGAAAAATGAGCCTCTGTCATACTCCTATCCAGCTTCCTTCCAGGCAGTGATGACATAATAAGGTGTTACCATATAGTTTGTTATCTAACTGGACTTACCTTAAAGTCAGATGAGCAAGTAGAAACCTGCACCATACCAATAATCTCTCTAGCCTACAGGCTCAAGGTAATCCTTTGATAGTTCATTCTTTGCATCACAAACCCCTTTCAAATTCTTCCCCAGGCTTTCCTATGAGGTGACACTAAGGGGAATACAATGTGGCTCTAATACTGTCTGTACAGATTGTGCATATTTTTTCTCATTAGAATGGCATGCATTGTAGAGGGGTTCCCATTGTCAGAGTAAAGTTTTAAACACGTGAACATGTTGGAATCCTCTCCATCCTTTGTTTTGTGAGTTTCTTCACAAAGCCTTGGAGATACGTATACCTTTGGTGACTTCATTCATTCATTTCACATATCCTACTTCTATGATCTAACTCTGGTATCCATTCCTTTCCATAAGGCAGTGAACTTTTCTACCAGTTAATATCCCCATTCAAAAAATCTGTCCTCTCTGAACCTTGATTTCATCATTATAAAGTGAGGGTATGGGAGAAATTACGGAAATTATGTTTAAGTGAATAACTATGCATTTTCTAGAGGATATCACCCCCGATTATCTAATTTTGATTCCATGGGAACCATCTTACAACCCTGTAAGTTGTAAATAATTGAAAGCAATACAAAATATTTCCTGTCGGTAGACATACGCATTTTTTTCCAGTTAAGTAGAAGTTTGATTGACTTCCTTTACCACATTATTCAAAGAAATATTTTGCTCTCATTTGTACATTCATTTTAATATTTCTGATCTACAAGTGGGTTTGTCCTTTGGACTGTTTTTGAATCAGCTGTAATATCTGTCTGGTTCTCTCTTTGATTAATAAATAAAGTCTTAAGCATGTATTTATTTTTATATCTGTAAAATAGTCATGATTTAATCTTTTTGAAAATTATTTTTAACAAGATTAAAAACACTACCTATCTCAGGTAAACTAAAGTTTTGATGAAGTAGTGTTTATAAAGCTTACCATGCATTAAGCACTCAGTGAATGTTATCAATTATTATTTCAAAAGAGAAGTTTGATAATTTTTCAACCAATTATTTTTACATTTTTATATACCTTCAAATAAAAGATCCCACGTTGGAGTTGCTAACTATAGATATCTGGACACAATGGACCGTCCCTAAAAATTATTAATAATGTTGACTCCTAGTCTGGCAAACTTAGGTTCAACAGCCCGCATCTTGCGGAATGCTGTCTTAATGAAGCTTATTCCCAAATGGGCATGCTCCTAATTATACATGCAATCAAAATATAGGACCAAAAAACTTTACAACTGGCAACAATAAGGAATCTGTGTAAAAAGTGGAAGTAATTATGTCTACAACATAAAGATGTGCCACCAAAACCAAATAGAAGATGTTAATTCTCTGACTTCTGGCAGATCCATATTATATTGTTCCAAGATACAATGAACTAACTGAAGCCCCCAACAATAATGATATGGTCAAATTTTAATTCATAAGGTGACACCTATAAAGATGTTCACAGACATTTGTTTTAACTTGTGACCAAGTGTTGATCTTTGTCCTACTGACAGAGATTCCTTCAGAGGACCAGTTGGAAGTCAAATTATTTGAAAGATGTTATCACTATTTTTACATAATAAAACAACCAGGTATTGTAATGAATGATTATTTTTCCTGCCACTGATATGATATAAAAGCTGTATTTCATCCTATTTCCCTAAGTGTGAATATTTTCAGTGTTTGAATTTCTAATTTCTTGTTTATTGAAGACTCCATTATTACTTTTTAAAGTTCCCAGTAACATCTACCAAAAAAAAAAACTTTAAGATTAATGATTGATGAAATGCTTCATGTTTAAGGTTCTAAATTACCAAAATTCCAAAGAAATGTTGCATTTTTCTTACTTTCTTTTACTCTTCAACAAACATATTCTATCTCTAAAATACCTTACATTTTAATGTTATTGATGTGAAACTTTTTCTATTAACATGATCTGCTTATCAGTGACTATGTCTGACCTGTATAAGGAAATCTATTTCTAGTTTGTCAATTCAGGTATTTTGGTCATAACACCTATATATCACATATCCTACTTCCAACAGATGGAATTGCCACATGTTTAATTCAACTGAGTGTTTGAAATGTCACAAATACAATTACTCTAATCCTACTAAATCAAACGCACTATGCACATTCCATTGATTGCCTTTGTAACTAGTCATTATTATGGCCTAAAATGGTCAATTGAGAAAATAATCAATTCACACATACCATGAAGGCCATTGCCGGAATAGGTATTCTGAAACCAAGGTTAGCCTAGCAAAATATAGCATAGTTGGAAATATCAAAGAGTTGCAGCCACTAAGTCAAGGTCTTTATGTTAGTCTGTTCTAGCATTGCTATAAAGAAATACCAGGCCAGATGCGGTCGCTCACGCCTGTAATCCCAACTGTTTGGGAGGCCGAGGCAGGTGAATTATCTGAGGTCAGGAGTTCAAGACGAGCCTGGCTAACACGGCAAAACCTCCATGTCTACTAAAAATAGCAAATTAGCCAGGCGCAGTGGCAGGCGCCTGTAATCCCAGCTTTCACTCGCGTCCGTGTGAAGAGACCATCAAACAGGCTTTGTGTGAGCAACAAGGCTGTTTTTTTCACCTGGGTGCAGGCAGGCTGAGTCCGAAAAGGGAGTCAGTGAAGGGAGATAGGGGTGGAGCTGTTTTATCTGATTTGGGTAGGTAAAGGAAAATTACAGTCAAAGGGGGTTGTTCTCTGGCAGGCAGGCGTGGGGGTCACAAGGTGCTCAGTGGGGGAGCTTTTTGAGCCAGGATGAGCCAGGAGAAGGAATTTCACAAGGTAGTGTCATCAGTTAAGGCAGGAACAGGCCATTTTCACTTCTTTTGTGGTGTAATGTCATCAGTTAAGGCAGGAAAAGGCCATCTGGATGTATACATGCGGGTCACAGGGGATATGATGGCTTATGTTGGGCTCAGAGGCCTGACACCAACTACTTGGGAGGCTGAGGCAGGAGAATCGCTTCAACGCGGGAGGTGGAGGTTGTGGTGAGCTGAGATAGCGCCATTGCACTTCAGCCTGGGCAACAGAGTGAGACTCCATGTCAAAAAAGAAAGAAAGAAAAGAAAAGAAAGAAAGAAATACCAGAGACTGAGTAATTTACTTTTTTAAAAAAGAGGTTTAATTAGCTCATGGCTCTGCAAACAATACAGAAAACATGATGCTGGAATCTGCTTGGCTTCTGGGGAAGGGTAGGTAGGGTGGTGGGATGGTAGTGTGCTAGGAGAAGCCTTAGTGAAGGCTAATAGGAATGGTCATTGCTTTTCCCAAATGACTGACTCCAGGGGTTTTGCCATTCTCAGGTGGCCTCATGTTAAGGGACAAAAATCAAATATTATTTTCTTCCACTGTCATCTTCCTCTTGGGGCATTATTTTTCCTGGCCTCACTTTAAATCACTTGTTCATTAGATTGAGCCATTTAGAGATGTTTTAAAAATTTTTAGCCATTTTATATCAAAACATGCCAAAATATCAATACAGGGCATGTCTGGATCTAGCATTTGGTAACACATCATATATTTTTAACATTTTTATTACTTAGTAAGAGGTAAAGATTTGGTTTTGCTCATTAGTCATCTTTTAAAAAATGTTGCATATAGTTATATTGATTTTTTTTTTATGAGAAATAACTCTTTCAACATTCCTTAATGGGGAATATTTTAGGAAATTCCATGCCATAGCATCATATAAATTGTTTGTAAAATTGCACCATTTCAAGGTTTGCTCTAAAAGGAAGAAAAATGCAGTAGTAAAGGCTTTGATAAAGATTAAATAACTGAATTCATTAAAATCAGCTTTTTACCTCATTATGAAGTTTGCCTTTTTCCAAAATACGGTGAGATCTATTATATACCTAATAAATGTTCAGAGCTGAGCTAAAGGCCCTGAAGTTAACGGTTCAGAAAAGCCTGCAAAGATCCTTAATATGTATCTCCCTTCCATCTACCTTCTTCTAATCATTCACTGCTCAAAAACTATTTCATTAATAATTACTATGAGCCAGGCCTAAGAGATATAAGTACATCTTCCTAAAACATTTGGATGGTGATTCTCAAAATCATATATCTGAGCTCTATCTCTGCCTTAATTTCTATCAAGAAAACAAAAACAAACAAACAAACAAAAAGCAGGCTGAAAAGAGAAGGCCTGATTTAGCCATATTTATTCACACATTCTTTCACAGCTATGTTGTTGTTGTTGTTTGGTTTGGTTTTTTTTGAGACAGGATCTCACTCTGTCACCAAAACTGGAGTGCAGTGACAGAAACATATAGCTCATTATAACCCCGAACTCCTGGGTTCAAGCAATCCTCCCACTCAAGTCCTAGTACCTGAGACTACAGGCAAGTGCCACTACATCCAAATAGTTTATTTTATTTTTTGTAGAGATGGGGGGTCTCACTATGTTGCCCAGGCTGGTCTCAAACTCCTGGCCTCAAGAGATCCTCCTGCCTCAGCCTTCCAAAGATCTGGGATTACAGGTGTGAGCCACTGCACCCGGCTCACAATCATGATTTTGATTGACTTCTTATATTCCATATTCTTTTTTTTTTTTTTTTGAGACCGAGTCTCGCTCTGTCGCCCAGGCTGGAGTGCAGTGGCGTGATATTGGCTCACTGCAAGCTCTGCCTCCTGGGTTCACCCCATTCTCCTGCCTCAGCCTCCCAAGTAGCTGGGACTACAGGCGCCTGCCACCACGCTAACTTTTTGTATTTTTAGCAGAGACGGGGTTTCACCATGTTAGCCACGATGGTCTTGATCGCCTGACCTCATGATCCGCCCACCTCGGCCTCCCAAAGTGCTGGTATTACAGGCATGAGCCACCATGCCCGGCCATATTTCATATTCTTAAATGCTGGTAACCTTGTTAAGTATAATGTATTTTTCTCCTTCAAATATTGATTTATATTTTGAGTGTTGCATGCATAGTGTTTGCTTTTATCTTAAGCAATTTTTCTTTTGCCAAAGAAGTAGATCAGCTCCACTATGATAGAAAATAGATAAATAGCTAGATAGTTGATCATTAGAGATAGAGATAGAAAAATATAACATGTTTTTATTTATGAGAAGCTCCAGTCTAATGTATGAAATCGAAACACATGAATTCCAACATAAGTAACATAGACTCCCATTAGTTCTAAGCAAATTGGTCTTCTGAAAGTATTAAAGTTTCCATATTACTTAACTCTTCCAATAATAATATGTTAATCAAATAAATTAAATTAGCAATATTTTGGTAACTGATTTCCATAAACCATAAAAATAGTTCTGGGTTTCAAAAAAAACAAACAAAAACAACAACAACAAAAAAAACCTCATAGGGAGAAGCAAGCATCTCCTTTATATTTTTAGTTGTGCTAAACATCCTAGAACAGTGACAATGTCTCTTCCTTTGCCCAGTATGGATTTACTAACAGGCAAAAATCCTGTATGGATTTACTCTGAAGACTATAAGACTCTGGGTCCCATGCAAGTCTGCTCTTCCAAGTCTGGTTCAAATTGTCTGCTCTTACCATATTCTGCTTTTTTTTTTTTTTTTTTTTTTTTAGTGTATGTGTAAATGCCATTTATTTATTTATTTGTTTGTTTGTTTATTGGAAAGCATTTTACTCTGTTGCCCAGGTTAGAGTTCAGTGGCATGAAGATGACTCACTGCAGCCTCAACCTCTTGGGGTCAAGCCATCCTTCCTGTGCAGTCTCCCAAGTAATTGGGACCACAGGCACACGCCACCATGCCTGGCTAATTTTTGTATTTTTTGTAGAGATGGGGGTCTCATCATGTTGCCCAGGCTGGTCTCAAACTCCTGGGCTCAAGCAATCTTCCCACTTTGGCCTCCCAAAGTGCTGGGATTACAGATATGAGCCACTACAACAGGACTATTCTGTTCTTTTCATAGATATTTTGGGATGAATGTAACCTTCAGTTTTTATCATTTGTCACTGACTGTAGGACATTTACATTTAAAATGTGTCTACATTGCCTCTAACAGGCCCTGACTACCACATTTTTGATGCCGAATTGTAGAAAATGGCTTAAACAATAACTCAGTATGTCTGATCTTAACATAATCAGACGAGATCGGGCGCGTTCAGGGTGGTATGGCCGTAGACCATAACCAGAACTTTGTTGGATCACAGGTGGTTATAATTGCCTGCAGCTCAGTTGGTCTGAATACAATGTAATATTGTATATTCATAAGAATGCAAGTAGTGGTAACTGCATTTTCAGTGAAGTTTAATAAATGTTTTATAGTTTACATAGTACATAATACATGTTATTTGCTGCAAGTAAATAGCTAATAAGGTTTTATCTAACAGGTGTTTTAGAAAAAGATAACCCAAAACATAATTCCTCTCTCATAATAAAAGGATGAACATGCTCTTGTGTGTGTGTATGGTTTATCAAACTAAACTTCTGTAAGTAAAATGTTAGACCTAGAAAATGTGCATTGTGGTGTATTCCCAGTTTTTGCATGTTTGGTTGCAAGTGTTTGAACTTCCAACTTATGTGAAATCAAAAGTAAACTGAGATTCAGGCAAATTGTAATTTTATCTCTGAGATTTCCTGATAAGGTAGTACGTGGAAGATAATCGAGTAATGATTGAAAGACTCAGGACGGGTGGAAAACAAGGGCGGGGATGGCAAAGCCATGGTATACCAATCATCATTAGACCTTCTCTTTCCTTGTAATCAGAACCACCACTCAAAGTCCTTTATAAAATGCCTGCAGGTAGTCTCTACCAACTGACCAAATGTGGCACTCAAAATGAAACCTATTTGCCACCCTGCCTAATTGCATTTAATGACATACTTATTCCACAAAAGACTGGAGGATCAGAAGACGAAAGGTCGTGTTATCAAGAGACATAAACAGGCCAGGTGCTGTGGCTCATGCCTGTAATTCCAACAATTTAGTAGGCCAAGGTGGGCAGAAGGCTTGAGCTCAGGAATTCGAGACCAGCCTGGGCAACATGGCAAAACCCCGTCTGCAAAACATACAAAAGTTGGTGAGGTGTAGTGGCGCACACCTGTAGTCCCAGCTACTCAGGAGGCTGAGATGCCAGGAATGATTGCTCCCAGGAGTTCGAGGCTGCAGTGAGCTACTATTGCACCACTGCCCTCCAGCCCAGAGCAAGACCCTGTCTAAAAAAGAAAAAAAAAAAAAAAAAAAAACAGAAAAAAAGAAAAGTGAACAATGTGGTGTCTTCCATCCCACTTTTGGGGACTTACATTTTTGGAGGCCAGCATTTTATTTATTTATTTATTTTGAGACAGAGTTTTGCTCTTGTTGCCCAGGCTGAAGTGCAATGGCATGATCTCGGCTCAACGCAACCTCTGCCTCCCAAGTTCAAGCGATTCTCTTGCCTCAGCCTCCCAAGTAGCTGGGATTACAGGCATGAGCCACCATGTCCGGCTAATTTTGAATTTTTAGTAGAGACGGGGTTTCTCCATGTTGGTCAGGCTGGTCTTGAACTCCCAACCTCAGGTGATCCACCCACCTCTGCCTCCCAAAGTGCTGGGATTACAGGCATGAGCGACCGCGCCCTGCAAGGCTGGCATTTTAAAGGCCTAGAGAAGTCCTGCAATAAGGAAGCTTGTTTTCCTTAGTTAACCCAGCATTTCTCATTTATTTTAAAAAATAAAAGAAAATCCTTAAAACGTACTTTGCACAACACTTAGAATCTCCTATCCTACTCATTTGAGGCCATTCTGTACACACAGCCCCTCTGTGGGGTGGTTTTAGAATGAGAATACCACGGTATGCTCTTTTCCTCCCACATTCAACAAGCAGTTCCCTAGAACTCCCAAAGTCCTCCTGAGATTTTTGCATACAAAAGCAAATGTCTAGAAGCTGAGCAGCAGCTGGCGGGCACTATACAGCAGCAGCCATACAGCCTCAGCTGATTGACTTCCTGCCCTGTGAGTACAGAGGGGCTCTTTGTGCTGAGTTGTTACATACATGGCATATATTTTACCTACTCTGAATATTTAAGTGGCTCTGTTTGTTTTTGAATTGTCAATCAAATATGTTAAAATTATATTCAAATGTGCCAAAGCCATAATAATCTAAATGAAATCAGATAAATTGCAAGTTGAATAAGTGAAAATTAAAGAATAATTAAATCATACTTCTCTGCCTGTTAAAGATCTCAAAGTTCTAATCCTCTCTTTGTACAGGTAAGACAATGAAGGACCAAAGAAATGAAATAACTGTCCAAAGAAATTGATTTGATTGTTTTTAAGGACCAAGAATAATGCAAACTTGATGATGACAAATTATTAGCACATAGAAAGAGTTTTCAATACATTAAATATTAGATTAAAGGGGCATTGACTTTGGCAAAAATCTTAAAATGATTGCTTATATGGGTTAAACAACTCTCCTTAAAATATATTTATTCTAATTACATCTTATCACTGCATTCTCTTTATCTCTCTCCCTAAGAGAGATACATACATATATAGGTATGTAAAATCTAGGTACATATATACCTATAAAGACAGGCCTTTGGATGTTCAGCACCTTAATTTCTTTTCATATAACCTATAAGCTATCATATAACCTATCCTATTCGTCTCTCATGGAATACATATGTTCACCCAGATGATGGGTATGCTTTATGATAATAGAATTATAGAATGATTAGATAGATAGATTTGTCAATTATAAATAATAATGCTCAGGAATTATTTAAACCTTTCTTAAATTTCAGCCGTTACATGGGTTCCTGCTTTTATAATTTTCACACAGTTATAAAATCCCCAGTATTGCCTGTGAAAATATCAAGGCTGTGACCTCATTGCAACAGTAACACAGAAGCTAAAAGAGCAGGTTGCAAAGCAAACCTTATCTTTAGTTTTTACACATTTCATTCAAACCTATGGTGGTTCTGGGCTGGAGAGTGAAAAGGCATCAGAAGGTCAGGTTTTCAAGGATCAAACTTTCTATTGTTCTTTGAATCAGAGATTGTATGTGAGCGTAGAGCTTTGCATAAGAATTAGTCCTCTTCCTTGTACCAAGTCAGCTATTTTCAGCTCAGCCTAGCAATTTTCGATTTCTTGGTTTGTAACTATGGCAATGAGATTAAATGGCATTCAGTAAAATTCATTTTACAAATTAGCTTGGGAGGGTGTCCATGACTGTGATGAAGGAGCAATACAGAAATACTAGGAATCGAGAGGGAAATTAAATCGGGTTTTGTAATATTCTTCAAAATAATCCTCAAAATCATCTACTGCCAGATGGCAGTTTGTGAGTGATGTATAGTGACTTGAAATAAAAACAATCAGATAACGGCTTGATAAATTCCTTGGCTCTGCATAAGCCACCACACCTCTCCACTTGCCTCCCGCCATCATACAGTGTCCTTTGTCTGGGAGTGCCTGAGTGTCAGTAGCCTTGCCAGAGTCTTTGATCTGGGAGTTTTTATACTAAATAACAGTCAAATCAATTTCAAACACCTTCATTACAGTACACAGCTCATTATGTTCTAGAGAAATGTTTAGCTCCAAGCCCCAGGCCACATTATAATGAGTACAGGAGTGCACACTAGTGTATACACACTCTACAGTACAGCTCCATATTTCCAGGGGATGGGGAGATCACCACAGGTCTAAGTAAAAAGCAAGCATTCGTTTGCGGCCTTTAAAGGTGGTTTCCTGAAGTTTTAAACCATTTGCCATAAAACATAGTTTTAATCTTGTTACGCTGTTAATGTTTTTCATCTACAGCCCTTTTCAAAAGAAAAATGCATATGCAGACATAGGAAAGAAGGAGGTAGATAAATATTTTTTTCAAATTCTTAATGAGTGAATGTGTATGTGTGTGTGTGTGTGTGTGTGTGTGTGTGTGTGTAGACAACTTCTTTTAAATAACAGATATAAAAGAATTACTTTTGGGGCGGATTTCCATTATTCCCACTGTTGGTTTAGGCAGAAACTCAAGAGCCTCATTAAGGCAATAGTTTTATTTATACTTGATTTGCCCTTCTTACTTTGGGAAGGCAGGAAAATGAACAGAACCTCTCATGATCCCATTCTGCTCTCTAATCTTTTTGCTCTTTCAATGTCCAAGTGACCATCCATGAAATTTTTGGCATTACACTTGAAATAAATGTGACACAATGTTGGCTGCCAGTGTTTTTTTCTCTCTGATTTAATTATAAATTCTTGCTAAAAGCCAGTAACAGGGAAATTACTTCACTGGACACATAAGACATTATCAAAATTACTTCTGTTTCTCTGTTATTAGAAATATAAGCTAGTGGAGTAGAAATCCTTTTTGCTGTCACAATTGATTATCATAAACTAATTGTTTATAACTCTAGATGGAAACAAGTGCACACTGGCATATAAATAATCATAACTTGTTCTTCTTGCCATCAAGGCATAGCCTGTTTGGTGTCTGAGAAAACACTAGTGTAGCAGAGGAATTGCAAAGCTTTTTTTTTTTTTTTTTTTAATGAAAGCATTGTTACAAAGATAAAACAGATTTTTTTATGCCACATAAGAGAGTGATAACAACTTTCATGTTGACCTTGAAACTCTACTTGAGAACAGGATTCAGCAGTATTTTTAGTTAGCTATGAATATCTTAGAGGTATCTCTGGGAAGAAAATACTCCTTATGTAAAAGAAGCATTTGAACCATCAGTTATAATGCAGTATGACAGTCAAGGTCTGGCACAAGGGCCTAGATTACTAAAAGCAGTATACTATCTGCATAATCCAGGGTCGGCAAATGGAGATGAAACAGGCCAAACAAAAATCTGAAATCAAGACTTTTCCTTCAGTTCATGTCATTGGAAGCCTTGGTTTCAAGTGGCAGAGGTGATATTGTCTGGAGAACAGAGAAAGTTCACCACTCATTAAGGATGCTGCTCCAAATTGGTCTATGCAGATTAGCTGGACCCATGACTTATTCTCAAATGTTGAAATTCAATACAAAATGCCAACTAACATCCACAGTAGGAAAGAATTAGAAGGTTCATGAAACATCCTTTGCATTAAGTAAATAAAGAAAGAAAGAAATTCAGAATTATGGACAAATTTTGTCTTAGAAACAGATTTATCTTATAAAGTTATCTAGTATGTTTATAAGATAAGGATTTGCCTATAGAATAACAAGTGAGTCACTAAAATTCATTTCATACCTGACATTTTCAGGTAGGCATAAATGAAGAATACATATACGGCAATTTCAAAGACTAAATGTTACTTCGTTTAAATTGGCTATTTTATGCCTCAGCCTAAATGTTTTTAGGAATGAAGAATTGAATTGCTTTGAGTCAGTATAAAATAAAAGATGTGTTGAAATGCACATGTGGACTTTTTTTTAAAACAGGCATTAATGGTCTATAATCAGAGAACAAATCATTAAATAACAAAGCAGTAAGGAAGGTGAATTTTTAAAAGAAAACAAAGAAAAATTAGTACCGTAGAACACATATACACAGAAAGCTAGATAAGTAAAGATTCCTCTGTAATTATTGAATATTATTATGAATCAAATAAGAAATTAGTATTCCTGCTTCATTAGCTGGTAGCATCTGCTCATTAGACAACAGAAATGTTTGTAGTTTGGAAAGAAAAAGTAGGCTTTCTAAATAAGTATCAAAATGACCCACCTGTTACATTTCTAACCTTTTACATAGCTTTAGAATTCTATAAGCAGGAGAAAATTGCAAATAAGTCTTACCCTGGTACATTGCTGGTGAGAATGTAAAATGGTACAACCACTTTGGAAAACAGCTTGGGGCTTCCTAAAAATATTTAACATAGTGTTAAACATACAACCCCGCAATCCCACTATTAGGTCAATACCAAAGAGAAATGAAAATATATGTCCACACAAAAGTTTATATACGAATATTCACAACGTCATTATTCATAAGAGTCAAAAAGTGGGAACAACCCAAATGTCAATCAAAAGATGAAAGGGTACATAAAATGTGTTATATTCACACAATGGAATAGTATTTGGCAATACAAAGAAATGAAGTGCTGCTACAACCTGGATGAACCTTGAAAACATTATTCTATGTGAAAGAAACCAGTCATAAAAGATCACATTTAAGCTGGAAACCATCATTCTTAGCAAACTATCTAAAGGACAAAAAACCAAACACCGCATGTTCTCACTCATAGGTGGGAACTGAACAATGAGAACACATGGACACAGGAAGGGGAACATCACACACCGGGGCCTGTTGTGCGGTGGGGGAAGGAGGGAGGGATAGCATTAGGAGATATACCTAATGTTAAATGACGAGTTAATGGGTGCAGCACACCAACATGGCACATGTATACATATGTAACTAACCTGCACGTGTGTACATGTACCCTAAAACTTAAAGTATAATAAAAAAATAAAGAAATAAAAAACATGAGAAAAACCAAACAAACAAACAAAAAAATCACATTATTGCATGCTTCTGTACGAAAGATCCAATAGACAGATCTCTAAAGACAGAAGGTAGATTCATGGCTGCTTAGGGCTGGTGGTGGAGTGGGGAGAAAGGGGAGTGTCAGCAAATGGGTACTGGGCTTCCTTTTGGAGTGATGAAAATGTTCTAAAATTGATTATGGTAATGGTTGAACAAATCTATAAATATACTAAAAACCACTGGGTCCATTGAGTCCCATACTTTAAACAGATGAATTTTATGGTATGTAAATTATATCTCAATAAAGCTGTTTTTTTAAAAAAGGCATATTTCAACCAGCTCAGGAATAGGATGCTTAAGTTAGCCAGGAAGCTGCTGCTGAAAAGAAGCAAGAAGATTCAAATAAAAGCCTGATTTTCATCCCTGGTTGTTTTCCTCTCTTAAGTATTTCTTTTGTTAGCAATAGAGCTGGTTAGTCTACATATTCTCTCTTTCTCTCTCTCTAAGTTGGAAAAAAATACTCAGACGAAAACCCAGGGTTTACTGGGATAGGGAATATCAACAGCTGGTGAAAATGTTGGCTGTTCTTCATCTTTTAATTTGTGAATGTCCTGACTGTGTCGCACAAAGCCCACCTCTGATGGAAGGGGAAGGTCTACTTGTAACAGGAGCCTGTGGATAAGGTTTACTCTCCCTTCTGTTCTGAACAAGGAGAACAATGCACAAACTGAGTCATTACATAGCTGACAATAGAGCAGATCAGAAAGAGCCAATGCTTATCTGTGGCTGAGAAGACTCAACCATAGTTCTTTTTACCTAAGCAATTTTAAACCCCTTTTCACTTTTTTAATCAGTAAGAAAGGAAGCTCTCCTGTTTAATTGAGAGAGCAACATTCCTAGTATGACTGAATACCACATGGTCAGAATTTCCACCTGTCCTTGAAAAAAGATAGGCGTAATCTGCTCCTGGCTGCAGTGGGAAAGAAGTTTTTTTGTTGTACTGTGTTGTTGTTGTGTGTGTCTGTGTTTTTGTTTTTTTTTTTAATTCTTCCCTCATGGGACAAACCTCATCCATTCCATTTATAGAAAAGGTTTCCCAGGAAACTTCCTTTCAGAGCTAGGAGATGGATAGAGAGATGCAAACTGAGACCTTAGGGGAATGTTAATGAAGAGCATGAATGTCTCTGCCTTGTTGTGGGACTTGCACATTGACAATGGCCAGGAATATCACTTAACAGGAGTGAAGACTGTTTCCTTGGAATTCCACAGTATGGGCGACTTGACTAGAAGAGCTGAACATTGCTTTATCATTTGGGCCAAGAAATGTCTGTTCTTACCTGTGAACATGGAGATTTCAGTCTATCTCTTCCCACTCTTTTTGCCTGAGAGTCATATGAATCTTGATTCTCTCTTTCCAACTAACCTACAGTAAAGGGAATTCCACCACTTCTCTTCTGTACTCACCCTGCCTACCCACTTCTAAGTGTTTTGATGCCTGGTTTAAAAAATCAAGGTCAGATATCAAATAGTCATTGTCATCTGGTTCATTAAGGATTAATTTCATTAACACACAGGTATTTTTACTTGCTGTGAAATTCTGATTATAATTGATATTTAGGGTTCTCTTTTTCCCTGAAGAAAAAGAAGCCTTCTAAGATGTCTGAAAAATCTAGACAATATTTTTATCAATATTTTATAATACTGAATGATAATAATAATAATAATATTTTACATTTGGGTAGCCATTCACAAAGCACCCTCATATCCTTGTCTCATTGGAGACCACCAACAGTTATTATAGGTCCAAAGATGTAGTTGTTTTATATATAAAGAAGGAGTCTAGAGAAAGCAAAATGTTCATCTAAAGACCCAAAAGCAGTAACAGGAAAAGCCAAGACTGTAACCCATGTCTCTAAAACCAATCTGCCTCGTGCAGTGAATAAACATCAAACCTAATCCTCCCCTAAACGAAGCCTTGTGTCCCTCTCTCAAGGGTAAAATCAGCCCTGTGTTAGACAAAAACTACATCAACAATTTAGTAAACAAGATTTGTTCATTTGTAAAGTTGTCAAGAACAAGAGTTGGAATTAAGAAAGAATAAAAACAAGATGTTCACCAAGGGCTAGAGGGTTACCTGTAAAAAAGGCTCATTAGGCTGGTTTCTCTGTCCATGGTCAGACACGTGATCAAGGCGCACAGATAAAATATACGGCGTCTCCCATAAAGCCTCCATAATTCTGCAGCCAGAAGTAATGTCTCCTCCCATGAACTCTACATGTCCTTTCCTTATTTGACATTCTGCTGATCATTCCAAAGGAAAGTTGCACGTTATCTTGGAAAGAACACTGGATTTGGAGGAAGAGAACTAGAGTTTCAGCTCTGATTTTGGGCAAGTCACTTAACCTTGCTGAATTTCTGAAAGATAGATATAACAGGGTTGTTATAAGGCTTAAATTAGCTAATACTTTCAAAACAGTTGGCAAATAGTAAGTAATAAATGTTAGCTATTATTTTTATTAATCTAACATACTCATTTTATAAACAACAAACAGTCATGGACAAAAGAAAAGGCTAACACAAAGGCAAAAGGATATAAATAATAATAATACCCAACTAGCAGGACTATTGTGAGAGTTAAGTGTACGTGACTTGTGCCTTACAAAATGAAAGTAATTTGTGTACATAGGCTGATATACCATTTGGATTGAATGACCTTGAAGGTAAGAGCAGTATCTCTTATTTTGTCCCTTGCCCAGAGCCTTGAAGAGGACTTTTACAGAGTCAGTGCTAAATAAGTGTTAACTGAATTAATTCCACATACATCAGGACATCAGACATTTTATCCCAAGGTTATAGATGATCTAATTTATTAATTTTTTAAAATCAGTCCTTCTGCAGATTCAACTTGGATCTACTTTTTCATTATAATATCAACAAAACACCATTGATTCTTGATTTGGTAACCTGATTGCTCTGCCCTCTGGTGTAGAAAACCCTTGGACCAATTAGAGCACTTGAGCTGCTAAGTAAATTGTTTTTCTGCTGAGCGCGGTGGCTCACACTTGTAATCCCAGCATTTTGGGAGGCCAAGGCAGGCGGATCACCAGGTCAGAAGTTCAAGAGCAGCCTGGCCAACACCGTGAAACCCTGTCTTTACTAAAATGAAAAAATTGGCATGGTGTTGGGTGCCTGTAATCCTAGCTACTTGGGAGGCTGAGACAGGAGAACAGCTTGAACCCGTGAGGCAGAGGTTGCAGTCAGCCAGGATCATGCCACTGTACTCTAGCCTGGGCAACAGAGCTAGATTCCATCTCAAAAAAAAAAAAGGAAAGAAAGAAAGAAAGAAAGAAAATTGTTTTTCTACTATCAGTTGGGTCTAACCATCTAATAATCAAGCATACATTTAGGTGTAGTATGAGTTTCTTTTTCCAGAAGTTCATTTCCATCAAGAGTAGGTGGCCAAAGCTAGGACAAGGTGAAACTCCTTAGCCATAAATACCATTCTGAATTACAGGTCTTCTATGCTTGCAACAAATCAATTTCTTCCAAAATCCATGGCTCACCTCCTTTACTTGTTTGCTAGCCCACACATTTTACCTGTTTTCCAGTTGACCTTGCTAGGAAAAGGGGATGTGCAGGCTCTAGTGGATTCCTCAGAAGGTGTCCAGTACACATTTGCTCAGAAAATTCTTTGCTGGTGATGGTCTATTAGGGGAGAGACAAAAACAAAGGCTTGGGAAATGTAACAGGTGTTTTGCTTCTTGAGATGAGTTCTGACAGTAGCATCAAAAGCCATGGTCTAAAGGTGTGGGTGAGCTGATATTGCTCTTTCTTTCCTTTAAGCTGATATTGCTTGTTCCCTTTTGCATATTTGGATAAAGATGAAAATTTATCTTAAAACTCCTTTGAAAGTCATAATTTTGTCCAGGAGTAAAGTCAACTCCAGGATACCTATACTGAGTATTCTAGACATTTCAGACTCAATGTTCTTTGTGGTTGAGAACGAAATTTTAGATTTTTACTGCATCATAGTTTTTTGTCATCGGAGCTGCCTCAGCATCTTGAAGCGATGGTCTTTCACAATTTAAACAATGGATCCAACACCTTAGAAAGTTCAATTAGAATTTGGATACCTATGCTGGGCGCGGTGGCTCATGCCTGTAATCCCAGCACTTTGGGAGGCCGAGGTGGGTGGATCACCTGAGGTCAGGAGTTCAAGCCCAGCCAACATAGAGAAACCCCATCTCTACTAAAAATACAAAATTAGCCGGGGTGGTGGTATATGCCTGTAATCCCAGCTACTCAGGAGGCTGAGGCAGGAGAATTGCTTGAACCTGGGAGGCGGAAGTTGTGGTGAGCCGATATCGCATAATTGCACTCCAGCCTGGGCAAAAAGAGTGAAATTCCGTCTCAAAAAAAAAGAATTTGGATACTTATGAATAAACTGGGAACACGACTTTGAGTTACTGGAAGAAGTTAGAAACATTAATTCAATTTTCTGATTAGGAAAAAAAAAGCACTATTTCCTAAGTTTCATACTCTAGTCTCTCTTAAAAATGATTCTAGGAGCACAATGCCAAATTATGGGCATCCAAGGACACTCTGGCTAGACAAAAAGGAAGAAAACTAGGTGAGCAATGAACCTTATTAGCATGTGTCCTCTCAGGCTGATGACTGTCATTAGGCTGCTGGAGAATGACATCATTTTCTCTAAGAGGCAGTCAGCTCGAAAATGTCAACTATCTCCATGAATTAATTCTCGCAGCTGCTTTATGTTGCCTTCTGCTCCTTGCCAAAAGAAATGGACATATTTCATTTCTCGGATCTGTCAGACATGTTGCTGTTTTAAATACTGCATTTTAAGGCCAGTCCAATCTGAACATACTTTGTTTTGGGAAGCCTGTTGAAAAAAACATTGACTTCAATAAAGTAAAAGTTCAAGGTGCAAAACTGTGTAATCCCTTTTTTGGCACAAATTGCTTTCATTTTGTAAAGTCATTATAATGTCATTTTTTTTCCCAAAGACTTCTATAGTATGAAGTTGTAGGAACACTTATACTACCCTGGTGTTGCTATAAAATAGTGATACAAGGAAGTAAAGATAGGAGTGCAGAGAAGAGTGGTAGATTTGAGGGGACAGTTATAACTGCAAACACCACTTAGTCAAAAGTTTTTGCCTCTCAGTGTAGTTCTTTTTCACTTCATGAGACACATAAGAAAAAAAAGGGTCATTTGTTAATTTATTCAATGATCATTATTGCATGTCTGTATTTGTGCACAGTCTGTGCTGGGCACTAGGAAAGCAAAATGAATTACATACTTACCACCTGTAAGAGAGCCCCAAGTTTAGTCGGGGAGAGAGACATGTCAAGGGAAATATTAAATTAGCTTGAAAATTCCACTGGGCTCGGTGGCTCACACCTGTAATCCCAGCACTTTGGGAGGCATAGGTGGGCGGATCACAAGGTCAGGAGTTCGAGACCCATCCTGCTTAAAACGGTGAAACCGCGTCTCTATTAAAAATACAAAAAAAAATTAGCTGGGCGTGGCGGTGGGCACCTGTAGTCCCAGCTACTTGGGAGGCTGAGGCAGGAGAATGACGTGAACCTGGGAGGCAGAGCTTGCAGTGAGCCAAGATCACCACACTGCACTCCAGCCTGGGTGACAGAGCAAGACTCCATCTCAAAAAAAAAAAAAAAAAAAGAAAGAAAAAGAAAAAGAAAATTCCATGAGAGAAAGAGACTCAGATATTTCTGAGATGAATTTTTTAAAAAGATTATATGTGTTTACATACACACCCACACAATCCCGCATGTAGAAGTGAGTGAGAGAAGATGGAAAAGAAAGGCAGAAAGCCGTCTCAAAAAAAATAACTACAAGCTGGGTGCAATGGCTCATACTTGTAATCCCAGCACTTTGGAAGGCTGAGGCAGGAGGATGGCTTGAGCCTAAGAGCTTGAGACTAGCCTCAGCAACATAGTGAGACGTCGTCTCTATTAAAAATTTAAAAATTAGCTGAGCGTGGTGGTGCACGCCTGTAGTCCCAGCTACTCAGGAGGTTGAGGTGGGAGGATCTCTTGAGCCCAGGAGTTTGAGGCTGTAGTGAGCTATGATCATGCCATTGCACTCCAGCCTGGGCAACAGAGCAAGACACTCTCTCAAATAAATAAGTAAGTAAATACATACGTATCACGAATAACTTTCATAGGTGACTAAAGCAGTGGCCGTGATACTAGAAGCACTAGAAGGAGCTCGGCAATCCCTTGAAATAGACTTCTTGTCTGCTGTCTAATGTCTAGAATACTTTAAACTGAAAACAAACACAGTACTTTAAGCCTACTGCTAGACTTGAAAACTGGGAGATGTAAACCATTGATCTAAATAAACACAAAGATGTGTAATGGACAGATTCTACATTGTCTTTCTGACAGGAAGTGTGAAGGGAGGTGATTGTATTATAAAAGCATAATGCCTAAGTGATAGGAAAAAAGCAAAACTGAGGGCTAGAAAAAGAATGTGCTTCCTTTCATGTTTTTATTTTAAATTGAGTTTTAATTTACATGCAGTGAAATGCACAGATCTTAAATGTTACAGTTTGATGTTTTTCCGAATGCAAACACTCATATAGCACACACTGCTGTCAAGTCACAAAACATTTCCATCATCCCATAGAGCTTCCTCCAGCCCTTTCCAGTCAATCTCCATGGCCCCTCCTGGCCAAAGGCCATCACTGTACTACTGATATTTGTCACCACAGATTAGCATTGCCTATGTCCTTCAATTTTATATAAATACATATATTCTATAGGCATCTTGCTTCTGACATCTTTCATGCAGCACAATATATCCATGTCTTCTGAAGACCAGTTGTTGGTTCCCTTTTATTGTTGAGTAGTATTCCATTGTATGAATATACCATAGCCTGTTTATCCAGATTATGTTGATGGACATCTCGGTTATTTGCAGTTTTCAAACTTGCTATTATGAGCAAAGCTACTGTGAACATTCTTGTACAAGTCTTTTTGTAGATATATGTGTTCATTTCCATTGAGTAAATACCGAAAAGTGGAATTGCTGTGTTATAAGGTAAATATGGATTTAACTTTTTTAGGGGGAATTAATCATGAAAGTAGGAGAATTTTGAAATTCAAATTTGCAGGGTGAAACAGAGAAGAAAATAATGGACACGCAGCCCATGGGAGGAGGATGAGTAGAAGAAGCGGATAGAGAAGTGCCTGTGGAATTTGGAAAGGGGAATAGTTAATATGAATCATAAGGTGCAAAGAGGGTTTCTGTTTAGCATATAGCTTCTGGAACATTTCCAAAGTCTGCAATATTGTTAGCAGAGTCCACAGAGTATGAAATAATTACTGGAACTTCCGAAAGTTTTACTAAGCTTTTCAGAAAATGCCATTGTTTCTGGGAAGCCTAAGAACATACAAGAATAAAATCCTACCTCTTGTCCAAGTGTCTGTTTCCTGCAGACCTGATTTGGTAGAAAAGGTGTCCAGCTGGACACTGGATGTTGGTCCAACCACTGTCATCAGACACCATTTCTACTGCATCTTGAGAACAGGATCTGAATTAGAACAGGTCTTTCCCTGGTTGGATCCAGGTTCAACCACTTTGATGGTATAAGCCAGCTCTCTGGCCACCCTTTGCACACTTAGGTCTATACCTAAGAGCTTTGAGGTAAGGGATGTAGGTAAGATGGATCAGCTTACTAGCTGAAAGTTCATACCATTCAAATACTGTCAGTTTTCCTTCTATTTTGCCAAAGCCACCTTTAAGTTTTTAAATTAAATTTTTTCAGTGGGTTAAGAGTCATATATATTACCTTTGATCATCAAAAAGGAAAATGAGATCTGAGTACAGTGGGCACACCAGTAGTCCCAGTTACTGGAAAGGCTGAAACAAAAAGATCCCTTGATCCCAGAATTTTAAGGCTGTGCATATAATCACATTGGTGAATAGCCACTGCACTCCAGCCTGCCCAATACAGCAAGACCCCAACTCTTAAAAAAAAAAAAAGGTGAAGAAATAAAAGGTTGTTGAATAATTCCATCTACTCTGTTTTTGCTAACCCAACATATGGTTCATAATTTAGAATTGGTAGCTGAAGCCGGGCATGGTGGCTCATGCCTGTAATCCCAGCATTTTGGGAGGCCGAGGTGGGTGGATCACTTGAGGCCAGGAGTTCGAAACTAGCCTGGCCAACATGGTAAAACCCTATCTCTACTGGAAATACAAAAATTACCTGGGTGTGGTGGCGCACACCTGTAGTCCCAGCTACTAGGAGAATGAAGCACGAGAATCGCTTGAACCCGGGAGGCAGAGGTGAGCAGAGATCATGCCATTGCACTCCAGCCTGGGTAAAACCCTGTCACACACACAAAAAATTCATAATTGAGATTTCTAGCTCTATTTTCCTTGATTATATCAACTACTCTCCAAGAAAATAGATTTTCAGACCACAAATTCCCCAGACAAGAGCCCTAACTCTCAGGAAAGATATATAATATTCATAAAATTTAAATATAACACAATGGCCAGGCACGGTGGCTCACGCCTGTAATCCCAGCACTTTGGGAGGTCAAGGCGGGCAGATCACCTGAGGTCAGGAGTTCGAGACCAGCCTGACCAACATAGAGAAACCCTGTCTCTACTAAAATACAAAATTAGCCAGGCATGGTGGCTCATGCCTGTAATCCCAGCTACTCGGGAGGCTGAGGCAGGGGAATCTCTTGGACCTGGGAGGCGGAGTTTGTGGTGAGCCGAGATTGTGCCATTGCACTCCAGCCTGGGCAAGAAGAGCAAAACTCCATCTCAAAATAAATAAATAAATAAATATAACACAATGACGGCCGGGCGGGGTGGCTGACGCCTGTAATCCCAGCACTTTGGGAGGCCGAGGCGGGTGGATCACGAGGTCAGGAGATCGAGACCATCCTGGCTAACATGGTGAAACCCCGTCTCTACTAAAAAATACAAAAAATTAGCCGGGCATGGTGGCACACGCCTGTAGTCCCAGCTACTCGGGAGGCTGAGGCAGGAGAATGGTGTGAACCCGGGAGGCGGAGCTTGCAGTGAGCCGAGATCACACCACTGCACTCCACCCTGGGCAACAGAGCGAGACTCCATCTCAAAAAAAAAAAAAAAAAAAATATATATATATATATATATATAAAACACAATGACAACAATAATACATACATACACACACACACACTCACACACTCACACTCTTACCCTAGGAATCTCTGAAACAGTGGACAGCCAACAACTGATAATATGGAAAGAAGTTTGAGTGCTACTCTCACCTCTTTCCTACAAAGGGATCCACATGTGTACAGAACTTTATTTATAAAGCTATTCATACACAGGATCAAGCAGCCTGAGCTAGGTTACTTTGCGGCTACAGAAAAAAAAATTCAGTGACATATAATGATATATAAAAACAGAAGCTATTTCCTGCTCACATTACTCTCCCACACTAGAGTGTTGTTGAAAGGATAAGGGATTAGGAGCCTTGGGACCAGTGTTTCCACCACTAGCCATGTGTCCTGGATCAAGGCACTTAACTTCTCTGAACTATAAAATAATAATATTGTGCCAGATAATCTCTAAGACCTTTTCCAACACTGCAATTTGGAAACAAATGAAGAAAAATCACCAAATTACAAGATCACTTTTCAAATGGGCACAGAACCACAATTTGGCTGCTCCAATTATTTTAGTCATCTCCATGATCAATAATGTTCCCAGCAGGCTAATAAATTATACCACTAGCTGTGTGGATCATTAAGGTGACTATGACACTCTGGCTAACTGTGCATGTTCCATTCCAGCCTCTGTGTTCAGCCAAGGCTAAAAGGTAAAATGTTCAAGTGCCTTTAACTAGGGGTCTTTTTTCTCATGTTGTAGTTTTTATCCATTTTATTTGCCAAATGGAAATAAATAATGAGGCCACAGGAGAAAAAGAGAGCTAAGAATATGGAGTCAATAGTCTTAAAAAATTCAACAGATATTTATTTAAAACTTCCTGACTGGTAGACACTGTACTAGGTACAGGAAGAACAAACTGAGTAAGATCCTTATTCTGCCCCTCAGGTACTCACAAGCTACAACGTAAATCAGTAAAGAAAGAGATAACTATACCAGAATATGATAGGTGTTATAATAAAGAAATTCCCTCCTCAACTGGTCTATTTCAGTCTTGTGTCTTTCCTAACAGATGATTCTTTTCCTTTCTTTCGTTTCTTTCTTTCTTTTTCTTTTTCTTTTTTCTTTTTCTTTTTTTTTTTTTGAGAAGCAGTTTCGCTCTTATTACCCAGGCTGGAGTGCAATGGCACGATTTCGGCTCACTGCAACATCCGCCTCCCGGGCTCAAGAGATTCTCCTGCCTCAGCCTTCCGAGTAGCTGGGATTAGAGGCATGCATCACCATGCCTGGCTAATTTTTGTATTTTTAATAGAGACGGTTTTCACCATGTTGACCAGGCTGGTCTTGAACTCCTGGCCTCAGGTGATCTGCCCACCTCGGCCTCCCAAAGTGCTAGGATTACAGATGTGAGCCACGGCGCCTGGCCCTTACAGCTGACTCTTGAACT
Organism: Gorilla gorilla gorilla; assembly: GCF_029281585.2. Lineage (NCBI taxonomy): Eukaryota > Metazoa > Chordata > Mammalia > Primates > Hominidae > Gorilla > Gorilla gorilla. The sequence continues at coordinate 120,659,312 of NC_073228.2, read as the reverse complement.
TTACCTTCTAATGAACTCCACACTTATATAACCAAATGACTGATTGCATGGAATCTCCACTCAGATGTCTAAAAGATCTCTCAAACTCAACATCCCTCCAAAACAGAGCTCTTGATTTTTCACTCCCAAGATAAGCTCCACCCTAATATTTGCCATCTCTCTAAATAACATCTCCATATACCCAGTTGTTCAAGTCCCTCAGAGTCATCTTTGATTCAACGTTTCCTTCACTCTTCACATCTAATTTTCATTCTCCCACTGGTTTTGCTTCCACTTCCTATTCCGAATCTATTCACAACTTTCCATGTTCACAACAACAACCCTAGCCCGTGCTCATAGTTCCTCTATTCTGGTTCATTACGACAGTATCCTGACTGCTTCCATTCTTCCTTCCCTTCTTTACCTAACAGGCAGAGTCATCTTTTTAAAATGGCATTCAGGTTTCTTAGCCCCTTTCATAAAAACCTGCAACGGCTTCATATTGAAGTTAGACTAAAATCCAAATTAGCATGTGTTGGGCCCTGCCTATTTCTCCACATTCTCATTTTGCAGATGCCACCTTGCTCACTGTGATCTAGGTTCAAGGCTTTCTTGCTGATATTTGACCAGGTCAAGCTTGTTCTTCTCACAAGATTTTTGCAGTTGCTATCAGGTTGGGGCAAACGTAATTGGGCTGTTTGCCATTTAAAAGTAATGCCATTGGTTTTAAAAGTAATGTAGAAATAACATTACTGGGGCCGGGCGCAGTGGCTCACGCCTGTAATCCCAGCACTTTGGGAGAGCGAGGTAGGTGGATCACGAGGTCAGGAGATCGAGACCATTCTGGCTAACACGGTGAAACCCCATCTCCACTAAAAATACAAAAAATTAGTCAGGCATGGTGGCAGGCGCCTGTAGTCCCAGCTGCTTGGGAGGCTGAGGAAGGAAAATGACGTGAACCTGGGAGGCGGAGCTTGCAGTGAGTCAAGATCGTGCCACTGCACTCCAGCCTGGGCAACAGAGCAAGACTCCGTCTCAACAACAAAAAAAAAAAGAAATAACATTTTGCTATCTATATTGGCGTTCATTACTCTCGAAATGATGACTCAGTAACTGGTGCTTCCATTTGTTATGACCTCCTGAATTAGTCCTTTTATTTTCACAGAATTTAGAACACAGATAAGTTGAATCACTGACCATTAAAAAACACAGAACTCTAGGAGAAGATATTTGCAAAAGACGTATCTGTAAAGCACTGTAAAGTTTCTCAAAATATGCAAAAAAAAAAAACCTTAAAATTAACAATAAGAAAATGAACAACATAAATGGGCAAAAGATCTGAACAGACACCTCACCAAAGGTGATATACAAAATGACAAGCATGTGAAAAGACGCTCAAAAACTACAATTATGTTTGCACCCACCTAATAGTTTCTCTAATAGAATTCATCCTCCAGAACATTTCTATGGCTGCTTCCTTCTTATAATTATGATCTCAGCTCAAATGGTACCTGCTTTTATTTATTTATTTATTTTTTTGAGACGGAGCTTCACTTTTGTTGCCCAGGCTAGAGTGCAATGGCGTGATCTCCGCTCACCGCAACCTCCGCCTCCCAGATTCAAGCGATTCTCCTGCCTCAGCCTCCCTAGTAGCTGGGATTACAAGCATGTGCCACCATACCCAGCTAATTTTGTATTTTTAGTAGAGACGGGGTTTCTCCATGTTGGTCAGGCTGGTCTCGAACTCCCGATCTCAGGTGATCTGCCCGCCTCGGCCTCCCAAAGTGCTGGGATTCAGGCATGAGCCACCGCACCCGGCCTGTACCTGCTCTTAAAGAGTTTTTCTTGAAACTCAATCTAAAGTAATCCCAACTCCCATCAAATCATTATCTATCCCCATAGTCAGCAAACTAGAGCCAGCAAGTGAAATCTGTCCCTGGACTCTTTGTGTAAATAAAGTTTTATTGGAGCACAGCCATACCCTTTTGTTTACACACTGTCTGTGGCTGCATTCATGTTGCAACTATAGGTTGAATAGTTGTGACAGAGACTCTATGGCTTGTAAAACCTAAAATATTTACTATTTGGCTTTAATAGAAAAACATTGCCAAGCACTGCCATCTCTGTCACCCTCTTTGTCTGTCTCCTCCTCTTCCTCCTTCTTCACTGCTAACACTGTATGAGATTATCTTGCTTATTTATTTGTTTTCTTGTTTATTGTCTCTTAGCCTTCCCTAGACTGTAAACTCTATGAGGCAAAGGGTTGCAGTGAACCAAGATTGTGCCATTGCACTCCAGCCTGGGCGACAAGAGCAAGACTCCGTCTCAAAAAAAAAAAAAACAGAACCCGGGAGGCAAAGGTTGCAGTGAACCAAGATTGTGCCATTGCACTCCAGCCTGGGCGACAAGAGCAAGACTCCGTCTCAAAAAAAAAAAAAAACAAAAAAAACCTAAACAATAAGAAAATGAACAACACAAATGGGCAAAAGATCTAAATAGACACCTCACCAATGGTGATATACAAATGACACACATATGAAAAGATGCTCTTGGTCACCGTTCTATCTCCAGTGCCCATACAGAGCCTGGCATGTGGGAGCTAATCAATAAATAACTGGTGACTAAATGAATGATTAATCTTATTGGTCAAATCCTGCTTATATGTTATTGTAATTGGTATAATCCTAGTATAAGAAAAGTTTGGATCTGGTTATCTCTAGAAACAGCAAAACTGAGCATTTTTCATTATTATATCACTTAAAGGACTTAATGCCAAGCCTTCTGCATAATAAACTTTCAAAAAAAAGTTGCTGAATAAAAATAGTATGGGGCAAGAAGGGTGGAGGAAAAGAGGGGCTCAGAGCAAGACCCTATAAACTCACTTTACTTTTGCCATCTTACTTTTCAGGAGCCTATTGATAGGACTCACAAGATTCAAGGTGCCTTGTCCAAACAGATGTTCATTGCTCTTTGACACACCTTAAATAAGAGTTCTGTAGTTAAACGACTTTGGAAAAAGAGGTGTACTCTCACCCTCCCCCATCACAATGAACACCAGCATGAAGGCTCTGAGAAGACCCACAGCAAAGAAGCCGGTTCAGTTATTTTTAATCTGACTCTTCACAAACTTATTTTACAGCAGGTATCTTTCAAATCTTCACAGAACTAATGTTTTGTGAAATTTACTTTGAAAAACATCGTGCTAGAAATAACATTATTTTGCTATCTATATTGGCTGTTCCTTTCTCTTAAAATGATGAATTAATAACCGATGCTTCCATTTGTTATGACCTCCTGAATTAGTCCTTTTACTTTCTCAGAATTTAGAACACAGGTAAGTTGAATCACTGACTATTAAAAAAAACAGAAATCTAGGAGAAAATATTTGCAAAAGACATATAAGCACTGTTACTCAAAATATGCAAAAAACCCTTAAAACTATACAATAGGAGGCCAGTTGTGGTGGCTCACGCCTGTAATCCCAGCACTTTGGGAGGCCAAGGGGTGTGGATCACGAGGTCAGGAGTTCGAGACCAACCTGACCAACATGGTGAAACCTCGTCTCTACTAAAAATACAAAAATTTGCTGAGTGTGGTGGCGGGTGCCTGTAATCCCAGCTACTCGGGAGGCTGAGGCAGGAGAATCACTTGAACCCGGGAGGCAAAGGTTGCAGTGAACCAAGATTGTGCCATTGCACTCCAGCCTGGGCGACAAGAGCAAGACTCCGTCTCAAAAAAAAAAAAAAAAACAAAAAAAACCTAAACAATAAGAAAATGAACAACACAAATGGGCAAAAGATCTAAATAGACACCTCACCAATGGTGATATACAAATGACACACATATGAAAAGATGCTCAACTTCATGTATCATTAAGAAACTGCAAATTAAAACAACAATGAGATACCACTATACACCAACACCAAGATCTGGTGAGGATGTGGAGTAACATGAATTCTCATTCATTGCTGGTGGGAATGCAAATGGTACAATTTCTCACAAACCTAAACATATTCTTACTATACGATACAGATATTATGCTCCTGGGTATTTAATCAAAGTAGTTGAAAACTTATGTCCATACAAAAACCCACATACAAAGGTTTATACTAGTTTTATTCATAATTGCCAGTTTTTAAGGCAACCAAAGCGTCCTTCAGTAGATGAAGAGACTTTTTAAAAAAGCTGTAGTACATCCATACAAAGGAGTATCATTCATCTATTTTTTTTTAATGAGCTAGCAAGCCAAAAAAGACATGAAGTGATGCATGTTGCTAAGTGAAAGAAGCCAGTCTGAAAAGGCTACATCCTGTATGATTCTAATAATATAACATTCTGGAGAAGGCAAAACTATAGAGATGGTAAAAAGATCAGTGGTTGCCAGGGCCTTGGGAGGAGAGAGGGAGAGATAATAGGTGGAGTAAAAGGGATTTTTAGGACAGTAAAACTGTTTTGTATAATTTTGTAATAGTGGATCTGCGACATTAAATACTTGACAAAACTCCTGTGTGTTTAGAACATTAGTGAGCCCTAATGTAAACTATGGACTTCAGCTAATAATAATGTATAGTATTTGCTCATCCATTGTAACAGGTGTACCACACTAATGCAAGATGTTAATAATAGGGGAAACTGAGGGTGGGGAGAAGGGGGAAATGTACATGAAAATTGTACCTTCTGCTCAATTTTCTGTACAAATAAAATGGTGCTAAATAATGAAGTCTATTACAGAACACACACAAACACACAATTTTTAAAAATGGCAGAACCCCAGGCCGGGTGCAGTGGCTCACGCCTGTAATCCCTGCATTTTGGGAGGGCGAGGTGGGTGGATCACTTGAGGTCAGGAGTTCGAGACCAGCCTGGCCAACGTGGGGAAACCCCATCTCTATTAAAAATACAAAAATTAACCGGGCATAATGGCACACACCTGTAATACTTGGGAGGCTGAGGCAGGAGAATTGCTTGAACCCAGGAGGCGGAGGTTGCCTTGAGCTGAGATCGCGCCACAGCACTCCAGCCTGGGCGACAGAGCGAGACTCGGTCTCAAAAAAAAGGCAGAACCCCAAAATGCTGAAGACCTACTTGTCTATTGGAGGAAATGTAGGAGCGGAGGGCAAGTGGAGAGAAAGAACTGTGGACTTGAACTAATCTTGAAGACGTGCCTTAGCAGTATTGGGGGACCAATATCTTAGCCTCTGAAGCGGGCACACCCAAGCTTTAGTCTTGACTCTATCACATCCCTGCTGTGCTACCATGGACATGTTTTGGAACCTCTCTCCCAGATTTAGTTTCCTCCTTTTAAAAATGGCGATAATAAAAGCACTTTTCAAGGGCTTCTGTAAGAAGCAAGTCAGATAATGCATGTAAAGCAGGCAGCATAGTGTCTGGCACATTATAGGATGTCGATATTTAAATCCTATATTAGTTATCTGGTCAAATCACTTAAACATTTTAAACCTGTTAATAGGTAAGAATAAAAGAAAATAAGTACACAAAGTACTATGTAAATTGCTTTATCTTGACTCCAGGGCACTGTCTAGGTGATGCTTCTGATTACTGCCCTGACAGTTTGTCTGTTAGAATCAGATGATTCTCTTGACCTTGGGCCTCTTTATCAGCAGCACTTACAATTTGCACTTTTGTCAAGAGGACTATTCCTTTCCATAATCAGCCAAGTCCTGCCAGTTTGTAAATGACTTGCTGGGGACAAGTTAGGTCCTTTTGCAAACTACATCAACTCTTCCAGACCACACTGGTATTCACTAATAAAATATTTCCACAGTGCACTAAAGAGTGTCTTTGTAGCTTGGGTCAGTCACCATCACATTTCATACTTATTCCTACAGAGTAAATAATTTGTATATTTGGAAAATACAGCATTATTTTATACCATTGATAATCAGTACTGAGTTAGAAAAGTTCCCTTTTCTACAAATGCATGCCCAGCTTTCTTCCATTACAGTATGTTACTTATTTTATTAAAATAACTTAAATTCAGGGCCAGGCGCAGTGGTTCATGCCTGTAATCCCAGCACTTTGGGAAGCCGAGGCGGGTGGATCACAAGTTCAGAAGATTGAGACCATCTTGGCCAACATCGTGAAACCCCATCTCTACTAAAATACAAAAATTAGCCAGGCATGGTGGCACGTGCCTGTAACCCCAGCTGCTTGGGAGGCTGAGGCAGGGGAATCACTTGAACCCAGGAGGCAGAGGTTGCAGTGAGCTGAGATCGCACCACTGCACTCCAGCCTGGGTGACAGAGCAAGACTCCGTCTCAAAAAAATAAATAAATAAAAATAAAAAATAAATTAAATTCAGAATAATCATCCTTGTCTGGGATCAAATTTGTCAGTTATCAACAACTTGTTATTTCTGAAAGAAAAATTCAAATAAAAAATAAAACCTGATTTCAGAAACACCTAGCCTTAAGCACACAATTGCCATTAATTGCACAATCCATGTGACTGATTTCCTGCCTCTAGTGAAATAGGAAGAATACATTCATTGAAGTAGAAGGGGAACAAAGGGCAGGAAGGCCCATAAGGTTCAGAAAGTAGGACACTTTAAGGAAGATAGAAACAAGAAATCTATAAAACAGGATTTGTTTAGGTTTTTAGGTTTTTTTGGTTTTGTTTTGTTTTGTTTGAGACAGGGTCTCCCTGGGTAGGGTGGAGCGCAGTGGTGCAATCATAGCTCACTCCAGCCTCCAACTCCTGGCTCAAGGGATCCTCCTGCCTCAGCCTCATAAATAGCTGAGATTACAGGCACCATAATGCCTGGCTAATAAAAAACAGTTTTAAATCTAGCAATAGACCATAATATGTAGGTTTAATGACCATGTCCTATCGCCTTGGAACTACATATTTATAATGGTGGTTTAGAGAGAACTTCTGAGCCAAACAAACTTTACGGAAAAGATTTTTTGTATTAATGTGGCTGAATCTTTTGAGACCGATAACTAAGCAACACAAATCAAATTAATTAAAACATTCTGATAAATACAAAGTTTGCTCTAAACAAAAATCAGAGGACTGACTGGTCTGTAATTACATCTGTGCCATTTTTAAACACTAAGCATCCTTTCTCCCAACCTTACCATAATCATGAAAATTCTCAGCCCTTTAAAAAATATTTTTTATTTAGAAAATCGCATGCAGTAGTTTTCTATTGGGATCAGCTTAGTCACTCCATCGAAAACAACTAATTAACTTCCTATGTCACTGATTATAAATAGCATCCCAAACTAATCATTATCATCTACTTTCAAACTTGCAATCTTATTTCCTCTTCCATGACATGAAAGATTTCATTGGAAATGTGTAAGCCTTATCGTGGACTCTGAGTCATTTATCACCAAGAAGTATGGCTTATGTGATCAACCAGCCTGAATAAGCATTGGATTCATCACAGGAAGTAGGTACGGACTTTCTTCCCTTTGACTTACCATTATCTAATGAGGTAGGAAAAAGACAAATTCTTCAAAAAGTAAAAAGCTAGATAGAAATATTCCAAATAACTTTTTTTTTTTTTTTTTTTTGAGACAGTCTCACTCTGTCGCCCAGGCTGGAGTGCAGTAGTGCAATTTCGGCTCACTGCAAGCTCCGCCTCCCGGGTTCACGCCATTCTCCTGCCTCAGCCTCCCAAGTAGCTGAGACTATAGGTGCCTGCCACCACACCCGGCTAATTTTTTGTATTTTTAGTAGAGACGGGGTTTCACTGCATTAGCCAGGATGTTCTCGATCTCCTGACCTTGTGATCCACCTGCCTCGGCCTCCCAAAGTGCTGGGATTACAGGTGTGAGCCACCGCGCCCAGGCAACATTTCTTTATATAAGATTTAGATCATATTGTCTCTTTAAATGATTCTGATTGAGGATGGATGCAGTGGCTCACACTAGTAATCCCAGCACTTTTGGAGGCTAAGGTGGGCAGACTGCCTGAGATCAGGAGTTGGAGACCAGCCTGGCCAACACGGAGAAACCCCATCTCTACTAAAAATACAAAAATTAGCTGGACGTGGTGGTGGGCACCTGTAATCCCAGCTACTCAGAAGGCCGAGGCAGGAGAATCACTTGAACCTGGGAGGCAGAGGTGACAGTGAGCCAAGATCATGCCACTGCACTCTAGCCTGGGTGACAGAGTGAGATTCTGTCTCAAAAAAAAGAAAAAGAAAAGATTCAGACTGATATATTCTATAATATATGAGTATCATATAAAACATTTGAAAACCAATGATAAAAATAAATTTATTCAAATTCTTAACCTATTTGCCTAAGGAAAGTGCAAAAATTGAGAGGACATTCCTAATGATTATACATCCATTGCCTTAAGAATGAAAACTACAAACAGTATTTAAGAACTAATATTGAGAGTTATATCTTAGCTTTTACCTCAGGCTACTCTTGGTACAGACTGACAAATGTATGTGCCATTGTCCCATTGTCTATCTTTTAAATATTAGAGCACACCATCCAGGATGATTTAATTGTTATAGCCACCCTTCTTGGACAAATGCTATGGCTACTGAACAGAAGAATCCAGTGAGTACCTTATGAAGTAAGTCTAAATAGAAAAAAATGGGGGAGAGTAGTTGGCTTCTAAAAGGAGAAGTAGGCCATGGGCAGTGGCTCATGCCTGTAATCCCAGCACTTTGTGAGGCCGAGGTGGGTGGATCATGAGGTCAAGAGATTAAGACCATCCTGGCCAACATGGTGAAACCCCCTCTCTACTAAAAATACAAAAATTAGCTGGGCATGGTGGTGCACACCTGTAGTCCCAGCTTCTTGGGAGGCTGAGGCAGGAGAACCGCTTGAACCTGGGAGGCGGGGGTTGCAGTGAGCCGAGATTGCGCTACTGCATTCCAGCCTGGCAGCAGAGCGAGACTCCATCTCAAAAAATAAATAAATAAATAGAGAAGTAAATGAATGCAAGAAAGTAGAGCCCAAAGTTCTGAAAATCGATAGACTCAGAGAAGTAAAAAGGTCCATGAACCCAGTTGGATAAACAAAGCCCAAAGTCATAGTAAACAATAAAAGACAGGAAAGAAAAAAAAATCCGGTAATAAAGTATTAAGCTAGCAAAAAGAGTTATTTGGTCCAACCCAGATTTTTGCATCACAGCAGTTTCTCACCATATTGCCATGGAACTCCTGAAATTGAGTGCCTAATATATGTCAGGCCCTGGGGAAAGGAGGTAATCAAGACAAAGTCCTTGCCCACATGGAATCTATATTCTAGTCATAAAAAACAGATAAGCAAAGGAAATAAATAAGTAATATGATTTTAGGAAATGAAACATGCTATGAAGAAAAGAAGACAAAGTAAAAGATAGAGTGGTGGTAGGTAAGTAGAATTAGAGGAGTGTGGAAATGTCAAGCAGTATTGAAAAATAAACTTCTGGCCAGGTGCGGTGGCTCATGCCTGTAATCCCAGCACTTTGGGAGGCTGAGGCAGGCAGATCATGAGGTCAGCAGATCGAGATCATCCTGGCTAACACCCGTCTCTACTAAAAATACAAAAAAAAAATTAGCCGGGCGTGGTGGTGGGCACCTAGTCCCAGCTGCTGGGGAGGCTGAGGCAGGAGAATGGCATGAACCCGGGAGGTGGAGCTTGCAGTGAGCCGAGATCGCGCCACTGCACTCCAGCCTGGGTGACAGAGTGAGACTCCGTCTCAAAAAAATAAAAATAAAAAGTAAAAAATAAACTTCCATCAACCATTCAGTGCTCCTTCCCATAGGGACAGTCGAATGGCTAGGTCAGGGTTCCCCAGCAGTCGTATGTGAGACAATTCTAAACGGTTTATAGATAAACGTTTTAGAATTTAAATTAAATAGTCATGTATATACTTTGTTGTTATCTCTTTTTACTAGCAAGATATACTATGTTTCTACTTAAGATAATAATAACAAAATATTAATAAGTTTACTTAAACACAAAACAGCGATTTAAAGAAAATTATTAAGTAAGTAATAATGCAGGTAATATGCAGAAATGGGAAAATCATGAAAGTAGTGCAAGGGTAGCTGAATAAATCAATTGAGTTAATTGCATTAATTATAATTAATATCACCAAACTGGAATCTACTGCCAGTCTTGGTACCCCAACAGGAATGCCCTTCTGTTTCTTCAGTTCAAGAGAAAGATGAAGAAAATGTTCACATTCATTAATTGAAAGGAGCTAATGCTTTTTCACCGACTCGAAATATTCATTCAAAACTCATCGTACTCTCTTTAAAAGTTGCATGATTCAACTCAAATCTCACTTCCCTACTAAGCTGTTCATCCACACCTTCACTTCAACAGCTTTGCCTTGGACAACCATGGTCATTGTCTTATTCAACTAAACTATAAGTTCTTCAAGGGTAGTGACCAAATCTTACATTATTATATATTTATTTTATGCCTTGGCACAGTGTTAATCCTAGAATCTAAGTTAAATGAATATTTGCTAAGTGAACAAATTGATTAACATAATTTTATGTTTTTGAACTCTGTTTCAGTGATTTTGCAGAGCTGGGACAATATCCCTTATCACTAATCAGTGTCACTTTTGGAAAAGCACTAATATATAAGTGCATCAGTGCTGTAAAAGAAAAAAAGAAGTACAAAAAAAAAGCTATGAATATTCTAGTTAAATGTTTTAGATGGGAATAGGCTCACAAGAAGTGAAGTAGAAGTTGGTCAGTAGAATTGAACCCTGAACTGAGTCTTTAAAGAAAGTTTCAGCCAGCAGATAGAATACTGATACCTGAGGTCAGGCAATAGATAATTTAAGAACACTCTTCGCCAGGCACTCACGCCTGTAATCCCAGCACTTTGGGAGGCCAAGGCAGGTGGATCACAAGGTCAGGAGATCGAGACCATCTTGGCTAACACGGTGAAACCCCGACTCTACTAAAAATACAAAAAAAATTAGCCAGGTGTGGTGGCGGGTGCCTGTAATCCCAGCTACTCAGGAGGCTGAGGTGGGAGAAAGGCATGAACCCAGGAGGTGGAGCTTGCAGTGAGCTGAGATTGCGCCACTGCACTCCAGCCTGGGCAACAGAGCGAGACTCCATCTCAAAAAAAAAAAAAAAAAAAAAAAGAACATTCTTCATTCCAAAGGTCAATATGTTGTAATGGCATGTCCCACTAAAATGAGCCCAACAACTGGTGGCAGATCCCTAGTGACGATGATAAAAATATTACTACTATATTTTCCAATAGTAATAATAACCACAAACCTTTAGCAAGTATCTTACTAATCTTAAACTGAGAGCAGGTAAGCTTTCTTCTAAGGTTTTTACATGCATAATTTAATTTAAAACTCATAAAAACCTTATGAGACAAGTACTGCTATGATCCTAATTTGTGGAAGCACATAGAAATTAAATAACTTGCCAAGGTCAAATAGCTGGTGAGTAGAATAAACAGGATTTGAACCTAATTCCTCTTGTTCACAGTCACCATAGCACAGAGATTAACTTACCAGAACTTGGTACAACGTAAGGCTTGGAAATAAGGCAGAAATCTACACATCGGACTCCCAAATGTTCCTCCAGACATAAGTTAGAAACTAGCCCTAGAGTCTTAGATGAAGCTAATTAGGCATTGGTGAAGGTAAGACCACAATGACTGAGAACCACAGAGGTCTTAAGCCATGTAGGGCATAAAATGCTGAAAAAGTCACTTCAGGGACTACCAATAAGTGCTGCAACTTTCAGAAATAGTGTATACAAACTTAAAACATTCAGCCAGCCGAATGAGTAAAAGCAAATCAGGAGTTTCCTCATCAAAGTCAAGAATAAGACACAAATTACTACAATCATGATCCTTAATTAACACTGTTTTGGAAGTATTAGCCAAAGCAAGTAGGCAAGAAAACAAAACAACAGTGAATTAAAAAAAAAAAAAAAAAAAAAAAGAGGTATGCATATAAGAAGCAGGGAGATATAGAATTTGTCATGTTAAGAAACTGTATGATTATATACCAGATTTGAGTAGACTGAAGTCACCTGAGGCTACCTAATTTCAACATCTCATTTGTCTCTGACTCTACATTTGCAGAGTCTGAGGTGATCCCTAGTTGACCTGCACCAAAGCAGCCATGCACATGCTTTGTGATAACTAGGGGTGATCCCTGGTCTCTAGCCAGCCTAAATAAAAAGAACATGCTGTACAGTCAGTCTCTAATCTAAATGAAATATAATTACATCTGAAAAGGCAATCTGCCATTTGAGTAGCTCATTCATCAAAACAATATTTGCTAAAAGCAATTCATCCTTTACCATATTACCCAAAATAAGTTTTCCTGTTTCACTATTTACTTTTAATTACAGACTTTAATATGCAAATGTAGAAACATGGGCACCTTTATTAGTCACATTTCTAGCTCAAAATTATTATATTCCTGAGTTTTAGTCTAGTAATAATTCTAAAATTAGATTGCTTAATAACAATAATGAATGTGTCTTTCTTCTAAATACAGGTTAGTAATCTTAAAACTGATAGCAGGCTAAATTAAGAGTTGCAGAGCATTGTAAATTTTGAAGCTGTCCCCAAGCAATCATACCAAACAAATCTAATCTATCTTCCTCAGGATGGAATATTCCTTCCTCTTGACCTAGACCTTCCTTTTCCAGGATGCTGATTTGCACTGATAGCAGCCAGTTTTAATGCTTTGAGCCGGCCAACAGAGGACTGTGGGTAGAAGCGAACTGACCTCTTTCTGCAGAGCATCCTGTACGTCAAACTATTGTACTCCACAGTGTTTGTGTGTGTGTGTCTATATATGTGTGTATGTGTCTGGGACTTGGTGCATTGCCTGAGTTGAGAAAAAGCTTTTCATCCAACTACCTGCAGGTTACCAGCTGGAATAGCAGACAGAAGCCAAAACTGAACTTACTTCAGATCAAGAGAAGGAAAGAATATGTTGGCACCCAGCTGGTTAAAAGAGAAGGGGAGAATAAACACCTTTTCATGGGCTCTGGAAAGAAAAATATATTCAAAACTCACGATATGATTGAAATGGAAGGGTAACAGTAGATTATTTTCAAAGAAACTACATTTCTGTTTGTTTGTTACATGTATTGAGGCATATATGTTTACAAATAGAAATATACTCCAGTCTTCCCAGGTGTGAAGGGAATGCATAAGGCAGGCTTTGTGCATCTTCACAAGACAAAGTTGCTGTCAACATGAGAATCTTAATCCAGTGCTCCCTGATGAACTTGGCACAAAATCACAGCTCCATGAGACTTGGCTTCCTGCCTGATACTGAGAAAGGGACGGGCTGAGCCTAGGAAAGGTCAGGGTCACTACATATGGGTTCCACATAATATACTCTTAAACTTGGAAGGTGAGCCTCCACCTATGTGGGAAAGTTCACGGAGATTTTGGAGAATTGCTGTGTAAGGTTTTACATTTAACAAAGCCTCTTCAGGCAGCAAGAGGCAATGATGACAGCAATAAACTTGGAGTCCAGGAATCTGATCTGAGGCTGAGATCTACCATTTAGTAGCCGCTGGCTTTGAACAAGTTATCTTCTTGGGTGTATATTTCCTCCTATATAAGTAGCATATGAGGAAGAATCCTGCCCTGTCTACCTCAATGGTTTTGTAAGGATTGCATGACAGGAAGTACCGAAAAATATTTTTCGAACAAGAAAACTTTGTATAAACACAAAATGCTGCTGCTACTACTGCTGCTGTTATTATTGTTGTTGTTACGAATTTACTAGCTTTCAAATTACTTTTCCTACACTTTCCATACTAAATATTTGTGGACTATATAGTACACATTTCAATTAGAACTTCTCAATGGGCTAACATAAGTATTTGGGAATTTCACCCTCTGCAAGGGAGGTGTATAAGGTTTAGTCCTGGAGCTTTCAATAACTAAATGTGTGACTTTGGCTGTGATATAAATGAGAATTTTGTAAAATGAGAATTTTATTTCTCTGTAAAATGAGAATTTTAAATTAGATAATTTCTAGAGTCCCTTACAGTTTAAACATTCTCTGGTTTCTATCCACTGTTTGTCCACACCACCTCCATCCCTGTGAAACTTGCCCTTGCTCTCACTGTCACTTTGCTTCTGATCTCATACCTCTCCACGTTGCGGTCTAGAACCATGCTTTCTTTTTCATTTTTTCTCTTGTGTCTGACCCAAGGCTTAGGTGTTAGTCAAAGGATATATTTACTGCAAGAAGTATGAATCAAAACCATGATACATTAGCAAATTCTCCCCAGCAGGCAATGAAAATCCTTGCTTTTATGTGTGTAGAAAGGGTTGGAGTTCACAGAGGTGGGTTCAGACAGAAATCTGGGAAAATCTGGGAAACAGGAATGCTAAAGTATATTCTTAATTTTTTTATTATTATTATTATTTTAGAGACAAGGTCTGGTCTCAAACTCCTGAGCTCTATCTCAGGCTTTCAAAGTGCTGTGATTACAGGCTTGAGCCACTGCGCTTGGTCAACTCTTAGGTAAATACCTCATATACATGTATTTATTGCTTTACACCTTCCTGATTTTATCATATATAATAGAAAGAACATTAGCTTCCATTTTGGCTCAGCCATTTTATCTGGGGAAAGTCATTCAACTAGTTCATCTAACATATATTATTTATTAAAAAATATGTGCTGACCAATGCTCTAGTCAGTAAAGATATAATGGTAGATACAAACAGTTGTGGTTCGTGCCCTTGTGGAGCTTGCAGTCTAAATGAAATTATAGTCTTCAATTAAAGAATCACACAAATAGGTATAAGTTTACATCTGTGATAAGTGCTACAAAAAAGAATAGCAGGGTGCTGTCGGGGCTCAGAAAACAATACCACCAAATGAAGGCCTCGGCAGCAGCCTCAGAAGCAAAAGTTTTCATCTTACCTTCCCCTGTTCTCCTGTCTCTCAGTCCCATTCTCCCCCAAGACTGGCCACAGAAACTAGAATCCCTCTTCCCCAAGGTGGGTCATGCAAACCAGAACATCCTTTCCCAAAGCCAGCCAGAAATCTAAAATGTATTCCATGTAACAGAATCATTAATCGATCTGCCTGATGTAAGTGATTTTTTTAGCAAAACTTTAGGTGTCCATGGGCCTTGGCCCCCACAGTGCTAAAACAGTGACTAATACAGGGGAACTGCCCTGGTCAAGAGGCACAGGGAAACCTTATCTACAGATGTGGTGGCTGAACTGACATCTGAAAAGAAAGTAGGAGTCATCCAGGCAAAGAATAAACACGGTGGCAGGAAGGGCGTTCCAGTCAGAAGGAACAGCAAGTGCAAAATTTTATTGCAGTTTAGTTAAATAAACTAAGCATGTCAGGGATGTTGGGGTGAAGAGCATGAGAAGACCATGTGAACTGAGGCGAGAGAGGCAGACCGTGGCTTTGTGGACCATGTTAAAGATTCTGGTCTTTCCCTGAAAAGCAGAGGAAAGTCACTTAAGTGTTATAAATTGATGGTAGCGTAACCAAATTTGTATTTTGACCAGATCCTTTGGCTGCTGTGTAAAGAAGAAATTCAAGGCCGGGTGCGGTGGCTCACGCCTGTAATCTCAGCACTTTGGTAGGCTGAGTCGGGCAGATCACCAGGTCAGGAGTTCAAGACTAGACTGGTCAACATGGTGAAACCCCGTCTCTACTAAAAATACAAAAATTAGCCTGGCGTGGTGGTGGGCACATTTAATCCCAGCTACTCGGGAGGCTGAGGCAGGAGAATCACTTGAACCCAGGAGGCGGAGGTTGCAGTGAGCTGAGATCATACAATTGCACTCCAGCCTGGGCAACAAGAGCAGAATTCCATCTCAAAAAAAAAAAAAAGAATAAATTCAAGAAAGTCAAGCGTGGATTCCAAGAGACTAAGATCGGAGCTTAGGGCAGGTTCCTGTGTTGCCCAGTGCAAAATACTCACGCACAATTTTGGATGAGTTGAGTCCTAGGCACTTTTGAGATCCAAATTAAGATATTAAGTAGGCAGGCAGTTGGATATATAAGTCTAAAGCTGAGAAGGGAAGTCAGGGCTGACAGTAAACTTTTGAGCTAGAATTTATAAATTAACTGTGAGACATGGCCCAGAATGAGATTATCTAATGAGAGAATGAAGAGGAAGAATAACTAATCTCAGAGCCTCTGTTTCTTCAGCTGTAAACTAGCAATTGTAGTAGCTGTTTCACAAAATTTTTGTAGCTGACATGTAGAAGCACTCAACAAAAATTCCGATATTATTATTGTATTAGTAGGAAAAAAAATAAAAATTAGCCAGTCACAAAGCTATTTATAGTATGATCCAATTTTTTTTTATTTTAAAAAAGTATCTTCAGGCATAAAAAATAGACTGGGCTACACTTACAACTTACCAATAATTATTGTCAGATTAGAGCAATTTAAATTTATCCTTTGTGTACATCAGTAGTTTGTAAACTTTCTGCAATGAACGTGATTCTTTATATAGTGAAAAAATACAATGTTTTGCTTTTTCAATTATATGAAAGTTCTTTTCCAAGGATTGAGCCAAAGATGATGAAATGAGCTGAAACAACAGCTTATGAGAATGGCCTGGGTTTAGCACACATGGTAGAGTGGCTTTGTTTGAAGCCAGTTTGTGTTTCCAGGTCTCTGTCATAGAGACCGAGAGATGAACTTTTGGGAACTGGACAAAAGAACTGTTTTGGTCTAAGGTGACCTGTCTGGAATTGCATGGCACATGCGGCCCGAGAACCACTGGCCTTGCCAAACCTTTTGTATATCATTCTCCACAAAGAATCATCACAACACACAGGTCCTTAGAGACCTGGAAAATCCATGCCCAATTGCCACACATGCATACACACACACACACACACACACACACACACGTGTGCTGCTTTTACAGCAAAGGCTAAAATCTGCTTGATTCCTCCTAAATAATCTGTAAGTTTGTGATAAGCTTCATCCTTATTTGCATGGTTAGGGTAAGAGGGCTGGCAGGGAATATGGCTCACAGCTCTCAAGAACATGATGTCTGTCTCCCTGCTTGAGTTCCCTGGCCTTCGGCATAAGGCAGGAAGGGCCGGCGTGCTGCCACATCAAGGATGCCTGGCTCATGGGTAGAGACGCTGTGTAGTGTGGTAGAAGGAGCTCAGTTCTGGAAGTCAGGAAACCTAGATCCTGGCCCCAACTTTGCACAAATCAGCTGAGCTGTGTGACACTGACCAAGTCCTGTGACCTCTCTTTGTTTTAGGGTCTTTGTTTGTTTTCCATCTGTAAAATAAAAAATATTTCCAACAAAAGATCCCATGAAATGCACAGGCTGAATCTATATGATGACCAGAGCAGAAATATAACACATGAGGCTGGGCACAGTGGCTCAAGCCTGTAATCCCAGCACTTTGGGAGGCCGAGGCAGATGGATCACGAGGTCAGGAGATTGAGACCATCCTGGCTAACGCGGTGAAATCCAATCTCTACTAAAAATACAAAAAAATTAGCTGGGCGTGGTGGCGTGTTCCTGTAGTCCCAGCTACTCCGGAGGCTGAGGCAGGAGAATGGTATGAACCCGGGAGGTGGAGCTTGCGTGAGCAGAGATCGCACCATTGCACTCTAGCCTGGGCAACAGAGTGAGACTCCAACTCCAAAAAAAAGAAAAAGAAAAGAAAGAAAGAAGGAAAGGAAAGGAAAGGAAAGAAAGAAAGAAAGAAAGAAAGAAAGAAAGAAAGAAAGAAAGAAAGAAAGAAAGAAAGGGAAAGAAGGAAGGAAAGAAAGAAAACACATGAATTTGAATGTTTTTAGACAGGTTAACAGTGGCCCTCTACTAAAAATACTACCTCCCACACCACCTAAATCTCCACCTTCTAGCCATCCTCCTTCCAACCACCACACCACCACTCCCCACAAAATCCCTTGCTCCACTTTCTATAGAACCCTTGTAACCATCAGAAATGATAGTTATTCCTGGAATAAAAAGTGCAAGTCTCATCTTGGCTCACCTACTAACTAAACGTAACAAAATCCCTGTGAACCTCAGCATGCACATCCATAAAATAGAGAAAGCAATAGTGCTTACCCCATCCATTACTGGGTATATACCCAAAGGATTATGAATCATGCTTCTATAAAGACACATGCACACTATGTTTATTGTCGCACTATTCACAATAGCAAAGACTTGGAACCAACCCAAATGTCCAACAATGATAGACTGGATTAAGAAAATGTGGCACATATACACCATGGAATACTACGCAGCCATAAAAACTGATGAGTTCATATCCTTTGTAGGGACATGGATGAAACTGGAAACCATCATTCTCAGCAAACTATCGCAAGGACAAAAAACCAAACACCGCATGTTCTCACTCATAGGTGGGAATTGAATAATGAGAACACTTGGCCACAGGAAGGGGAACATCACACCGGGGCCTATTGTGGGGTCAGGGGAGGGGAGAGGGATAGCATTAGGAGATACACCTAATGTAAATGACGAGTTAATGGGTGCAGCACGCCAACATTTTTCATATATATATATATATATATATATATATATATATGAAAAAAAGAAAGCAATAGTGCTTACCTCACAGGAATGGAATAGCTTAAAAGTGGGGTGAGGAGGGCCAGGCACGCTGGCTCACGCTTGTAATCCCAGCACTTTTGGAGGCCAAGGTGGGTGGGTCACCTGAGGTCAGGAGTTCAAGACAAGCCTGGCCAACATGGTGAAACCTTGTACCTACTAAAAACACAAAAATTAGCTGGGCATGGAGGCAGGTTCCTGTAATTCCAGCTACTTGGGAGGATGAGGCAGGAGAATCACTTAAACCCAGGAGGCGGAGGTTGCAGTGAGCTGAAATCATGCCAGTGCACTCCAGCCTGGACAACAAGAGCAAAACTCTGCCTCAAAAAAGAAAAAGTGGGGTAAGGAGGTTTCTTAATGCAAGGGCATCAAGGATAGCAGATTATATGGTTTGGCTATTTATTTGGTTAAATATGTAACCATAAATATATGACCTCAGGTGATCCTCCCATCTTGGCCTCCCAAAGTGCTGGTATTACAGGCATGAGCCACCACACCCAGCTGCCTTCCCACAATTTGCTGACCTAGAAGCTCTATATGGTTTGGCTATATATAGATTTGTCCCCACCCAAATCTCATCTTGAATTGTAGCTTCCATAATTCCCATGTGTCATGGGAGGGACCCGATGGGAAGTAATTGAATCATGGGGGCAGGTCTTTCCCATGCTGTTCTCATGATAGTGAATAAGTCTCATGGGATCTGATGGTTTTATAAAAGGGAGTTCCCCTGCACAAGCTTTTCTTGACTGCCACCATGTAAGATGTAACTTTATTCCTCATTCACCTTCCACCATGATTGTGAGGCCTCCCCAGCCATGTGGAACTGTGAGCCAATTAAACCTCTTTCCTTTATAAATGACCCAGTCTTGGGTAGGTCTTTATTAGCAGCATGAGAACAGACTAATACAGCAGAATATGCTGCTTCAAAATATGCCACTTTTGCATAAGGATTATTTTGAATCATAGGCAATTGAGAAGAAGGAGATACAAGAAAAGCTCTCTGTGTACCCTGGTGTGCCTAAAAGTAGGATATACATTTGTAAAGGTGTTCTTCCTCCGCTGTCTACTAAGAGGGATAGAAGTTAATCAGTTAATCACTGATGACAACTCTAAACAGATGGAACCGGCCGGGCATGGTGGCTCACGCCTGTAATCCCAGCTTTTAGGGAGGCCGAGGCAGGCGGATCACGAGCTCAGGAGATCAAGACCATCCTGGCTAATATGGTGAAACCCGGTCTCTACTAAAAATACAAAAAATTAGCTGGGCGAGGTGGCAGGCGCCTGTAGTCCCAGCTACTCGGGAGGCTGAGGCAGGAGAATGGCGTGAACCCAGAGATGGAGCTTGCAGGGAGCCAAGACTGCGCCACTGCACTCCAGCCTGGGTGACAGAGCGAGACTCCATCTGGAAAAAAATAAAAAATAAATAAACAGATGGAACCAATGAAATCTACATGACAAACCTTACTAAAAAGCTCTTATCTACTACTAGTTTTCCCACATATTTGCCTTCCCACAATTTTTTTTTTTTTTTTTTTTTTTTTTTTGAGATGGAGTCTTGCTCTGTTGCCTAGGCTGGAGTGCAGTGGTGCAATCTCAGCTCACTGCAACCTCTGCCTCCCAGGTTCAAGTGATTCTCCTGCCTCAGCCTCCCGAGCAGCTGGGGTTATACAGATGCCCACCACCATGCCCCGGTAATTCTTATATTTTTAGTAGAGATGGGGATTCACTATGTTGGCCAGGCTGGTCTCAAACCCCTGACCTCAGGTGATCCTCCCACCTCGGCCTCCCAAAGTGCTGGGATTACAGGGATGAGCCACCGCACCTGGCTGCCTTCCCACAATTTGCCTCCCTAGAAGCTCAAAATCTTTTTCCTTTGTCTTGTTACTGCTGTCAAATATATTTTTCTTTTGTAAAGATGGTATATAAGTGCAAATTCTAACCACTTTTTTTTTTTTGGTAGAGACAGGGTCTCTCTTTGTTGTCTAACCTGGTTTTGAGCTCCTAGCTTCAAGCAGTTCTCCCACCGTGGCTTCCCAAATTGCTGGGATTACAGGCATGAACTACTGTGCCTGGCCTCTAGTCACATTTTTACTTAATCATCACTGAGTTCTCCCATATACAATGTGACACATGTGTTTGTTAATAAACTTCAGGTTCTCTTGTTAATTTTTTTTTGAGACAGAGTCTAGCTCTGTCACCCAGGCTGGAGTGCAATGGTGTGATCTCGGCTCACTGCAACCTCCAGCTCCCAGGTTCACCTCCAACTGGCAGGTTCAAGCGATTCTCCTGCCTCAGCCTCCTGAGTAGCTGGGATTACAGGGGTGTGCCACCATGCCCAGCTAATTTTTGTATTTTTAGTAAACACATGGTTTCACCATGTTGGTCAGGCTGGTCTCGAACTCCTGACCTTGTGATCTGCCTGCCTCGGCCTCCCAAAGTGCTGGGATTATAAGAGTGAGCCACCATACCCAGGCAGTTTCTCCTGTTAATTTTCTTTTATCAGTCTAGTTTATAGAATCCCAGCCCACCTATGATGGGTTATATATATATATATATATATATATATATATATGTGTATATATATATATACATATGTGTATATATATATATGTATATATATATACACACACACACACATATATATATACATATATATATACACACACATATATATATATGTGCCAGGCACAGTGGCTCACGCTCATAATCCTAGCACTTTGGGAGGTTGAGGTGGGCAGATCAGTTGAGGCCATGAGTTTGAGACCAGCCTGGGCAACATGGTGAAACCCTGTCTCTACTAAAAATACAAAAACTAGCTGGGCATGATGGCACACACTTGTAATCTCAGCTACTCAGGTGGCTGAAGCACGAGAATGGCTTGAATCCAGGAGGCGGAGGTTGCAGTGAGCCAAGATCATACCACTGCCCTCCAGCCAGAGCAACAGCGTGAGACTCTATCTCAAATTAAAAAAAAAAAAAAAAGAAGAAGCTGGGCGTGGTGGCTCATGCCTGTAATCCAACATTTTGTGAGGCTGAGGTGGGTGGATCACTTGAGGTCAGGAGTTCGAGACCAGCCTGGCCAACATAGTGAAACCCCATCTCTACTAAAAATACAAAAAAATGTGGCTGGGTGTGGTGGTGCACGCTTGCAATCCTAGCTACTCAGGAGCCTGAGGCAGGAGAATTTCTTGAACCTGGGAGGCAGAGGTGGCAGTGAGCCGAGATGATGCCACTGTACTCCAGCCTGGGCGTCAGAGCGAGATTCCATCTCAAAAAAAAGAAAAAAAGGAAAAGAAAATTTTTCCTCCTTTACAATCCAAATGTGAGCCGTTGTTCTATACAGATCCTTAGACACTCTACATTGTCGGAATGAGAACGTCATGCCAAGATAGAAACACGCATCAGCCTTGACTTGAAGAGTCATGAATGGGCACCACACTAAATGGGCTGTATTGTATTCTAGCCCTGTAAAAACTAACACTTTGCATGTCTTGTTGGCACTTTCAAGGAGCACTTTTTCTTTAAGGTTTTCGCATTTATCTGAATCTGTTATAAAACTATTCTTTGTGAAATTGGCTGGGATACTTTGTTTTCCTTCATAAATTTGCAAACATTCTTGATGTGTGTCTGAACTTGGCAAATAATTCATTTAAATACCAAATTATTGAACTTCTATTTTCATAATGCAAATGTTATAATTTAAGATGGTTATAAATAAGGATGCGTTCCCTGAGCACAGACCATGGACCCTATAACTGAGCCACAGATCTTGTCCATAGGATTCACCAAGTTCTTGCTCCGTGATGTCTTCTGCAGCCTAAACCAGCCATTGGCCTTATGTGACAGTTGCATTATATGACACATTTCAAAGGGAAAAACTTGATCTGCAATTTTATACCTATCAGAAATGTGAAACTTCAATCTTCAGAAAAGAATTAGGAAAGCAGACATTTGTGACTAGACCAATTGTTAAATAGCATTTTCTTTTTAAACATGATCAATATGGGGTGTCTTGGTTTCTGTTTTTGTTTTTTCAGATCAAAAAGCTCACTAAAAGTAACCTTTTGAGAAACTAAAAAAAAAAAAAAAAAAAAAAAGACATTTGTAAATTTGGCCTAAAACATATGTAGTTGAAAGCCCTTGACTTCTGGCCTTTGTTTTTACTCTTCTCCAACAGCGCTTCAAAGTCAGAATCTGGTGGCTTTGGCAAAGCCATACTTTGAAGAGTGATGAGGAGGGAAGTCAATTAAAAACAGGTTGCAGGATGTTGCATTTCAACTAAAATGGCTGCTGATTTTTATGTATTGGAAGCTTTGAACCATCAGTCTCAACTTCTTAATTGCAGTAAGATAATTAGCAGAAAATCAAAACATCTTATCTTTCAGCAAAAGTTTTGGCTTGCAGTGATTCCTCCCCCCACCCTCTATTTTCTGACAAGCATAATTATTGGTATAAGAGATCAAAGTAGCTACTTACAGGATACAGTCAGATTATACTCTTTAAACCCTCCAGTTGTCTGTGTGCCTGGGCCAAACAACCCTTGCTGTACCGCAAATGACCCTCCCAGGCTGCATAAAAGACACATCAGGGGAAGGGAGACCAGAGGGCATCCATATGCAAAACGTTTCTTTGGAGACAGTAATTTAACACAATTGTAGGGGAAAATAGAATTTGTTTTATAAGCTGAGAACAATCAAATCAAGAAATGTCAAGAAACCTCTCCCACTTTTCACCAAGCTGACTCAAATAAAAATGGGAATTCTTAATTAGAATCTCTTACTATTACCATTTGCTCTACTTGGACGTGACCCAGGGCCATTGAACTTGAACATTTTGTCAACGTTTTCAACAATCTTTGCTTCCCTTTGCTATCTGATGAAGGCATGTTTACCAGCCACATGGTGTGTCCCGTTTTATTAGGTGGGGTTGGTCTCAAAGGGGTTTTCTTTGCTCTGTGCCTAGGATTCTAAGGCTTTCTTCACCCCTTGTGATGTATAGACCCACCACTGGCAATAGATTCTATCAACCATGCCCGAGGTTTCACACAGGCTACTTTGTGCTTAGACAGCCGTCTTTCCCAGCAGCAGGTAGGCTCCAAGCAGTGACAGACAGCCCACTGTGCATAGCTAACAAGTGCCTCACAGACTGCACTGCGATGCCTGTGGGTCTCTGAGGAGGGTCCTTACTCTGGCAGGCAGTGCCTCTGAGATCACAAGAGTTGGTGGGAACGCTCCCAGAGGGTAGGAAGGAGTGACCCGGCTGGCTGTGGGAGTTCTGTCCTTATGGCACAGCTTCTACCCAGATGCACGTCTCCCTCCAAACGCCTGAGACCTCACACTGTTACAGCCAGTCAGCTGCAACAGCGAGTCACAGAGCCCGGAAGCAAGCATGGAAATGGAGATTTCCTCGTCTCTATTCAGTAGTCAGTAGCTCCCCTTCATCTTGAACCATTCAAAATGGAATGAAGAATGAGAATCAGTGTCATTGGAATTCCCTACATTCAGGATAATTTGATAATCTCTAATTTCTGGGTGCATTTTCTGGTTTGTGTGTACTTCTCAGAACTCTTGGTTTAAAATAAATCATCATCATATTCTCTCAAATAGAGCCCCTAGAATAACTTTGGGGGAAGAGTTTGGAAGGCTAAGGAGAAGTTCTACCTGAAGCCCCCTGATCATGAGCCTGATGGGATGTGACTTCCTTTTTTTTTTTTTTCAGATGGATTCTCACTCTGTCACAATGCCCCCCTCCCAGGTTCAAGCAATTCTCCTGCCTCAGCCTCCCGAGTAGCTGAGATTACAGGTGCCTCCACCATGCCCGGCTAACTTTTTGGATTTTCAGTAGAGATGGGGTTTCACCATGTTGGCCAGGCTGGTTTCGAACTCCTGACCTCAAATGATCCACCTGCCTTGGCTTCCCAAAGAGCTCAGATTACAAGCATGATCCATCGTGCCTGGCCTCACATAAAACTTACATTACATACATTTGTTATGCTTTTCTCTTGTTAATCTACCTTTAATTATAGGCACCTCAACTATGAACCTAAAAATAGGTGAGTAAAGAAATATTTTCCCTGCAACTCCAACAAACAGGAAATAAAGTGTTAGGCTCCAGAACACAATACTTCAAAATACAGTACCCTGTGTGCTGAATATTTTGAACTGGAGGAGAATGGAAGGGCCTCAGAAGCAAAGTCTTTCTGACCTTCTCTCATCCTCCTGTCTTTCACCCCTCTATCTCCCCTCGAAATAATTTGTAGAAACCAGAATTCCTCTTCGCCAAGACAGGTCACAGAAACTAGAACTCCTCTTCCCCAAAGCAAGCCATAAAGCCTAGAAAGGACATTCTTTGACTTTCTCCCTTCTCCTTTGAAGAGCCTCATGTGACAGGTGTCCTGTCTTATGTCCAGAAGGAAACGAATGCCACACAGAGATGCCAAGAAGAATCTAAATAGGCCATTGTTGGGTTTCCCCTCTCAGTCTTACCATTAATTAGATCATACCCATTTGTCCAATCACATTTCTGCAGAGCTGTTCATTTCTCATTCAACCTGAGCATAAAAATCGGCAGTTTTCCCTGGGTCTTTTGCTCTTCATTTCTGAAGTCACCCCTATCACATACAACTTTGATTAAATAGATTGTTTAAGCTTTTCTCTTGTTGACCTGTCTTGTTTTGTTATTGGAGTATAGGCTATGATCCTTAAGATGGGTGAAGACACAGTAACACCTTTCCACCCCTGTATAAGTAAATAATTGTGGACTCCAAAGCATTTACCTTGCTTTTAGATTGAAAACAAATCATCAAAAAGAAAATAATTTATCAACAAAACCCAACTTGGAGGAAAAATGTAAAGCTTATCTTGGCAGTCTTTTATGTAATGGTAGAGTATCCATGGGCAGAAATAGCTTTAAATTACTGATTGAGAAGTGCAGTGAGTGATTTAGTGTCTGTGTCTATTGTAACAGATTGGGTTGGTTTTAGATAACTATTTCCTAACCTCAAACTTTTCTTTATGATATTCCTTTTCTCTTTTATCTTTGAACTTAAGGGAGGAGACCACACCTCACATTGTCTTATGCCCAATTTCTGCCTCCAAAGAAAGAAAAAGTAAAAACTAAAAGGCAGAAATGAAATCCACAAGCAGACAGCCCGGCGCCACACCCTGGGCCTGGTAGTTAAAGATCCACCCCTGACCTAATCGGTTATGTTATCTATAGATTACAGACATTGTATAGAAAAGCACTGTGAAAATCCCTATCCTTTTTTGTTCCGATCTAATTACCAGTACATGCAGCCCCTAGTCACGTAACCGCTGCTTGCTCAATCGATCACGACCCTCTCACGCGTACCCCCTTAGAGTTGTGAGCCCTTAAAAGGGACAGGAATTGCTCATTCGGGGGGCTCGGCTCTTCAGACAGGAGTCTTGCCGATGCTCCCGGCCGAATAAACCCCTTCCTTCTTTAACTCGGTGTCTGAGGAGTTTTGTCTGCGGCTTGTCCTGCTTGTCCTGCTACAAACTCTCTGACAGCCTACTAATTCAAACTCTTGCTTTCAGCTACACCAAATTCAGTGGCAAATGGATATGTAAATTTAGAGTTTAGAGAGACCTTAGAGATTGTCCAGATGACTTGCTAAATAGTTGAGGGAACCAAAGCTCAGAAAGATCAGATGACCTGCTTGCCACAAATTACAATAATTATTAGCAAATCCGGTTCTACTACCAATCTAGTGATCTTTCATCACATCCAGGACAGTCACAACCATAAGCCAAAAATGACAGAGAAACAGATATGTAGTAAACAGTTTCTAAAAATTAGCAATAAAAATAATAAACGGGATAATAAAGATAATCATTCATGCATAAAATATAGTTTCAAAAAAAGAAGTTAGAGGTTGAAAACTATTTAGGTATTTTTCTTCATTTTATTTGCACTAATGTTGACTACGCCTATTCTATTCTAGGCACTTCACACATATTCCTTAATTTAATTCCCATACTAATTTCAAAGGTTTTTACTTTTTAATCTATAAAAATATAAAAAAGAAAAAAGGTTCATAATCTTACTAGGCAAATAAACTACGTGGACATTTTAAAAATAAAAGTAACATACAGACCTGGCTAGGAAACCTAAATAACAGAGAAAAATATAAATTAAAAATGTTAACTTCCCTCCTCCTGCCCAACTTTCCATTCCTCTCCCTCAAGTTAACTTCTAACTGTTTTTTATAATTCCTATCCCCCTCGTTATTAAGCACATATGGGGATGCATATCTCCTGATGTAAAATTCTTTTACTTATTACACCAAAGGAAATCTGATATACATATTGTTCTACATCTTGCTTTTATCCACTTAATATTTTTATATGTTTTTTCACATCAGCACATATGCCTCTACCTATCTTAAAAGTTTGTGTAATACACCATACTGCAGATGTACTCTAATTTATTTAACCACTCCCCTATTTGTAGTATGAGGGCTGTTTCTAGTTTTTTTCTATTAGGTTAGCATTATTCATCTCATTTTACAAGTAGAGAAACCAGAGCTCAACAAGGATAAGCAAATTAATTGCTTGATATTTCTCTGCTAAGAAGGCACCAGGGCTACCAACTAAATTCACATCTGTATGTCTTAAGTCCTTGATTTTTTCCTTTATTCTAAATATTTACCCAGACAACCCAAAGCACTTGATCTGCTAATCAGACAGTAGAGTTTTTTGGTCATTCCATCAACACCTCTCAGCTAGTAATTCTTTTTTTTTTCCTCTATTGTGTTCATAGGAATTTGTCCAAAGTTATACTGTTAGAATGACCTAAGCAGTTACAAACAAGTTATTTGGGACACACTCCGGTCATTTTTCTGTATTAAATTAAAATTGACCCAATTAAATAGGAGAGTTTCTCTTTTGCAACAATGGAGAAATGTGACTTCTTCTCCTCCACCCTGGGTGAGGAAGAGTGGAGGGGATAAAAAGAGCCCACATTTCCTTCCACACTAGCAGAGAATGGAGACTGGTTCTCACAGCCACTAACTATGCAACTATGCAGGGAGGGGGTAAGAGGCCCACATGGTAATGAAGAAAATGCTGGGACCTCAACTGCTTTGGTGATTTGGGGCACCAAACTCACTAATTACATGGAAAGAAGAAGGAGATAGATTCTCTACTGTACAAGGAGGGGAAATGGCCACAATAGGGCCACACAAGTTAACCCAGCCTCCAATACAGGATAATTTCACACTTTCCCGCAGGGGGTTAATGACTTTGTGAGTGTGGCTGTCCCAGAGAATTAGTCCCCTCTTCCGGAAGCCTTTAACTCCTGTCAATAAGCCTTCTGTTGCTATGCAAAGCTATTGAGCCTCCTGAATAATTCCATGCAAGGTAAAGTGCCCTGCCTTCCGACCTTTTTGTAAAGTATTGTGCTGTTGCTTGTCCTTGCTACGGCAGAATATTTCACCTTCTTCTTGTAAATAGCTACCACTTTAGAAGGCTTGTGCGGTGATCACTCACAGCAAGGCCACCGAATGGCCAGCTGTACTGGGAGTTGTCCTAACATTCACTGGCCTTACTGTTCACAGACCCTTGCTAAACTCTCAGCCCTTCCATGCAAACCAATAATACACTTGTCACAGTGTAACCCTTGCACACCAAAAAAGTCTGAAAAACTGGAGTAAGAGCTCAAGGTATAAGCACTATTCAAAGTAGTACTGCCTTCCAAGACCAGGTGGGAAGGGTAACAATTCCACAGATTACAGTGGTGGAATGATGTTTTAACATATATTTACCCAAATTGAATAAATCCAGGCATTATGTGACCAGATTGTTAAGTGAAGACTGAAGATTTGCTCAGTGTTATGGAAACACATCTTCTAAGAACCTAAGTGGTTTCTAACTTTCAATCACCCTGAAATAGTGGCTTCTCAAGTCAATTTGGATAGTTTCTCCCTCCACCCTAGCTATAATAATTTTGCACAATGATTTATGGTTTTACAATAGTTTCACATATGTCATTTTATTTGACACTAAAAAAATGGTTTGTAACAGCCCTAACTTGTATTTGTTTGACACTGTTTTACATTGGAAAAACACAGCTCAGGATTTGTTCAAGTAGATGATCAGAGGCCATCCATCAGCTTTCTAATGTTTGCTCACCTACTTCCCAAACCTCTGGGGAAAACTTGTATGCTGGTGTTATAAGAAAAAAACTGCTTACCTTCTCTTCCTGCTCTGGGATTAGCTCCCCACATGTAAGTACTGGAAAGAAGTGAGAAGATATTTTGCTTCAAACAGAGTTACATCCCTAAAGAGCTACAAATCCTTGTTTTATACAATCTGAGGCCCATCAGGGGTCTGAATAACACTCAGAAGCTGTTCTCGTTGAGAGCATCTACATTTGCCAAGAGCCCAAACGTGTAGACAGCAGACAACCGAATAGTGCCAAGGAAGATGTTGAGTGGAATGAGTGAACTGCAAACCTGGGACAAATAACACATTACTTGAGTAGAAAAGCTGAGAGTTTTAAAGACGTATGGTCCTTGCTGTCAGATCTTTATGACTTATCCACTGGGGCTTTGTCTGTTTATATGTGCAGTTTACTCATTGTCTTTCCATTTATATTTGGTTTATGTATAGGGGGCTTAACGCCTATGTATGTATATGGTTGGCAAATCTCCCTCTGGTGTGTCTGTTTTTATTCTTCAACCTAAAATACTTCTAAAGACCTTCCATTTTAAATTCCACACTAAAATCAGTGGCTAAATGAAAGCATCTTTTTAGCGATTGTCTGTCTCTGCTTTATGCTGGGGTTAACCCACTCCATGTTTTAAAATTGGACTTGGAAAATATGGTCCATAAAGTTGGGGAAGGAGTATTCAGATGTACAGCCAGACACCTATTTCCAAAATAACACAGCAGTCTTTGCAAATGTCCCCAGATGGCCTCAGTAATCTAAACTGCAGATAAGAAAATCACTCTGGGTTATTAGAGAGGAAAGTTTTACCTTCAAGGTAAAAGGAAGATGATCTTTCAAGCTTCGAAATGCAACTAATAGATTCCATCTGCAAATTCAGCTCTCCAGAGAGGTCTCGGGAGCAGCCATTTTCCCCTGTCTAGGACCCAGTACAGTTTTAGCTTGAGGGATAATTTGGAAGAGAAAAATAAATATTAGCATAGCCAAGTAGATGATCTGAGTTCAGACATGTCTGCCCAGTACCCAAAACATTCTAAAAGTAAAAAAAATTAAAAGAACAGTAGGGCGAGTTGGTAACTTTGTCATTTAATCCAAAGAGTCTAGTTGTCCATCTTTATCTTGTTACTAGTTATTCAGACTTCAAACATTTGAGAATGATTTTGATGTAGGAGGCGTTCAATCCAGTTTGTTCTCACGACAGAACTGCATTGCGCAATTTTAATTAAAAATTTAGGGTTTCACAACCTCTGAATCACTTCACTCTATTTTTCTGTTTTGTTTTGTTTTGTTTTTGCAGTTCCAACATGTTTTCCAGGGATAGTATGTTGATTAGTCAAAGTCATGTGTATATTCCTTCACATTTAGAATTTACCCTTCATGCTAACATTACCTAACTAGACATTGTCTATGAATGAATGCTATACATTCACTTAAAACATCACTAGGGAGTAATGAATCTTGTCTGCACAGAACAGGAAAGGTAACCCTGCTGTCTGGCCTTCAGCCTCTCACTGCCCCACTCTCTTGGGGCACTCAGGAAACCGCTGTGTTGAGAATGCATTCCTGGACAACAGAACTTACATTGTTCCACGGCTTCCAGAACCGGCTTTGGGTGTTGCTGCGAAATCTTCACCCTGTGTCTGCAGCAGCTGCCTTCTCCTGACAATCACTTCCATATGCCCCATTTTAGAGCTGGAAGGAAAAGTACTTCAGGCTCAGTTTGGCCACACACATTGAAGAGGACCCTCTCACGCTAAAGTGGCATTAAAAAATGTTTTATGGTATTTTCTTAAAAGCTAGGTTTTCACAGAGGTCTTCAGTCTAGGCAAACCCTAATGTTTTTGTTGAAATAATAGTATCTTATAAGCAAAAGAGCTTTCCTCCTTTTTTGAAGAACGCAATAAGAGAATCCAGCCCTTCAGAGATAAACCTCCAGGTCCAAGGTGTGTCTTCAGCAAAGCCATGTTCTGCAGCCCCTCTGTACCTGAAGAGGGAATCTGGCTTTAAGCTAGGGCAGACAGTCAGCATAGGAGCTACTGGTTCCTGGAGAGCTAAAAACGTTGGTGCACAGCAGGTTTCACAAAAACATTCACAGCCACTGAGTACCTGATGCTACAGCAAATTTGTCAGGAACATTAAGGCCTCTGCTTGGTTACCATCAAGGGCTTTTTCTAAGGTAAATCTGATCTACTATGAAACAAGGGAGATGCAAATTAGAAAGGGTGGCAAGTAGGTGGGTTTCTTTCTTGGCATCTCAGGGAAGTAAACTTCTGAGTCAGACATATCCTGTTTTGTTTTGTTTTGTTTTGTTTCTCCATGTTCAGCAGACATCTCTAGGTGAATTTTTTTTTTTTTTTTTGAGATGGAGTCTTGCTCTGTTGCCCAGGCTGGAGTGCAGTGGCACGATCTTGGCTCACTGCAACCTCTGCCTCCCGGGTTCAAGCGATTCTCCTGCCTTAGCCTCCCAAGTAGCTGGGACTAGAGGTGTGCACCACCACGCCCAGCTAATTTTTGTATTTTTTAGTAGAGACAGGGTTTCACCATGTTAGCCAGGCTGGTCTCGAACTCCTGACCTCGTGATCCACCTGCCTCAGCCTCCTAAAGTGCTGGGATTACAAGTGTGAGCCACCGTGCCCGGCCTTCTAGGTGAATTTTAAATGGGTGAATGTAAGATGTTAGTTTACATGCATGTACGCTATTTTAAGCAAGCATAATTAATGAAAATACATGTGGACATGAAAAATAGTGTTAATTCATTTGCAAAGGAATCTTTACTGCTTTACAACAACATTTCTAAAAGTCCTGAAGGTGTGGTCTTTCTTATTATATTTAAAATTCACTTGGTTAACCAAAAGCGCCCAAATTTTTCCCAACCTAGTGTCCTAAGTTAGATCTATCTACTTTGGAAAATATGTTTTACTCTGTTTTTTTGTTTTTTTGAGACAAGGTCTCACTCTGTCACTTGGGCTGGAGTGCAGTGGTGCAATTATGGCTTACTGCAGCCTTGACCTCCTGGGCTCAAGTGATCCTCCCATTTCAGCCACCTATAGCTGGGACTACAGGCACATGCCACCATGCCCAGCTAATTTTTTGTAGAGATGGGGTCTCACTGTGTTGCCCAGGCTGGTCTTGAACTCTTGGGCCCAAGTGATCCTCCTGCCTTGCCCTTCCAAAGTGCTAGGATTACAGGAGTGAGCCACCGCTCCTGGCCTACTCTCATTAATGCTGAGAAATAAAGCTAAATGATTGCCTGAAGCACAGAATAATACTTAATTTTAAGAATTAGTATCATATGGCCAGGTGCGGTGCCTCACGCCTGTAATCCCAGCACTTTGGGAGGCTGAGGTGGGCAGATCACGAGGTCAGGAGATGTAGACCATCCTGGCTGACACGTTGAAACCCCGTCTCTACTAAAAATACAAAAAATTAGCCAGGCGTGGTCACACACACCTGCTGTCCCAGCTACTCAGGAGGCTGAGACAGGAGAATCACTTAAACCTGAGAGGCGGAGGTTGCGGTGAGCCAAGATTGCACCACAGCACTTCAGCCTGGATGACACAGTGAGACTCTGTCTCAAAAAAAAAAAATAGATTTAGTATCATAGTCATACGGACTTGGACCCCTGCTCTATGCAGGGCTTTGTACTGGGCACTGTGTACTCTACAGAGAGAGAAAGTGTGATTCACAGTTGCTTGACATAAGATAATACTGAAGATTCCGAGTAAATGATTTTTTCCCAAGATCATGAAGCAAATCAATTACAGTCTGGCTTTAAATCAAAGTCACTCTGCCATATCACCAGTCAAACACTTCTTGAATTTTGACATCATTCTTCTTTACTCTGGTCTTTGGTTAGCCTTTAGCCATAGCAAACCTTTCGACCTATGTGATAACCACAGGAAAAGTGAAATAGGTGAAGCCTAAATATCTGCTAAGAGGTAAGTAAAGGCACTGATGTAAAGGATAGACTAGCAAAAATTCAGTGAAATTATGAAATAATTCATAAGCTCTCTTTTAAGTGAAGGGGGAACTTTTAAGTAATGGTATTCCTTTAGTGGAACCCAGTCATTTGCTATTTCTTGAAATGTTTATAAAGGTCGGCTTGTTCCCTGAAACTGGACTGATTTTTAGGTCAAACTTAATGTGCCATATGATTTTGCTTAAGATATTACTTTTCTACATCTATTAGGCAACTAAATAGAGAAAGACATGATTTAGGACCAAGGTGTTTTTTTTGTTTCTTTGTTTGTTTGTTTTTTCACCACTAAGTCATAACCTTAAACAAAAGAACTTAGTGAACTGTGATTTTAGGTCATCTACTAAGGAGATACAGCAAGCCCCAAAGTCTAATCAACCTGAATTTATGTTTGAGGGGAAAAAAATGAAACAAACAATCCTAGGTTTGTCATCTTCTTAAGTCGCATCCCATTTAGAGAATCTCTCATGCCACAATGTCAAATGTCATTAGGTTTGACATACATAATTGCATTAAGCTACAGTGATGATCCCTAATGAGACATTGAATTTCCTCCCAAAAAATCAGTCAGCAAAGCACATTTTCTTATGATGAATTAATTAATAAAATACAAGGCTTCTTATGCAAAATATATGCCAGGGATTCCCAACTGTGTTGATGCCCTAACTACTCTGAATAAAAAAGCTGGATCTTAAGGATAATACAGTCACGAACACTAGGATTCCCACTGATGCAGGCAATTTCACAAGCCTTCTCTTATAAAATAAGAAGTGTGGGCTATGCCATGACCAAGGTAAGCACAGGAGGGCCAGACCATTGTCAGGAGGGCTGTTCAATCTAACATTGAAGAGGAGCCACTCATCCTCCCCAGCATGTTCTGTAGTCTATCAAAGATGATCATTACTGTCTGTCTGGCTAATGTTGACTGACTTCTTTGAAGACAGCAATTACCAACTGTTATTTTTGAAGAGCCAGATATACATAGATGCATATGTTTTTTTCATTAGAAAATACCAGCTCTGAGTATACTCTGGTAAGATTGCAAAGGAGTTATACATGTAAGTCCCTATGAAACAAGATGAAAGGACAGCCTGAAATATTTATCAGCCACTGTTACCCTGGAGCAGAATTAGCCCCTATTTGTTCCAAAGTGCTCTGCAAAATAATGATTTGGACCTTCGGAGAGAACTGATTATGCAAGTAAGAATTTAGCATCCATTAGGCACTCAGCGTCAACATGCCCAGCCTTGGACCCTGGTTTCTATTGTGAGAGGATCATTGTCAGGACACCATGGTACTCCTCAGCCATGCAGAAAAGTGTTTCAACTTTTTTTTTTTTTTGAGATGGAGTCTTGCTCTGTGGCCCAGGCTGGAGTGCAGTAGCGTGATCTTAGCTCACTGCAACCTCCACCTCCCAGGTTCAAGCAATTCTCCTGCCTCAGCCTCCTGAGTAGCTAGGACTACAGGCGCCTACCACCACGCCCAGCTAATTTTTTTTTTTTTTTTTTTTTTTGAGACAGAGTTTTGCTCTTGTTGCCCAGGCTGCAGTGCCATGGCGCGATCTCAGCTCACCAGAACCTCTGCCTCCTGGGTTCAAGCGATTCTCCTGTCTCAGCCTCTCGAGTAGCTGGGATTACAGGCATGTGCCACCATGCCCGGCTAATTTTGTATTTTTAGTAGAGACAGGGTTTTTCCATGTTGGTCAGGCTGGTTTCGAACTCCCGACCTCAGGTGATCCGCCCACCTCGGCCTCCCAAAGTGCTGGAATTACAGGTGTGAGCCACTGCCCCCGGCCACGCCCAGCTAATTTTTTTTTTTTTTTTTTTTTTTTTTTGTATTTTTAGTAGAGACAGGGTTTCACCATATTGGCCAGGCTGGTCTCAAACTCCTGACCTTGTGATCCACCCACCTCAGCCTCCCAAACTGCTGGGATTACAGGCATGAGCCACTGGCCCTGGCCAAAAGAGTTCCAACTTTAAAGCAAAACCCTGTGGATGGAAGTGTCAACCTAGACTCTTGTTCTCATATCTTCCTTTTGGCACCGAAAAAAATTTTGTAGTAGAAATTCTGGTGTCTGGCTATCAGACTTGGTTAAGTTATACAGCAGAACTAGAGAAGCCCCCCATATTACCCAATTCTTTTTTTTTTTTTTATACTTTAAGTTCTAGGGTACATGTGCACAACGTGCAGGTTTTTTACATATGTATACATGTGCCATGTTGGTGTGCTGCACCCATTAACTTGTCATTTACATTAGGTATATCTCCTAATGCTATCCCTCCCCACTCCCCCCACCCCACAACAGGCCCCGGTGTGTGATGTTCCTCTTCCTCTGTCCAAGTGTTCTCATTGTTCATTTCCCACCTATGAGTGAGAACATGTGGTGTTTGGTTTTTTTGTCCTCGCAGCAAATTACCCAGTTCTTTGGAGAGTCTTATCTCCTAAATGGACAGGACTGAAGCCACAGGAGTCCTCCTGCAGCATTTAGTGATGTCAACACTGGATGCAAACCCAACACCGGGAGCCCACAGCTCTTTGCTTCAGAGATGAGTAATACTGGCTGAGTCATTGTTTCTATCCGCCTTTTCAATGCTCTCTCCAAAAAGTATCTCGTAATAGACAATCTCTGAGCTCACTGCTTACTGTAATACTTCTTATGTAATAATGCTAGTGGTGAGCAATCTCCTGTAGTATTCCATGACAGCAACACTGACTGTGCTGTGTTAACCTTGATTAATGTTATTATTTGTACACCATAAAGGTACGTTTTATTTTTCTATTATCTCTTATATTTAGAGTGGGAGGCATTGTTCTGTCATCCTTGTTTTATTTTAAGAAATTGAACCATAAGGAGGTTAAGCAATTTCTTCAAATTCATGTAGCTTGTGAACTTTGAGCCTGTGCTTCCTGTTTATTGAGTCACATTATCTCAATTTAAAATTGGCTGCGTTTTAAGTAAAGAAAATTTAAATTAAAAAAAAAAAGAAGAAGAAAGCAAGCCATCCAGAGAAGCAGTGCACAGTGGTAATAATGTGCTAATGTGCTGATGGAGTTCAGGACAAGCTGCCCCAAAGTACGGCACCTTGGCATTTGAGAAAACAGCGGAAGCAGGAAGGTCACCCTCGCCTTCTCCTGCTCTTCTCCCCTAAAGCAGGTCCTAAAACCTAGGAAGAATTCTCTGACCCTCCTCTGAAGGAGATCACAAGACCCTCATGTGAACTGTGCCCTCCCAATACTGGTAGGAAAGAACATCCTTATTTCTGAAGAAAAAGGGTCACAGAGAAGAATCTGAACAAACAGTCCATGCTAAGTACCCTCCCACACACAGTTTATTACCATTAAATCATACTTTTTTTTTTACCCAATCATACTTCTTCATAACTATCCACTTCTTCAGCAAATCTACCATAAAAATACACCAGCTTTCTCATTTCTTCAGGACTTCATTTCCTTTAAAGACTCCTGTGTCATGTTAAACTTACAATAACTAAGTGTGTGTATGTTTTCCACTCATTAATTTATCTTTTGTTACAGGGGCCTCATCCACGAACCTAGTGATGGATGAGAAAAATATATTTTTCTTCCCCCACAGTGCATACAGGCTTTAGATTCTGAGTCATTCAGTCATCAAATGTTTATTGAACACGGGCTGTGTGCCAGGCATGCAGTAAAGCAGGAAGGAAAGACCCTTGCTGTCATGGGGTCCATACACTCGGGTCCGGGGTTAGAAATGGGGAGAAACAGACAAACTGAAACACAGTATAAACACATAGATAAGAGAGAAATAAAGAAGGAATGCCAGATCGCTGTAAAGGCAATGCTGGGCACCACTGTGGTGTGATATGATGGAGAATGACCTAGTGGTTGCCATCTGAGGGGGCTTGCCACAAACAGCCCTGAAGGAAAGCCCTGATTTTCTATCTTATCTTGATAAACACTTTGAAATTCAAAGGCCATTAAACTCTGATTTTAAAATGGACCTGTGTCTTATTTATTTATGTCAGCCACAGTCATAACAAGGAAGTAGGGGTGCGGGGTGGGGAGGGGGGACACAGGGGAGAATGTTCTAAGCAAAGGGAGCAGCAAGTGTAGCAGAGGGGACAGACAGGCTGAGCTCCAGACTCAGCTCTAACCCTCTCTGGTTGAGTGACTTCAAGCATGTTACCAACATACCTAGGTCCTTTGTGAAAGGCCCTTTAAAAGAGAGACAATTTCTAACTCATAGGAACTTACGTAAATTAAATGACATCAGCACATAGCAGTTACTCATAAAAGGTAGTTGATTTCCTACCTTATCTTGATAAATCCTTTAAGATTCAAAGACCATTAAACTCTGATTTAGAAATTGTCCTATGTCTTATTTACTTATTTATTTTCCTGAGCAGGGGGCAGCTATAAGAGCAGCAGGAAATGTGAAATCAGAGATGATCTAGGTTATGAGTTCTTGGAAATCAGGGCTAAATTTATTTATAGGAGGAAACAAACAAGATGCCATTCTTTTGGGGACAAGGGTGACTTCTCCATTAGATGCAGTACGATAGTGCCTAGGACCCACGATCCTTTGCAGAAAAGGGGAGCTCCACAAAAATCTTCTAAATTCTTTAAGATTAGCAGAAAATAAAAAAGAATTCTTAGGTGTATTTTAATATAGAACATCATAAGTTTGTCTTTATAGCAGCACAGTCGTAAACTTTCATTTTTAATGTTACCTTATGGAGACAGGACCTCCAAAGACAAAGTCCCTAGGCCTTACAAAATCCGTATCCCAGCTGACTGGGGAAGAGAGTGTTCCTTTACTGCTCCTGATCTCTTCGCCTCCATCCGCGCCTGGGGCTTCCTTCACCGGCTCCGCTGCCCACCTTCTTCCTTAGCCATCTTGCCTTATATTACTGCCTATGCCCAGCCCCTGCTTTTTTTTTAGATCACCCAACCCAGATTTTTACGCAATTTCCCATTTCCCACAGCTTAGATTTCGTAAGAAATCCCCTACAGGTGGTATGGCCACGGCAGGCCAGCCCAGCCCAGCCCAGAGGCACTTAAGCACACGGAGCAGGGAGCTACGGAGCAGGGAGCATGCGGAGCTACGTGCTTCAGGCCACATCATTTTCACTGGGAATCCCCACAGGCCTGGTCCTTTGGCAGCCTGGGTGCTAAATGCAAGCCACAGCAGGTTTCGATTTTCAACTGCAATGACTTATGTTCTTGGTCCTAAGAATTCACAAATTGTTAAAGTCAATAATGAGACATACTCTCACCGCTGCAGTGGGGTTGTTTCTTGGCTTGATGTTTTGTTTTGCTTTGGCTTCCCAAGAAGTGTCTGAACTGTCTGTACTCTAAAAACTTACCAAAGAGGTAAGCTGTGTGGACAGGGTGCTGGATGTAGATGCCAGCCAAAAAAAAAAATTTAAAACTAGGCCGGGCGCGGTGGCTCACGCCTGTTATCCCAGCACTTTGGGAGGCCGAGGCGGGTAGATCGCCTGAGGTCGGGAGTTCGAGACCAGCCTGGCCAGCATGGTGAAACCCTGTCTCTAATAAAAATACAAAAATTAGCCAGGCGTGGTGGCAGGCGCCTGTAATCCCAGCTACTCGGGAAACCGAGGCAGGAGAATCGCTTGAACCTGGGAGGCGGAGGTTGCGGTGAGCCGAGATCACACCATTGCACTCCAGCCTGGGCAACAGAGCGAGACTCTGTTTCAAAAAAAAAAAAAAAAAAACAACTAAAACTAAAAAAAATTCCCCTCAGGGATTGAGCCCTTAACTAGGGCAATCCCCAGGTGAACTTACAAAACTAGCTAAGAGTATCACATCCCTAGCAAAACTGAGGCTTCCTCAGCTCTGAGCCTGCAGCCCTAACATCTCCCAAACAAAACTTCATCTCAAGGAAACACTGTCACTCATTTACATTCTACCAGGAGGTGAGCTCTCCTTGTCACGTAGTCTAGAGACACTTACATTTGGATTCTGATTTTAATTATATAAAGGCTGTAAGGGATTTTATGATGTACCAAGAAATAAGTAGAAGTATCCTATTTGGGGGCTGCAGTGACCTTCTCTAAAGCTGAAGTTATTTTACCTTTTTAAAATTTTTTTCTAATTATATAAGAAATACATGAATACATTTTCCTTTTCACATTAAAACAACATGTATAAGGCTAAAATTCTGTTTTGCTTATTCTTGCACATTCTTAGTAGCTTCATGTTCTCTTCCTCCTGGGGGTATCGGTATGGTTTTGAATGCATCTTTCAAATGTTGTTATATTCACGTACACCCATGTATGTGTACCCACAGGGAAAAGATATACATATGGTATTGCTTGGTGATTGCCCCTTACATAAATGAAATAAAAAAATACACTGTGTATTTTTGCTGCACCATGTTAGAACTTACTTTATGTCTCATTATTTTTAACTATGCTATTATATTTGTCATATAAAACTATAGTTTGTTTAGCCACTACCCTGTTGATGGGCCTGTAATCTTAACCTTATAGGTAAGTGCCTTTCTCAGTCCTCTTCCCAATCCAGGCACCTGGCCACAATTATGGCATAGGAAGGATCTAATTAATATACTAGAAACATAAGATTCGAGTATCAGACTTTCAGGGCTATATTTTGAAAAAGCAACAAAGTTCCAAGAAAAAAGTTTCCTTTCATTTGGTGGTAAAAGCCAGTGTGGAGACTGTTAAAAAGAAAATCTTTAAAAAGGAAAATAAATTGCTAAGGGTGGAGAGAAGAGGTGGGGGTGAGGCTGGAATAACAACCATTCTAAATCAGTGAGAATACTAATGGAAAAAGTTACACCTAGGGATTTTATGGGACCTGAGCTTTGTTTAGCACCCAGCCCTCAGTCCTCATTTGAGAGAACAAGGCCCATAAGTACTTTTCCAATATTTGCCTAGATTGATAGAATAGGCTCTTCATTAATTTACTTTGAGCTTCAGCTTGTCTAGTTTGTGTTATGCTTAATTAATCCAGTTAATTGGTGCTGGCCTGAACGGAAACAAAAACGTGTAGAAGCCACAGGAAGTACAAAGTCAGGTTTGTGCTCCTGGTATGTGGGAACTTGGGAATTCTCACTGCAAGGAAGACATGCTCAGATTCAAGTTGCCTGAACTCTACAGGCTCCTAAATAAAGAACCTAAAATTCTGAATAAAAGAAGTAGAGTTGGAGCCCAGAGAGAGAGTGAGGTATGGAATAACAGAAACTCACTGCAGAGTTCACACTTCAATCAGTGAGCCTTAAGGCGCTAAGAGGTCAAAACCTGAGCCTTTGGCTCAGATCGCTAGGTTTGGGTCCTAGCTCTGCCACACTTCGGCTGCACCATTTTAGCCACATTACTAATCCTCTTCATGCTTCGGTTTTTTCATCTGTAAAACAGGGATAGTTTCATGCGCGTCCATGTGAAGAGACCACCAAACAGGCTTTGTGTGAGCAAAATAAAGCTGTTTATTTCACCTGGGTGCAGGTGGGCTGAGTCCGAAAAGAGAGTCAGCGAAGGGTGGTGGATTATCATTAGTTCTTATAGCTTTTGGGATAGGCGGTGAAGTTAAGAGCAATGTTTTGCGGGCAGGGGTGGATCTCACAAAGCACATTCTCAAGGGTGGGGAGAATTACAAAGAACCTTCTTAAGGGTGGGGGAGATTACAAAGTACCTTCTTAAGGGTGGGGGAGATTACAAAGTACATTGATCAGTTAGGGTAGGGCAGGAACAAATCACAATGGTGGAATGTCATCAGTTAAGGCTCTTTTTACTTCTTTTGTGGATCTTCAGTTACTTTAGGCCATCTGGATGTATACGTGCAAGTCACAAGGGATGTGATGGCTTGGCTTGGGCTCAGAGGCCTGACAGATAGTACTTTTTCATAGGATTATGAAGATTCAATTCGATCATTTATGTAAAGTCCTAATTCAGTGTAATTCCTGGCACATAGTAAATATTCTGTAAATGATAGTTTTTATTAACTAAAGAAAGCAGTTGGTATTAAGCCACAAAAGTTCTGGTATTTGGATGTCTAAATAATTTTATTGTAAGTATTATGTATGAAGGGGGA
This sequence comes from Gorilla gorilla gorilla, assembly GCF_029281585.2. Classification (NCBI taxonomy): domain Eukaryota; kingdom Metazoa; phylum Chordata; class Mammalia; order Primates; family Hominidae; genus Gorilla; species Gorilla gorilla. Next base: position 120,618,585 of record NC_073228.2, on the reverse strand, counting down.
AAAAGCCTTCCCCCCCCCCCCCCCCCCCCACAAAAAGAAGGCCTGGATGGCATTTATTGGGAGAAGCTGGGTGCTAACTTATCACATCATGAATCAGTCACCCTTTATCATTGATCTGTAATTCCAGAAATCCAGAACAGAATTTTTAGAATTTGCAGCTTTCTTAAAAGGGATATTTTACATTGTAATAATTTCACCCTGGGTTTAGCCTGTGTTTCTACAGTATTCTTCACACTTTCTGGCCCATTTAGCTCAGAATGCAAGCTTGACAGCAAGACAAACAAATTCCTCAAATGAGACTGCCAGCCAGTATTTGGGCTATAAAGCATGGCCAATTTGCTTTCTCAGGATGGAGAATATAATCCCCAGAAGGTGGGTAGGCACAGAGTTCAAAAAGAAAGTGAATAACCTGTTCGTCTGCCTTAGCCATTAACATTCTTGACTTTTCCATTTTGTGTCCTCTCTTGCAAACTCCAGCATTATCGAGGGCACTTCTGAGTGCCTGATTCCATGTCTTTGAACAAACAAAGTCGCAACTACAGTTCCTCTCTCAAGAGCAAAACTTGAAATTTGTCAAGAAATAGTGAGTATTGTTTGCCAATGGATATAACTCAAATGTCAGACTCTGCTTCTGTACTCTTAGGCCCTGACCACACCAAACGGCCTGTGTTTATTCAGTGCCTTGATTTCTCTTCTCTTGAATCAGGAGAAATAGAATGTGCTACTACTCACTGCTCGGTTTATAAAGAGCTATGAAATCCCTGAAATTGAGTTGTTTGAAGTAGAGCTCTGGAGGTCACAAAGGGCCACCTTCGAGAGGGAGGGGCTACAGCTGAATCCCAGCTCTAACATTTCACAATAAAGTTCGAGTTACAACTATGCATACGTAGAAGCTTCCCTAGAAGTTTCAGCCAACAGAGACCTCTCAGATATGAAAATCAGAACTCTCTTCCCCTTTCTCTTTCTCATGAAGAATAGAGCAGGATTATACCACCAGCTGTTTTCTTCTTCTTCGTTTTTGTTTACGGTTTCTTTAGTTAAATAACACTGAGAGGATTGGCAGCATAAGGTTCTGTCATGGCATTTTTGCTGCCTCACTTGATTCCATTAATCTTGAGACAGCAGGGCAGGTGGCTTCTAGGGGCTCCTCCAGCCAGGCTGCTCATTAGGCTCTTGGAGCATGGGTGAGAGAGGCAGAGGGAAGCACAATTACTCAGCCAGCGGAGCTTCTCAGCATGGCTTCCTTTGTGCCAGTAAGAGACTTCCCAGTCCTGACTCAGCCTCCGGAGGGACGCATAGCTGAGGACCCTGGAATGCAAGCCTGGTGGGGGACTGGCTCCCAGGCACTGGATCCATCAGCAAAGGAGAATTGTTCTATGCCCTGAGCCTCTATTTACTAAGCTTATAAAGTCGACCATTTTCTTTTCTTTTTTCTTTCTTTTTTTTTTGAAACGGAGTCTCATTCTGTCACCCGGGCTGGATTGCAGGGGCACGATCTCAGCTCACTGCAACCTCCACCTCCCAGATTCAGCAATTCTCCTGCCTCAGCCTCCCAGGTAGCTGGGATTCCAGGTGCCCACCACCCCACCTGGCTAATTTTTGTATTTTTAGTAGAGACGGGGTTCCACCATGTTGGCCAGGCTGGTCTTGAACCCCTGACCTCAGGTGATCCACCTGCCTCGGCCTCCCAAATTGCTGGGATTATAGGCGTGAGCCACCGCACCCAGCCAAAGTCAACCATTTTCTAAGTGCTCACTTTGCTGTGTTAGTAATGACGATTATGTCACTGAAACCTTGAGTCTCATAGCACCTCAGCTAGCCTGTGATGGTTGAGAATGTTTTCAGCAAATTTTTCTAAATGCAAGAAACAGAAGAAAGCAGCACATCTTGTGGCAAAGTTCTTGTTTAAGTCCTGTTGTTTCAGCTTTTCCTAGTAGTGGTATTGACAAACTACTAGGAGAATGGGCTGGAGTCAGCATTCCACTCAGGTAAGGAGCAGTTGCTCACACAGGAGCAACTTTTTTAGACCTAGGGTCTAAAAACGGAGAACGCTGAGTCTAAAAAAGGCCTCCAGAACCTGCCTGATGCCTGAAATTCTATGAAAGCACATCAGCAATATCCTCCCTGCAGTGGTCTCAAACTGGTGGCCCCAAAGAGGTTAAATTTCAAATCGTTTTAGTGTTTTTTGAGAGGGAGAGGGAAGGAATATGCTGTCAGTAATTAAAAATGGAGTGATTTTAGAAAACCTTCAGTTTTCTCTTGAAAATCAGAAGACTTGACAATACAAGGACCTCTTTTCTGTGTGATAACAATCATCTAGAGCTGAGTGGTGGTCAGCCCACCTACACAATGCTGGCGCTCTCTTGCTCTCCACAGAAGCCACCAATCTTGAGAGAGCAATCAATCATGATCTATTAATTCATGGTCCGTCTCGGGTCCTCAGAGTCTCCACTGCTTTCTCTTATTCTATGCTGTCCTGATTTCATATGTGTACATTGCCAACTTGTGGCACTTACTACATTTTGGCTTTTTTTGTGAGTAGAGTCTTATTTTATCCATCCTTTCTGTCTCAAATAGACTGTCCTTTTTTGGGAAAGAGAGTGTACAGGATCACTATATTTCACCTGAATTCACTACCATGCCTTCTAAGTGATTGATTTATCTTAATACTTGACCACTTTTAAAATAAAAGAACCATGAACAGTCATCTCTACCCGTGTGAATGAAGAGAATGAGAGCAGATTTGATATGAGCTGTGAGGTGAGAGCACTCATAAGCTAACAATAGACACAAAAGAGTGATACTACAGAGTTTGGAATGGAATCCACTAGCCATAGTCACCAACTGGTGGTTCACAGCCTTGATCTAGCTCACAGATGTGCTTTATTTGTTCTGCCCTTTGTTTCAAAAAAAAAAAGAGAAAAAAAAACCATTTTTCTTTTAAGGCAAGGTTTAAGAATCAACTGATAAATGGCTGATTCTAGACTTGAGGCAGGGAATATACAAGATAAGTCTGAAGCATCTTATAGTACTAGAAAGTAAGGAAGTACTCCAAAAAAAACCCCAAAGCCAAAAAAACTCGCAGAATGGTGGGGGGATGACGGAGGTACATGGGAGCCAACTGAAAGAGCTCCCAATGGCCAATATTGTCAACAATTTGAGCAACAAAGGAAATAACATAATATTGAATTGTATCTCAAAATATAAATATCCATGCATTCATACTTACGTAAAGAAATTATTGAATAAACTAATAAATGGGAGAAGAGAAAAGTATCTCAAAAAGAAGAATTCCACATAAATTATGTAGCTACTTCACTCCTGTATCAGTTCATTCTCACATTGCTATAAGAAAATACCTGAGACAGGTCAGGCACAGTGGCTTATGTCTGTAAGGCTGAGGCGGGTGGATTGTTTGAGGTCTGGAGTTTGAGACCAGCTTGGCCAACATGGTGAAACCCCGTCTCTACTAAACATACAAAAATTAGCCAGGCATGGTGGTGCATGCCTGTAATCCCAGCTACTTGGGAAGTTGAGGCAGGATAATTGATTAAACCTGAGAAGCAGAGGTTGCATGAGCCAAGATCACACCACTGCACTCCAGACTGGGTGACAAAGCAAGACTCCATCTAAAAGTAAAAGAAAAAAGAAAATACTGGAGACTGGGTAATTTATAAAGGAAAGAGGTTTAATTGACTCACTGTTCTGCATGGCTGGGAGGCCTTAGGAAATTTACAATCATAGCAGAAGGCATCTCTTCACAGGGTAACAGGAGAGAGAATGACTGCAAGCAAGGGAAATGCCAGATGGTTATAAAACCATCATCAGATCTTGTGAGACTCACTCACTATCACAAAAAAAGCATGGAGGAAACCACCCCTGTGATTCTATTACCTCCACCTGGTCCCACCCTTGACACGTGGGGATTATGGGGATTATAATTCAAGATGAGATTTTGGGTGGGGCACAGCCAAACCATATCATTCCACCCCTGGTTCCCTTGCAAATCTCATGTCCTCACATTTCAAAACACAATTATGCCACCAGCCCCAAAATCTTAAAGCATTCCAGCATTAACCCAAAAGTCCAAGTTCAAAGTCTCATCTGAGACAAGGCAAGTCCCTTCTGCTTAAAAGCCTGTAAAATCACAAGCAAATTAATTACTTCCTAGATACAATGAGGGTACAGGCATTGGGTAAATAGGTCCATTCGAAATGGGAGAAATTGGCCAAAACAAAGGGGCTACAGGCCCCATGCAAGTCTCAAATCCAACAAGGCAGTGATTAAACCTTAAAGTTCCAAAATAATCTCCTTTGACTCAATGGCTCACATTCAGGTCACACTGATGCAAGAAGTGGGCTCCCATAGCCTTGGGCAGCTCTGCCTTTGTGGCTTTGACAGGTAAAACTCCCCTCCTGGCTGCTCTTCATTGAGTGTCTGTGGCTTTTCCAGGCTCACAGTGCAATCTGTCAGTAGATCTACCATTATGGGGTCTGAAGGGTGGTGGCCTCTCCTCATAGCTCCACTAGGTGGTGCCCCAGTGGGGACTCTGTCCCCACTGTGTCTGACTCCACATTTCCCTTCTGCACTTTCCCAGCAGAGGTTGTCTATGAGGACTTTGCCCCTGCAGCAAACTTCTGCCTGGACATCCAGGTATTTCCATACATCATCTGAAATCTAGTCAGAGGTTTCCAAACCTTGATTCTTGATTTCTGTGCATTCACAGGCTCAACACCATGTGGAAGCCACCAAGGCTTGGGGCTTGTACCCTCTGAAGTAATGGCCCAAGCTGAACCTTGGCCCTTTTTATTTTTTATTTTATTTATTATTTTTTTTGAGATGGAGTCTCCCTCTGTCGCCCAGGCTGGAGTGCAGGGGTGTGATCTCAGTTCATTGCAACCTCCACCTCCCAGGTTCAAGCGATTCTCCTGCCTCAGTCTCCCGAGTAGCTAGGACTACAGGCACGCGCCACCACGCCCAGCTAATTTTTGTATTTTTAGTAGAGACGGGGTTTCACTGTGTTGGCCAGGATGGTCTCGATCTCTTGACCTTGTGATCCACCCGCCTCGGCCTCCCAAAGTGCTGGGATCACAGGCGTGACCCACCGTGCCCAGCCCCTCCTTGACCCTTTTTAGCCAAGGCTGAAACAAGCAGCTGGGATGCAGGGCACCACATCCCAAGACTGCACAGAGAAGTTGGGGGGGGGGGGTTGGCAGGGGGAGAGGTAGCCCCAGGCCCAGCCCACAAACCATTTTTCCCTCTTAGGCTTCCAGGCCCATGATGAAAGGGGCTGCTGTGAAGACTTCTGACATGCCCTGGAGACATTTTCCCCATTGTCTTGGTGATTAACATTTGGCTCCTTGTTACTTATGCAAATTTATGCAGCAATTTGAATTTCTCCCCAGAAAATGGGTTTTTCTTTTTTATTCCATTGTCAAGCAGCAGATTTTCCAAACATTTGAAGCTTCCAAACAAGCCTCCTCTTGAATACTTTGATACTTAGAAATTTCTTCTGCCAGATACCCCAAATTATCTCTCTCATGTTCAAAGTTCTGCAGATCTCTAGGGCAGGGGCAAAATGCTTCCAGTATCTTTGCTAAAGCATAGCAAGAGTCACCTTTACTCCAGTTCCCAAAAAGTTCCTCATCTCCATCTGAGACCACCTCAGCCTGAACTTTATTATCTATATCATGATCAACATTTTGGTCCAAGCCATTCAATAAGTCCCTAGATAATTCCAAACTTTCCCACATTTTCTCGTGTTCTTCTAAGCCCTACCAAACTGTTCCAACCTCTGCCCATTACCTGGTTCCAAAGTTGCTTCCACATTCTCAGGTATCTTACAGCAATACCCCACTACCTTGGTACCAATTTACTGTATTAGTTCGTTCTCACATTGTTATAAGGAAATACCCAAGACTGGGTAATTTATAAAGAAAAGGTTTAATTGACTCATTGTTCCTCGTGGCTTGGAAGGCCTCAGGAAGCTTACAATCATGGTGAATGGCATCTCCTCACAGGGCGGCAGGAGGGAGAATGAGTGCAAGCAGGGGAAATGCCAGACACTCATAAAACCAACAGAGCTCATGAGACTCACTCACCATCATGAGAACAGTATGGGGGAAACCACCCCCATGATTCAATTACCTCCACCTGGTCCCACCCTTGACACGTAGGGATTATAGGGATTATGGGGATTACAATTCAAGATGAGATTTTAGGTGGGGACACAGCCAAACCATATCAACTCCCAAGGAGGCTGTGCATAGTGACTTTATTCTAAAGAGTACAGTATGGAGAGGGGGTGAAAGAGTAACTTTACAGTGGAGACAGCAGACAGACACTACCTCAGCCAGGTCATCAAGGTTAGTATAATCAGTCATATTTATAATATGTACCCTTGATATGATGTGATGAGAATGCCACTTTGCCTCTGTGCTCTTATATGACAGATGTATCCTTACCTGTCAGCAATAACTTAAGCATACCCCGAGCATGACACTGTGGTCTAAGAAGAATGTTGGCTCAGAATTCCAAACTAAGGAATCCAGGAGTGGCCAACCCAGAGGTTTACTCCTTATTTAAGAAGGACATCAGAACACCTGACCCATTCCTTGTTATGCAGCTATTCAGGGAATTGAGAACCCTGTTTTGAGTTAAATGGAGGTTTCTAGAGGGACAGTGCTAAGTAAAAAATGCTATTTAAACTCCATGCTTTTTACAAATGATAGTGCTTCTCCTGTCCAGCCCACAGTCACTGTATGTAAGTCCTCCATAAACCCTATGTCTCCTTTGCTGGCTCTGGGTCTCCTTTTAGACCTGCAGACACAGTACCATCCCTACTGGCATCATTAGGTGTCTGGCATGACAATTTTTCTTTCCAAAAACCTATAATCCCAGTCTAATTATGAGAAAAACATCAGACAAACCCCTATTGAGGGGACTTCTACAAAATACCTTGTCAGTATTTTGTAAAACTATCAAGGTCACCAAAAACAAGGAGTCTCAGAAACTTTCACAGCCAAGAGGAACCTAAAGAGACATGGCAACTAAATCTAATGTCATATCTTCAGTAGGATCTTGGGTCAAAAAAGGATGTAAAGTAAAAACCGAAGAAATCCATACAAAGTATGGATGTTCATTAATAATGGTGTATCAATATTAGTTCAATAATTTTAACAAATATGCAGGTTGATCATCCCCAGTTAGAAAACCCAAAATCTGAAGTGCTCCAAAATTTGAAATGTTTTGAGCAGTGATATGATTCTCAAAGAAAATGTTCAGAGAAGCATTTGGTATTCTGGATTTTTCAATTAGTGACGCTCAACCAGTAAGTATAATGCAAAAATCCAAAACAATTCAAAATCCAGAACACTTCTGATTCCGCAAGGGATACTCAGCTTGTACCATATGAGTTTAAGGTACTAATAATAGAGGAAATTGGTATGGAAAAGATGGGAACTCTCTGTACTATCTTCATAACCTTCAAGTAAATCTAAAAGTATTCCTGAAAAGTATATTTTAAGAAACCAATGTAGTTCACAGTAAGTATATTTAAAAAATCAAGTATTAAGTATATTTTAAAAATCAATTTATTTCACATTTATTCACAATTTATTTCACATCTTGATTTCTAGCTCTTCAAGAATGCAGCGATTCTGAATGCTGATTGTATCAGCGATTCTGAGATCAGAAGGCCAATACTCTGGCTACAGCTGCCTCTCTACAACCTGCAACCTTATTTGCCAAGTAAAACAGCGGGAGAAAGAAGCTCCCAATCTAGCCTTCCAAATCACACACAAAGGCATCTAATTCACAGAGCCTAATTCACCTGCAGGACACTAGCTGTAGTCCAGAAATGTACGTAGAAGAATATGGAAATATATGCTGAGTGACTGTGTTAAGCACAGACTGATCCATCACACTGTTCTCCCCAACACTGAGGCCAAATGTGAACTGTCTTTTATCAATGTCCTTGCATTGTTGTTTCTTACATGTGCCTCTGTTTTGCTCATTACATTACCTGCCTTACCCCTACAGGCATTGGGGTTTGCCACTCCTACCAAAACTTAAGGGCTATGACACAATTACACTGAAATATCATATGTGTTAACTGAGAAAACATCACACAAAATTGTTGCATAAATTAAATTCAATGGTAGGATAGGGCTTTGGAAAGTACAATAAAAATGTGAAGTGCTATTTTTATCATACACATGTTCCATTTTGTCTGTCCACACAAGTAACTAAAATTACAAATTAAAAGTTTACATTTAGTTACATAACTAAAAATATATTACGTGTCACTATTTCAAACCATTATCACATGTATTTATCAAAATTTTATGAGTAAAAAAGTTATCTATTGTCCCAACAATAGTCTTTTTTATTTGATGAGCTCACTTAATAAGTATCTCTCTTCATCCTTCAAAATTGCCAGTGTTAGATCTGTTAAAGAAGCCCCTTTTCCCTAGGAATTCAAATGTTATTTGTCCACTAGCAAGAATCTTGCAATAGCTTATAGGAAAATTAACCGGCAGAAAACAACATTCAACTACTCATAGGCAGAAAAAATCCTGACTGAGTGAAATACCTGACTATAATCATCTGCTCTTTCTAGCTTATCTTTTCTTATTAAGACAATAATACCTGCATGGTAGAGAACATGCAAACAGCACCAATTTTCTTTCCCATTCTGCAGGTATTATTTTCTTGAAAGAAAATATCCCTGCAAGAAAATGTTCCAGCAGGGACTTTGAAACCTAAAAACAGATATTAAGGACCTATTATATGAGAGCCAGAATGGTGAGATCATAGAGTTCATCTATTCCAGTATCTTAACCTGACACAGAATCTCTAACATGTCAAAACCCCATGTGATTATTTCCACAGATGGGAACCTCACAATCTCATGAAGTTTTTGGTCTAAACCATTAACTTGAACTACTTTATAGAAAGGGCTTCTCTGCTGAAAGGAATTGGCCTCCCTTCTACTCTCTGGAGCTCAACAGAACACAGTTTTCCCTCTTTCCCCCTGGAGCCAGATGGGTGGCTTAAAAGAATTAGGTGAAAGATTTTGTAAGGCATTGTGGGCACTATAATAAACTGGCAAATCTATGCCCTTTGATTGGGGAAGATGCTCTGCAGCTCTCAAGGCTAAAAATGAGGGTCTGGTATTGCCTACAAAATTTTTTAAGCAAAGTAGGAATAAGAATCATTGTGTAAAGTTCTCTTTAAAAAGAAAAAACAGTAACAACAATGTGGACTAAATAAAACATATCTATGTTATACATTTACCCAGATACCAAAGACAACCAGTGGGTTTTTCCCCAAAGTCTTATTTTCTCTGAGCTCATCCTAAACTTGCTGCATAGTTGCATGCAGGTCACAATTTTTTGGGTCCTGGCTACAGACAGTGCCCTAGGCTCTGGTTTCAGGCGAGCCTGGTATGAAAACCCAGCTCTGCATTTATCAGTTGTTCAACCTAGGACACATTTCTTAAGTACCCTAATCCTCATTTTCTCTTTTGTGAAAAACAGAGTACACACCTTCTAGAGGCATTGTGAAAATTAAATTAGACAATGCATGTAAAGCACTCAGCAGAGTGCCTGGCCTAGAGTAAGTACCACTGAGTACCTTGAAAATTCTTTGTCATGCTTCTCCCGACACACTGTTGTTCGTACATGCTTATTTTTAAAATGTATTGTCCACAAGAAAAAATATTCCTGATTTTTTGTTTTTGAACAATAGAGTATGACAGACCTGTTACTTAATAACATTACAACCCTGTACTTCTATTGAATCAGTGTCAGATTGTTGTTTTAATAGCTACATCACACTCTTGGCTCAGGTTAGGCTCATGATCGGCCAAATCCTCAGCAGCTTTTCATGAGGGCTGTTTCCAATCTGGGGATATGTCATCATAGACTAATGAAATTGATTTCTGGGGAACCCACATATGTCACTTTACACTCATGGAAGTTTGATTTCAGGGAGCTGGTTTGAGCCCTAACAAGTATGTGGTAGCAACTGCCTCCCAAGTTTATTGAGAGTATGGGTACTGAATCAAATAAAGTGTGTTTGAATCCTGGCTCAATTTCCCTATGTGTAAATTAAAGATAATAATAGAGCCTTACCTCATAGGGATGTTATATGAGATAGTGGATATAAAGCTTTTAGCAGAGTGCCTGGAACACAAGCACTCAATTCACCTTAGTGGTCATGATGACAATGATGATGATGATATTGATGATGATGATGATGATGATTTTTATGTTGTCAAAATATTGAAAAGGGAAGATGATGCTTTGATACTCTAACAGATCTGGGAAATGTTTGTTCAGCAAGACATAAGTCATCTAGCAGAACTATTATTCAGTCTCTATTTGGCATGTTTCTTTGTCACTCTGCCAAATCCTGGGCAAGGAATATAGAAGAATATCCTGATGAGCTCATTCTTATTTAAGGTATAAATGACTTACTGAACTCTCTCTTCCAAGGAGTCATCCCTAGCTAAGATCCTCTGTCTATCTTATCAATGCTTTACATATAAAAATAAAATCTTCTAGCACTCCCAGACACCTGCCTATCTCACCATTGTGTGTATGTGTGTGTGTGTGTGTGTTTGTGTTTTGGGGTGGGGGGAGGGTGAAGTTGTTTTTTTTCTCCCAGATCAGAGCATCTTGACAATATCTGATTTAGGTATGATGCCAGGAGCTATGGACACAAAATAAGATTATTTTTCTGCCTATAGGAATATATATGGTGGTGAAGTATCGTTCTTCAGGAATGTTTTACTTTCCCCCATTTCATTCCCACTCCTCTGCTTTTAGAAGTATGTTTGGAGCTCCTGCTTCTCTAAGAATTACTATTATCTCCATCACATCCGCCCCAGGACCACCACTGCTACTACCTAGGCCAGGTATGGAACCCCAACTGTTTCCTCCTAATCATGCCCAAGGCACAACCTATGAAACATTGCAACAGTCTTGCTTGGAATGTTTTCAGTACTTTCTTTCACCTTTCATTTTGTGTTTTCAAATTTCAACCTTTTTTTTTTAATTTCAACTTTTTTTTTTTTTTTTTTTTGGAGTTCCGCTCTTGTTGCCCAGGCTGGAGTGCAATGGCGTGATCTCGGCTCACTGCAACCTCCACCTCCTGGGTTCAAGCGATTCTCCTGCCTCAGCCTCCCAAGTAACTGGGATTACAGGCACCCACTAACACGCCCAGCTAATTTTTGTATTTTTTGTAGAAACAGGGTTTTACCATGTTGGCCAGGCTGGTCTCGAACTCCTGACCTCAGGTGATCTGCCTGCCTCAGCCTCCCAAAGTGCTGAGATTACAGGCATGAGCCACCATGCCCGGCATTAATTTCAACTTTTTAAGAAAAAAAGTTATGACCAGGCGCGGTGGCTTACACCTGTAATCCCAGCACTTTGGGAGGCCGAGGCGGGTGGATCAAGAGGTCAGGAGATCGAGCCCACCCTGGCTAACACAGTGAAACCCCGTCTCTACTAAAAAAAAAAAAATAGAAAAAATTAGCCAGGCATGGTGGCGGGCGCCTGTAGTCCCAGCTACCAGCTACTCGGGAGGCTGAGGCAGGAGAATGGCATGAACCTGGGAGGTGGAGCTTGCAGTGAGCCAAGATGCACCACTGCACTCCAGCCTGGGTGACAGAGCAAGACTCTGACTCAAAAAATAATAATAAAAAATAAAAAGAAAAACGTTAAGCCTTACAAAAGCAATAGTGCTTCCAAAATAAATCAAACTAAAATGGCACACAGTGTAGTATATAAACCGCCTGCCCCTACTTTCTTGAGACTGCCAGTGTTGACCCCCTGGTATAAGTTATTCCAAATGGTTCTCCACTCTCACGCCAACCATACATCACAGACACATAGAGAGGGCAGATTTTTTTTTGTTTATTTGCTTTCAGCTGCTCTTGATCCCATTTTACAAAATCTGACTTATAATATGCATATTATCCTATAGATTTATTTTCCTTTTTGACAATACCTCATGGACATCCTCCAAGCTAACAGATGTAGTTCTAACTAGAATTTTAAATAGGTACATAATATTCCACGTTAAATATGTACCATAATTTATTTGCCTGTTGATAGACACTTATGTTGTTTTCCAGATTTTGCTACTAAAAAATAGAACCACAGTGTGTGTGTGTGTGCGCACATGTGTGCGTATCTCCTTATATACAGATTATTTTGTTTCTGAGGCTAGATTTCTGCAGGCACTACTGGGTCAAGTGGGAGGTATATTTGTTATTTAATTTTATTAAGTTTTGCCAGATTATATAATACGAGGTTTGCCAATTATGTAATGTGACTGGCTTTAGGTTCAGTTTTCCCGAAAACATCACCTCTCTGATTATTCCCATAACTCCACACACAGCAGCCTCCAGCATGTTCTGCTTGGTACCTGTGCCAAGACAGGAAACTCCAGGGCCAATGATCTGGGTCAGGGCAAGGGATGCCTATTATCACTCTTAGGGAAGACCAGGCAATCAGTTCCCAGTCCCACTAGTAAAAGGAAAGGTTGTGTGTCTAGTATCTTGAGTCGAAACTTGTTGCATTTTCCCATTGAAACAATTTTCAGACATAGTTAGATAGAGTTGAAATAGTACCACAGTACTACTAGTAGCAAATGACAGGTACATTAGGGCTAAAAAGCAAAGGATTTGTGGGCCAGTGTAGAAATCTAACCAGTGTTTTTAACACGGCTTCTGTGAAAAAGTGCACTTCAAATGCCAAACAGTAAGTGATCTTTTAAGACCCTGCTGGTTTCTGAGTTAACAACTTATCCTGGCATTTTTAAGACGGTATTTACAAATAGCAGATCTTAACTTGTGACGTAAAGCTAATGACAGAATTTAAGGCACAGTTATGGACATGATGAGCTAATAGTTTTGACCATGATAACTACCCTGAAGCCCCTGGCATTCCAGGTAGGTGATGGCTATCCACCCATGTATCAATCTGGACCTGTATTCATGCATTAACATGCTTCCTTGGGGTTGGGGGACAGTGAGTCAGGAGAGGCCTTGGGAGGGAGGGGAGGCCCACTGAGTGACTCCCGCAGGCCCAGGCAGGAACATAGACTTTGGACTTCTTACTCTAGCACAAGGTTCCATCTCTGGAGAGATGTGGGGGAAAGGGCAGGGAGTCTCATATTACTGGGGAGCTTCAAGTGCAAAAGAATTCCTGTGCTTGGCACACAACTCCCTGAATGCGGTAATGGAAAAACTTCATCTTTAAGAGTCAGCAGAGCATGACTTTGGACAAATTATTAAGCTCTCTCCATTTCAGTTTCCTTATTCAGAAAAAGCAGATAATACCAGTTGCCACCTCGTAGGTAGAATTTGAGAATTAGGGGAGACCGTACATGCAGAATGTTTAACATTAGATATAGTACCTAGTAAATGCTCAATAACTACTAGCTACAACAACCATTATAACTATGTTAGGGCATCTGTAATTGTATAGTTCCTACCCCTCTCTACTAGAAGCTTCTTAGAGATCTATGGCATATGCTTACTTCAAATGAGTTATCAATATATCTCAGCAGGCACATCACACAGTTGTAGTCTCTAAATAACTGCGATCTGCTAGGTGCTAGTGGTTGGTAGTGATTAGGAAGATGACAATGAAGATGCCAAATAGCAGGCAAGCACTTTCTCAGCACTGGAATTCATGAACAATTATGCCTGTAGAAAAGTATTGGGAAAAGTAAAGAATATAACACAAATTATGGCCAGGGTGAGAGGACTAAGGCAATGGGGAGCAAGAGTCATGGTCAGATTCACTGTGAAGAGTGGCGTTGTTCGAGGATTGGACTTGGATTCTGGAGATTGACGTGAGGTCCTTTAACAAGTCATTCTACCCCCTCAGAACTTGCTTCCTAGTTTATATAAAAGGAAGAATAGAATCCGTGACCTAAAGATTTCTTCTTTCCTGTCTTCAATTCTTCTCAAACAAGGCCATTCAGAGCTTGACTTTGCATAGCTTGCTGGTCTATTAGCCAAGTCCTGATGAAAATGAGGCAAAGCATTGGGCTTCCCAGCAGGTGCTGCAAGTTGGCAGCAAATGAGAGACAAGAGAGTCATCTTGACTGGATTCTAGGTTTGTTTCCCTCTTCTAATTACAATACATTCGGCTCAATCATTTCTGGAAAGAGAATGACTCCCGTGGCCATCATGTTAGTAACTCCTTGGATAGAAATGGGATATTTTATTTTGTCTTTCTGCCAAGTTTCCAGCTCCAGAGATGTGGCTTTTAGGATTTCTCATAAAAGCCCAAAATGGTAACATAAATAAACTTACCACAATAATTTTCTACACTGCTCTCTAGCTTCCCATTGGAAACTCTTGTCTTTCTTCTAAGTCATCCTTCACAAAGCTCTCTCAGATTTATTATCTAAGGGGGTAATTCGTCATCTAGGATAAATACCACCTTCTTCCACTGGGCAGTACTATGCTTTAGGTGGCTATCATTTCTATAGTATGCATAATTATATTTGGGCCCAGGCAAAAAGGAGCCTGTTAAGATAATAGGTTGTTTGTTTCTTTAGTTACATATTCCTAAAACAAGCAATTTGCAGTGAACTTAATTTCTTTTCTACATTCCTAGGCTCTTGGGTCCCTTGAAGGATGCAATAACAATGTTTTAAGTCAACGGGATACACTGAAAGGTGCATGGATTTTGAAGGCACACAGAGCTCAACTACTTGGAAGGTGTGTAACCTTGGACAAGTAAACTAAATATCTCTGAGCCTTATTTTCCTCATCAGTAATAGGGAGATGGAAATTTTTATTTACAGGATTGTCATAATGACTGGAAGTGCTACTTACAAAGTGTCTAGTTTTGTGCTTGGCACATAATCAATGGCAATTATTATGGCATTTTCACATGGTAAAAAACTAGATCCTGGTACTCTGTAGGGTGAGAGAATTTACAATGTGTTAACTTAGTCTTTCAATATAGTTTTCCACAAATGTTGCAAACAATATGCACCTTTAAAAATATGTAACAACTAAGCCTGAGTTGGGAGAATCATTTGAAGCCAGCCAGGATGGAGATTCACTGTCATGGTCCTGTCCTTAGCAAGAAGCTTTCAAAGGCAAGCTTTGGTATAGATCACTCTGACCAAGGACCCATTACCAAGATGATGGCAATTTGGTAAAACTTTGGAAATAAATATGGATCTTGGAGTGTTACATGTGATTGATTGCCCTTCTCTCAATTAATTAATTAATGTATTCAAAAAATGTCTACTGAGCATCTACGCTGCACTAGGCTTTATTCCAGGTCTTAAAGAGACCAAAGCAGACAGTCAGCTTTTATGGAGGCCCTGAACTCCCATAAAATCCCCATCACCAGATCAGGGGCAGAGGCCCTAAAAAGCAAATGTTCTAGAGTGGTGCTGGCCAATAGAGCTGTTAGCCATTAACTACATGTGGCTATTCAAATTTGAATTGTTATTTTAATGAATTAAAATAAATTAAATTCAAATTAATTAAAATAAAATTCAAAATTCAACTCTTCAGTCACATACACCACATTTCAAATACTCAGCAGTCACATGTGGCTACTCTAATGGACAATGCAGATATGGAACATTTCCATCATCTCTGAAAGCTCTGTTGGACAGCACTGTCTCTAGAGCCCATGCAAGCTGAAACCAAGTGCAGGACCACAGACCTACAGCATCTGGGGCACAATTACAATGTGTCCACAGCTATCCCATCTGCCAGAAGCTGTCTCAATCCTGCTCTCCACTGAGGACAACGAGGCTGGATGTTCTCCACTCACTCTCTATACTAGGTCTTCTCACTGAATCATCCTCAGGCAATAGGAAAGACCCCAGCTCATCTGTACCCACATTTACATTTTCTTCCCTGAAAAAGCATCCCTGGTCACCTATATGCCCCTCTAACTCCTTCCTTAGATATTATTTCCCTAGGCATCAAGTGAAACACACACAGGGACCTATTTAATGACCTCCATTATCCTCACTACCCTACAACCCACTATTTGGTTGCCCATTTTGGTTTTTTCAGGGAGCCTCAATCTTGTGGCTCTAACATTTAATTTCAGGTAACTACTCTGGGTCTTTTCTGCCTTGCCACTGTACTTGGAAACACATTACCAGATCTGACTCTTGAAATCATTTTGTACACAGTCCCTGGCCCTCACTTACCACACGGTGCTGAACGTCTTATACTCCTGGGGAATGGTCAAGGTGGTTCAACCCTCTTAGAATACCAGGATATTCCTTAGTAAATTACTGTCACAAAACTATATGGTGTCTAAATTCATGCTTGAAGTGTTCTTTGATGAATGAGGCTAACCATGCAGAACTGAATTTCTGTCATATGTAAACTCACTATTGTGTATACTGTACTAATTTTTCCTGTTTATAATTTGTAACTGGAAAATAATGCAGAAAACTCAGTATAATCTCTCACAGAGTGCAATGACTTGGATTAAAAAAATTCAATTTGACTGTGGAATGAGTAAAAGGATTGATTCTTTCATGTAACAGATTTATCTTCCTAATTACTTTATGCCTGGCCTAAAATTAAAAATAATTTCCCTAGTTACACACTAATCACTACATAAGAGGTGAGGAAAGGCATGTAAAAGCATGTCAACAAGGGACATCTAATATGTGATTTTAAGGTTTCCTGGAAGAAAAATATCTGCAAAGTTGTTGATTTGTACATGGGAAGCAAAGAGCTAGTAGAATATAAATAAATTTATTTGTCCATCATATTTTTTAATTGTTCTTTTTTCAGTTGCTTCATTGCCTCCCCTCATCACCCCCATACCATGTTCACACTCTTCCAGATGGCTGAACCTGCTCATTTTGACTTCCTGGATCATCTTCTCCCATTGGTCTGGCCAAGCACAGGTGGTGCTCAGGCACTCGATGTGTCTCAGCACACAGTTTTATTCTGAAAACATGCATTCGATGTTCCATCTTCTGCAGTAATTACTGGTCCCTGTCTACTTCTCTGTATTTGTCCACTTTCACACTGCTTTAAAGAACTGCCCAAGACTGGGTAATTTATAAAGGAAAGAAGTTTAACCGACTCACAGTTCCACATGTCTGGGGAGGCCTCAGGAAACTTACGATCATGGCGCAAGGAGAAACAGGCACCTTCTTCACAAGCCAGCAGGAGAGAGAAGAGAAAGTGAAGAGGAAAGAGGCCTTTATAAAACCATCAGATCTCCTGAGAACTCACTCACTATCATGAGAACAGCACAGAGGAAACGGCCCCATGATCCAATCACCTCCCTCCTTCAACACGTGGAGATCACAGGTCCCTCCCTTGACACATGGAGATTACGATTCAAGATGAGACTATAGTGGGGACACTGAGCCAAACCGTATCACTCTCTCACTGCATTTCCCTCCCCACTCTCTGGCTTTCTCTTAGTTCACATCTGGCCTGCTCACCTTCCCCTGAATATACCAAGCATGCTCCTGCCTCAAAATATTTGTACTTACTTCCTCCCCTCTCTGAAATAGCTGTTCTGGAGGCATCCACAGGCTCAAGTATGTTTTTAAGAAAAAGCTTTCCTGATTGCTCTTTTTCCTTTCTCTTCTTAAATGTTTACAGCAGTTTTCATCAGCTTAGATTTATATATATGTAAGATATATATATATATATATATATATATATATATTAGACTACCCACCCACTAGACCCTTGCTGAGTAATAAATCATTTCAAAACCTAGTGTCTAAAAACAGCAACAATTTATATAGTTCATAATTCTTTCTTTTTTTTTTTTTTGGTGTGGACTTTTGCTCTTGTTGCCCAGGCTGGAGTGCAATGGCGTGATCTTGGCTCACCACAACCTCCGCCTCGCAGGTTCAAGTTATTCTCCTGTCTCAGCCTCCCAAGTAGCCGAGATTACAGGCATGTGCCACCACACCCGGCTAATTTTTTTTGTATTTTTAGTAGAGACAGGGTTTCTCCATGTTGGTCAGCTTGGTCTTGAACTCCTGACCTCAGGTGATCCACCTGCCTCGGGCTCCCAAAGTGCTGGGATTACAGGCATGAGCCACCATGCCCAGCCCTTATAGTTCATAATTCTATAGCTTGGCAATTAGAGCTGCCCGTAGCTGGGTGGTCCCTCTGGTCTGGGGCAGGCTTGGTTGATCTTGACTGAAGCTTATTCATCTGAATTTATAAATGGGGTCAGCGGACAGCAGACTGACCCTTGGCTGGGCTGTTGAATTTTTTTCTATGTGACCCCTTGTCCTCTAGCCAGCCTGCTTAGGCTTGTTCGTATGGTGCTCAGCGTTCCTGGCACAACAGGGTTGCAGTGAGCAATTACCCTTCGTACCTCTGAATGTGTCACATTTGTGACAGTTCCATTAGCCAACCCAAATTCAACTCCAAAAGGGTTAAAAGAAAATTAGATTCTGCCTCTTGTTGGGAGACCCTGTAATATCGCTTTGCAAAGTCCTAGGTGCAAAGAGAGGGATTTTTCATTATTTTTAGGAATGATTCCAGGAACTAGATCAGTTTTGTTTACTTCTGTATCCCACGCATCTGAAATATTAAATAGTAACTGATTCAGAGCAATTTCTCAATTGTTATTTCAGTGAATATATAGAGGCAACTCCAGAGGGACAAGAAACAGGAAACAAAATCACCAGAACACCATTATGGCTAAACACTACTTCTGTGATCGTCACCACTGTATATCCACCATCACCTCTCACTTGAGGCTCCTATAGGGGATGTGCACCGAAGCTTTCTCTTTGTATTGCTGGCTCAAGCTGTGAAATCTTACCTGGAACTTTCAATTGCCCCAGCCTAGGTAATGCATTTGGTCTGCCTCTTAGAAGGTGGAGATGAAAGACCAAGCTACAAATATCTACACACATTGGGGACATTCCAACAAAATAAAACAGGAATGAATGTTGGAGAGATCAACCTCCCCCAAATCCTCACAGATATCCAGTACAGATACACTATTTAGAAATTTTCTTAATGGACTATTTTTTGTTAATGGATAACAATAGCTAATATCTATCTGGACTATACAAATATACACACACATATACACACAAGTAATTTGCAGAAGAGGGTAGCATTTAAATTCAGCCAAATAACTACTCTTTCCAAAAACAGCTGTTTAGTGAATGAATTAGTTATTTTGCTTCTTTAAAAAATCATTTTGATTCAGATAGAGGCTGCAAAGTTTTCTGTGTAGAGAATGCTTGCTACCCATTTATTTCACAAAAGAATCATTAAAATGACTAGATAAAAAAAGCTGTAACTATCATTTAAAGTAGTCATATAGAATCAAACACAGAGACCCTGTACTACTGTCACTTAAATAAATGCATGCTTTAAAAAGTAGAGTACCTAGAATTGGTTACTGTCATGCAGAGCAGTCTAGACAATTTCAACTGTATTATAAAAGACTTAGAGGCAATAATAGGATCTTCTGGCCTTTAAATCAAAGCTTCTTAAGAAGAAAAGGGAAGCTGTAGAAAATACTCGAATTACCCAAAACTGGTACCATTTTTTTTTTTTTTTTTTTTTTTTTTTAAGACGGAGTCTCACTCTGTTGCCTAGGCTGAAGTGCAGTGGTGTGATCACAGCTCACTGCAACCTCCGCCTCCCGGGTTGAAGACATTCCCCTGCCTCAGCCTCCCACATAGCTGGGACTATAGGCATGTGCCACCATGCCCACCTAATTTTTTTTTTTTTTTTTTTTTTGTATTTTTAGTAGAGACGGGGTTTCACCGTGTTAGCCAGGATGGTCTCGATTGCCTGGCCTTGTGATCCTCCCGCCTCTGCCTCCCAAAGTGCTGGGATTACAGGAGTGAGCCACCGCGCACAGCCCCAACTGGTACCATTTTTATTTCCTTCAAGTTTAGAAGACAGTTACATAACCATCACTATCACACACACACTGAACACCATGTCCAGTTGTGTGCAATAATCACCCTTTGTTCTTTTAACTATCTTTTTGCCTAGAAGGCAAAAACATGTTGGTGTCCCCTAGAAGCTAAGGGAGATGCCCATTCAGACTGAAACTCCTAACTTCAAGGCCTGTGGTTTTAAGAACTCCAAGGAAGCTTGCAGCAGGTCAAGCAGCAGCCCAATGCCTGCCCATATCCCCTGGCCCTTTCTGTGCTAGTAACTTCTGACCTGATTTCCCAGTGCCACCACCTGCTTCTCTCTGCCTGAGGCTTTCTCCAGCCATGGAAGCTTATGTTGCCGCCTGTATGCCAGGCCAGAAGCTGCAGGGAATTAACACTCCCCAACACAGAAGCCCTCAACCACAACCAGGGGTATGCATATAAATATGCAAGTTTCCTGGCCCCATGAACAGGATAATTCTGAGGTGTATGCTTCCTCATAAGAACAGATGTCTACCAGGGTTTCTCAGTGGGGATTAAACTCCATTAGCCCACAAAGGTTACAGCAAGTTTCTATGGCTGCCTTCCCTTTCCTGTTCCACTCCCTCAATCCCTTGCCAGGGTCTCCCTCACCTCCCAATACATTCTTGACACAGAGTTGGCTTGTGGAGGAACCCAAATTAATACAAAGCTCAGCTGTCCAACCATCCCTTAACACCATGAAGTGGTCCTTGGAGTTCATTGGTTTGAGAGTGGGGTTCCAGGTGAAAATGCAAAACCCCTGAAAGAAGCCTCCTGTCAAGCATTGTGAGCTATTCATAGTTTAATGAGCAGAAGGGACTTGACAGCCACCTAGGCAGGTAGGAGTGAAAAAGAAGAGACCAGGAGTCTGGGTGGTGGAAAAAAGCACACCTAGGAAGGAGAGAGGCGAGGTTCATCACTCCATTCCCTCTCTTGGCTGGGAAAAAGTTGCTCTAGATTGAACACAGCTCTAACTCAAATCAGACCACTGCACATGAAGTCCGATCACCTCGATTTCATTTGACCGTGTCCTGTGCTCTCTCTGAACCTTGATTTCCTCATCTTGAAAATGGGAATACTACTATATTAATACCTCCCCCTGAGGGTTGTTAGAATTAAGTAAAATATTCTGCATAGTGGACTAAGCACAGTCCCTGGTTCATACTTAATTTAACGATTATTATTAATTCTTTCTCATGATTATCGTTACATTTTCAAATCATACAATTAGGCTTGAATTTCTAATTTGCCCCCCTGACCTACCAGGCAGACAAAGTTGCCACAAAGATCCAATATCAAAGCAAATGATAACCACAAAAATCAGAGCAGCTGCTGCGATTTGCACATCTGCTCTGCACCTCCCTCTTCCCCCGGCAACACACCAGCCCCACTGACTGTTGCGCCTCTCCATTTCCTTTTTCCTTCCTAAGCTGGGCGGAGATAGACAGGAATCTCACGTGATTTGAAAGACGCCGAACAGCTGCAACAAAAAACAAACGGGAGAAAGGAACAGTCACACTCATCAACACAAGGTGAATATGCGGTGGGAAATGCTCACATCTCATGTCCTCTCCTGTCCAGCTCTGCTTCCCTGTGTGAGCTGCTCTGTGGCACCGGCAGCCTTCCAGAGCCATTTTTCAGGCACTTTGCAGCAGATGTGATCGTTATAAAATGCACTGTCCCAGGACTTTGGCATTTATCTGTTTCCCATAATTTCAGTTTTTACTACCTTTCCTTTAAAGACAGCAAGACACAGATTGAGCCATAAACTGTCAGAGTTGTTATCTTATGAGGCTACTAATTGCCTAAAATGTGAGATGATTTGAATTTCCCATCAAACAGACAGATAGGAACACACATTGCAACTCCAGCAGGAGTTGTAAAACTCTCGAGCTCTGTTTTCCCCCTTTAATCTCTATCAGCTCAGAGTATTGATATGGACATAGAGAAAATAAGTGCACATTCATAGATGCATTTCATCAAAACCAGGCTCTGAGTGGCTGGAAGTAATACTGGACTCATCACCAAATACCCCCTTTCCCTTCTGTCCTGGTGGGTATAAGCTGACAATGCGCTGGGTGTGATGTCAAGAGTCAGGAAGATTATGCAAACCGCAAGTTAAGAATCAGTAGAAAGGGTGGCTGGAATTCTGCCTGGAAAGTAGTTTTGAAGCCAGCAATGTAAGAACTAACACATTTGCATAGACCAGTTCAGACAATTAGGACATGTCCTCTGTGGACAAAGTAACAGATGTTGCTGATTTTTTATTGCTGTTGTTCCTGTCTGCTTGTTTTGGATTGGTGGGATGTTTTTGCTTTGGATGGACAAGATGGGGGAGAAGGCAGGACATATACTTTTCAACATGATTTCCCAGATGGAACCCTTTGCCTGGCAACGTTTACACCTTGACACTTGTCTGGCTCTGGCAGATAAGGATTTGAGAGGCGGTAGTTGAATTGGGAAGTGATCCCAGGAAATAGCAGTAGGGGAGTAGGGGAGAGAACTAGGGGAAAGGAAGGAGGCCAAAATACAGTGTGCTAATAAGCAGGTTTTTCTGTGAGCAAGCGGGATGCAATCCTGCCTGAGCGCCTGGGGAACTCCATACAGCAAGCCTCAGACTGGCCCCACTCTAGAGGCAAGGAAGCTGGGGTATTTATCCAAGTTACTGAATGAGGCTGCCTCCAGGGTCATTAACTCTGAGAACCGAGCAAAGCCGTGGGAGCCTACAGAGCAGGGCCTGCCTAGGGGATGTGGGCAGGGCACCAGCAGCATCAGCTATAGTCTCCACTCTTCATTGTCTGCCCTGTTCCAGGCACAGGAGCAGCTGGTGGCCAGGAGCCAAAGCAAGCACCAGGAAAACCTGATTCCAGTAAGAGCCAGCAGCCCTAAAAAGGAAGCGGTACTATGCACATGTGGTGATGTTTTGCTAGGCGCACTATTGTGGGTTCTGAAAGGGGCCCTCTGAGAGGATTTGCAATGCCTATCAAACCATCCAGAAAGGAGCTTCCAGCTCAGCGGTGTGATGGCGCTCAGTGGGTAACAGGCATGGAAAAGCTAAGACCGCCTGGGACTTGGGGCTAATTAAGTGCAATCCTGTTTCTCCTTCCATCACTGCTGAAACACATCAGCCAAAATCTCCTAAAAGCCCTAAATTTGCAGCCATCTTCATCTCTTTAATTACTGTGTCTGGTTCACTTTATTTGCAAGCATGGGAGCTTTTTACAGCATTTTCACATCTCTGTGCAAGGTGTCAAAGAACCATAAAGACCCCGGGAGAGAAGAGAGGAAAAAACTCTCAGTCAGGCCAATGGCTATGTGACTGGCCCTTTCTCTATGCACTAAAAAGGTATTTAAACAGTGTAAACCTGAAGAGAGCATAAGTTGGCAAAGCTCTGAAGCCTAAAGATTCTAGAACTCAGTCTAAATTGAGAGGGGGCAGCCGGAAGAGGCGGTAGAGTGAGTACTGGGCACGCCACCCAGGCCCTCCCCTTCAGGACCAAGGGTTGTTTAAAGTTGCTGGAAGCATTGCAGCTCACATCTCACAGCCTAGTCCCTCTTGGGGAATTGTCCTCAGCTGAAAGGAGCTGCCACACCCAAGGGTGCCTTCCTTCCCTGGGGGCATCCCTCCTTTAAGAACAGATTTATGTGGAGTACAAGCCCCTTCCGCCTTGGCTTTAGTTGAGACACCTCTGAAGGGCCATCCCAGCTCCAGGGATCCCTATAGGATCAGTTGCGGGCCCCCTTCCCTGCTTTCCTCAGACTAATGCTGTTCCCAGAAGCAATTCACAATAAACTTCCTACACATACAGTGCTGCCTCAGAGTCTGTTTTTTGGGAGAGGCAACCTATGACAGCCATGGATGGTGTGTGAAATGGCAGACCTGGTGACACCTGTCCAGATGTTTCTGGAAGTCACCGTGTTGAGGAAAAGCACCCCACATACTGAATGGGTGGCATTTCTCACTATTATTCCACAGTGTCCTTACTGCATTCTAAAAAATTAGCACATTTAACATGATTGAAAATGTTGCTGCATAAAATGTCTGCATTGCAAAGTAAAGCACTAATACCTTAACAAAAGTACCAAGTGAAAAATTAAGGAAAGTAGTTGAAACATACATGATAGACAAAGGGATAACTTTATTAATATATAAAGAGCTTTTGAAAATTAATAAGACCAGCAACCAAAAAGTGAAATGAAGAACATGAACGGAGTTTACAGAAAAACAAATTACAAAATGGCCTTCTCACCTATAAAAAGATATTTGGCTTACTCATAAGAAAATAAATGCAAATGAATACTATCCTGAGATGCCATTTTCACCTAACAGATGAATGAAGATCCAAAAGTTGAATAGCATGCTGTGTTGGCATGTGTGTGAAGTAATAGACATTCTCATAAAATTCTGGCAGGTGTATAAACTGGTACAACCTCTTTGGAAGGCAAATTGGCAGTAGGAAATGCACATACACATTGACACAACAAGAATTTGGCTCTTCTAAGGACATATAAACCCAAAAAGTGTACAGGGCATACATATGGGGTTGTTCTTCTTTGCATTGTTTATAGTAACAAAAGACCAGGATGTTCAAAATGTTAGAATGATTAACAAACATCGAAATGTTCATCATTACCAGACTGAGTACATTTATTGTAAATCCATCAATAAAATATTCTTCAGCCTAACTCTCCTCTGCTCACCCTGGAAAGGACAAGTTCCAGGGCCAAAACGACCCTGAGGAGAGGAGAGCTGGTTGTCAAGGCTGTAAAACAGGTAGAGCCTGGCCTAGCATTTCCCTGTGGACTCAACTTCTTTCCCAGTTTTCCTCAACCTTACTATCACTCTGGGCAGCAGCCTGGATTTAATAATCTTTGCAATTCATTGCGCTTCTTATGATAAACAGTTGATGTAAAAACATACTTTATCACCTTTTATAGTCTAACAGGTTATGCAGTTCATTATTCTGACTTATATTAGCCTCTCACTTGAACAAACAATTGTTTGTAATGTAACTATAAATTATATTTAATTTTGGGATATTCCATCCAATGCAAGGAAGTTTTTCTCAATAATCTTGGTAGAGAGTTCATTAAATAGCTTTGATTCACAGAATGATTAAAACGCACATCTTGCATAGGTTCATTCTATTTGTTATGGTCTCTAGTATCTTTATTCAGAGGAGTTTTAAGGGTCTTCTATAATCTATGTCAGCCATAAATTACAGTGTTAAGGGAGAAAGAATCTTTGAAGCAAAACCTTCTTTAAATATTTTTTTGAGGCCAGGCGCGGTGGCTCACGCCTGTAATCCTAGCACTTTGGGAGACCGAGGCGGGCGGATCACGTGGTCAGGAGATCAAGACCATCCTGGCTAACACGGTGAAACCCCGTCTCTACTAAAAATACAAAAAATTAGCCGGGTGTGGTGGTGGGCGCCTGTAGTCCCAGCTACTCAGGAGGCTGAGGCCGGAGAATGGCATGAACCTGGGAGGCGGAGCTTGCAGTTAGCTGAGATCATGCCACTGCACTCCAACCTGGGTAACACAGCAAGACGCCACCTCAAAAAAAAAAATTTTTTTTCGAGATACTGATTTCTGAAAAACTAACAGAGAAACCATAATTTGCAAAGCCAAAAGACTCAGAAACCTGCTTCTTCTTGGCAAAGGTAAAATATTCTTTAAAACGTCCTAAATATTCTTCAGAAACAAAATTACAATGGCCAAAAGAAGAGGTAAGCACGGTTCCAGCAAACCTCTATCCAGTGCCTGTTTAAAAATGGGCTGCCCTTTCCACAAAGAAGCCTGCGTATCTATCATAGCAGGTGTCATTTATAGCCAAGTTTTTCCAATTCTGCCTTACACAGACTGCAACGAACTCTGCAGAAAAATTTCCAACGCATATAAGCTCAGAAGCACGCACCTGGATTTCAGATCTCAGTAAACCTGGATTAGCACACACCATTCATTGACCCAGCTGCACGGTTGAATCCCATGGATATTGCAACAAAGGTTTGAAGAAGAGATGAATTGTGCTGGGCCTTGTCAATTCATTCCAAGTGTCAAGATGACATAAAAAGGCACAGAGATATTTCTTTACTGGTGCAGCTCTTGAGATAACATGGGGGAGGGAACTCTGTTTGCTGTTTTAAAGAACTGAAATACCATTCCTCATATTACACAAATGAACTGATGCATCATCAATCATTGGTATTTGAAAGGACTTTGGACCATGGGATGCATTATTCTCTACCATAACCTGCATATTGTTTTTAATTGCTCTAACTAACCACATAAGTGAATACTTGCTTGGAGTTCAGATAGCAACTCCTCCATCAGGTCTTTTGGCAGCTTAGGAGTGAGTGAGTATTCTTGGCAAGGAAACTTAGCAGTGTGTTGATTAAGAACTTGCTCTGCCCAGTCTCATTCTCTCAACATCTCTTCCCTCCAGCGCCTACCCTGCAGCTCCTCAACCCCAGAGGCCTTCTCTCCCCCTGCTCCCGGTACATTTTCCTACAAAGCCAGGCCGGGAATTTGCTGGAAAACCTGAAAGTCCTAAGGGGAGTCAGTACTGGTCCTTCAACCACAGCAAATGAAGTGAGTGCTGGGAGACTGGCAGGGAGCCTGCCTCTGCCTCCTTGGGCTGATGTATTGCAGAAGTTGTGCCAGGGACTGGTGGGGACAGCCCGTTTTATGAGGAGTCAAGGCTGTGACATGGAGCCCTTCCAAGGCGTCTTTCACACGTCCTTGCTACTCCTCTAATAAGCCGGATTAACCCTGAGTAAAGCACAGGCTTCTGGAAAGAGCCTATAAATTTTATCTTGCACTGTGGCCCTAAAATGCTGGTCTTGCTTTTGGCAACTGCAAAGCTAAACAAATGAGCAGCCCCTGGCTTGCCTGTCCTCCACACAGTGAGGGACACACCTCTCAAAAAGCAGGTTTATGAAATGTGTGTCCCCAGGTGGGCTCCAGTGTGGGTGTACTTGAACGTGGCTCTTGTGCTCTAAAACCAACTCGACTTTTTTCCTAAGGTAGAACTGATTTTCTCTCCCATCCTCCTTCCCCCCAACTCTCTCTCACTCCTAGGAGCCGGCTCCAGGGGCATGCAAACTGAGAAGTTGCATAGGATCCTGGGCTCAGCAGGGCTCCACACTCGGTTTAATGCTTTGTTGCTGCCTTCTTGAAATCTTTAGTACTTTCTGAACAAGAAGTCCCGCATTTTCATTTTGCACTGGGCCCTGCAAATTATGTAGCCAGTCCTGCTCCTCGTTTTACAGATCCTGCCCTAGAGGAAGACATGCTGGGAAGGACAACCTCTGCGTGGGCTTTGTTTTCTGAGATGAGGGTGGTAAGTTTTCCTGTCTGGAGGCTGGCCAGGTTCTTCACAACTTCACTTGATGCCTTTCATATTTGTGGACTTCCAGCTCCCAAGCCCAAGCCCCGCTTGGCACTATTTTCAAAACATTGTAGAAATGAAGAGTTACTGAATGATTAGAAAATTCCAGACCCTGTTCTGAGAGCTTTATGTGCATTTTATCAGGTAATTCTCACAACGGTATTGCAAAGCAGGCACCATCATTACCCCATTTTAAAGATGAGGAAATGGACTTTCAGAGAGTTCATGTAATTTGTCTCAAATCAAACTCAGATGTAGTTAACTCCAAAGCATGTAGTTTTAACCACTAGACCATACAGCTTGATTATAAAAGGAAAATATGTTCTTCATTTCATTGCCAGTAAGATTCTTGATGGATGTGTTGATTGATTGTGAGTTTGGAGACGAAGACTGGTGGGAAGTAAGAAAGTAATAGAAAAACATTCCTTATTTTCCCCCACTGAGTATATAGGAGAATATAAACCAATATTGCCAGGCTGCCATAAAGAAACAATCTCCTGTAATTTTTTCCTTTTCAGTTTGGTCTAGGCATTATTTTTAAGGTTGTTGGCTTCAGTAGCTGTAAGCACTTTTGGCTCTAGGACTGTGGGATACATTACCCAAAAATGTTTCAGGCTTCATAGTTTCATATCTCCTCAAATGCATTCAGCAGACCAAAGATATGCCCACAGACCAGCATCAGGGATTTTTTTTTTTTTTTTTACAATAACCATCATCATCTAACAGTCAAAGCAAATGTTTGTTAATTACTGTGAGCCAGCCAGTTTACACATATAAACGTATTTAATCCAATCTTATAATTTAAGCATTATTATTATAATTTTACAGATGAGGAAACTGAAGCCAGAGAGACTAAATAATTTGGTAAGATCATTTAGCTGGTAATCTTCAGAGCCAAGATTTGAATCAAGGCAGGCTAAGGCAAAAAGCCATGCTCTTCTCCCCTACATGACATGAAAGCTGGTGTCTTCTGTAAAAGGCACTGTTCTGCTGACAGAAATCTAGAGAGATTAATAGTCAGGAGTGGAAGGGCCAATGGTGTCTCCTGACCCTGGAACCACAGTGCCCTTTCTTGCTTGACATCCCCTTATCTACATACCACTGACTAAATGTGTGTTTACTGGGGATGAGACCCCTGGGGACACAACACAGACAACACCAGGGGCTAAATGATTCTTTATTGATCCTGATTAGATTAAAGACGGCCATAACTCAAACGACACTGTTGCTTCTGAATTTCCTTATGGTTCCTGCAGGGAGTGATAACTAGGTAATATAAGGGAACCTCTTTCTTGACAGCTATTTCTCATAAAACTACTCACCAAATGATAGAATTCATAAGGGAAGAGGGAAGACATTTCATGAGGCTTCATTTATCTCATTTAATTTATCACAACACGCCTGAGAGGAAGGTATCACTATCTCCATTCTATAGATGAAGAAGCTGAGGTTCAGAGAAAATTTGGTAACTTGCTTAAAGTCTCTCTGCAAGTAAATAATGGAGCTAGGAATTCAAATCCTGGGATGCTAAAATAAAACTCAGTGTCTAAAGTATGAGACATACAGCCTCTTCAAATGCTATGTTGTGAAGCCCAGCGCCAGCCAGCTGGCTTATATGGAACTGTTCACTATCTTATTACTCAGCATAAACTGTGTTTCCAAGGCCAGTGTTGCCCTCAACCCTCCAGGCCATGGCTTTCTAATCAATGCTAGCTGTTCTTTGAGGTTTTCTCGTCATCTCCGAGGAGGTTCTTCATAAACCTTTGTCCTTAGGACTATATCACACTAATTCAGAATCATTTTAATGGGACAATTTTATGTTTATGGAATATAGTAATAGCAACTTACCTTTTACTAAACCTACTAATCTTTTTTCTTCCTTTGCTTTCCCTCTAATTCTGTGAGTCTGGGAACTGAGTTATACTTTAGAAAAAGCACCATGCCAGACTCACTAACTTTGCAGCTGTAGAAGCTGATCTGTACTGAAAGAAAGGAAAAAAGAGAGCTTCCTTCCTTCCTTCTGTCCACTCACCACCTTCAGACAGATGTAGGCATGTAGGCATCTACACGTGGGTACACACATACACACACACTCTTATACACATGCACAGAACCACACAGGCAAGCCCACAAATTACATACATTTGCACACAAATCAACACACACACATGCACACATCTGGGCATGCTCACCCATGCATTCACACAGGCCCATATATACAAATATGAACATACAAACTTGCTCACTCCCTAGGGCTCATTGACTGGGTGGAAGAATTCTTGGAATGCAGATGGTCCAGGTAGACGGTTTTCTGTTCTAGGAAACTGCCTTTGCCCTCTTCCATCAGATATGCCCCTCTTTGCTGGAAGCCAGTCCCAGGGACTTACGTGGTGCTTTTTATTAAAACAAAGACTGTAGTCACTTTCCATTAATGACAGTGATGTGACTCCACATCGTAAACAGAATTCTTATTTGTTGAGCAACATTTTTCTATCCATTGGCAACCTTTTTCAGATATGTTACTAGCTTTAATCTAGATATATAATTATGAAAATGAAGAATAATTATTACTTGGAAGTGACAATTTCCTTTATAAAGGATTCACCATGCTTTGAAAGAAGTCTTTTAATACATTCAAAACATGACTTCACTGATAAGATTTAACTATCTGCTGGGCTTCTCAGGATCACTGTTTTCACATAAAGTTCTGGAGGACAATCACTACTGGACTCACAGATATTAAAAACTAATAGTTCTGAATAAACAAAGTATATAAGGAGAGAAATTCTTGATATGAAATCAAAAGTTAAAATGTGTTTAGTGGAATTAACTGCTTAATAAAAGAAAAAGAAAAGTTACTTCAAAAGACATTCAGAAATCCTAAAGGCAAAGTCAAGGATGAAAAATACATGTGGTTTGCGGATCTCCAAAGGTGGGGAGCCCTGGAGGCCTTCCCTAAGAGTCCGGTCTTGAGGCTACCTCCACACCCAGCATCCAAATCTTTTTTACGTTCTTTGCTGCCAGCTGGCCCCAGGATCATCAAGCAGTGCTAAATATAGCCCAGCTTTTTTTCCTCTTTGCTGGGGAAACGATCACATTTTAGTCCAGATGAAAGCAAGGCAAATGACTACTTTTCTTGGAAAGCATATGTTTATAATTTCTAATTTTGCAAGAACCAGGCAGAGTAAATTCAGTTTATTAAAACATGAATTTAGCACATTTGTAACAGAGTGGTAATATTTATTCCTACTGGACTTGAAATTATCTTGGATGGTAAAAAAAAAATCTTTAATTATGCATCGACAAAGGACAACAGAACACAATGCATTGTTTTTTAAAATCTTTCCCAAAGCAAGAAAATCATAGGTTAAACGTTTAATGTTCTTGCAGCCTTCATTTTATTTCCATCAAGTTCTGAAATAAGAAAACTTTTATTTTGGCACAGAAATAACCCTCCATTATGTGAAATGTACAGATTTACAAGTGGACTGATTTTTTCCATTGGATTCAGGAGGATACTAGAAATTCACAAAAACAGGCTTCCTCAATTTTCCATAGCATTGGACATTAACTCTGGAAAAACCCAGAGAAGAATGATTGTACATGTGTGAAGTGATGTTAAGTTTGCCCAAGACATACATATTGCATCTCATTTTGAACCTCACACAACTCTGATATATGGGCCTAATTACTATCTTTTCTGACCTCACCACAAAGATAGAGTTGGAAAGATTATTTAGCAGTAAGAGAACTAAGGTCTAGAGAAATTAAATAACTTGGCCAAGGTTCCATAACAAAGAAATGGAGGAACTAAGACTAGAATCCAGACCCGCAGACTCTCAGATCAGTCAATTTTGACCATACTTACCATCGGAGTCAATTTTCCCTTGGGGTCTGGTGATCAATAGCAACATGGTCTCCTGGGTAAGTAAAGAGATTGCTTAACAAGGGACTTCCATGGTGGTGGTGGAGAGTTAACAAGGCCTTCTGAAGACTTCTGGAGTGCACTCCTGCCTCACCCAGCCTCAAATAGCATCTGCTCTGAGTATAAAAGAATTGCCTCTAGCTTCTATCTCCCATGCCAATTCCAAATGATGGGCAGGGACTGCCAGGAGTTCCAGGCTGAAGAGGAGTGTTCAGTGGATTATTCTGGAAGCCATGAGCAAAGGTGCCATGAGTATTGGCCAGGGTACAAGGACAGGAAATGGAAGTGTGACTTGAGTGTCAATTCTATGGCTTTGCTGTAGATGGCTAGTATGTGACCTGAGGGTGCACATTTTCTTACATACCTGCTTTCCTGTCCTAAATACTTTTTCTGAACATCTTTTTTATCTCAGGTAATTAGGACCCCCTTCAGAATGCAAATCCTTTTTATTTTCCTTTTGAGGGGTAGGTTCAAGGGGAGAGGTTGCACACTGTGTAAATCATGCTCATTAAGACCTGAACTCCACTGCCTTTATCAGGTTCTTTAACAGACCAGGCAAAGGTTTTGAAATGGGAGCTGTTCCAGCTGATGGAAGCCTCCCCACATAAGTGTTTTATTGGGCAAACTCTGAGGTTAGCAATTTCTTCAACTTGCCTGCTCTCCACAGAGCATGAGCCACCCTGTTCACTCTAAGTCCCAGTGCTCTCACCACAAAACAAGCACCACTTACTAGCCTATCTGTGCAGGTATCACACAGCGTACCTTTGTGATCTCATAGGTCTAGGACATGGCATGGATATTTTCTGCTGAGAGCTGAGACAGAGGGAGGCAAGAGTCTCAGATCCAGAGAGAATGGGGCATCTTCTTATTGAGGTAACCAGGCAAGAGAGTGAAATTAAAGAGGGGAGGCTGCCAAGTGAGAGGGGTTACTGAGATATGATAAAAATAAACTTGACATTTTTGCTTCTAATTGAATAGCACATTGAGCTTCTTGAGTTCCCACAACTGCCACTTTGCAGACTGACTGAGCCTTCAGTATTACCAGAAAGAGGAGGACATCACCCTTTCTCCACTCCTACTCCCATGCCCTGCACAAAGGCAGGCAGAGTTGGCAGCAGATGCTTTTTCCCTCATTCTGACACAGGGCAAAATGGTGGGTTTCTTTCCTAATTCCAAGGGCAGGGGATGTGTGACCTGGTGAATAGCTTTCTATTCTTTAGAATTGCTCTCTCCTTTGCTTGCTTTCTCTGTCCTCACCTGTTCATGACAAATTATTTCTCTATAGAGCTCCTGTCCCTATGCCACCCTGTTCCATGTGGAGAGATTCTCATTGCTTTTGATCTTTTTTGGATTAACTAATCCCTTTGTATGTTCAGATTTGTTGTTTATATACAATCTTTTAAAACTCATGAAATGGCAAAGGTAGAGCAATGAGTTCTCTGATTTTTATCTCCTGCATGTTAGAGATGAATTCTAAGTGTATCCTTAGAAGTGAGTTGCTTCCTCCTAGATTTCATTTTCATGAGGCTAAGAAAGCAATTGAACAGGGAGTGAGGATTTTAGGAGCTACAGTTGTGGCCATGTATTAGATATATGGAACTCCCCGGCTGTATTCAGACTGAGTACATCAACCAGACAGAAATATCTTTTTCTATTCCTAAGTCTTTTCTTCACTTTAAAATCTAAAATTACAATGAGGGACAAGATTGCTATTATTGTATTATTAATTTATGTTTATTTATTTATATCCTTCTTTGTTCCAGAAAAGATTTAAGGCAGCATAATATATGAATGTCTGATCTATTTGTAGGAGCACTTTCATTGGATTTTTAAAAAAATAAAATCCACTTATTAATGATTGATATGTTAATGATTTGATTAATCCATTGGGTTTGATTCATTTACATCATCATTTACATTTCATCAAGACATGTTTTCAAGGAGACACTTGATGTCCTTCTCAAAATGCTCCATTTTTCACCATGGAGAACTTTTATTTTCCATAAGCAAACAAAATGTAAACCTTGAAAGTCTGATTGATGGGAAGCTAAAATCTAAGCCTGGAGAGGTTAGGTAATCTCACCAAGGTTTCCCAAACCCAGGAGAAGCCCACTTTTTCTATAAGGTATAATTCTCTGTAAGACACATGAATCTACAAAATGTCTATAATAAATCAAGGTCACCTACCCCAACAGGCTGATGAAAGGCCCGGAAAGACTCAGGCCCAGGCACTGGGTTACTCTGCACCAGGTTAATATCTTTCTACTGAACCTTGAAGTCAAGATTTGACCTGCTAGGCATTCTTGGTAGGGATAAGTGGAGTTAAGTTCGTGTGATGTAGAGTGGTTAGGCCAGAACAGTATTTACCACAGTACGTGATTTGAGATGCTTTGAGTAGGATACAGAGAGAGCATCCAAAAACATTGACTGCATAGTAAAAAAATTGTCTTTTTCTTTTGATTCTCTTTCAGTGCTGCCTGTCACATTAAGGAGCAACTGTCTGCTTGGTGTTAGTAGACATTTAACAGCCCTCTCACTCTTGCAAAGTTCAATTGTCAACAAAGCGCTGGCATCAGGATAAGAACCTTCAGCAAGCAACAGTGACTAGCTGTGATCTAATGATAACCTTTCATTTCATTTCATATTTGGATTTATATTTACCTTCTCTTTCTATTAAGTGGTGCTAGTTGTCCATTGGAAGGAGTCATATGAAATTATCTTCTAAAATAAATATATTCAAATATTTTTAAATCAGTTTAAAGAAAAAATTAAATAAACATTTACATAGGCGATATGTGAATGCTGAAATTTCAGGTAACAAGAAGAAAGAGGAAAGAGGGCTTCAGTGAAAGACCAGCAGCTGATGTCCCAGACAGAAGCTGGCATTAACCCCAGAAGAGCTGAGTCTGAAACCAGTACTACACTGACAAGCTGTGGAAGGTGGTGAATGTCTTGAACATCTCTGGTTATTGGCTTCCCCATCTATAAGCTGGATATGATTAAAATATTGACTTCTTCACAGATTTGTGCTTAAGAATCAAATGAGCTATTTTAAGGGAAAGCCTTTTACCAAGTATAAAGTATGACACCCATGGAAAAGATTATAACTAAGTGAGGGATAGAGGAGGGATAAGACAGTGGAAGCTAAAGAAGTCATTTAGGTGAAGGAAATTGGTAAAATCAGTGAGAAAGATAATCCTGTGGCTGGGTGCGGTGGCTCATGTCTGTAATCCTAACACTTTGGGAGGCCAAAGCAGACAGCTAACTTGAGGCCAGGAGTTCGACACCAGCCTGGCCAACATGGTGAAACCCCATCTCTACTAAAAATACAAAAAAATTAGCCAGGCATGGTGGCGCATGCCTGTAATTCCAGCTACTCAGGAGGTTGAGGCAGGAGAATCGCTTGAACATGGGAGTGGAGGTTGCAGTGAGCCGAGATCATGCCACTGCACTCCAGCCTGGGCAACAGAGCAAAACTCTGTCTCAAAAAATAAAATAAAATAAAATAAAATAAAATAAAATAAAATAAAATAAAATAAAATAAAATAAAATAAAATTCTGCAGTCACTGAAGCTAGATAGGTCTGGTTCTTGGAAAGGTAGGAAGCAACCCAGGTTGTGATTTGTTTTGTACGAGGGTAGGGGTCAGACACACACACACACACACACACACACACTCCAAAATTCTGCTTTGATTGAAAGCTCCACTAGAAGAGAGGTGAAAGCTCCATAAACCCTGAGTGTGGGGAAAACTATCCTGAGGGTAAAGCTTCCACCAAATGGACTCTGGGGGTCCCTTTCCCACTTGCTTGTATCTGTCTCCTTGTGGTTGGATCCTGATAGCTCCTGATACTTGCATGTGCAGCTGACTAGCCAGGGTTCATTATTCACCCTAGCTGTTGAACAGGGTGCTTGAGATGTCCTATATGGAAGGGTGGGCAGAGGAAATCCCATGAGGCCATAGCACTGTCAGCCACCGCTGGCACTTAACACCCAGCACCCCGTACAATGACTGACAGAGTGGATGCCATTTGGGTAAACATTTGTTAAGTGAGTGAAACGAAGAAAGGTAGAGATGAAGGGAGAGAGCATAGGGAAAGGGAAAGGGGGAAAACAAGCTTGATGCTCTGGGCCACAGCCCCAGAGAGAGCTGGCTGGTGAGGCCAACCTCCAGAACTGTATCCTGTGCCTCCTCCTCTCCCTAGAAGTGCAAGTTCTAGGGAACACCCGAGGCAGCAGCACGGTGTTCCTAAGCATGGGCCTCCTGATCATGGGACTTAAATTTCCCCTTGACAGCTCCTGAGCTGTGTAACACGGGGCACGTTACTAACTTCTCCAAATGTCAGTTTTCCCTTCTGTACCATGGGAATGATCACACCAGCTTTGCTGAGTTACCGCTAGAATTAAATAAGATAGTATGTATGCACCTGATGAATGGCCCAGAAGCAGTTTCAATTATTACTGTTGTCATTATATATGCTTTACAAAAATTCAAAGAAATTATTTTGATTCTGTTAAAATGTGACATAATATGGATTTTCATTCCATAAACAGATTCTTATACTTTGCTTCCTAATTAGACTGTATCTTGTCATGCCCGTAATTCCTGTGTAATTAAATTGAAATTAAATGTCAATTTACTTTGAATTACAGAGTAATTCTATGTATACATGCCGCACGATCTGCATTTTGTTAGAAGATGACAACCAAAAATATCCTGACAGTCCCTCTGTAATTACATAGTGATCTGATTAAGATCAGCTTGACAAACTACCTGCCAAGACTTGAGGAAGAAAAAACCATGAGCTGGTGGAGGGGTCTGCAGAGGTTAGGCACAGGACAGGAGGGGAGAGCCTGAACTCACCAAGGACCTTGCCCCTCCCCAGGAACCAGTGACATCCCACCACAGTCTCTTTTGCAGGCAGATGAGGAAGAGGGATCCTTTAAAAGAAAAAATATTACTTAATTACAGAATATGTTAACCGATGTTGATTCACCTTCACTTTGTAACCCAGCTGTTTTTATTAGGTTGGTATCTGAGGCCTTAAATCCTCATGCCTCAAAGACAATGATACATGCAGAGGGAATATTTCAAACCTCATGCAGAAATTTTATTTTTTTTATAATACTCAAAATGGCTTCCATCCTCTGATTTTTAAAAATAAAAATCGAAACATATTTGATATCTTATTCCTTTTCACCAATGAGCAGGTTAATATTTATATTATTTCTGATTGTAAGTGGCAGTGGGAAAAGATGATGTAAGTGGAACGGGGGAGAGGAGAACCAGGGCTTCAAAGAACCAGGTCAGGAGGCTAAGCAGTGACCCAGAGGTCCCCAGGCTTCATTCTGTTAAGACGCTCACAGCAAATGCGGCAGCAAGAAGGGGAAGCGCCTCCGCCCATGCTTTCTCCTTCGTTTTCCTCCTCCAAATCCACTGCAGCGCCCACTGAAGGTCACTGCTCCTCAGCCTCCTTTGTGTGGCTTCGCCTCTTGGTGCCCTCCTTGCCCAGGAGTGGCTTATTTCTGATTGCTAAACAAGCTGTACTCTACCACTCCTTTGGGACAAAGAATCTGGTTATTTTTCATTAACTCAAGTGAAAGGTTCCCTTTTCTGCCTCTCCCCAGGCCCCAGACATTCACCTGGCTGGGCCTGCAGGGCCCCCACTGCCAGCTTCCGAGGAGTGAAAGGTCCTCCAAGCTCACAGCCCAGCAGTGCATGACAGAAAGGAAGCCAGAGGACTGAAAGTCACGTCCTACCTCCTAGGCGGCACTGCAAAGCACACAAAATCCAGAGTCCTGAGTTTCAGAACAGGCTCTGCTTCTTACTAGCTATGATTACTCCAAGCAAGTCATTTAACTTCTGTGAGCCTCAGTTCTCCTAAATGTAAGTGGAGATTAGTATAAGTTGTCCTCCTGACCTCTATACAGGGTCATTGAGATAAGAAATCAGCTAACGTAGATGAAAATGTTTGGAAAGAACAAAAAAAAAATACAGATGTATTGCTATAATCATCATCAGAGATACGTTGGTCAGGGTTCTACCTCTTACAGATAATTGAAAACCCAGGCTAGCCTAACGAGATGGAGGAAAAAAGAGTTTGGGGTTTGGGAGACTCTTATAGCCAAAATGTCCAGGGTTGATGCAGCTTTAGGCTTGGCAGGTTCAGGGATCTCACAGTGTCCTTGGACTCAGTTTCTCTGCATCTCTGGGTTCTGCTGTGGGCTGAGTGTGTGTACTCTTCACTCTCGGGCTCTGTGTGGTACTGCGTGATTGCTTCAGGCTCCTGTCCTCTCTAATTCAAGTCCAGTGGGAAAGCCCATGTCCCAGAACCTCTCACTCCAATCCCAGGATTTGTTCTGCTTTGATCCATTGGGTCACATGTGTACCCAGAAACCAATCACTGTGGCCGAGGAGATTTGGAGTTCTAACTGGTGCTGATTACAGCTTCCAGTCCTGGATCCAGAGGCACTGCTATCCACATCATGAGAGCTGCATGGACTGAGCAATAAAGGAGGGGCTTCCCAGGGGGCTGAGAAGAAGAGAGAACAGAGGCCGGGCAGGGTGGTCACAAACATCCACTTCAGAAGTCAAGGAATTTATAGCTAGACCCAACTTGGAACAAGAAGCAAGCAGAGGAGGCACAACTAGAGAGACTCCTGATTGAAAATAGCAGGTAACGCAAGGAAATGGTCAAGAGCAAATATGTGTTTACTTCATGCAGCTTTGGAACTCCAGAGTTGGACAGCTCCCATACAGAAAAGGGAGCAAAAGCAGCTACTGACTGAAAGAAATTTTACCAAAATGATAAAATGACTTCTGATCTGCAGCTAAGGGTTACCTGAATTTTGCTTTCACATCCAGAGGCAGGATCATCTCTGAGTATTTTTCCCCAATAAAGTGCTCCTTCAGCAAGCATCATCACACTTGCATTTCAGGACCTTCTCTGCCATCTAACCCTGAATAACATGCCTCACTCTCCACCATCATACGCCCTC
This sequence comes from Gorilla gorilla gorilla, assembly GCF_029281585.2. Classification (NCBI taxonomy): domain Eukaryota; kingdom Metazoa; phylum Chordata; class Mammalia; order Primates; family Hominidae; genus Gorilla; species Gorilla gorilla. The sequence goes on along the minus strand of NC_073228.2, from coordinate 120,580,346 downwards.
TCTTCTCTTTAAATCACAAAGCTAATGCACATCCCTAGACTGGCTGCTGTGGAGGTGGCATTTAGCCAGCTGTGTGCTCACTCCCTGGCCAAGGACATCAGCGATGTGAAACGGACTCTGATACATCTGCATGAGAATTTTCAAGGTCATCGTGCTTGTTGTATGTGTCTCTTGTGTTCTGAATATTTCAGGATTTTGCATCATGGGCAACATGGAAAAGTCAAATTTCTCTTTTTTGGTCTGCCAAGTTTCATGGAAGGGGATAAAAAGTCCAACATTTTCAATGAAAAGGAAATTGTTATAAGCTGAATATCTTTGGAAAATAACCTATTATTGTTCAAAATATAAAGTCATCTATCCTCTGTGGTTGTCTTTTCTGTCTAGCTGGTCATTTTGGAATTAAAGAGGACCCAAATGTATCTCTAGGACTTTGGCTCTGCACATCATGAGCTTGGCTCTCCCTTTAATGCCAATTTTAACTCGGCATGGTTCTCCTCATCCAGAAGGTCAATTCAGCTGTTCACAAAACAATAAAACTACATGTTTGTCCTTGTCTTTATGTTTTCCTTTTTGCTTGATTAATGATTATCTGGACATGGGAATTTAAAATGTGTAGGTTATATAAAGAGACACATTACAGTGTAAATCTTAGTTGTATCCATGACCCCCAGGCCTTCTACCCTAAATATCTGTGTGTCTTTCCACATACGTGAGTGTTCCATGCCTATACAAACACTATATGCACAAGAAATTTTTAGTATAAATGAAAACATGAAATATTTATAATGGGCATATATACACTTTTCTTCAACTTTCATAGTTGCATAATATATATTTTTTTTACAACTTGTTTTAGCTTTTTTTTAATGTACAGATTTGTCTTGGGAACATTTCATATCACCACACATGGAATTCTCTTTTACTGCTGCCACTTACGGACTGTGCTTTGCTATTATGAACTATGCTGTTAGATGAATTTCCAGCAGTAGAATTACTAGATCAATTCTTAGATGTATTTTATTGTTTTTTTAAATTATATTAATTTCTGAAGATTGAGTATATTCACATGGTCCAATAACAAAAGTTACAAGAGTATTTAGGAAAAAGTAAGCTTCCTAAATACCACCGTTTGAAAGCCATTTATTTTCCATTCCTAGAATAACTTCTGTTACCAGCTTCTTTTATATATGCCAAGAAATGCAATGTTCTGCACCTTCCATTTTCACATTTAATCACATACCTTCGCTCTATGGCTATATATCAGCACGTAAATAAGCTTTCCTTCTTTTGTACAGCTGAATAGCATTCTACAGAGGGATGTGTCATACGTTACCCAGTCCTTCTTTGATGGATATTTAGGTTATTTTCAGGTTTTTTGCTAGTTCGAACAATGCTGTAATAAACAATCTTCTATACACATTATTTGGCAAAATATATAAATATCCAAAGGAGAATACATTTCTAGATATAAAACTATTGAGTCGGGGATAGCTTCATTTTAAAATAGGTAACTATTGCCAAATTGCCCTCCACAGAGGTTGCACCAATTTACATTTGTAAGACAAATTTACAAGAGTGACTGTTTCCCCATATTCTTACCTAAGAAATCACACATAAGGTATTAAGAAACTTTTTGATTTTTGCTGAACTGAGAGATTAAATGTTAAACATCTGAGTATCTCTTTGTATAAATAAGCGTATTTTAAATGTTTAAAAAATGTTTATACTTTCTTTTCTGTGATCTGACTATTCACACTGTCTACTTTTTCTAATGGTTTTTTATTCTCGTTCCTATTGATTTGCAGGAAATTTTAATATATTAAGAAAAGTAGCTCTTTGAGTGGATTATAAATTACTATTTTCCATTTGTGTCTTGACTTTATTATTTGTTTTATCATGTAGAAATGTTGATTTTTATTTAGTATAATATCTGTTTCTGCTGTTAAGCGTTTTATGTCATACTTAGAAATGCCTTCCTCACTTGGAGATTGTTGTTTTAATTTTTTATGTCTTTTTCTGGTATTGTTTTAAATTTCTATAGATTTTGCATTTTAATTTTTATAGATCTTGATAACTTGTCCAGCAAAGAGATTATACAAACCTATACTTCCAGGGACAGTGTATATTTACTCTTCGAGGTGTCTGTTGCTTATCTTTTATGAATTTCTCATTCTTCCTGTATCTTGCCATCCTTGCTAGCAAAGGAATGACTTCTATTTAATGTATCTTAAGTCATGTTACCAAGCACAGGGAGCACAAGGCTGTGTGCGCATGAAGGACAGTCAACAGAGGTGTGGTTTTTTTGTTTGGTTTTGTTGTTGTTGTTGTTGTTGTTTTACTTAGAATAATTCCTGACTAAGGACGAATGGCCATGTCACATCTCTACATACCACAGAAGGTGGGTCAATGAGCATCTGAGACCACACTCTATGAAGCACAAATTAGAAATCGTGGTCTAATTATTTTTTATTTGTTCAGTTATTTGTATATAAATATTTGCAAGTGTAATAGTAAAAATATTTTAATTGAATATCACAAATCTCCTTTATTGAGGCAATATGAATGCATGAAATTGGGGCTATTCCAAAAAACCTAAAATGCTGTAAATTAAAAAGCCCAAGAAACGGAATTAATTCCTGAAGATTAAATTGCTGGGAAAAGTAGAGAAAGCAAAGAAAGAGACTACTACCTGATTGGAAGTATGTTTAACACCTAAATAGAATGTCTACTTTTCCATAGCAGGAGACTTGGCATATAACGTATGGAATATTATTAAGCATGGACCTGCTGACCCAAAGAGGCTCCCAGAAAACAAATCTATCTCCTGTGGCCTGCTCTCCATGGGCTTATATGTAAGTTTAATTCACTCTGGCCTTAAAAAAAAAGATAATTAAAGTATAATTAAATATAGCATTAAACATATTCAAAAGCCTTCTAATAAATTCAATCCTCTTTCCCATTACATTGGCAAACAAGTAGACAAAAATTATATAAATTAGTAAAAGGTTAGGTAAAAATCATATTTAAACCTTTCTAAAACTACTAAGTTTTCTCCCAAAAATAGTTCCTACTTTAGTCTTCCCTTCCTAAGACTCAATGGAGAAATATTCATGATGGAAGGAAGTTTCATGGTTAAAGGACTAAGTGCCTTTTGACATATTGTGGACATTTGTTGTCTTTTGTCGCTCAGCATGTTTCCTCTTGTGATATCAGTGCCTCAACATTCCTTAAGGGAATCACCTGTCTTGACAATTTCTTGTGTTTGTAGGATATGGTTGTCCCCATCCCTAGAGGGATTGGCATATTACTTAGGGCTTATAAATCACCATATTCCATTTCTTAACTGTGTTGGTAGGTTAGAAACAAGTATGTGATCCAAATTACATTAAATGAGAGCCACTTCTGGTTCTATTACTGGACTTATTGGAAAAAGAGGTGCTCCTTCTGCTGGGATAGCTAAGCTGAGATAAATGGAGTTAAGGACCTGCTTGAGAACGAAGCCAACTGAAAGAAAAGTAAGCTTGAGTGACATATAGAAGCTATTCAGTCCTAAAGACATGATGTGAACTCCTACATGTAGCTATGCCAGAAGACATGTGTTATGTAGCTTTGAAATGATTCCAAACACATAATTTGCTACTGAGTGACATATGTTTTGCTGTGATAAGAGTTTGGAATAGAATCCCTCCTCCCCACTGGAATGTTAAGCCCTGCTTATCAGACCACATAAGTGAGTTATTTGCCTCAACTACTAGACTCCAAAATACATATAAACCCATAATTTTGACAGACAGATTGAAAGCCAGGGCTGTGGCAGAGCTACTCTCTCAGCCTTTGAGATACTCTCCAAAGCCCACCAACACTAGCACTACACTAGCATCAAGGGACCTTGCTTGTCATCTCGGATCTCTGCTGTGTTGGTCAAACTGTCTCGTCCCTGAACTTCTCATGCAAAGCTATGCCTTAAACTTTGATTGACTTTACATCCACAGAGGATTGTTTCCTTCCTAGTTTGGCAGCTAGACTTTAATAACTGGATTCCAAATGAAATAGGAACCCACTCACTATGTGATTAATGCAACCTCGCTATTGAGTGTTACCCAGTAAGATTTGTTTTTGTTATTCTCTCCCTCCATCAGCATTTTGAAAAAACAAAAGAATCTGTTTGTATGGAAATAAAACATGTGATTTGTGAAATTACACTTTGATCAATTCCTTATTTTAACCATACAAAACAACAGAACAATGGATTAATCCCTAGATTGTTAAAAGAACCAAAAAAAAAAAAAATCACACATACACACTCACACACACACCCTTTTTCTGCTAGTTTGAATTGAGTTTCAGTCAGTTACAAATGACATAGTTCTGACTAACACAATGGACGTTTGGGTGAGGGAAATTTTGTTCATGAGTGAATATAGGAAAGGCTTTATAATAATGTTCCCACATCAATCAGCAAGACAACACACTAAGCCTGAGACTATCTGTGATGTTTTTATGGAACCCAATTTAGCAATAAGAGTAAACTGCCATAAATTTTCACTTAAAATTTCCCACTAAAAAGTTTTTCTGGCTTTACTTCTCTGGAAATTTCAATAAGGTGTTTGTCCATTCATTTTACTTTAATACAGATCAATATGCATACTAAGGCATTCTCTGGTTCTCTCATTGAAATTCACAGTTAAGGAAGAGGTACAAGAGCATACGTAAATATCCGCATATGACAGAATTCCACGTTAAGTGGCCTCATCTTCACATAGGCTGCAATGAAGGATCTTATGCTCTCCTGTAGCTCAGATAATTTAAAAGACAATTTAAAAAAATATTTTGTGACAATTGGAATAGATTCCTGGGAAAGTTCTCTGAGAAACTTCTCTGCGAAATGGTAAATAAAGGATGGGAATCCTTACTCGTTAAAACTGGCTCTGTGTTAAGGGAAGAAAATGTTCTAAACTGATGGTCCTCAAACATAATTTATGTATCAGAATCACCTGGAGAGATGATATATACACATATAGTTTTCTAGGTTCTATCTTATACCTTCTGATTTAAAATCTGCCTTCTAGTCCCAGGATTTAAAACAATGCTAAAGGTCAAGTGTTTAATTTTTTTCAAAAACTATAACTGTGCTCTTTATTTGTGTCATTATCTCACTAAATCTGCACAGTAACCCTATGGATGAGGTACTACTGGGATATGGAGTAGTTCTAATTTTTATGTTTGTGTTTATAAATTAGGAATATATGGTTTAAAAATTTGAGCACCCTTCTCAAAGTAATATGACAAGGAAAATCTATGACTCTAAACTCAAGACCCTTAACCTTTAACCTGTTCCCAAATACAGATATGATCAGCCAGTGTCATGTTTAATGCACAAAGTCAATAATTGAACTTTGCTAATAACATCATTAGAGAATCAAATAGAATAACACTGCTCACAAGGGTAAAATATGCAATGGAAACAGTATTCCTAAAAATAAAAGCTTTGTTACAGAGAGCTGTAAGAAATATTTATTCAACCCTGAAAAGCAAATTCTAAGAGAAGGAAGGAAGGAAGGAAGGAAGGAAGGAAGGAAGGAAGGAAGGAAGGAAGGAGGGAAGTTAGGGAAGGAGGGAGGAAGGGAGGGAAGTGAGGGCTGGTGCTCATTTATTTAAAAGGTTTACATACAAGAGAACCTATATTCTCAATTACAAGAGATCTGTATCTCACCTCTTTCTTTAATAGCTAATTTAAGTCCCAATAGATACATGGAAATCATCATTGACTTTCCTCACTAAAAACAGAAAATAGCTATTCCAAAGAGCCAACACAATATTTCTTTAGGGTAGTAATTAAGTGACCCTTAATGCTCTCTATTTTTCCCCAATGTTTTAATTCCTGCCACGTCCTAAATGCTGATGTTTGGGCTCAGAGAGGGGCATCCTACAGCTGTCTAATACCTCATCAGTAGCCACAACAATGGAGAGAGGCAGTAGATTTTTCAGTTTGTGAATTACAGAAGACCTTTGTTTTTCCTTTCCCTCCCACCAACTCCAACTAATTACACTATAAATATACCCTGATTAATTTAATACCCATTTACCCCTTCATCAGAGGATAGTCAGAACCAAGAAAAACAAATATCCTTTTTGGAAGTAGGTAGGATACAAAGAGATTAACAAACCATCCAGAAATAGTAGGAATCAGTATAATATGAGGAAAAGATTATGTTGAGAAAACAAAATTTTGAGTCCTTGTAAATGGCAATTTTTTGTTGTTGTTGTTGTTGTCCCAGATTTATTGAAAATAATACAGCATTGCAGAAAAAATTCAAACAGGTCCCCGAGGCATTTTAAAATTCATCCCAACTGTAGGCTGAGTGACCTGCGGGTTGGACAGACTGTCGAAGTCCAAAAGCTTCAGCATTTCCTTAGTGTCAGGATCTACTTCAATTATCTCCTGATCCAAGGCTGAGACCTCAGAAACATAATTGTCTCTCCTTTCTCTCTCCTCCTCCTGCAGATTGATGGAGATACCTTTTCCTGGGCCTCTCTGAATCCGCTTCATCAGATGTGTGACACAGCCTGCTATCTTGCTGCAGAGAGCTTCTTGCTGGGGATAATGGCGATCTCCTCACACACGCGCTTGCTTGTTCGTGTGGAAGTCGTTGCCCAGGCACGTGTAGTACTTTTCTATGATGCCCCAGACCACCTTCTTCACGGTTTTGGTGCGAATGAGGCCCATGTTGGCGGGTCCTTGGTAAAAGGGGCGTAAATGGCAATTTTAAGAATTTCCCTCACAATGGGAACAAGAATGGCTATTCCATCCCAAGTTCCCTTCCAGTTCAGAGTCACTTTACCTTCCCTAGGACACGTTTATTGGGAAGTTATATTTTTATTTGTTAATAAAATCAGAAAAACCTCATGATAGGTTATTTGCATCACAATTCTATGCCAGTGTCATGCGTTTTATGTAAGTGGCTCTTCAGTCTTTCATCTCTGGCCATCAGAGCCTCTAATGGCATTGATAGATGGCCTCAGTGTTTTTAATGGCATGCATCTGATACATCACTGGTTGCCAACATCCATATGCTTTTGCAGAATGTCCTGCTGATGGGTACGGAAAAGCTAATGGAAAAATCACCTCTGAAAATAAAACATCAATCCTTGACTTTCTGACTTAGTAAAGTTTTTTTTTTTTTTTTTTTTCACATTAGGAATGGTAATACAAACCTGTGGTGATGTCCCTCAAAGAGATATACATACTTACAATTCTCCTTCAACAATTTCTGATAGTGGCAACTTAAATTAGGATAACTTTACAGATACTTAGCATGTTGATGCTTTTGGCTGGTCTTTTGTGTTTTTTATATTTATATTCTTCCTAATTTATGGCAAAGGAAGCCTTTTGCTTCTCTGAATAGTGGGAGAGTACTGTGACTTCATTCACTCATTCCTTTTTTCAACTTATTCATTGATCCCCTGTTACGTGTTAGTCAGTGACCGTACATAGAAAGCATATGAATAAAACTCATCTCAGGCTTCAATCCTCACAGCCTAGTGAAAGGTAAGAAATCGCATGCAAACAGTTATAAAGCAATATCATACTAAATAACCAAATCCTGTGATAGAAGCTTGGAAAAAGTGCAATGTGACCAACTGCTTAGGAAACAAAGGAAAGTCTTCCTTACGAGGTAAAACTCAACTAGAAAGATGAGGAAAGAAGACATTCCAAGGGGAGGGAATAACATGTACAAAAAAACAAGACGTATTAAAGAACATAGTATTCTTAGAGTTCAGAAAGTACTTCAGCAGAGCTAAACTCCAAATCATGTAGGAGACGTAAGGAGTAAATACTATAAATATATCCAGTTGAAGATTCTAATGTGCCTTCCATAGTATGCCAAGGAGTTTGAATGTTACCTTTCAGGCAATGGAGAGCTTTTTATTAAAGGATTATAAACAAAACAAATACATGATATGATATGTTGTCAATGTTACCTCATTTCACCAAGGTGGAAACGAAAAAAAACCATTAGTTACTCTGTGGCATGAGAAACTTTGAGGTACAAAGAAGCATTTTCTGAAAATAAGATTTGCTAAATATTGGAAAGTGTTCCTGAGAGAGGTTGAAAAATCACCTCAGGAGGTCTTTAAAAATAGAACAAATTAATTTGTCTTAGATGCTTTAGAAGTGATTACCCATTACAACAAGCGGATTGACTCCAAGCCTTGTCCAGATTTACAGTTCCATTGTTCCTAGAACACTGTAGCGGATAGAGTTCTGCATTGGTTAGCAATTTGTACTTGATCCTGTGGTTGCAGATCGATTACCAAATTACAGAAGCAGAATATTTACTTTAGAATTGTGCATGGAATGGACTCTGTATGCATGGGAAGCTACCTGGTGAAGACAGAGCAACTTGGCTTATAAGACAGGTACATTTTCCCTTTATTTTGTTATAGGCTTGTGAATGACCTTGACGCAACTCCATTTTTTAAAGGCTATCTGAAGACTAGAGAAGGTGCTATCAAGGATGAGAAAACACAATAATGAGCTATAGTAGAAATAAAGGAACTCATCCTAGATTAACTCAGTATGCAGGGGCACCTTGCATCAATGCTCAGGAAATTAGTTAAAACTAGCTATTACTGAAGGTGCCCTCTGAGGTCATTAATAATCTCCAGAAATGTCATAGCTTTTGAGTTTAGAAAATACATCCATGTATATTACCTTAACTGCTCTTCCCCAAATCACTGAACAAAGCTTTTACAAATGAGGACACGGAGGCTGAGAGAACTGCAATAACCTGCCCCAGTCTCTATAGCTGCTAAGTGGCATAACCTAGATTAAGCCTCTCTCAGAAACACTTTATCTGAATCTTAGTCCATGCAATATTTCCATAGCAAGGAAACAATGGTTGGGAGGGGTAGGGAAAAGAGAGAAAAGAAAGCAACAATCAAATCAAAATGCTAAATAAAATGATACCCAGAAACCAGAACTTGGTACATTGTCAGGGTCAAGAATAACACCAAAGCATATTATCAGTTCGCAAATACCTATTTTTGGTAAATAACAGCCTGAAAACTAAAAAACATTTCCTAAAACATGGATGAGGTAACACATTAAGAAGAGGCAAAAACAAACAAATGTTTTAAAAAATGCATTAACCATAATGATCAGTGCGTTGATAGAGTTCCATGTGACATATCTCATTAGCAATATAAAATAGCATGTATTATAAAATAAAATTTGTATTAAACTAGGTATAACAACTGAATTTTATTGAAACTAAAATACCATTGATCATAAGATACATTACTGTCGTAAGTCCTACTAAGAAAGAATACTGCCACCTAAACTGCAATATGCCATTGACTTGATCAATGGCAATATGATGCTAGGCAATATTCAATTGAACCCAGGATTCAATTGAATCGCTTGAACCCAGGAGACGAAGGTTGCAGTGAGACAAGATTGTTCCACAGCACTCCAGCCTGGGTGACAGAGCGAGACTCCTGTCTCAAAAAAAAAAAAAGAAATGAAAAAGAAAGTATTGTTTTTAGTATTTTAATTGTTCTTGTGTTTAAATCTTTAGTTCAATGGAATTAATTTTTATATTTGATACAAAGAGATATTTAACTTTGTAGTTTCAAAGAGAAATTCAATTGTTCTAATGTCATCCCTATGCCTAGCATCAGGGATGCTAGGAGGAGGGAAAATAGTTGCATTTTAGAATATATGAAATGTAGTGGTTACATATATTACACTGGGGTTTAAATATTAACTGGAGGCGCTAAGGGTCATATCAACCTCGTCTCCCAGTGATCTCTTTGGAGCTGGATTTTATATGAATAGAAGATCTACCACATAGTAATGAAGATGCCACAGTCCAGGGGCTTGATTCCATGTTAGAAAAAGCATTTTTAGAGGTAGAAGGCAGAGGGCTTTGTTCTGAGAAATCATATACAAGGAGGTAATAGTAGAGAAAAATAGTATAAAATATTATAGGAACCATGGAGTATGGGGCTGGGTTCATCTAAAAAGACATGGGCTAGTGACGGACCCATAGAAGCCAACTACTGGAAGGGGAGGGAGTTAGTAAGTTAATTCTGGGGTGTGTAGAATCTAAGGCCTAGAGGAAGCAGGTGACCAACACATCCACGGAACTTTGTACTAATCTAGCTCATCAAACACATCTAGCTCATTTATTATATGCTTCAATATGATAAATCCTAGAGGTAAAATTTTTCTATCAAAAGGTAAAAGCATTTTAAAATATGATGATTACTGTTAAATTTCTTTTCAAAATGTTGTAATAGTTTATAAGCATTAAAATGCATAAAAATCCTTATTTTCCCATAACCCCACCAACTCTGTGTATTATCAGTTATTAAATGGTTGCAAACATACCACATTAAATATGAACATCATATCTCATTTTAATTCAAATTTTAACATTATTAACAAGGTTTAGAATATTCTTATTTGTTCATTGATAATCAATTATCTGAATTTTTTCTCCCAAATCACCCGCTTATATGTTTTGTGCAGATTCCCATTGGGTTATTGTCTTTAATTCATTGATTTTTAAAAACTGTTTACATATCACTGAAATTGTAATAGATAGATAGATAGCTAGCTAGATAGATAGATAGATAGATAATAGATAGATAGATAATCACAGGGTTCTTTCCTTGATTTGTTATTTATTCTTTAAGTTATTTACAGTGTTTTTCACCATACTGAAGTTTCGGAATTTTATATTATAAAATACGTTAATCGTTTTCTTTATGATTTCTGATCGCTATGTCATATCTAAAAGACCTTCGTTACCTAAGTATAATAAAGTATTGCTTTTAAGGCTGGGCACAGTGGCTCATGCCTGTAATCCCAGCACTTTGGGAGGCAGAGGCAGGTGGATCACATGAGGTCAGGTGTTCGAGACCAGCCTGGCCAACACAGTGAAACCCCATCTCTACTAAAACACAAAAAATTAGCCGGGCATGGTGGTGCATGCCTGTAGTCCCAGCTATTTGGGAGGTTGAGGCAGGAGAATCGCTTGAACCCAGGAGACGAAGGTTGCAGTGAGACAAGATTGTTCCACAGCACTCCAGCCTGGGTGACAGAGCGAGACTCTTGTCTCAAAAAAAAAAAAAAGAAATGAAAAAGAAAGTATTGTTTTTAGTATTTTAATTGTTCTTGTGTTTAAATCTTTAGTTCAATGGAATTAACTTTTATATTTGATACAAAGAGATATTTAACTTTGTAGTTTCAAAGAGAAATTCAATTGTCCTAATGTCATTCATTATAAAATACATTCCTGCTCCACAGATGTCCAGTGCAGTCTTTCTTTTCATATCTTAATGGACCCTCTTTACTGTTTTTTTATTTATTTGTTCATTATGTATGAATGCCATAATGTTTTAATTATATTATAGAATTTCTTAATATTTAGTAAGTTAAGTCTGTACACAATAAAATCCCTTTCAAAACAACTTTGAATAATAACCTTATACATATGATCTTTCAGATAATTTTTAAAAATCCTGGCAAGTTTCCTTCTACTGACTTCTCACCGAAACAATGTCAGGGTTATGATGGGAGTTTCAGAAGACTAATATATGAATTTGAGAAAGATAATATCCTGACTACTACATTTATTCATGAAATATGAAATATACTACATTTATTCAGCCTTATATCTTTTCAGGCAACCGTGACTGCTGAACCTCATGAAAAATTATACATTTGTCATTAAATTTATTGTGAGACTTTTCATAGTTGTTGATATCATTGAGATTTTTTTAAACTAATGTTAACTATCAACTGCTGACATAAATAAACTACTTCTATGTATTCATTTTGCTTCCAAATACTTTTGTGAGTTCTAGTATTACTTTGAATACTATTTTATTTAGATCTATTTAATTAGTAGGCACGTGGTCATTTTTGCTGCATATATAATAATAATTTTAACTTTTCTAATGCAGATGCCATTTATATATTCTCTGATTGCATTAACTAGAAAGAATCTTCAGAACAATGTGAAAAAGATGACAAGAGCGGCCGGGTGCAGTGACTGATGCCTGTGATAATTCCAGCACTTTGGGAGGCTGAGAGGGATTGATCACTTGAGGTCTGGAGTTCGAAACCAGCCTGGCCATAATAGCAAAACCCTATCTCTACTAAAAATACAAAAATTAGCCAGGCATGGTGGTGGGTACCCGTAATCCCAGCTACTAGGGAGGCTGAGACACAAGAATCACTTGAACCTGGGGTATGGAGGTTGCAGTGAGCCAAGATTATCCCACTGCACTCTAGCCTCGGCAACGGAGTGAGACTCCACCTCAAAAAAAAAAAAAAAAAAAAAAAAGAAAAAGATGAAGAGAGCCTCCAATCCTTCTTCTCTGAATTTAATATGATAGTTGTCGTTTATGTCTAATAGTACTATTTTTTATATTTAGGAATTTTTTATCTTTTCCTATTTGTTTTTGAGCTTCCATCAATATTGGCTAAATTGATAGATGTGCTAATGTAGTATGCTTTCATTCCTTGAATATATACCATTTGATCATGCTCTATTTGTTAAAATAATTTAAAGCATCCTTGCTTTCATAGAAAAAATTCCACTTAAGGAGGAAGTATTTCTTTATATAATTTTAATGTACATGCCATTCAAGATGTCTGCACCTATAGTCATTCTACATGTACTGAGGGAATCGGTCAGCATACAACTTCTCAGTCTTCCTCCCTCCCCCACCCCTATTTTTTGGAGTTTCACTCTATGCATCCTCAGCAAAGCCTCAAGTAAACCCTATACAGGTTTTGCAGCTTTTGTTTCTATGCAGGTCTTTCATTTCTAGAACTATGCTTTGCAATTTCTGGCCATGTCTACATTCCCACCTCCAATCTACGTCTTCACAACTCATCAAGTCTTTGAGTAAGTTTCCTCTACCTTTGCCTATGTCTGAAAATCACTTCAAGCATTCAGCCAAGAAGATCTTAGGGCTTACTTCATTCATTCCCTTCTCTCAGGGATCATGGTGTGCACTGCCTGTTGCCAAATATCTAAAAATAGTTGTTCCATATATTTTGTCCAGTTTCACTGCAGAAAGTTAAGTCTGGTTCTTGTTACTCTTCCAAAGATGAAAACAGAATTCCTAGTACTCTTTTTATAACAGATACTTAACATTCTTTTTTATTTCTGCAGTACTGAATTCTTTGTTTAGCTTTTGTTTTTTGTCATCTCTTGACGCAACTCATGTAATTTTGACTTTCTTACAAAGTTCTAGATTCCATCGTCTCAAGTTTTAAACTTTTAAATAATACTCCCTTCCATTAACAGCATTGCCAGATTTAGCAAATAACAATATGGGAAATTTAGTTAAACTTGAATTTCAGATAAAAATGAATAATAATTTGTATAATAATTATACACAATGTAACGATTTTGTATACTTACACTAAAAAAGAATTTATCGTTTATCTGAATTTTTTTTTTTTTTTTTTTGAGACAGAAACTCTACTCTCGCCCAGGCTGGAGTGCAGCGGCATGATCTTGGCTCACTGCAACCCTCCATCTCCCAGTTTCAAGCGATTCTCCTGCTGTAGCAGGACAAGCTGCAGACAAAACTCCTCAGACACCGAGTTAAAGAAGGAAGAGGTTTATTCGGCCGGGAGCATCGGCAGGACTCCTGTCTCAAAAGCCTAGCTCCCCGAGAGAGCAATTCCTGTCCCTTTTAAGGGTTCACAACTCTAAGGGGGTCCGCTTGAGAGGGTCATGATCAATTGAGCAAGCAGGGGGTACGTGACAGGGGCTGCATGCACCAGTGGTCAGAGTGAAACAAAACAGACCGGGAAGTTTTACAATGTCTTTCTATAATCTATAGATAATATCAGTTGCTAGGTCAGGGGTCGAATTTTAACTACCAGGCTTAGGTCAGGCAGGCCCAGGCCTGGTTTCGGGTCTGGTTCCTGGGTGCTGGGCTACCTGCCTTTAGTTTTGCTTCTCTTTCCTTTTCTGAGTATAAAACAAAATGAGAGGGTCTGTCTCTTCTCTCATTTTCCCTTTGAGACTCTCACTTTTTATTAGCGGGAGTTCTCACTCTTATTTCTGCTACTTATGTCTTTCTGTGCAATAGATTGATAATGATTCATATAGTACACTTGTGCTGATACATAACACAAAGTGACACTGAGAGACTGGGCTATATGCTTGGCTAATTGCAAAAACAAATTTCTTGTTTTTCCTGGAATTTCTGGTACTGGCACATTCAGTTCATCATAGAAGGTTTGAAATAATGGCTCAGGAGAGCGTTTGTAAACTTTTCTTCAAACTATGATATTTATTTGAAGATCCAGTCCAGCTCCATCAATTTCTAGGGTTACATGTTCCTCTTTTTTTAGTGAGGATTAAGGGGGTTGGTTATTACTAGTTCTAAGGGGTTACACTGGCTACTGGTACAGGAAGGGCCACTTTTCCTTTGCTGAAGGTGGACAGGATTTTTTCATTTTTTTCATCTAAGTAGCCTAAATGACACAAGACCAGTATCTACATTTATTTTTACACAGTCTTAATTTGTAATAAATGTACTTATTTTCTGTCATATAACCTCTTTCTTAATTAAGAGAAACTCATCCTATTTTTAACTTATTATTAATAATAAGACAGCACAGGCATCGAATTTTAAGGTGACTCATTTGGGCACCTTTTTGTTTGTCTATTTTGGCTAACACTTTACTTGTATCCTTTATGAGCCTCCACCAGTCCTCAGTCCTTAATCTTATTTTAAAAACTGTGGTCATGGGAGGCTCAGATGGGTCATAACACACATCAGGTTGGTCATTTCCTGGGCTACATACCTTGTATAGGATAACATACAAACAAGTTTTTTTTACAGTTTCAGCACACTTATAATAACCATAAAATAATAGGACCATAGCAACCTTTTGTCTCACTTTAATGACTTGATTTATATACTGGGAACAGCCTTCAGTCTGAGGAAGGTCAGTTGAAGTCCTTATTGTACAAGTCTAAAATTTAAGGAAAATGAGTCCTGCGATGAGTTTTTTCATGCTTGGGCTGTGCGTGGACCAGTCAGCTTCTGGGTGTGACTGGAGCCGGGCTTGTCATCTTCTTTAGAGTCACCTTGCAAGGGTTGGCGAAGCTGCTCCTGTCCATGTACAGCTCACAGTCTACTGATGTTCAAGGATGGTCTCGGAGGTTGGGCCTGCTAGAATAAACTGAGTCCAATATCTCTACACAGTTATGTACAACTGGGCTGTCTGACACCGGGAGCAAGGTGGTGGGGTTTAGGGTGTTGCAAACTTCAATGGTTATGCAGGCATTTTTATAGAACAAGCTTTGGTATCTAGTAGCATTCGTTAGCTAATGATGTCCTTTGGTATTTATTAAAGTCACCACAGCATGGGGGGACTTTATGTTTCAGTTTTGCCTAAGAGTTAGCTTATTTGCTTCTTGTGCTAACAGGGCCATTGCTGCCAGGGCCTTTAGACATGGGGGCCAGCCTTTGGAAACCTTGTCTAGTTGTTTTGAGAGATAGGCCACTGGCCTTGGCCAGGGCCCTACAGTCTGGGTTAAAACTCCAACTGCCATTTTTTTTTTTTTTCCTGTTTTCAACACATACTGTGTAAAAAGTTTTGTCAGGTCAGGTAGCCCTAGGGCTGGGGCCAACCTGAGTTTTTCTTTTAACTCATGAAAAGCTTGTTGCTGTTGGTTGTAATAGATGTAGTTTATTTAATCTACATTTTTATTAACTGTCACCTACTAAAATATTGACTTAAATCTTGTAGCTATTTGATTTCAAGCTTTAAATTGATCTGGTATTCCTTGCAGGCCTCCAAGTGCATCTAAATAGATGTGAGAGTTGAAAGACCTATAAGGGGCTTCTCTCGCTTTACGATGTTTTATATTTTCTCCTTCTGGTTGATGAAATGCCAGGGTGAAAGGGATAGCCAAGTGGACTAAAGCACAAGTGCCACTCTAGTTATTCAGCAGAGTGCGTAGTAAAGGTCCACCATAATACCACCACACATCTGCTCAGGGATGAACAAGGGCCTTATCGCATCCTTTCAGGTCTCCAAGGAATGCTGTTTCCTCCCTGTCGTGAGAGACATGAAGTGAACTTAGTGTTGGGAGATGGAAGCTGGATGGCCCTCGGGGGCTGACCTGCAGGGTGCCGGCCTTCAGGATATAGCAGAGAGAGCTTGGCGTGAATTATTACTCCAGGCTGTAAAATCCTGGAAAAGAGCTGCCATGCAGCCTACGCCTGGTCAACTGAAGGACCACCTTAGTGGAAGAGGGACAATCTGGGCCTCTGGCCTGCCATGTGTACAAGCATAACAATTGCTTTTATTTAAAGTGCAGATGGAATATTTGATCCATTTTAACCAGGCATTTGCATCTTGGTATCTTGTCTTAATTGCTAAAGTTTGTGTTAAGTCTTTAACTTCTATGATCTTTTAGTAAAATGAATGTATGATTTTAGGAAATTATAAAAACCAGTTGGGGCAGTCCATCCTTGTTCTTTAGTGGTCCACAGAATGTTGGACCAACTATGGCATGAAAGCTCTACCTCAGGGGGCAAGAATCCTGGTTGGCACTGGGGTCTTTATTGAAATCTCCCTGGATTAAATGGTCTTAGTTTACTAATGCCCAGTCTGAGGAGAGTCAGGAGGGACAGAAGTACTTTTCTGAAGTAGACAGCTGTCTTTGACTTGGCAAGTCCTCACAGGCTATAACAAGGCAAGCATTAAATGCAATAGTTTGAGGCGAAATTGACTTGGTTATGTTAATAACTAGATGGTCAGCAATAGAGCGTGGAAAGAAGAACGAGTAATAGAATAGATGAAAATAGTTAGATTTTTCTTAGCTTTAGTTTGGTAGAGTTTTCCTCTGGGACTATGGCCTACGAGTCTGGAGGGGGTGGCACTTTCTTGACTCGGATGTGAAGAGTCCATCCTTTTTTGCTGTATGAACAGCAGTCTTGGTGGTTAGCAGCGCAAGGTAGGGTCCTTCCCAGGCTGACTGGAGTTTTTCTTCTTTCCACCTTTCGATGAGAACGTGATCTTCAGGCTGCTGCTGGTTTACCGGAAATTCTAAGGTTAGTACATGTGCTAAAAGACTTTTAGTTTTGAGGGAAAGGAAAGTGGAAGGTAAACCAAGTATATAATTTCTAAGAAATCGACCTTTTGTTTTGAATGTGGGGACCTTGGCAGTGGACTTTATAGTCCTTAGTGCCTTTTTACTGAGAAATTTCCTTTAGCACCTATTTTTATTAGCCTTTAGACCAAAGAAAGCTAAAAACCATTTTATATTTAATAATGTTTTTTGTATGATTTTTATACCAGATAAGCTAAATTTTATCTTTTTATTAGTGTGTTATTAATGTAAACTTAATTTTAATAAAATCTTGTAGACATATTTATCTAATTTTTAATGTTTGACTATAAGGTAAGATGTTATAGACTCTTTTTAACCATTTATGATTTTTGTTAAAGAACAGGTTGGTGCTTTAAGAAAAACCTGTTATGCTTTTATTTAATGTCCAGTTTACAGAAAAACTGGATGATACTTCTTTAACTTTAGCTAATATGTTTACACACAGAATTTACACACAATTAATGTTTTAAAACTTCCTTAAACCTTTAAAACAAAATATACATATTTTTAACCTTTTAATGTAGGTAAAAATCCACATTCTTATGCCTCCTTATAATCCTTTTACCAAATGTATACTTTACTTTCCTTATACACCTTGCACATAAACTGTCTCTTCAATAGTTTTACATTTAGGAGGCCTAATTACTTTTAAATTATACATTTCTTGCATAAATTCTTTCTTTTTAACACACTTTTTTTTATAACTTTTTCTTTTCACGACTTTTAC
Source organism: Gorilla gorilla gorilla (assembly GCF_029281585.2). NCBI lineage: Eukaryota > Metazoa > Chordata > Mammalia > Primates > Hominidae > Gorilla > Gorilla gorilla. The sequence continues at coordinate 120,562,451 of NC_073228.2, read as the reverse complement.
AGGCAATTTTTCGACATGCCTTAACTTTCTGACTTATTACAAACATTTCTTTCTTTAAACAACCAGTTAATATATTTCAGGACAAGAATTTACCATATAACACTCTTTTTATATAAATTCCACCCTCCCTTTTTTTTTTTTTTTCCAAAGATGATAACTATTCTTTTCTCCTCAGACACCGAGTAAAAGAAGGAAGAGGTTTATTCGGCCGGTAGCATCAGCAGGACTCCTGTCTCAAGAGCCGAGCTCCCCAAGTAAGCAATTCCTGTCCCTTTTAAGGGCTCACAACTCTAAGGGAGTCCGCATGAGGAGGTCATGATCAATTGAGCAAGCAGGGGGTATGTGACAGGGGCTGCATGCACCGGTGGTCAGAGTGAAACAGAACAGACTGGGAAGTTTTACAATGTCTTTCTACAATCTATAGATAACATCAGTTGCTAGGTCAGGGGTGGAATTTTAACTACCAGGCTTAGGTCAGGCAGGCCCAGGCCTGGTTTCAGGTCTGATTCCTTGGTTTCGGGTCTGAATCCTAGGCACCTTTAGTTTTGCTTCTCTTTCCTTTTCTGAGTATAAAACAATATAAAACAATATGAGAAGGTCTGTCTCTCTTCTCTCACTGCCTCAGCCTCCTGAGTAGCTGGGATTACAGGCATGCACCACCATGCCCGGCTAATTTTTTGTATTTTTAGTAGAGACAGTTTCACCACTTTGGCCACGCTGGTCTCAAATACCTGACCTCAGGTGATGTGCCTGCCTCGGCCTCCCAAAGTGCTGGGATTACAGGCGTGAGCCACTGCGCCCAGCCTAAAATTTAAATTTTACTAGGCGTATAGTATTTTATCTGGCAAGCCTATCCATTAAGTATTTTTGTTTAAAAAAAAAAAAACAGTTTTGGTTTTATTGATAAGTCCAGTGTTTTTTAAAGTCTCTTTGATAGGTTTTTAAATATATATATAGTAATTTCCATCTTTTATTTATTTCTCGCTTTCACCTGCAATTTATTTTGTTCTTTTTTCTAAGTTTCCTAGGTTGTTCCCCGAACTAAGTCTCTGATTCATTTTATTAAAATAGAAAGGTTAAAGTCATGAAGCTTACTCTGACTGGGGCTCTATTCGCATTATGGAGATTTCTCAATGAAGAGGGCTCATTTACATTAATTGCTAAAGCATTTGTAATCTCCGTTGTTTTTGTTCATTTGTTTCCTCTCGATTCAAGAGTAATTCAGAAGAGGTTTTTTTTATTTGAAGTAGATTTTTATTATTTTGTTTACTGTAGAAATTCAATATTTTGGGTTTTTGTAGGAGAGTATGTTGTACAAGTGTTCTACTTTGGGGAAATAATATTAAAGCTTTTTGTAGGCCAAGTATGTAATTAAATCTTGTATATGCTTTATAAACATGAGGGGAAAATATATATTTTGTGTTTATTGAGGTCAAATAGAGAAATACAACAAAGTCAGTTAATTCCATTATTTAAATCCTTCAAGCTCATACTTGTTATTGGCCCAGTTTACCTTGAACAAGATGCTGACAAATAGAAATCACACTACAGTTGTGTTCAAGAGCTGCAAATGCAATAAGTTTTGAGCTCCATGATTTATGAAGCATTTTTAAACATGACTGAATTTCTATGAAAAAGTGTCCTTTTACAGGGATTTATTACATAATGTATCACCGAAGGCCAATTAGACCCTGTTCAAAGGATAGTAAAAGGCCAAAAACATGAATGAGATTATGTAGGTAAAATGTCTCATACAATTCACCAAAGCCACACTTGCCCAGTGTTCCATATGAAAATCATAGTGCATGCCGGGTGCAGTGGCTCATGCCTGTCATCCCAGCACTTTGGGAGGCCGAAGCAGGTGGATCACCTGAGGTCAGGAGTTTGAGACCAGCCTGGCCAACATGGTGAAACCCATCTCTACTAAAAACATGAAAATTAGTCGGGCATGATGGTGTGCGCCTGTAAATCCCAGCTTCTCAGGAGGCTGAGGCAGGAGAGTTACTTGAACCCAGGAGGCAGTGGTTGCAGTGAGCTGAGATCGTGCCATTGCACTCCAGCCTGGGCAACAAGAGTGAAACTTCATCTCAAAAAAAGAAAAAAAAAAAAAAAGGAAAAAGAAAAGCACAGTGCTCATTGTTTTCGTTCATGGATTGCTTGAGGGATATAGAGAAAGCTAAGAGAGATTTTGTAAGATTTTAAGTTAGCTTCCAAACTCAAAGTCTGGGCAGGCAAAAATCAGAATTTTACCCTTCCGTAACAAATTGGGGGCTGGGTAGGGGAGCAGAAACTGGAGGTTAGATGTGACTAATACATATTAGTCAAACAGACAAAGCAAAAGGAAGAATTAGGTCACAGCCATGTATAATTATGAAAACTTGCAAATGAACTCGTTTTTGGTTTTCAGAGCTTTTCAATGGATAGTTCCTGAAATGCTGGGCCATGCAGAGACATCACAATTGTAAAAACACAAGAATGCTAGGACTCTCGACCATACACTGATGTTGCTTATTCTCTCTTTTCCAAGTTTCTTGGGAAAACCAGAGCTACTGTGCATTTCTAACCTTCAACTAGTTGACAATAATAGGTTTCAAGTATTTTTCAGGAGTGGGTGTATTGCACAGTGATTAAAGCAAAAGCTAAGGAACTAGACATCCTAGGTTTACATTATAGCTCTGACACTTCCTAGACAAATTACATAAAGTTTCTCTCAAAGCTCCATTTCTCAATTTTAAAATGGGAATGATGATGATAATGCCTACCTCTAAGAATTATAGGAAATTATTCTTACAAAACATTCTCCACAAACCTGACACTCAATAAATATTACCCAGTGTTAAAGAACGTATTGTATCGGGGCTGGGTGCAGTGGCTCACGCCTGTAATCCCAGCACTTTGGGAGGCCAGCGTGGGCGGATCACGAGGTCAGGAAATTGAGATCATCCTGGCTAACACGGTGAAACCCCATCTCTACTAAAAATACAAAAAATTAGCCGAGCACGGTGGCGGGCGCCTTTTGTCCCAGCTACTCGGGAGGCTGAGGCAGGAGAATGGCATGAACCCGGGAGGCAGAGCTTGCAGTGAGCCGAGATCGCGCTACTGCACTCCAGCCTGGGCGACAGAGCGACACTCCTTGGTTTTGTTTTGTTTTTGAGACTGAGACTCACTCTGTTTCCCAAGCTGAAGTGCAGTGGTACAATCTTGGTTCACTGCAACCTCCACCCACTGGGTTCAAGCGATTCTCCTTCCTCAGCCTCCCGAATAGCTGGGACTTCAGGCGCGTGCCACCATGCCTGACTAATTTATGTATTCTTAATAGAGAGAGGGTTTCACCATGTTGGCCAGGCTGGTCTCGAACTCCTGGCCTCAGGTGATCCGCTGAACTCGGCCTCCCAAAGTGCTGGGATGACAGGCATGAGCCACCATGCCTGGCCTGTATCATATCTTGGTTTAGCAGAATCTGTGAGTAGAAATGCCTTTCACATGGTTTGTTTAAGACTCTTCAACATCCTGGTTCTTGAGCTTTTCAGGAACAATCCCATCCATGTCTTTCACTATTGGCAACCTAAACTCATTTTCTAATTATTGCAATTGTATATCTTCTCAGAAAATTGAAAGGGCTTCATCTGAACCACTGATCAAGTCAACTCAATGATTTCAGGTATATAGCACAAATCCCCAAAAAGGCTGCTCTCCAGAAATCTCCCTCCAACTGACCCAAGAAGGAAGACATTTGGTAACCCACCCTAACATAATAAGCTCTGTAATTAGATGGCAGATTCCCTGAGAACCAAGGTCCTATATCTTTTTTTCCATGTTGTTTCCACAAGCTGGAACAATGCCTGGCTCATGTTACATGTACAATAAATATTTTTAAACACATTATGGAAAAGATATTGATAGCAAAATTAAAGGAAGTATTTTTTTAAAAATCTTTGAAGTTTCCAAAGGTATAAAATTGTAGTATACCAAAAGCCAGCCCAGCAAACGCAAAGGGGAACATTAGGTCTGATTTTCAGAAATTGTGATGGGTTTAAAATGGAAACAAACATGGCTGGAGAGGCAGTTTGGCAAATAAAAGGCTCATGAGGTTGGCAGTCAGAATGCTTAGGTTTCAGACTTAGCTGAGCTGCTAGGCAAGCCACTTACTCTTTATAAGCCTCAGCCTAGTTTTAAAGTAGCAGTTGCCATAATCATGCCACAAAAAAAGTTCAAATGAGACAAAGCATTAAAAAGGCTTTAAAACCTAGAAGGTTCTCCACAATACACACTACTGTTCAAAAATGTGAAGTACAAGAATTATGTTTGTTACACCAAGCACATAAGGAATAAGCTTAGTCATAAAGGGAAAATGGCAAGAAATATAAACATTTAGCAAAACTATTTTCTAAAAAGAAGAAATCCAAAAACTATGTCTAGATAGTCGATGTTCACTGTGTAGTTTGGTTTTTTTGTTTTTTGTTTTTTGTTTTTTTGAGACGGAGTCTCACTCTGTCGCCCAGGCTGGAGTGCAGTGGTGCAATCTTGGCTCACTGCAAGCTCTGCCTCCCGGGTTCATGCCATTCTCCTGCCTCAGCTTCCCGAGTAGCTGGGACAAAAGGCACCCGCCACTGCGCCCAGCTAATTTTTTGTGTTTTTAGTAGAGATGGGGTTTCACCGTGTTAGCCAGGATGGTCTCGATCTCCTGAGCTCCTGATCTGCCCACGCTGGCCTCCCAAAGTGCTGGGATTACAGGCATCAGCCACTGCGCCTGGCCCATTGTGTAGTTTTTAAAAAGAACATCTAATCATATATGCTGTATTTACTGCTGAGAAAAGCCATTTTGCATTTTATATATTTTTTTCTTTTTTTTTTTTTTTTTTTTTTTTTGAGATGGAGTCTTGCTCTGTCACCCAGGCTGGAGTGCAGTGGCGCGATCTCGGCTCACTGCAACCTCTGCCTCCTGGGTTCAAGCGATTCTCCTGCCTCAGCCTCTGGAGTACCTGGAATTACAGGCACAAGCCACCACGCCCAATTTTTGTATTTTGAGTAGACATGGGGTTTCACCATATTGGTCAGGCTGGTCTCGAACTCCTGACCTCGTGATCTGCCTGCCTCGGCCTCCCAAAGTGCTGGGATTGCAGGCGTGAGCCACTGTGCCTGGCTTCTTTTCATTTTTATGCAAAATTAAACTTATTAATTGTCTTTATTTATGGAACAAAAACAGCATCTGCTGCTTACACTGTTCTTTTCCTATCTTATCAACAGAGCCAAGAAAATCTATGAAATATGCTGATGGAAGGATTTAAGAATCTCAGAAAACACATCTATTATTCTAAGCACAAACATAAAAGATTGCAGAAGTAAACAGAAGGAAAAAGGCTATACAAAAAAAAACAAGAAAAAGAGGAACACACACTAGTGTGCACAAACATGCAAATTCCTTCTAGTATCTCTCTGAAAAAGCAACTAGGAAAGAATTTTCGTAAACTTTCACAGTTGTTCAAACTGATGAGATGGTTAGCCAATGATACAATTGCTTTGTAAAAGAGTTAGGATAACACTAAATGCTAGCTGAAAGTGCTTTCTTTCCCTGGTTGTTTTGATAGAATATTTGTTATAGTGATCCTGCTACTTAGAAAATCTTTAGTTTTATTGGTTACTATTGTGAAAATAAACATGGACAAAGTGAGTAAATGTTTATACCAGGGTATAGAATCTCTTGGACATGAATTTCTAAATGTTTTGTACTTTTATACATGCACAAACATGGCCATTAAGAAAACACAAGATCCGTGGTTTATGCTTTAGAAAATAATGTTTCTGAGAGGGGTAAATTGTTATTTTCTTAATTTCATACAGTAAAGGCTTTATATATCATTTTCTTTTGGCTAGTGTCCATTGTAGTTCATCAAACTTTCCTAATTCTGTTTATCTTAAAAATCTGTATTTTGTTTCCTTTCATTATCTTTTCTGAAATTATCATCTTCTCCCTTTCTACTGTATCAGTTCTATCAGCATACAAACATTTTCTTATTTCTCCCATTAAAAAATGTGCAGACTCCATGAACTCTTCCAGCTATTGCCTTATTTCTCTGCCTTCCTTTATATCAAAACTTCATTAAATAATTGTCTATGCTTAGAGTCTCCATTTCCTCAACTCACATTCTCTCCTCCACTCACTCTTATAACGATCTGGTCCTCACTGTTCCACAGAAAGCACTCATAGATACCACCAGTGATCTCCACCTTTTCAAAACCATGCTCAATTTTCAGGCTCATTTTACTCACCCTTTCCTCAACATTTGACACAGTTGCTTCCTCCCTTATACATCAAATATTTTCTTTTTTTTTGTTTTTTTTTTTTTGAAATGGAGTCTCGCTCTGTCGCCCAGGCTGGAGTGCAGTGGCGCAATCTCGGCTCACTGCAAGCTCCGCCTCGTGGGTTCATGCCATTCTCCTGCCTCAGCCTCCCAAGAAGCTGGGACTACATGCACCCGCCACCACGCCTGGCTAATTTTTTGTATTTTTAATAGAGATGGGGTTTCACCGTGTTAGCCAGGATGGTCTTGATCTCCTGACCACGTGATCCGCCCGCCTCGGCCTCCCAAAGTGCTGGGATTACAGTTTTGAGCCACCGGGCCCGGCCTTCTCCTCTTTTCTATGTTTACTCACCCATAAGTCTTTTTATCCACTTCATGACTTGATGTAAATCCTAAATGACTCCCACATTTATATCTTAGCCCTCGCCTCTCCTACACTGCAGACACTGATGTGTAACTACCTACTCAAGATTTCCATTTTGACATCTAGTAGGTATCCCAAACCTAATATTTTCAAAGGAAACCTCTTTAGTGTACCCCTCCCGCACCAGAACTTCTCGTTCCCCTGCTTTCCCACATCAGTAAATGAGAGTCCCAGTTACTCACTTGCCCAGGTACTGCATTGTGTGCTGCAGTGAGTTAGGCTGTTCTCCTCTATATCTTTTTTTCTACATTCAAGTTAAACATAAAAAGAACCACCCCCCACATTTTTTTCCCCCAAGACGGAGTTTTGCTCCTGTTGCCCAGGCTGGAGTACAATGGCTCCATCTCTGCTCACTGCAACCTCCACCTCCTGGGTTCAAGCAATTCTCCTGCCTCAGCCTCCCGAGTAGCTGGGATTACAGGCGCACACCACCACACCCGGCTAATTTTTGCATTTTTAGTAGAGATGGGTCTCACCATTTTGGTCAGGCTGGTCTTGAACTCTTGACCTCAGGTGATCCACCCGCCCCAGCCTCCCAAAGTGCTGGGATTACAGTCAGGAGCCACCGCGCCTGGCGAAAAACCGGTTTTGATAGAATCCCCTTCCCAATCTGATTGTAAGGTACCCATATTTGTAGATATTCGGCAATATCAGAATATTCTGCAGCTTAAAAAACTGACCTAAGGTTGACCTTACCATTTTAATTGATGTGAAAATTGTTTTATGTATTTAGGTTGTCATAATAGTTTACGTACACCCTTAGGTGAAAAAAGGGTGTGTGTGTGTGTGTGTGTGTGTGTGTGTGTGTGTGTAAAATAAATTGTGGTACATTTATACAATATAATACTACTAACAATGTAAATGCACAGATGTTACTATATCCAAAACTTGGATGAATTACAAACATAATTTTAAGCAAAGTTTTTAAAACAGGCAAAGTTAATAATTCATGGTTTTGGAAATCAGGAGAGGAAAAGGAAAAGGGCATATGTGTCCCTCATCAAAAAACTGAAATCAACAAAGCAATATTTATATTTCTGTATCAAAGCTGCTAATTCCACTGCGTGTTTTTTTTTCTTCAGCACAATTTTCACTCCTCTTTTTAACTAAAAACTGTCTCCTGGCTTCAGTTGCAAGGGATCTTCATGAGTGCGACACAAAACAGAGTGGGAGAAAAGCATGAACTACAGCCCAGAACAGAATGACTAATTCCTGGAGGACGAATTTTCATTCAGCTTGAAGGCCAAGAGGTTAGCATTTCCAACACAAAACAATTTCGAGTGGGCTCATTGCTCCCAGTCTTGTCTTATCCTGGAACCATTTCTGAATTCTCCTCTTTCCTTGTTGCTGTGCCTATGTCCTACTCCAGAGAGAGCTGATGGTGAGATGGAACACAAGATTTCAGAATTACATTTAGTTTGTAAGGAGCTCTGCTGTATTTGAGAACAAAAAGCACTTTGGAAATATATGTGATTATTATTGCATTAGAAGTAAACCTGGGATAAGAAAAAAATCCATTAACAAGTGTTTCTGCTAAATGCTTTCTCGGGTGGCCATTCAGAGATACATTTGAAGACGCAAAATCGTAGGAGATCCAATTATATCTTCCTGATAAGAAATACTTTAAGTGTCCAACAAGTGCTAATCACAGAAAGCCATCAGAGAACTACAATTTCTAATACAAGCAAAAAGCAAATCTTTCTCTCAAGGGCAACATCCTAAAGACTTGCTTAAATAATAACATTTTAGAGACTTCCAAAATAACTTGGCTATATTTATACAAGCTACGGTCATAAAAACAACTTGATCTTACAGTTTATGGCCAGCCTAGGAAATTTAGAAAGACTGGAGTTTTCCATTATTCTCTGAAATCTGTAACATTAGGTCAAAGTCTATTATTTCAAATTAGGGTTAAAATAATAGCAGAAATGGATTGCATGTTTTAATGTTAACAAGATGTCTCCTTGTTTTGCTAAAAACCCTTATTTTATGTAAGTAATACACATAGGCTCAGCCCTTGCATATGGGTAAAAGGCTGCTTTGCAGCTAAAAAATTGAGATGATATTCATAAAGCATATGAGCCACTGACCACAGAACAGGCACCAGGAAAATGTTAGGTACTTTCCCTTTTCCCCAAGGGGTTCCTTGTTTTCTCAATTTTTTTTTTTTTTTTTTTTTTTTTTTTTTTTTTTTTTTTAGGTGGAGTTTCACTCTTCATTGGCCAGGCTGGAGTACAAATGGTGCAATCTCGGCTCACTGCAACCTCTGCCTCCAAAATTCAAGTGATTCTCCTGCCTCAGCCTCCTGAGTAGCTGGGATTACAGGCACGCACCATCATGCCTGGCTAATTTTTGTATTTTTAGGAAAGACAGGATATCACCATGGTGGCCAGGCTGGTCTCGAATTCCTGACCTCAGGTGATCCACCCGCCTCAGCCTCCCAAAGTGCTAGGATTACAGGCATGAGCCACTGCACCCAGCCTGTTTTCTCAAATTTAATTAATGATCTTAAAAACAGAAATAATAACAACAACTGTAAGTATTTTTCAGTTGGTGTCTACTGTATGTAGTCATTGTGGAAATCTCTATACATTAAATATTCTCTAATTTGTGCAACAACTCTATGGAATAGATGGTATTATTATCCTCATTTTATATACAAGGTTAAGAAAATTGTCCACAATTTAGATAGCAAGCTTAAAAAGGCAGACCACTTCCTCTCCCTAGGTGGTCAAAAGGGACTATCCAGAAATTTCTTTTGATATATTGCAATGAGTCTGTGAGATTGAAGATTGCTGGCTCTGAACTGTAGACTCTTACATGTTTTTACACAAGTCTTTAAAAAATCAACTTGTTAAAGGAGATTGGTTAGCTCTTTTTCTGTTTACAGAATTCATCTTTCATAATTCTGTGTTTGTGGTAGATAATTAGATGCACAGAGTTTGGGTTTAGAAGACTTTCAGGTTTCAGAGCAAATTGCTTATTTAAGGTCAAATGTGCAGGCTTAATTTATGTATGCTTTCATATGGAACCCTATAAATATGCGCCATATGCCTTGGGGTAGCAGAACACTCAGTATGTTGTTGAGGCCAAGTGGAATCATATCAAGCAGTCCTTCAGAGTTCATTCTTCTCATCCTTGAAAATGAGTTTAAATTACCTTATTAGTGAATACTGCTATACGATTTCTGATTGCTCTACCACATAGCGATTACATGGTGTTTCATTAATTACTTCCAGCTATCTATTAAATTTTCTGATAGAGCAAGGTGATTTTATTTGTGGGATCATTTTTCATAATGAAAGAAAATGTCAGTCTCTGAAATAGGTTACATTTATTCCTAGCCTTATACATTCACTCATCCTGTGGACCTCTTAGGAAAGAACCACACCTTTGTCTATTTAAATTCCACTCATTCTTCACGATATCATCAGATTTTGCCTCTGCAGCCATCACTGACCTCTATCTGCCTATAGCTTTCTTGATTACATACATCTTACCTCTCATCTCTTGGTTCCCTCCAAGGCTTACTTTAGTATCCTGCATATAATGGCACTCAAAACATCTTGTAGATAATATGTTATTTGTGGTCTCTACTACACAGCTAAGTATTTAATCATTAGTTGTTCTACACTATTTGCCTCTAAGTTCTAAGTGTTAGGCTAGCATATATAATTAAAATACATGTTTCTTAAGGGTAGAAACCAAGTATTATACTTCTTTATTATCAAACATTGCACCTAACACAAAACTAAGAATATAGTAAGTACTTGGCGAGTCAAACCCTAAAATTGCTCAATGTGCACTACATGCTGTACACAGATAGAAAGGACTAGAGAGTTAGAGACCTCTGTGTAACTCTGGGAAAGCCACTCAAGTCCCTATCCTCTGACTCCTTATCTTTAAAATGTAATGCCAATAACTACCCTCCTCCCCCCATGCACAATGTCGTGGAGCCTCCATAAGATGATTTATGCAAAAGTTGTTAGACAGGAAGCTCTTAGCAGGAAGGCACTCACCAAGTACTTTGATACCAAGCATTTACCAAGTGCTCAATACTTATTTAACCAAAGACTGCCATCTTCATTTGAAACATTCATCAAAATGACAAAAATGAAAAAGACAAATCATATTCAGTGTTTGGGAGAGTGTGGGGAAAGGGCACTTTCATGAACTGTGGAGAATAGAAAATCAATACAGTCTTTCTGGATGGAAATCTGGCAGTCCAAAGTGATACTACAATCATTTTTTTCTCAGATCTTTTAATTTTTTTAAACTCAATCTTTTTTTATAATAAAGAGACCCATAGTATTTCTTAATATCTTCGCTGTTTTTCATTTATTGAACATGGTAAAGTTAATGATTAGCGATAAAACATCTCAAAAATAAACTTAGAACAAATACATCTTAGACTCATAAATAACACTTTGAACAAGATAACAATTGTGGGCAGTTGGTGCGCTTTTGTTCTGGGGTATTCTTTATTTTTTTTTCCTTGAGACGGAGTCTCGCTTTGTCACCCAGGCTGGAGTGCAGTGGCACGATCTCGGCTCACTGCAACCTCCACCTCCCAGGTTCAAGCAATTCTTTTGCCTCAGCCTCCTGAGTAGCTGGGATTAGAGGCATGCACTACCACGCCCAACTAATTTTTGTATTTTTAATAGAAACAGCGTTTCACCATGTTGGCCAGGCTGGTCTCAAACTCCTGACCTCAAGTGATCCACCTGTGTCAGCCTCCTAAAGTGCTGGGATTACAGGCATGAGCCTTGGCACCCGGCTTCCGGAGTATTCTTTACTGGTGTGTATTAGAGTTCTCATATTAAAAATATTGAGACCTTGCTGCAGTGGTTAAGAGCAGAGACGCTGGAGCCAGACTCACTACTTATATTCAAATCCCAGTGCCGCCACTTACTACCCACATGACCTTGGCCAAATGACTTTACCCTCTCCATGTTTCCATTGCCTTCTCTGCAAAATGGGGATAATAGTAATGCCAACTTATAGTTTTGGCAATGAGGATTAAATATGTTCACAAATGTAGCACTGAGAGGAGTTTTGTGAAGTGCTTTGAAAGGGTGTGTGTGCCTCATTATCACCATTTACCGAGTACCTATGATGTGCTAGGGGCTGAGGAGATGGTGGTGAACACTTTAGGGTGCTTACAGTCTCATGGAAGAGATTATATAGGTTGTTGAATAAATCAACATATATATACAGATTCTTAAATTATGATAAGTATTCTAATAAAAAACAGTGCCTGAAATGATAATTAATAAAAGAGGTACCAAATATATATTATGAGTTTGGGAGTCATGAAGGATTATCCAAGAATCTGTGGAAAAAGGAATCTTCCAGGCAAAGAGAAGGGCATATGCAAAGGCACATTCAATACGTCGAAGACTAGGGTGGCCCAAGACCACTGAGAAATGGGGAGGGTATTTCAAGATGAAGCTCAAGAGATAGGCAAGGATGATTGGGCAGAAGCATGTGGACCTTTTTAGGGATCTGAGGTATTATCTGAGTTCTGCTGAAAGCCAATTAATAGTTTTACGCAGGGAAGTGACATGATCAAATGTGCATATTAATAAAAATAATCCTGGCTGAAAAATCATGTAGAAAATCTTGAGTTCTCGCCCAAGTGTACAAAGACCTATGTACAATAAAATCTTCACCTTAGCCGGGCGCAGTGGCTCATGCCTGTAATCCCAGCACTTTGGGAGGCAGAGGCGGATGGATCACAAGGTCAGGAGTGCGAGACCAGCCTGACCAACATGGTGAAACCCTGTCTCTACTAAAAATACAAAAGCTAGCCAGGCGTGGTGACACATGTCTGTAATCCCAGCTATTCAGGAGGCTGAGGCAGGAGAATCGCTTGAACCTGGGAGGTGGAGGTTGCAGTGAGCCGAGATTGCGCCACTGCACTCCAGCCTGGGTGACAGAGCGAGACTCCATCTCAAACAAACAAACAAACAAACAAACAAAAATATCCACCTGAAAGAACTTGATCGCACATTTTCTCTTTTATATAATGAAAACACTTTAAATTATGTATTTATATGAATTTATTATATAATATACATTCCTCTATATATTATACATGTTTACATACATATGACTGTACCAGTTTGTACTATACATGTTAAACTAAATACTGTTTTTAATTAATTCATGACTTAATTTCACTTCTAGGGATTGTTGCCTTGTATGTTGATTTTAGAATTGACTAAGATTCAATTGCACTGTTAAATGATGTATACTGTGCATTGTTCCTTAAGAAAAGAAAAAGGAAAAGAACATATATAATTATCCATATATTAAAGACCGGTAAAACAAATGTTAATATATACATACATTGAATTATTAAGCAGCCATAAAATGAACAATGGAGATGTATATATTCTAAAATAGAATGGTGTTTAAAATATTGTTAATGAGGGAAAAAGCAAGTTCTAGGAACATATAATTGGTAGTTTAAGATTTTTGTAAAAATAAAAAATATATAATCATTAATGTATAAAACATATAAATATTTGTTTGTACACATCTGGAAGTATTCATATCAAGCTACTAACATAGATTACGGCTTGGATAGCAGGGTTAGGAGAGGGATGAGCATTTACTTTTTACTTTAGATGTTTCTGATTGTTTGAATTCTTTATAAGCAGTATGCATCAATTTGCAATCAAAAGCAAAAATAATAATATGAAATTAATAAAACAAAATATAAGCTTCACTTTTAGTCTTTTTAACAGAAATAATTTATACCATAATAAAGAACTTGAAGACACAAGTAGTAGGTGAAGTAAAAAGAAGATTGATCTATGCTATTTATAATTTTTAAAAGAATGATGTATAATTAAGGTAGTTCCTATTAATTACTGGTGGGCAGAATTAAGGGATCTGTCAGCCATTATTCATCAGGTAATAAAACCTGATGTCACACTAATAGATGATCTCTAGGAGGTGGGGCAGCAAATTGTGTTTTGCTTTATTCGACAGTGGCTTCCTCTTCCTTCTCTTAGCAATCTTCCCACCTGCTTCAACTTGTTTTTTTGAGAATAAATGGATATTGACAGACTTTGATCAGAGTGCATGTGGAAATGGGCAATCTACACAACAGTGTTGCTAAGTCATGTATTCTTTATCTGTCTACAGATGTCTGAAGAAAATTATAGAACTTCTTTAACATCTCTTGTAATTAGAGGGACTAGCTGATCGTAATAAAGTATTAAGATGTTGTCAGCATAGACATGAGAAGTTGATGGCATCTAATTCAGCATGATTCATTTCCATGACTTAGCTAAATGACAGGTCCCAAAATAGCAGTCTTGATATTCAATAATTTTAATATAACTAGTAGGAAATTGTACCAACAAATTATTTTGGTTTTATCTTCATGAATCCACCATATTGTGGGCCAGCATTATTAAAAATATGTTCTCCGGAAAACTAATTCTGAGGGTATCTAATAGGTGTCACATGGTTTTTGTTTTTGTTTTTGTTTTGCTTTTTTTGAGACAGAGTCTCGCTCTGTTGCCCAGGCTGGAATGCAGTGGCGCGATCTTGGCTCTCTGCAACCTCTGCCTCCCAGGTTCAAGCAATTCTCTGCCTCAGCGTCCCAAGTAGCTGGGATTATAGGCACCTGCCACCACACCCAGCTAATTTTTTTTGTATTTTTAGTAGAGACGGGGGTTTCACCATCTTGGCCTGGCTGGTCTTGAACCCCTGACCTCGTGATCCACCCGCCTCGTCCTCCCAAAGTGCTGGGATTACAGGCGTGAGCCACCATGCCTGGCCAGGTGTCACATGTTTTTAAAAGGGGAATTGGTTATTGGTTAAATAGATTTCAAAAATGCTGAGTAAAATGAATTTAAGGAAGTGTTTTATTGGATTTCTCAGAGCCATTAATATGTTAACTATTAATTTTCAAGATGCTGATATAATAAGTAGTGCTTCCAAATTCTAAATTCATTTTTATATGAATCCCTTTCATTGTCAATATGTTAAGGTACTCTTTTTTGGGTTTTTTTTTGGAACAATTAACATAGTCCCATGGTCAATCCTAAATTTGGTGTTTTATGTTATGAAACAGGTTGTGGTTGCCTTCTTACTTTGTACATTTTTAAAAGTTGTATACCTTCCCAAAACAAAATTTCGTCATATTGTCATTCCCTCTCAGGAATATTTCTATTCATCCTATTAGGAAGTACAGAATATATTTAAAGCTGAACTTCCAAAGATGCCAAGAAATACTGAATTCTTTGTTGATCTCCTATCACCTTCCACCCTCAAGTTTACCATCTTCTGACAAGAAGCATACATGAATAAAGCTTTGTCTTGGCTATAGCAACTTTGGGCTGATAGATTTGAATACACAGAAAAAAAAGGCCCTGCCCTTCAACTTGAAACTGGTTTAGTATTCCTCAACAATCAGATCATCACTATCAAATTTCTTAGCCAAGACTTTACTCACTTATTAAATATAGACTTAGACTAGTGTCTGAGTACTCTATGTTGAATTCACAATGAAAATTTAAGAAACACATTCCAGAAAACAACTTGGTGACATCTATTCAAAAGTCTTACAAATGTTCCTTTATGTTGATCCACGTTTGATTCTACTTTTACAAATTGATCACCAAAGTATGTGTAAGAATTGTCATAGACACATTACTCATAAGTACCTATAAAAATGATACATTCTTGGCAGGGTGTGGTGGCTCACGCCTGTAATCCCAGCACTTTGGGAGGCCAAGGCGGGCAGACCACCTGAGGTCAGAAGTTCAAGACCAGCCTTACCAACATAGTGAAACCCTGTCTCTACCAAAACTACAAAAATCAGCCAGCCGTGGTGGCGGGCGCCTGTAACCCCAGTACTCAGGAAGCTGAGGTGGGAGAATCGCTTGAACCCGGGAGGCAGAGGTTGCAGTAACCCGAGATCATGCCACTACACTCCAGCCTGGACAACAGAATGAGACTGCATCTCAAAAAAAAACAAAAAAAAACAAAAACAAAAAAAGATTCATTCTTACAATAGAACCCTGCTTAAAACTTTAAAATAATGCTGTGCAAAAATATTTATTAGCATAGGAAAACACATATGTTCAAGTACAAATATTTTAAAAAGCAAATATCTATTCCTAGATAGACACACATACAAACATACATACATACATACACACATACTGGTACAAACTTATGTTGGCACACATTACTTGGAATGATATGAAAACTGAAAATGGTGGCTGCATTTGGAGTGGAGAACTGGGTAACTGAGGGAGATGGGAGAAATGAGGCTTTTTCTTCACTCTCATTTGTACTGTTTGAATCATTTACCATAAATAAAATAGGGATTGATAGAAAGATAGATAGATAGATAGATAGATAGATAGATAGATAGATAGATAGATAGATAGATACAGGGATGACTGATAAGGAAGGAAGGAAGGAAGGAGGGAGGGAGGAAAGGGAGGGAGGGAGGAAGGAAGGGAAGGAAGGAAGGGAAGGAAAGAAGGAAGTAAGGAAAGGAGGGAGGGAGGGGAAAGGAAATGAAGGAAGGACAGAAGGAAGTGATGATATAAGAAAGGTTATTAAACAAAATGTTGTTTTCATCCCGTAAATAGCCCCATATAACCAACTTCTGATCATAATAGCTCTCAAGCAAATCAGGTTTGATAATTTTTATTCAAATTTTCTATAGTTTTATTTTAAATTTTGCTTACTTAATGCATCAGTTTTTAAAACAAGAACATAAATTCGCCGATTACAATGTTAATGTACATTTTCTCACATTTTTAGTGATTTCTGCCTTAGGAAATTTGAAACTATGGTGTACATAACATCTTGTAACGAATACATTTCTTGTGGAATTGAACCTTTTATCAACATGAAATATATTGTTTTTTCCCTTTAAATAATCTTAACATTGAATTCTATTTTCTCTAATATTAATATGTTATAATAGCCTTTGTTATCATTATTGTTATTAGTATTTGCTTAGAATGTCTCTACCCATCCATATATTTTCACCTTTCTTGAGTCATTTCATTTTATGTGTCACTCATAAAAAACATATATCTGGTATTCATTTTTCAAAGCTGTGTCTCTTTGTTTCATGTGGAGTCAGTTAAACCATTTACATTTATTTCTCATACTTTGTACTTGTCCCAGTCATCATTTTTGTGTGTATTATATTTACCATGCTTTGTTATTGACTCTTATTTTACCGTTTGACAAATTTTTTGGATTGATTATATTTCTTTTACATATTATATTTATTCCACATTTTTCCTTAATTGGTTGGTGGTTATTCCTCTTATTTCTGCTTTTCTAGTAGTTATACTAAAAATTTTAAGACATATTTCAATGTATGTCAAATTTATGAAAAACTTATGTTTAAATTATTGAAGCCTAGCTTTAATGAGTACTTGTAACTTCCTGTCTCCTCCTCTGACCTCTGAGCTCCCACAATGTTGAAATTATATGAGATTTTAGTTCGAAATTTTATTGTTTTAAATAATTAATACTCAGTTATAAATTATGCTTTCTTTGCTCAGTACTGCTGTTTGTTTTCCATATCTTTGAAGCTCATTTTTAATACTGCTGAAGGGTGTTCTGTATTAATTATTGCGTGGTTCACAAATGGTATGTTTTTAAGTGTTTTTGTTGTTATAAAATGTCTTAATTTACCTTTCTATTTGAATAACAGGTGGATGGATGTGGTATGGAACACAATTCTCTCACAGTGCTCTGCAAATGCTAGGTATACATATTTTAAAGTTTCCTCTTGGTTGCTATATTAATCATGTCTCTTCAGATACTCTTTTTTTTGGATGTTATCTATCTTCCATGATGGGTGTTATCCTCTAAGGTATGGTGATTTTGGGTTGTGAGGTTATCATTTTATTGGCCATTTCCTTTTAGCTTGTCTCTGATCACAGCCCACCTCCAGTTACCACCCTGGAGTCCTGGGCACAGGGCTCATGCTTCCACATGGGCCTCCCCAACCACCCCGGGCACTGCCCAGGCTCCCAGATTTGCAGCAACTACCTAGAAGAGGGAAGAGGCTCACCTCCAGGAGATCTTAACAGCAAGCAACTCCCAACCAGGCCCCTGCTGTTCCCCTTCTCCTCCGCCTTCAGTTCAGCACTCTTCCTGGGCTGTCATCACCTCCTCCATCCCCTCCTCCTAAATCTGTTTCAGGCTGTAGATTCTTCCTTCAATGTGATCTCATCTACCTCCAGCTTTCAGAGGTTCCTCATAATTTCTGCTCCACTACGGCTATACTTTCTCTTGGCATATATTAACAAGTAAATGGAGGCACAAAAAAATTTTAAAGAGTTTATTTGAGCAAACAGTGATTCACAAATTGGGCAGCTCCAACCAAAAAATGATTGAGGGGCTCTTCAGAGAGAGCGTAAGGGGAAGACTTTTATAGGACAACTGTAGAAGTAAAGCAAAGCAGACGTTTGATTGGTTACAGTTACACAGTTGTCTTATTTGGTCTATCTTATTGGAAAGTCTGTAGTTATGTAAGTATAAGTTTGTTGGCTGTGTCTGATTGGTTCAGCTTAAGATTTATTTTTCTTTAATAGGCATTTACAAGAAATAGCTCATTAAGTTTTGCTTACGTTTGCAAATCAAGCAAAGTTGAGGTCACTTTTGAGGCCTCACTGGTTTTGTCTGCTCAGGAATTCTTCAGGCCTAGTCTCCATTTTAATTTAACGGCCGGGCACAGTGGCTCATGCCTGTAATCCCAGCACCTTGGGAGGTGGGCGGATCACCTGAGGTCAGGAGTTCGAGATCAGCCTGGGCAACACGGCAAAACCCCGTCTCTACTAAAAATACAAAATTAGCTGGGCGTGGTGGCACATGCCTGTAATCCCAGCTACTCAGGAGGCTGAGGCAGGAGAATCGCTTGAACCTGGGAGGTGGAGGATGCGGTGAGCCAAGATCATGCCATTGCACTCCAGCCTGGGCAACAACAGTAAATCTCTGTCTCACCAAAAAAAAAAATTTACTTTAACATGTATATTTTTATATTTTTTTTCTCTTATTTCTAAGACTTAAGGGGAGAGAGGAGTTGAGGAGAGAGGTAGAGAGATTCTGTTCAGTTTATTCGTCTGGCATAATCTCCAGCCTTATGAACATTCTTTTTTTTTTACACACAGACACAGACACACACAGTACACCTAAACCTTAATGCTAACTCTAAATAAAGTAATTAGATTTATGTTGTTCACTATCACAAACAGTAAACCACAACCATTTCCATGACTTCCTTGGATTTGACAGGCTTTCTGAATGATCTTCCTACCCAAGAAATAGTTGCCCGAATTCATTTTTCTCTCTCTATGAGAAACTCTAGACTGCTTGATAACAAATTGCTGCCTGTTTCTTGGTGGCCCCTGTTTCCTGTGTGTCCCTCATTGCCTCCTTCCTTCTCTAACCCTCTCCCTCCCTCAGCCTGCCTTGTGGAGCCCTCACAGTCTGCATAGGACTATTACGGCATTTGAGTCCAGTATGTTTTAAGGTTCCTTTCCTTTCTCAAAATCGAAACTTCAGAATTTGCATTTAGATCATGTAATATAAACCTTGTGTCAGAGGCCACAACAACACATTCAGAGCCAAACAGACCACACGATAAAAATGTGGTCCACTCAATTTACCACCACACACACGCCACCAACGCCACATGTGTACCTGCTGCACATCAGTCAGCCTTCCAGGGAAAATGTCTACAAAGCATTACTAGGTGGCCGAGTGCTTTGCAGAGATGTGAAAGCCCATGCCTAGGGCTCAATTTTTTTTTGGTGTCTAAGATGAATTTGACCAGTAAATTCTACCTGATATACTCCCCGCACTGTGATATGAGCAAACAAACATATGTAACAGTGAGTGAATACACACTGAAAGGCAATCTAGTGTAAAATTAAGAATCCAAACTCTGATTAAATCTGAATGTATCAAATGTGTGATCTTAGACAAATTATTTAACCTCTCTGTGCCTCTGTTTTCACATCTATACGGTAGGGACAATAATGGCACCTACTTCTGAGAATTGTTGTGAGGATTAAATACTTAGTGTGTGCAATGTGCCTAGAATAGTACCTAGCACACAGTAAGCTTCAATTAAGTGTTTGCTAATATGACTATTATATATTACTAGCAATTGCTGCTACTATTCTCAGGAGAATAGAATTAGTCAGTGACAATTTTTGGAAAGAAATGCATCTTTCTTGACTTTTTCCTGACTTCCCACATACAGAACATGGGAATGGGCATCTCCAGAGAACAAACCACCCAAAGTGTGTGGAAGAGGTCACTGTAAGACTATTGGGCTGGTGCCCAGGTACCCTGAGGAGAAATGTGACTCTATGTCTTTTAGCTCCCTTAGAAAAGTTCAAAACAACTTCTCACAGCTCAGCAAACTCATCAATCCCCAATTTCCTTGGGTACCAAGCAGCCCAGAAGTTTGGAGCTGCCATGTCTCATGCAATCTCCAGCCACAACTGAAAGAGCCAGGTCCCACTCTTTGGGCAATCTATCTCTGCCTGGACCATGTGCAGAATCAGGTGCTGCAGTTTTAGGCTCAGAAAAATGGCAAATGCCCACGGGCTTGCTCAAGTCATGCTCAGTTTCTGGACAGAGAGCCTCTCTTACTCAATCATGGGAGTCCAGATGATGAGGATTGATCATGAAGGCACTTTATGGCCAGGCCCTGCTAAGAAGTCTCCTTTCAGTAACTTATATTTATTTAACCAGTATCCACTGGATACAGAATACTGTCTAAAGTGTTAGGGGAGGGTAAGGAGGGATTATCAGAAAAGAATTAAAGATGGTGCTGCTTTTGGGTTATGAAAAGGAATATAACCTATTTATGGTTCTTGGGATTGAGTGGAAGAGAGAGATAAGATTGAGGAAGGGTTTTGTTGTTGCTATTTTTGTTTTTTTTCACATTGACTGGATGATTGTAGTTTAAGCAAATATCTCCTTGGCCTTACCCCATCTCTTCCGTTTTTGTGGTAGCCTCACATCTTCATTTGAAGACGCATTTGTTGGCATTCCTCATTAGTACAATAGGTCTATTTATTACATCTTAGAAATCAACACTCTGGTTTAAAAAAGTGCCCCCTGCCTTGCTTTCCCAGAGAGGATGTGTTAAAGCGTGCATCGTGCACATGTGCAGCCCTGCCATTGCTTTGAACATCACTGGACACAGACACAATCTTCACTAAACCAGGTAAGACTGTAAAAGCAGCTATAGGGAAAATGCTTTTCATCAGAGCATGCCAGCGCCAGGCTAAGATATGTGAGTGTCCCAGAGTCTAATTATTTGCTTTCTTGTCCAATCAATATTCATTAAAATATTGACAAAAGAACACATGCTTCGTAAATTAAGAGAAGAATAGAATCCCTGTGGCAGTTTTCTACCTCTCTGCTTCCCCCAAGCAGTTCATCTCTTGCTTCAAACTTGCACACTCAACTTAGCAGAAGGAAAGCCCTACAATGAACCAAATCGCCACTTTTAGAAAGCAATTTAGTAACCACTAGGACCTAGGGGTCTTTACACCCCACCACACAAATCACAGTATCAAATTATTCCTACATTTCAAACAAAACGATTCTCACCCTGAAAGGAATTCTGGTCAATATAAATGTCCCCTTCTCACTATATTTCCAGGGATGCTTTTGTGCCTTTTGTTTATCAGCCTCCCACACAGCTCTCAGCCCTGGGCAGTGCAGAATGGGGAAAAACATGTTAACAAAGAGCAGGGGAGAGGACGGTGGCTGTGCTCTCAGCCTCACAGAAGGCTTTCTGGTGCAGGCCAGAGGCCGGGGGACCTGCCTGTGAGCATGTGGTCATTTTCTCAAAAATAAACAAACAAGCAAGAAAGCAACAACCATCAAAAACCTCAGAGTCTAGGGAGGAAAGGAACGAAGAACGAGGTGTCATGGTGAAGTGCCAGCTTTAGTCTTGTGAGATCTCGTCTCATTTAGGGACTCTGCAGAATTTAGTTTCCAGCTTTTTCTCTGGCATCCTCCCTTTGCCAGCTCCTTAACAGAACGCTTGAGCTGGTCTCAGAGAAAAGGCATGGCCTCCATCTTCTAAAGCAGTGCTGTCCAGCAGAAGCCAATGAGGACCACATATGTAATTTCCAGACTCCACATATTTAAAAGTAAGAAGAACTGGGTAAAATCAAATCTAATACCTTTCAATCCAACATATCTAAAATATCATCATTTCAACATACAAACATTATTAAAATTATTCATTTGTTTCATTCTATGTATTGGACAATGCAATTATTAGGGCTCTTAGCCTCATGGTGAGACTTGTCCCTGTGCCCAGGGAGTTTGCAGTCTGAAGAGAGGGTGGAAGTTTGAGGACCACCTGTCTGTGAGTTACTCTTGTCTGAAGGCCTATTCCAGACAGAGGTAGCATCGATTACTGATTGAAGGTCCAGGCTCTGAAGTCAGACCACAGATCCTCAACTCTGTCTCTTACAGCTAGGAGATTTTGAGAAACTGGCTGAATCTCTCTGAGCTTCAGATTCTTCACCTCATAGGTTGTTTTGAGGCCTGGCCATAAAAATCAATAGAAAAATATGTTCTCTAATTACATAAATTATGAAATATTGATCATTGATATAGTTATTAAGAACTTGGCATAGTCCCTGGTCTCTAAATCCCTGAAAAGGAATATTTCTAGTTTATCACTGACTGACAAAGCCCTATGATCAAAGAGAAAGAGAAAGTTAGCTGATTAGTTAGTTGAGTAGAGAAAGAGAAAGTGGAGATGAGAAACAGCATAGCAAGGGAAACAGAATTCTTATAGGCAGAGGCCCAGACACTGAATTTGCCTTGCCCCATGTCTGAAAACACCGAAGAAAGGAAGAAGTCAGTGTTTAATAAGTGGGGACTTCCCAACTGTCATGTGGCTGGGACCAGAACAGCCAGCCCCCTTGGGTCATATTAACCCAGAGGAAAATCCCATTGTTTCCGGAGAAGAGGTGGGAGGTGAACAGGAGAGCAGAGGTCAGCAAGTGTCCCAGAGGGCACTGAATAAACTTTTTCTCCCCTGGCAGCAGAACTGTCCTCGTGATACAATTCCTCTTCCCTGTCAAGATTTCCTGGTCACAGTATTTCTTCTTAATACTATGTTTGTGATTAAAAACATGGAGTGAATTAGGATAGCAATGGAAGGAAACTAAAGTCTCCAGGGTTACAGGACCTCAGTCTCACATCCCATCTTACCCCAGAAACCCCTTTCTATGTGTCCCAACAGGGTCCCTTGCCCTCTGTGTGGCCATTAGTGCAGGTGAGCTGTTTAGTTGACAAAGTAGCCTACAGCTCTACATATTAGAAAGATCTCCCTTGTATGGAGCCAAAATATGTTTTTCTTTCTATTCCAGCTCACTCTTGGCCTGAGTTTTGCCCTCTGGACATGCCTAATATCTCTTTCATGGGACAGTTTCAAATATGTGAAGGCCGCTATGACATCTCCCCTCGCTTCTGCATGTGTTTGCCAAACTAAACAACGTTGCATTCTTCAATCCATGTCTCACTGACCGAGGTATCCAGGCTGCTTTCTTGCCCTTCATGGAATGGGCTACATTTTTGGAATGTCCTTTTAAATGGCAATGCAGTGTGGAACACTCTCCTCCCAATGCACGCTGAGCAGTACCCAAGAGATTGGACTATTGTTTGGGACACACAGCTTGTCAGCCCCATTGCACGTCTGCCTCACCATCCTTCTAGCTGATCATGATAAATGCTGCCTGTTCTCCTTCCACAATGTCTTCCCCCACCTACCCAAGCCCCACCCCACCTCTGCCTCAGCCCAGAGCCTCCTCATCGCTCACTTAGATTGCTGGCATTGTCTCCAACTGGCTTTACTACCTCCAGTCTCTCACTTCTGCAATGCCTCTTTCACCTTGTTGCTAGATTGTTCTTTCTAGTCCATAAGTCGGTTCTTGTCACACTCTTATACAGCAACAATCCCAACTCCCTGTGGCCTTCAGAATAAGTCTCGACTCCATAGTACAGCATCAGAAGCCCTCAGTGATTGAGCTTTCCCCTATTTTCTTGGTCTTATTGTCCTTGACAGGTTTCCAGCCATGCCTAACCTCTTGCCATTCTCCTCAGCCTCAAATATTTCACACCTACTCCCTGGTTGTGAAAGCCTTTTGTCATACTTCAAAGCTCAGATAAAACATCATTTTTCCAGGATGCCTTAACTGATCTTCTCCTTGGAAAACCAACAGTGTATTAGTTGTATTTCCTTATTGGGTCATTCATTTATAATTTTTTTTGCTCTTTTTTTCTTCTCTTTTCAACTAGATGCTGTCCCTATAATCAAGGAGTTTTTGGTGTAATGAGAGAAAACACACACACAAAGAGCAATCAGAGTCGTGAATGCTCTAAAAGTGGATGGCTGTGGGAGCCTGGGGTGTGGGAATGGGAGCATGACCCAGAGAACAAGACATGAAAGCTAAGTCCTGACATGAGTGAGAGCTCCACGCCGAGGGACTTACCTGTCGAACAGCCATATGGCCAGCAAGATCATGGGCTGCTTAGAGAAAGGAATATTTAACTTTGTGGCTGCTTCGTAGCATGATAGATGGGGCATGGTGGGGATCAACCTGGACAGGCTGGCCAAGGCCAGGTCAGGCAAGACCTTGCAGGCTATGTTTCAGAACGTGGCCCTTATCTTGAGGTCAGTGGGGAATCTATGAAGGGTTTAAGCAGGGGAATGACATGCTGAAAATTTGAGCTTAGAAATTCCATTACAGTTGGGAAAACTGGCTAGCCATATGCAGAAAACTGAAACTGGACCCCTTCCGTACACCTTATACAAAAATTAACTCAAGATGGATTAAAGATTTAAATGTAAGACCTAAAACCATAAACACCCTAGAAGAAAATCTAGGCAATGCAGGACATAGGCATGGGCAAATACTTCATGACTAAAACACCAAAAGCAATGGCAACAAAAGCCAAAATTGACAAATGGGATCTAACTAAACTAAAGACCTCTGCACAGCAAAAGCAACTATCATCAGAGTGAACAGGCAACCTACAGAATGGGAGAAAATTTTTGCAGTCTATCCATCTGACAAAGGGCTAATATCCAGAATCTACAAGGAACTTAAACAAATTTACAAGAGGAAAACAACCCCATCAAAAAGTGGACAAAGGGTATGAACAGACACTCTTAAAAAAAGACATTGGAGCAGCCAACAAACATGAAGAAAAGCTCATCATCACTGGTCATTAGAGAAATGCAAATCAAAACCACAATGAGATACCATCTCACACCTGTTAGCATGGCGATCATTAAAAAGTCAGGAAACAACAGATGCTGGAGAGGATGTAGAGAAATAAGAACACTTTTACACAGATGGTGGGAGTGCAAATTAGTTCAACCATTGTGGAAGACAGTGTGGCGATTCCTCAAGGATCTAGAACCAGAAATACCATTTGACCCAGCAATCCCATTGCTGGGTATATACCCAAAGGATTATAAATCATTCTCGTATGAAGACACATGCACACATATGTTTACTGCAGCACTATTCACAATAGCAAAGACTTGGAACCAACCCAAATGCCCTTCAGTGATAGACTGGATAAAGAAAATGTGTTGCATATACACCATGGAATACTATGCAGCCATAAAAAAGAATAAATTCGGCTGGGCATGGTGGCTCATGCCTGCAATCCCAGCACTTTGGGAGGCCGAGGTGGGCAGATCATGAGGTCAGGAGTTTGAGACCAGCCTGGCCAACATGGTGAAACCCCATCTCTACTAAAAATACAAAAATTAGCTGGACATGGTGGTGCAGCCTGTAATCCTAGCTACTCTGGAGGCTGAGGCAGGAGAATTGCTTGAGCCCGGGAGGTGGAGGCTGCGGTGAGCTGAGATTGCACCACTGCACTCCAGCCTGGGCAACAGAGGGAGACTCTGTCTGGGAAAGAAAGAATAAAAAATGAATGAATTCATGTCCTTTGCAAGGGACAGGGATGAAGCTGGAAATCATCATTCTCAGCAAACTAACACAGGAACAGAAAACCGAACACCGTATGTTCTCACTCATAAGTGGGAGTTGAACAATGAGAACATATGGACACAGGGAGGGAAACATCACACACCAGGGCCTGTTGTGGGGTTGGGGGCAAGGGGAAGGATAGCATCAGGAGAAATACCTAATGTAGATGACAGGCTGATGGGTGCAGCAAACCACCATGGCACATGTATACCTATGTAACAAACCTGCACGTTCTGCACATGTATCCCAGAACTTACAGTATAATAATAATAATTTAAAAATGGGGTATCCATCCCCTCAAGTATTTAAAAGAAAAAGAAAAAGAAATTCCATTACAGTAACAGTGTGGAGAAAAGATGAGAGCCAGTTTAGGGTGGAGGCAGGGGAACCTATTATGAGGCTAAAACAAAACCACAGATACAGCAGTGGGTGCAAAGATTGGTGAAGAGACTCAAAAAATACTAAGGAAGTAGAAACCTCAAATTTGGTGAACCTGAGTATGAACAGAAGGGAAGAAGGATAAATGCTTGATTTCTGGGTCTCTATTTAGCTTTTACTTCATTTGGTCTTGTTTTGTCAAACTCCCCCCACAAAGAGGTAGCACTACTCTCAGCAAAGTCTCAAGTCCCTAATAATAGGCATAATTTCTCGATTAGCTATAGATCCTCCATGTTGCCTTCAGTTATAGTTTGTCCAAGTCGAGTCTTAGTAAGCATTTGCTAAATTTCATACAACTCCATGGTACAGCATCAGAAGCTGAATTTATGATCAGATAGGGCACTTATTTTTTTCAAAGAAATACTTCTGGGCTGGGCACGGTGGCTCACGCCTGTAATCCCAGCATTTTGGGAGGCCAAGTCAGTGGGGGGATGACCTGAGGTCATGAGTTCAAGACCAGCCTGGCCAACGTGAAATGAAAAAATTAGCACCACGGTGGGTGCCTGTAATCCCAGCTACTCAGGAGAATGAGACAGGAGAATCGTTTGAACCCAGGAGGCAGAGGTTGCAGTGAGCCGAGATAGCGCCATTGCACTGCAGCCTGGGTGACAGAGCAAGATTCTCTTTCAAAGAAAAAAAGAAATACTTCTGTAGGAAGACCACCTTGAGAAAGGTCTACAGTTGTGTCATGCCATGAGCACCTATTCATTTTTCATCCCACAACTATTTACTGAGTGTCTCCCACACGCCAGGCATTGTTTTAGATGTTGAGGATACAGTTGTAAATAAGCTTCCTGCCTCACCAGAGCTTATTCTACTGGGAAGACAAACATAAATAAATGACTAAAATAACATCTGAATTCACATAGTTGTAATTGCTAAGGAGCAAAAATGGAGTAAGAAGTGAAACAACCAAGGAGGTAATAATTAATCTAAAAACTGGGTGATAAGAAGAAGATGAAATACACAGGAAGAGTGTTCTAGGCAAAGGGAATGGTAAAGTGTGGATATTTGTATGTCTAGAACTTAAAGAGAAGGTAAAGAAAGTACCTGCAGATGAGCTCAGAAAGCTGGGCAGCTCATTCAGGGTCATGAAAACGAGTTTGAATGTTTAACAGGAGATTGACCTGATCTGACTGTGGAGATATTTTTTCCCCCTTAAAGGTTGTCACAAGCCTGTACCTCATATTCTTGGAAAAACAAGAGTAGTTTTCCATAACTTTGCCTCTCCCAAGAATGTTTCCCAGGGAACCAGCTAAACCATGTTTGTGAGCTTCATTTAGTACAGTTTCGCCTGGGCTTTGCTCCAGCATCTTTAGCAATATTATTTATTATTGATCCAGGTACAGGATTGTTCAGTGCACTGAATCAACAGGAGAAGCTGAGCCGAACAATGAACAATGTTCCTGTTGTGTGCCTGATATGTACAGATCCCTTACCCCTGTTACCTGCTCTCCTTGGAGCATGAGGACCAGAGACGTGGGCCGGGGCAGGACAGAAGCAACTAAGCCTTCTGTGACTGGAGTACTTTACGGAGAAAAAGAGAAGGACGCTGGCACACCGGCAGTGCCAGATGGTGGCAAAAGTGCACAAGCAGGTGATGAGTCTGAGGTTGAAAGAATGGGGACATGAAGGCCAAGGAGAAAACTTGGCCTTGAGCCTATTACAATGAGATAGGAGCTCACCATCAAAATCGCAGCTGTGGGACATTTATCTCTTCTGATTTACCAACAAGAAATCGAGGTAGGCCAGGCACAGTGGCTCACGCCTGTAATCCCAGCACTTTGGGAGGCCGAGGTGGGTGGATCACCTGAGGCTGGTAGTTCAAGACCAGTCTGACCAACATGGAGAAACCCCGTCTCTACTAAAAATACAAAATTAGCCAGGCGAGGTGGCACATGCCTGTAATCCCAGCTACTCAGGAGGCTGAGGCAGGAGAATTGCTTGAACCTGGGAGGTGGAAGTTGTAGTGAGCTGGGATTGCTCCATTTCACTCCAGCCTGGGCAACAAGAGCGAAACTCCATCTCAAAAAAAAAAAAAGAAATCAAGGTAATCACTTCCAAAGTGAAGAAAAAAATAAAATAAACAATGAGAAAAAATAAACAATGATTGAAGTTAGACTATAAAATGAAAGTACAGTGAACCCCACTTTCCACCAGGTCTTCTCTACACATTGACGAGCCAAGAGAACTTCTTAGGATAAGAAAAAGAGGCTTAAAACTGGAACTTATATAAAGAAGAAAACTATCAGTGGCAAATGGGCCTCTGATTAGCAAGTTCTTTTTTATTTTCCCTTGTGAAAATGAACAAACATGAGGGCCCGTTATAGTGTTTCAGTCACTGCCATTCTCCCTCTGTCCTGATTCTCTCTCCACAAACACAAAAAAACACTCCTTATCCTTAGAAGAAGCATGTTTTCAATTATCTCTAGATTCAGAGACGATTGTTTTGTTTGTTTTTATAAATGTGGTTGAGGCCATACCATAAACTCGGGTCTTGGGCTCTTTTGCCCAGTCACTAGAATTTCATCAATGCCCTCACAGTCAAATGGCGCCCATGTGTTAGTGATCTCACAGTTACACCATTGTAATGCTTCATTATCGTTTTCCCTGGAGGGGGAGGCAGGAGGGGGATCTTTCATAGGTTCCAACATGTACAAAACACTGCTGTCAGAATTTTACCCACAGTAGTAGCCTGAGCATGTCATTCTAATCACAAGGGAACCATATTGGCTCCTTGTCAAATGCTGAATTGATTTTAAAATTGCTTTGATGACTTATATATTCAGCCCACAGTTTGGGGCCTCTGTTTATCTCTCCATATGAGCCTAGTCGCAGCTTGAAAGCATTTGAAACTTGTTCTATCGGCCATTTGAAAATATAGGTTTAAGTCACATGGAGCATGTGCTTTTGGTTGCTGTTGCAGAGTCTCACATTTGGAGTTCATTCCTGGCTGGCCTCCAAAGCACTGAATGAATAGATCTATTTAAGATGAAATTTCAGTTTTATCTTTACACAGAACGCTTTTGAATTAAACATATACATAAGTTGTGCATGATTTTATTTGGGGTTATATAGCACATAAGGGCTTGAAAGAAGAGAAGAGGAAAGGAAAACAAAAACATCACCCTGCCTACTGATTAAATTGGTAACATGTTACCTATTTTACCTTCCAAGTTCAGTCAGGTGTTTCAGGCAGCAGGCGGTCTGACTTTTGCCCAAATCTCTCACCAGGATAGATAAGAAAATCTTGCCAACATAGAGTGAAAATTCAAATTTGGACTAGAAAGACTAGATTTTTGTTCACCTAGGAACTGATTAATAAAAGGAAGGAGGAGGAGGAGACTGAAAAAAAAACCAGGAGGGAATCTGAACTACAGATCTAAATGAATGGCTAAGCTTTCATGCTATGTGTTAGAGGATGAAATTAGTTAAAATTAGAAAAATGGAAAGTAAGACAGGAATGTGATAGCCTGAAAAACTAGATTCCTCACAGTTCTACTTGTCCTGTTGGGACTGGCTGATTCTTGCACAGTTTTTCCCAGGGTGAGTGCAACACAGAATTCCTTATGCTTATGGATGTGTTTGATGGATTAAACTAAAATCTAACCTTGGATACCCATTACATTGCAAGAAGCATGTTTAATACACGTGGACTTAGTAGAAAATGTTTATCATGGGAGGCAGAGATGAGTCAAGCCTGCTTTTTAAAATTCATAAGGTTAAAGCTTATGTTACCCAAGATCTATAGAAAGCTAATGATTTCACTTTCTGCCCATGCGTAGTTCTTGTCTACATTGAAAAGAAGTCAGTTGTTTCAATTCTGCCTCCAGAGGAAAAACAAAAGTACTCTTAAGCATAAGGACTTTTGTATTGCACCCACTCTGGGTAGAACCGTGCAAGAATTGGCCAGTAACAACAGGACAAGTAGAACTCTGAGGACTCTGATTTTCCAGGGTATCACTTTCCTGTCTTATGTTCTATTTTCCTAATTTCAACTAATTATCATCCTCACTAATCTAACACATAGCATAAAAGATTAGCCATACATATAGATCTGCAATTTAGCACTCCATGGGTGTACAATGACAATAAACAAGGCCTGAATTAGCATTCCTCACTGCCTTTCAAGGTTCACTGCCCACTGGGGAAGAGGCAGAAAGAAAGTGATATCATAGCCAACCCTGGCCATATTCTGTCAATACCAAAATTTCATTTTCCAAAACACAGGACCTAAATGATGAATTTAACAAAGAAAAGTATACTGAATCCAGGTCAGCTGAGCAGGGATACAAAGACAGCTGAACTTTTCACAGCTCTAGGTTCACCAATTCTGGTCATAAGGGTTAACACTTAAGTTAAAGGCAAAATGTGATCAGCTTGTCTGGGCCAGTCAGCATGTCTCAGAATAGCGATTCTGAGTCCAAGGATCAGAAATGGATTTCCAGTAAAGCTAATGGCATTTAAATTTCATGGCTCTTCACTTTACACAGACCCTGAAAAGGGCCCTACCGATGTGTTCTTGTTGTCACATTATTGTAAAACTTCTAAAAGCAAGATCTTTCTATTAGCATGGACAGAGACTATTGTCCCCTTTCACTCTGACTTGGCCTCCATCACACTTCCCCTCACGTTGGAAGGAGCCACAGTGGCCATGTGCATTTTCAGTATCTGATAGGGGATGTTGAGTTGGGGATCCCCTGGCTGGGGTTGAGTGTGATATGTTTATGTGGTTTGCAGTGACTTCTGTGTGCAGTTATCACTAGTCATCCCCAATTAACAACTTCAGGAATAGTCCGAGCACCCACAGTGCCAATTCACCCAGTGTTGAGACGTGAAGATACAAGGCCTGAAGTCATGTTGTGATAGAAAGTTGTCCCACAGTGCCCAGTACCAAAAGTTTGTGGGTGGTAAAAGAGAAAAGCTTTCTTAAATGTGTGGAGGTAAAAGCTATCGTGACTTTTTTTCTGGATTCATGATGTGTGTGGTAATTGATAGATTTTAAGTAAATTATTTGTTGCTTCTTTTCTCATTTGAAATAAATATTTATTTTCATACCTTATTTATATATGTAATTGTGTATTATTTTTCCTAAAGAGTTCCAAAAACCTGGAGTCATCCTTGCCAATGACTCCAAGGGCTGGACAGAGTATCTCCTTAAAGAAACTGTGATAAGCTATCATACACACTTGGTTAAATTCATATTATCAGGCCATGCACAGTGGCTCATACCTGTAGTTCCAGCACTTTGGGAGGCCAAGCCTGGCAGACTGCTTGAGCTCAGGAGTTCAAGACCAGCTTGGGCAACATGGTGAAACCCTATGTCTACTAAAAAGTACAGAAAAAATTAGCTGGGCGTAGTGGCATGTGCCTGTGGTCCCAGGTACTCAGGATGTTGAGGTGGGAGAATTGCCTGAGCCCAGAAGTCGAGGCTGCAGTGAGCTGAGATCACGACACTACACTCCACTATATCACTGGGTGATATAGTGAGACCTTGTCTCAAAAAAAAAAACAACAAAAAAAAAACAAAAAAAACCCACTCATATTATCACTTCACCTTATATATGAGGTATCAAATCCAGAAGCCCCTCCCTATCACTTGAAATCTCTGTTTGTGTTCCTCCAAGATGCCAATCTCCTAGTACCTTGAAGGATAAAACAAAGAAACAAAAATCAAGCTCAACATGATTTATTTAATCGCTGGAACACATTCCATCTTCTTCCATTAAGGCATGGAGCGTTCTTTTGCACAAAAACAAGGTTTTGCTTAGTGTCCAAGTTAGTTAAATATTATTTCTCAACCTCTCTGCTTCTTTCACAGCCCATCAATATACCATATGCCAAAGGATGTTAATTAATAAAAGAATAATTAGCTAATGGAATGTGGTATGATGTCAGGACCTATTACCACACATACTTCCTTCTGCTGTACAAAGCACTATTGAACACTGGAGTCCCAAACAATTAAATTCCATCAAATGAGTTAAACTAAGGTACTTTCAGTATAGGTAGGCTGTTTCCATATATATACTTGCATAAAATTACAGCCAACTGAAGACAATTCAAGAGAAAAAAAAATCTAACAACTTTGAAAGAGTAAAGACTAGGTAAGTCCAAATCTCATATACTAAAACTGACAGAAAGTATCTGGGTATACAAAGCGTTTTGTTTGTTTGTTTGTTTGTTTGTTTGTTTTTTGAGACAGAGTCTCGCTGTTGCCCAGGCTGGAGTGCAGTGGCACGATCTTGTCTCACTATACAAAGTTATTTTTAAGTGTACATGCATTATATCCATACTTCACACCATTGATGTTACGTATGTGTCAGCAACCAGTTATAAACTCACATTCTCTGAGATGCTTTGTCAACTATTAGTTTCGTCAAATTTAATCCTATATTCAAAACCATCAGACTGAAAGCTTAACAAGACTTTACCAACACAACATAAACAGGAGAGCTTTCCCAGAAAGTTTCCCAAACCAACAAAAGCATTTTATGGTAGCCAGTCTTGATGGTTACCACTGATCCTTCCTGGCATCCACACCTTTGGATAGTATCCCCCCATATCACAGTAGGTTTGGTCTATGTGACAAAAGAATATGGCAGAAGTGATATGTCACTTTTGAGATTAGGTTACAAAAGACTGCTACTGGCCTTTGCACTGTCTTGCTTGCTTGCACAAACTATCTCTCTCTCTCTTTCCCTATCCCTCATTGCTTTCCTTGGGGGAAGCCAGCCGCCATGTTGTGAGCTACCCTATGGAGAGGTCTATGTGGTAGGGAAACTGAAGCCTCCATCCAACAGCCAGCAAGGAACTGAAACCAACATAGCAGACAAAGGAGGTTTGACTGGTACACCCCCACAGCACCAAGCCCCAACCTCAGTAACCTATCATGTAAAAGGCATATCTCTGTGACCTCACAGAGATGAGAAAAGCCTGTGTGTATGCTTGAAACTGAAAGAGTCACATGCTGAAGAAATAAACACCTCCCTTGTTCAACCAAAACACAAACAAGTGCACTTAGAGGCCATGAGAATGGGGTAGAGTGCAAACAGAACTATCAATGGTTTTTTTCTTTTTCAGATTCAAGCTCATCATGTCTTCCTAATCCCAGAGAAAAGTCCAAGCTCAAGCCTCACATTTTAGGGGCATGTTTAAATCACATCGCACTAAATTTCTTGCAGTAGAATTCTTTGAATATGACTTTGCATTTGCTGTGCATTTAGAGTATTTCTGATAAGCTGATTCGTGCGTTTTTCAGAAACTGTTAACTTATGCATATATCAAGTAAGAAAAGCATTTTTTAACCTGCCAAGGGAATAGAATATGAAACATTCAATTCTGAAAGTTCCCAGCGTGGAGGTCAATAGCTGCTAATTCACTGATATTTTGGGGTGCTGATTCTATAGACAAGAAGTCAATCTTTCAAACCCACAACTTTGGAGACAAACAGAGTAGATTTCCAAGTGACTATGCATATTTTAGGGTGTTCTTTTTTCCCCCTTTATTTTTCCATGCAGGACACTCATTTGTAACTTTCCTACTATCATTTTTTGGGAGAGAAGGGACTATGTCTATTTCATTTTTGAATCCCCCTCACAGTGCTTATTAGAATGTAAGTGTATACCAGGCACACAAGATGGTTGAATTTTAAGCAATCCCTTTTTCCCAGACAAAAAAATCTAATGCAATTTTATAAAAGAGACCAATAGACAGTGAAATAAAATGTGCCTAATGTTTAAGAATGCAAGATAAGTAATACATACATAGGCACATTGTAATATCCTCCTGATGAAATATTGCTTGATTTAAAGATGAAGTATACTCAGTATGCTAAAGTAGAACAAGAGCTATCGTGTAGCCCAGCAACGTTTAGATCCAAACAACATATAGATTCTTTCACTCTACTCACCTGTAGGAACAACATAGGGGTTTTTCTGATTCCATATAAATTACCAATCTTTGCACATTTTAAACAATTAAAATGAGAAAAGAACTGTACTTTTATATGTAATGATGGGTAATAGTGAGTATGAGTAATTCTTCCCATATTAAGTTCCCACTGAAAACGTTCTTCCATGAAGAATTAATTCCTACCCAAGAATCCTGGAATTTGTCTCACAAAAATATACAGAATGTCACTCAGTCTTCCAGGAGCTAGCATTTGTCATAAACCTCTCATTCCAGGCAACCAGGAAATAGAATTTTATTTACAAAGTTAAAAAAGGAACTGCAAAAAATAGTTACTGCCAGAAATCTAAAAATAATTTTTACTCCTAATTACTATAAAAATAATACAGGGAAATGTTGGAGCTCTATTTTCTAGTACTTCCTGGCTATGCAAATGTCAAAGTATCACTTGGCAACAGTTGGACAAACAACAGAGTTTTGTGTCAAGCAAGACAAAGCAACTGGCAATCCCTGGGATGCCCTCAGCAGAGGGTGGGGGATTGGCAGCTCCTTTATGAACCAGATTATTATCTGTATCCTATCCCAGCCCTTTCATTTTTTTGCTTTCCCCAAAAGCCATTGGTTAATTTCCCATTAGACTGAATTGAGAGAAAACATTCTCAAGTATTGAATAAGCATCTGGCCATAATACAAAACTACTGTGTCGGTGAATCGGCACCTTTCTAAAATTGAGTTTGACCAATGAAGCAAGCAATCTGGAAGAACTTTTGTGATCAACAACATCTGTCACTAACTGAGATATTTCCAATTGCTCTGAAGTTCCTATCTGTTAAATAGTTCCCACATCACTAATAAGTTCAATCTGACTTTGTTAAAATAATACTCTTCTATGGGATCGGACACAAAGTACATATTGCCCAGCAGAACAAATGGCTTCTGTTTGAACCTCACTGCACTGTGTATATCCCTGGGCGAGTAACTTAATCTAATTTCAGCAATGGTATAAAGGAAATAACAATAGAACTTATAAGGTGGCTCCAAGAATTAAAAGAGGTAATGAGTATTTAACACACTTGGCACAGTACCCAGAATAAAGTGAGCGCTTAGTAAGTTTTAGTTCTCCTTAGTCTAGTCATTGTTTTTCAGTCTTATTTCTGTTGATAATATTATTTCTTTTGTAAAACGATGAGGTCTGATTTCCTAAAATGAACACCTAGTGGCACTGTCACATGAAAAAATCTATTGTCAGTGAATTAAAAGGCAACATTATTAAAAAGCACATTTATCAAACCAATACACATGTACAGTATGTACATTTGGGTATGATGTGTACAGAAGAGAGAGGGTTATGAGCTTTAGACTTAAATAATCAGTCATGTGGACTCCCTTGTCCCATTGAGTCACCAAGTTTCTCCCTGTATATTCTACATACTGATTATTTTGCATCAGCTCTTAAAACATATTCCAATCTCTTCTTAAATTCATACTCTTACACTCTGCATGGTAAT
This sequence comes from Gorilla gorilla gorilla, assembly GCF_029281585.2. Lineage (NCBI taxonomy): Eukaryota > Metazoa > Chordata > Mammalia > Primates > Hominidae > Gorilla > Gorilla gorilla. The sequence continues at coordinate 120,526,816 of NC_073228.2, read as the reverse complement.
TCTCAACTTCTTCAGTGATATAATTCACAGCATAAGTGATGAGAAGAACTTTGAGAAATTCATCTCCACTCCAAAGAACAAAACCATAGTCAACTGGGATTCTATAATTTACTCATGTCCTTATTAAAATTAAAATATGAAGACACCAATAAGTGTGACCCAGGAAAGCTGTAGGCTATGTAACTCTTTCAAAAAAAAAAAGAAAAAAAAGTGGGCTCTGAAATGAAGTCTTGCTTATAAAAGCAAAATTCCTGCAGGGAGAGTCAGCTGATTTGTTTACAATGGAGTTCAAAGTTTAATCCACTGACAAACTAAATCACACCTAAATCACATCAGGATCCCTCTAGCTGACTATAAAGAGAATCTAAGAGGATGCCATCACTGCTGCTTTCCTGAAGATCTTAGTTCTACATGCTAGAGTTATCATTCAATAAAATAAATAAATTATACTGGTTACTCTTTGAATTCGGATTTGCATTTAGTCAATAGCCTTAAAAAAAAAAAAACAAAAAAAAAACCCTCTCTTCTTTTCCCAAGATCAGGAAATAATCCAGGGCTTTGGTGAAATAATAGGAGACAACATACTTTGAAACAGGCTTGTCAGTAATGCAAAAGTCAACTTTCATCTGTTTCCAGCTTAGCAAAAATAAACCAAATAATTAGTGTGTTTGAGGGACTATATCAGTGGATGGGACTCATCTGACCATGGTGAAAAAAAAAAAAGAAGAAGACAAAAAAGAAAAAGGAAAGAATTACCATCTATGGAAGGCCTGCTATGTGTCAAACACCAGCAATTAATGGGAACTAAGTCAATTAATCATCAAAACAATCCAAAGGTGAGAGTATTATGGCCCCCAACCCATTTTAGGAATAATGAAACAAATTGATGTTCAAAAAATTGAATTGACTTGTCCAGAGTCCTACAGTCACTAGTGATTCAGCCAACAGAGTCCAAAATCCATTTTGTTTTTTGCACTGTAACATTAATCTATAAATGGACAAAGTTACTTCAAACACACACACACACACACACACACACACACACACACACGCATGCATGTGTGCGCAGAAATTAACCTTTAAGCTAGTTTTTAAAATTACTAACTTGGATGTTGGGAGCTCAAAATGCATTTTGATATAGAAATAATATTGCAAATGGTGATTAGACTCCCAGACTAGTTTACAAATGAGTAACAAAACCAGGATTGCACGAAAGTGTTTAATTACTATTGCATAATTGTTGGCTATTCTGTTTGTCTTTATTTTCTTGGATTAGGTGTTCAAGTTGGTAGGAGACAGAAGGTGAAGAATTGCAATTTATGACTCCACATATTAGTCAGGAACTATTTGATTGCAAGGAACAAAAACTCATTTAAATTTGTTTAAATAAAAAAAGGAGGAACACAGGGACTGAGGCCTGGGACAGAAAAGCTGTCAGGAGCTAATATTTTATGCCCCGGCTCAGATGATTCATTTCTCACCTTTACTCTGCTCTGTGAGGTTGCTTCTTTCTTCTTTCTCTGAGGATAATTTTCTCTGACTCTCCACACTCAGGGCACAAAATGCCCTGTTTATATCATGTCTCAGTTCAAATGTATTTTAAACGAAAATCTCAGAGTAGGTTTGCAGATATTCTTTGGAAATATCTGGTTCACTGGAAACTTGCATCTCTTTTCTGCTCCTGCAGCAGAAAGGAGCTCTCCAAACTCTGAGAGCAGATGCCTGAGTCTCCACTTCCCTGAGTCTCAGACCCATCTCACCACTGTCACCAGTGTCTCCCCACAGCCCTCGTCCCACATTTGCTGGCCAGCTCCTTCCACCGTTCTTAGTTCTTCTTCTGTTGCTGCCACTACTTTTTCTCTGACTCATCAACTGGCAAGACTTTGGAAGAGTTGTTGGCCGAAAGAGTTTGGAGCAAGAGGTTTTGGCATGGAGAGCTCTGGCAGCACCCACGGATCTCCTGGATGGGTCCCTGAAGGATAAGTCTCCAGATGCAGTAGTCTGAGGGCAGACTTAGAAATAGCCTTTTCTCAGTTTTATTTCAGGCTCTTCCACCAGAAATGGGATCTTGGACAAGTCACCTCTTTTCTTTAGACCTCATTTTAAAAGTGAGAAGTTCTCAGTAGATGATCCTTAAAGCATATGGTTCTTGACTGAGACTTGGCTATTCCTCCATTTATTGTAACTTGAGGTCCATATAACTATATTTGATGCTTATGCTACACTTAACCTTATACAGCTTGAGCATCGAAAACTTTCTAAGGGATGACATGACACCACAATTGGAAAATTCCACACACGGGTGCTTAACACAAATTTTGTCTCATGCACAAAATTATTTTAAATATTTTATAAAATTACCCTCAGGTTGTGTGTATAGGGTGTATATGAAACATAAATATCATCTTTAGACTTGGTTCCCCTCCACAAGATATCTCATTATATATATGCAAATATTCCAACATCTAAAAAAATCAGAAATCTGAAATACTTCTGGTCCCAAACATTTCAGATAAGGGATATTCATCCTGTGTTACAAGCAACCTTATCTGCATACTTGTGAATATGCTTACTTTTAGTTCTTCAAAAATTGCAATCAATCAAAAAGACTGTTGTTATGAGCTCTTCACTGCTACTAGTGATCGTTTATTCATTCGTTCTTCCAACCACTGCTTAGTGAGCACTTCTGCCAGGCAGGAAGAAAAGTATACGACATGGAAGGCCCTCAAAGGAAGCTGAACTGAGTTCGGGAAAGAAAATTGATTACCATGAAACAACCACATGGAATACTATGAGTGTCTATGAGGGCTAACCGTTATGGCAGGAGAACAGAGAAGAAACGTCAGTGATGATGTTTGTCAAGTTCCTAAGTGTGGCTGAGAAGGCTGAGGGTCCTTACCACAGCAGCTTCACTCATCTTCTGGAGAATTCATGTCACAAAGATAGATAGTAAAGATGTGCATTTGGGAATTTGGGGGTGGGAGGATTGATGGTTGGTTGGCTCCCATCCTCCAGTTCTGATTTTCTTGCTCAAAATGGGGAGGGATTTGGCTAAGAGAATAAGGGTGTCAGACAGCTGCCATTCGTTATGCCAAAGCATAGCTATAATAAGGACAAATTCACCTAAGTCCTAGGCCACTGGCCAGCTTTGCAGAGTCTTTCCTGTCATTTTATTAACACCTAGCACCAGCATCACCACTCAACCTAACGACAGTAATGTGTGTTTTACATGACTGAATGTTTGGTCCCCACCTGTCATGCTGTGGTGTGGCTGTACTCTATATGAATAGTTCAAAAGGATGGATGGGGTAAGATGGGGGCCGGGGTAAATAGGGAAATGTGAAGTAAAACCCCCACAGGAGTCCCACAGGCAAGAACATATGCTGAACTCCAAGCAAATCACAAGAAGGATGATCTGTTAGGCTCTGCATGTCTTTCCAAACATCTTCATGTCCTTGTCTTCTCTCCATTCCCATCCTGCCATCTCGACTCATTCACAATGTGATTCCCAGGTGGCCTCCCCAAGGCAATGCCCTCTATTCTTCAATCCTATTTGCAAAATTTCGTTAGATTATCTTCTCCTAACTGATTCCACTACATCATTCTCCTCTGAGAAACCTGTTTTAGTCTACATCAAATGCCTGGGCCTAGCATTTGAAGATTCCTGGTCTCCATTCCAGTCAAACTGGTCTCACTTCCTCATACGGCATGCTCATTCCTGCCTCTCTGCCATACTCCTCTGCTTGAATACTTGACTTCCTCCCCATTGCTAGCTTCAACCTTTTAGTCCTTCAAGGTCGCTCAAGTTCCATTCTCTTCACGAAAATTGACTGTGAACACTCTGGCCTTTCTCAACGGATGGACCCTTTGCTGAAGGCCTACAATGCTGGGTTCAACAATATTGCAGGTAATGATATATTTTAACACCTTTCCTTCTTATCTCCCTAGTTAGACTGTCAGCACCTGGCATCATACCTGTCACACACGCTTTATAGGTTTTTAATAAATAGAAGACTGAATGATTGTACTGGCTACCTTTTCCATATTCTTTATCTCTCAAATAACATGTCACGCAAGCCAATGTCAATATTTTATCCAAAAGCATTTATTAAATAGTTTCCAGTTGTAGCACACGAAGGACTCCTGCCACAATAATAATGCCACCATAATAATAATAATAATGTAGGAAACTTCATACCTTAACAGAGCAGGACACATGAGTAAGAATACAGTATCAAAATATAAACAGTCAATTGAAAATTCTGAATTAGTAAAAGGTTGTCATGTGCAGTTGTCATGTGCAGGGCAAAGGCTCATGTAAGGAAATGCAATTTAGGATGGGAAACAGAGAAAAAAAGTGTGGTTGGATCAATAATGAAGATGAGCATGGAGAAAATTGTCCACATTCCAGTTCAGATAAGAGAAGAGATAAGGCCAGCAATAGGGAAAATGGGCACAAAATGCATGTATAATCTGGTACCTGTTTAAGTCTGTCCCCAAAATATGAGTATGTGCCTGTCAGAGGTGGAACAAGAAGGTGAGGGTTTGTTAATTTGTTGACTATAACTCCAGTTATCCGAATATGTACAATCTATTCATTGATTCCAGGTGTTATGTGTGGGTTCCACTGGTGATTCATTTGTTCATTTACTGTTTTATTATGTACTTACTGTTTGTTAGACTCCCTGCCAGCTGATTTTAAAGTATATAAGATACTGGGCCAGCCCTTCAGGTGAAAACAAGACTGATGAAAAGAAAAAAGGATGATAATACAAGAAAAGTATGCAAGGTCCCGGTGGATGGAACAGAGAGTAACCCTTCAAGTGCCCAGATAAAGAACAGCCAATAACGAAGGCACCTACTGCTATGGAAACTGTCCTGAACTAAGACTTGTGAAAGTCTGCTTTTAGAATATTAAATTTTATATGAGTTTAAGGTATATATATTTACATTTTACTGTTTTTGATTATATTGGTACAAACAGTTAAATAGCATTTACTGTGTGCTAGGATACACTCAAAATACTCAACATATGTTAACTTATTTAATCCTCACAACCAGCCATATGAGGTAGATCCATCTGCTCCATTTTACAATTGAGGAAACTGAGGCACAGAGAAATTAAGGCACTTGCCCAGGGCCTCAGAGCTTGTCAGTGGTAGAGCCAGTGTTCAAACCAGAGTTCAATTCTCAGCCGGAATTCTTGTGCATCATTAGTACACATGTGCACAAGTACATTGAATAACATATCGACCTCCCAAACAGTAAATCTAAGGTACATTTTACAATCAAGATTTCCTTAAAATCAAAGAACTCTATGTCATCCCTCTACCTGATATATTGCAATGAATTGGGGGTGGGAATTCAATTTGACTTAGCAAATATTTATTTAGCTGTGGAGGCTTAGAGATAAATAAGATCAAGTCAAGCTCCTTAAGGAGGTCAATATGTAGTGAAAAACACAAATAAGTAAACAGCTCATTACAGTACACTGTGGTGAGTGCTATAGCACTGTTTCTATTGTGTCAACAGACCTCGTGGGCTGCCAAAGACAAAGGGATTATTTCTGCTGGCAGGTTTAAAGATGCTTACAGAGGTGGGAACAACTGGGCTGAGCCTCCACATTGGACAGGCTTCACTCAGGCCAGGGGAGGGTCATAGATGAGAGGGAGGGCTTTGCAGGGAATGGCTATACAGGGAGTTAATAAGGGGTGATAATGAAATGACACTACAGTGGTACCTAAATTCTGCCTTGGCCTCTCCAGTCCTCTCCCTCAAAGGTCCCTAAAGGGTATATACACACACAAACACACAGAAAAAAAAAAAAAAAACACAAAGTCAACAATATTTTCTTTTTAACTTCCTGCCCCTCCACCCCAAACCCTATGTAAACTCTGAGAAGCGAGGCCGGGCCCAAGGAGAAGGCCTTTACCTAAGCTAGATGGTTGAAGTGCCCTAGAATCCTAACAGCATAGAAGGCTTCCTCTATTTCACCTAAAGCCAAATTGTATGTCTCACCACTCTGACTTGAGGGAAAGCAAATCCAGAATATAGTGCAGGAGAAAAAGGAACCAATTAGAAAGAGACAGGCTGCAATGCCTTAGGCAGGATGAGGCTGGCAGGTGAGAGGGATGGGAGAGCCTGCAAGAAGGGGCCTGGGCTTCTCCTGAGGGTGCAAGCCTGGCACTTTTAGCCCTAGGAGTGGAAGAGAAGGATGCAGGAAAGAGCCAGAGAGGCAATCAGGCTACCCTCATCTCCCCTCCTGCTTGTGGGATCCTTTGAAATTTTCACAATACATGCACAGGTGCTTTTATTCACTTATTTTTAAAAGAGTATAGTGTAATCTTCAGCCACTGTTAGTCCTTAGAAGGGACTGATTCATAGCATCTACTCCTCCTTAGAGTAGAATGAGGGTGGTGGGGCAAGAGGCATAAAATTCCACAGTGAATTCAGGGGTTGTAGTCTAATTCAGCATTGAAGAACAGAGAGTTTACAATGAAGAGTCAAAGAAATAAGATTTTCCTCTTTCAGCCTCACTTTCCCCATTTGAAAATGAAATAAATTATGTTAAAATCTAGTCAGCAACATTTAGTTCTGACTTTTAATCATTTTCTGCTCATAGCTGGAATGATACAGAAGGTTTACAGGAAGAATGGGACTTCGCTTCTTAGCTCTGTGGCCTTAGGCAAGTTATTGAACACCCTGACCCTCACTTCAGAGATTGGACCTCAGTAAAATAGTGGTGACATCACAGGATCCTTCGGGTGTCGCTTTCCTGGCCAAAACCCTCTGTGGCTGGTGGTACCTTTGCCTGAGTTTTGCTTGGGCCCATGGGGCTTGTTCTGCCCACTTGGCCTGGCAGGCTGCACTCAGCTTATGCTATCAACTTGGTTCCCACACTTGCCAAAGGCAAGCCAGGCACAGAGCAGTGGTGGGTGTGTGAGCAAGCAAGCGTGGGGTCCAGTGTGGGCGCCAGCTCCCTGTGAGGCTGTGGCTGGAACAGGCATATCACAGACAACTTCCATGGCTGGTACCAGGGAGCACAGTGGTGCCTAGAAGCTTGGAGACACCAGGAACTGCAGGTCCCCTAAGAGGGTGCCACAGCCATGGCTCAGGGAGCTCTTGGGTCTGGACTCCCTGAAGGGCTGCAGCTCTTCTCTTCTTCTCTCCTTCTTGTTGCCTGCAACATGGCAAGCAAGGGGCATGTTTTATCCCTGTTTGTGTTACAGCTCTTTCAGCCCTGCCATTCAGCAGGTTCCAGGTTCTTGTCCCATGTCCAGGAAGAATGAGGTATGCAGACAAGTGGAGGGTGAGCAAGGTGAAGAGGTGCTTTATTGAGTGACAGAACAGCTCAGAAGACACCACAGTGGGTAGCTCCTCTCTGCAGGCAGGCCGTCCCATTGTTTGCCTGAGTCTGGCTGAGTCTGGGGTTTTTATGGTCTTCAGAGGAGAGAAAGTGAATATTGATTGGTTTGTGGGTGGCCATAGGCAGGTCTGGAAAAAGCACTGTAAGTTCTCACTCTAGTCTGTGGAACTGGCAGCCCAGCCCCCAGGCCTCAGGCCATGCCTGGCCTGAAGCAGGGGTTTCACTTGGAACACACTGCTTTCTGCCCAGGAGCCTGTCTGCCTTCTGCTGCCATTAACCTGATGTCTACAGTGCCCACAGTGCCCAGGCTATTTGCACCAAGAGGTGTCTACGGACCCATGCCAAGCTGCCCTTAGTCCCTCTCCCAAGCCTCCCTCCAGTGTTTGTTGGTGTCCAAAGTCTGGAGGGTGCTGAGGCAACAAGGGGCTGGTATGTCAGGGCTGTCCCAATGTGTGCATACCTGGCCGGATAGTGACAGCATCCGAGCTCAATCACAACTTTGCTCTGAAATTGGAATGGGCACCTGGACCAGGGACAGGACAGGCAGCGGGACAGGCCAGGCAGCAAGAGAAGGCATTTCCGAGCCTATGAGGACAGGGAGACTTCTCAGGCCCCCAAGAGTGCAGAAATGCCCAGGTCTGCAGCCACAGCTGAGTGGCTGCAGCTGCACCTGGAAGGGCGGGGCTCCCACCCCTCCAACTTGGAAGAAAGAGGGGCTTTTGCCTGTCTCAGGCTCCTGCTGGCTCCATGGAGCACACTGCCCCAGCCACGCCTCTCCACTGCAGCCAGTGTCATGCCAGCGGCCTCTCCAGACCAGCTACCACTGCCATCAGTGATGCCTACCTCCTAGGGTGGTTGGCGTGATTCAAGGAAAGGATGTAGGTGAAGTGCCCTGCACAATGCCTGCCATATGGAATCTGTTCATTCCCTGTGAGGGCCTATTATATGCCAGCTTTATTCAGAACAGTGAATATGTTCCTGCCCTCAAATTCTATGAAGGTACATATAACTAATGTTATTTGCTATAGGGCCAGTTCAGGAAACAAAACAAAGTCACTGAAATGGTGAGAGTCATGGAATGACTCTCAGAACAACCCAGAACCAGCCTAGTAGAGGAGCTGCCAACTCAGAGCCACAACTAGAACCACAGCAGTCTAGTCTGAGGTCCCTGCTGCAGCTGGAGGTCAAAGAATGGACATGAGGTGCTTTTTTCAGGAATTAGAGACCAGATCAACATGTGACTACCACCACCACTGCTTCTGGACTGCCCCTTGACAACCAGGAAGACTGGCAGCTGACACATGAAACCCACAATCTTGTTGGCCAGTGAAGATAGCCAGAATACAAAAGAAGCCCCTGTCTTTCTTCTTCTAAATATCTTCAGAGAACTTCTATTGGTGGAATCTAATTTAGATCCAAAATCTTAGCTTCAAAGGAGCTTGGGAAATGTAGTTTCTTGGTCAGCAACCATGTGCCAACCCCAAAGTCTATTATTATGAAAGAAGAGAATAGAATTTTGGAAATAACTAAATGTCTATCCTTGTCAATACAGGATGGGAGGAGAAGGCATGTGAGGGTAGGGAACTATATTAGCAAAGACCCAGGGTAAAGAAAGGGGTGTCAGCAAGAGCAACTGGCTAACTGCAGTGGAGAAACGTAAGAGAGACTCAGCAAAGAAAGCTAGAAACCAGATACCTGACATTATCTCACTGGTAAAGTAGAAATCATATCTGGCTTTCTGTATTTTCTTTCTTTAGAGTAGTGAAAATTTATGGTTCTCTCTTAAATGTTCTTCTTCCCTAGGAGCCCCCAAATCCTGTTTATAGTCCCATTAATTTGTCACTATTACCTGGAGCGTCATTAACCAGGTCTGGAAAGAACCAGAAGTCCCTTCCCCAAAGACCAGCTCTACATGGACCTGGTTCCCACAAAGCTTTACTGGTTATCCACTTAAGTTCAATTAATGCATGAAGGAATTGTTAATATTTATCTGCCACTAGGTTTCCTGAGTTTTTCTTTTAAAATGTCATTTGTTAATAATAATAATAATAATAGGTTTATTTATTCTTGGTTCAAGGTTTGCTCTTTGAACCAAGAATTTGCTTAGAGTTGAGTATTGAGTGGAAGGAAAGAAAGCAGCCAGCAGGTGACAATTATATGTTTACAAGGAAAATGATATTTCACATCTCAAAGTGCAGCCCCTGATAGCTGAAGCCATTTTTCTTTGTTCATGCCAATACTGCAGGGAAGGGCTCTAGTTATTTACTGGTGAAAATGGGGTGGCAGAAGCAAGCAATAGAAGATAGTGTTGTTTTCATTTTGCACTAATGTCCCTAGACAGAAGCATACATTTCTCACATTCACTTTCTCAAGGCTCTTATTGTCCTAGTCTCCTGTTAAAAATCAAGCTAGTGATGGCAGACTCGTGCGATCCCATTAGAATACTGAAAGCAGTGTATTACAGTACCAGGCAGGAGAGTGGGGCTGAACAATAAGTATAACAGGAAAGTATTAACCCCAAATGAAATAGATAGTAAACTGCAAGCCATCACCATTGCAGAGCCCAGGCTACAGCTATGAAAGCTATGATACAACGAGCATCATTGATGGAGCTTCACATGCAAGCAAAATTGTAGAGTCTGAGGACAAATAGGTAGGAAATGAAAAGGTTGAGAAAACTCAGTTTTGTCCCTGCCAGCTCTCTCAGGGAATTCACCGTGCCTCTAACTTAAATCAAGTTGTGGCTACCAGACACAAGCTTAACTTGGAGGCTGAAAGAACAATTTTAAGCAAAGCTGTTTGAACAAGGAATGCTGAATCCGTTAAACAGATAAATATGTTTGAAGTCTTTGATTTTTTTTTGCATACTTCTATGTGCATTATCAACTATAACATCTAATAATAACTTCCTTCTTTATCTCGGCAGGAGGCGGCAAAGAAGAGAATGTCTTTCAAAAACATACAAGATAAACTTTAGGGTCACTGCTTAAGGGCTTATGGCTGGACTGTCTTGACCCTTCAATGAATCCAAGAGGTAGCAGGCAAGAGAAAGACCAGCAAGGAGATAAACATACAGGGGTGAAAATGAGTAATTTTTCAGTGGGACCTTGAACATGTATCAGCAGAGGAATTATACTGGAATATTTCCAAATCATCATAGAGTGTGTCTCTAAAGATGTAGATATACAGCCATAGATACATATTTCCTGCCCACATTAAACTTCGTACTAGAGAAGGCAAGCCTTTACTTGCAAAGAGAGGTTGATTTGAAATTCTCCATAAAGGCATTAATTCGAAGAGAAAAAAAAATTACCTTCCTCACATGCTCCTGCCTGGAACAAATGGCAAACCTTTTGGAGAGGGGAGATATCTTAATTATCTGCTGTATACAAACCTCAAAATTATCAGCCTAAATATTTTCAACAGAAAAGATGGGTTTATTTATGCACACTTGACTGAAGTCAAGAAGTAGGAAACTGCAAGATAATTTAAAGCAAACAGAATAGTTTTGCCTTCAGACCTATATGAATAAAATCATAAAGCTTTACTGAAGGACGTAAAAGAAGACTTTGATGAAGAGACATATCACCTTGCTAGCTAGGAAGACCCAGTTTTGTAAAAACTGTCGATTCTTTCCAAATTAATCTATAAATCTAGTGCAATATCAGGTAAAATCTCAACAGTTCCTTTTATGGAGCTGACAAGCTGGGTCTCCAGATTTCTGTAGAAAACACACAAGAAGAGTAAAGAATATATACTATAAAGCTATCCTGATTAAAACAGTGCATAATTAAGACAGGAAAAGTCAGCCAGAACAATTGACTAGAATAACTTACCAAATACCTGCTATATGTATGCATATGTGTGAGTGTGTCTGCACGTGTGTGTGTAAGTTTATTTCAAATTAGTGAGTAATGAATGATAAATGTCTAAATACAATTGTTTACCCATTTAGAAAATATGAGTTTAAACCCCAAAATAGATTTCAAATAGATTTTAAAAACCCAAATAAATATTATCATAAAAGCATTAGGAGACACAAAAATCTCAAAGAGGAATAAATTGACAAATAAAACTGTGCAAAACAAACTCTCAATTGAAAAAAAAATAAACAGAATTCAAAGACAAAAAATAAACCAAAGCAAAATATGTGGGACATATAACAAAAAAAAGGAATAATAGCCAGCCACAATATATAAATAGACAAATAGATCCTCTGAATCAATAAGAAAAAAAAATAGCGTTATAGTCAAAAAAGCAAAAGGTTTTAAAGACACCTCTCTTATTCCTCACATAAAATTCATTGCCATGTTCTTGAATCTCCAACTCCACCACCCTGATGCCAGTTCATGCTGCCATCATCTCTCTTCCCCTTCACCCATTATAGCCTTCAACTGGATTCCCTTGCATCCATTTTGCTCCTCTCCATCAGTCCTCCACACTGAAGCTTAATGAAACACATATTACTTCCATCCTCCAGTCACTGCTTTCCCTTACTCTTAAGGTTGAGAACCATGTTCCCAGCAGAATCACAAGGCTCTTTGAGGTGTTGCTTTCTATCCACCACTCTGGGCTTGTCTTCTAATGTGACAAACGTATTCTCTGGATGTTAGCCTTTCTTTCTCAAATGCACAGGCTCTCTCCTCTCAGAAAACCTTTAATCAAGCAGCTTCCTCTGCCTGGAAAGCTCAGCTGCTCTAGATCCCTTCTTTCCCCTCATCCTCATCTTTTTCTAGGTACTATCTGTCCTCTGACTCTTCCTTTAAATCCATACCCAGTATTATAACTTTCTCAGAAAAATCTCCCTTGACATCCCCGATGAAGTCTCTTTCCCCTAATATAAGGTCTTATACTGTGTGCCCCTCCTTCGTAGCAGTTGCCACATTTGTGATACTATATTCAGTTTTAAGATTCTTTAATTCATATCTCTATCCTGTGGTAGGCTGGTAGGCACCACGAGTAAAAGGACCATGTCTGTTTTGCTCACTATGGTTTTCTATTGCATGTTCATAGTAGGTGTTCCATAAATATTGTTGAATAAATTAATTTTTACTAAAATATATTTGCATTTATTTGTACCTGTTTTCTACACTCATATGTCATATAAAAAGTACTGTAAATATAGACACTAAATTTTAGCAGTTTTTCACTGGGGATTTGGGGTAATTTTTACTTTATTTGAATTATTAATAGTGAGTACCCATTACATTGATAGGCTAAAAAAAATAAAGCTATTTCCATTTGGAAAAAAAATACTCAAAAATGAAAAATTAAAACCCTATAGCTATCTAGTAGCTGTAAAAAATTTAAAAATATAATAGACTTGGGAGAATTATGATTTTATTTTCTTTCATTTTTTACTTTATGTCAGATGGCCAAACAGCCACTGCTTAGAAAACTGTGTTATCTATAACGCATTATTTTCTGGTCACATAACAGCTGACTAACATAGCTTAATTTCGAGGTCACTTAAGTTTTTCACCCTCATTTTGTGATGTTGTTTTTTAACTATTGTTACCATTAGTCTTTTTTTTTTTTTTAATTGGGTAAAGTGCATTTTAATTGCTTGCTGCAAATACCACCCACTTACCTGGAAAAGAAACGGTCGTCATTCTGTTTTGAAAAGGAGGCCTACTTTAGATTCCTAATTAGCAATAATGTTAATAAGAAAACTGGAATAAAGAGAGTGAAAGAGGCAATTAAAAGTGTAACAGAGAGAAACTATACTAAACAGATTAGGGAAAGTACTTCGGAAAAGCAGAGGTAGCCCTGATTTTGGGATGATTGCTGGGCTTCCCACAGGTGATGTTTCTTAATAATTACCATAGTGGAGCCAGAAAAGAAGTTAATTGCTGTGATTATGTCATCTTTTCACCTTTGCACAATTACTCATAGGAAATACAAGATAGTTGTGAGCTATCCTTTATGAATCCATCTCTACACTAACCCAGGAAGGAAATGGAGTTGCGAAGAATAAAAGTTGTTAAAACAAGAACTTTAAGTTTTAGATTTTGCCTTCATTGCTTGCAGGATTTCATTCTCCTTGAAACAAAAACTTTCTAGCAACTGGAACCACATTTTAACAAAATTAAATTTATGAATCAATTTTAAACCTTGGAGACCCTTACAAATCCAGACATTTGCTCTGATTGTTATAGCTATTATGAAATTATTACAAATCTCACCTTAAAATTAATGTGACACTCCATGAGCATAATTACATTGTTCATCTTTCCATAATCCATAATTCCTCTGTGTGTTATAACATGTGATCAGTCCTTCACATAACCCAGCTGCTTCAGATAATTGCTTGCTGTCCTACTGAGAAAAACTTCTAATAAATGATGCAAGAACCAAAAATAGTGCAACCCTTTCTCATTGCTACAGAATCAGAAATGGTTTTACCTAGAATTTAATTCTATGATTCTTTCCCCCTATTGACAATGGCATTCGGTGGGTTGGGAAGAGGAAGGATTAGAATATTTCAATTAGAACCCCTGCAGCTCTTTAGGAATACTACCAGAATTTTGCCACTAATTGAAGAAATAGATAACACGTGTCTTTGCTTCAGCAGCTCTTATTTCCTTAATAGACATTTTTTTCAGCAACTTTAAGAAATGTTTCCCTTTGAAATACAACATCACATAATGGGCCCCATCTGGAATGGCAACTTTGCACACAAGCTAAGAAATTAGAAAAACAAAAACTCATTTTTTTGTCTTTGTCTAGGGTGAATAATTGGAATTAGCTACTGCAATATCTATATATGTTACTATGTTTAAAAAAAAAATGAACAAAGCTTTTCAGTGACTAGGCGCCCAAAATCATAAAAAGGCTGATATCCAAGAAAAAAATCTGGTGAATTTTATTTATTCAAACTGTGTTTTGATTTTTATTCAGTTCTATATTACCTTCATTTCTGAGAGCTGGGCTTTTTTTTTTTTTTTAACATTCATTTAGGATAACATCAGAATCTTCTAATCTCCTTCTTCAAATTTGAAAAAATACCAAAAAATAAGAGTTTTTCTTTAAGTCAAAAAACATGAAGAAGTTCATGGGGAAAAAGTGGCCACTGTATCCTAGTGTAGGGGTAAATGAAGACTGAAGGAAGTAGAATTCAAGAGCTCGGGACAGGACAATGTTAAACTGCAACTGCTGAATCTCTTTATTCAGTAACACTTTCTGAGGTCTGTACTCAAAGAAACATTGAGAATTACATGCATAAATTAAACAAGGTTCTGTAATTGGAGAAAACCAAAGCCTTGTAAAGGAAAGTTAGGGACCAAAGATTTGGAAATCAATATATGATGAGGTGAACATTATATTAAAAACCACACTGAGGTGGGGTTTCTAGTCATGTGTGGAAACCAGCCCCATGATTTAAATTATGTCAGTGGGATAAAAGACTAGGTGGGTTCATTGAAATCCTGCATTCCAGCTTTGGCAAGTATTTATGGTTAGGATTGTGTTAGTTGCCACATTAACAATTTTGTGTTTGCCTTGCTCTCTCTCTGCCATCAACAGTACAATCAGTGGGATCAACCCTGAAGAGCTCTGTTTCAGTCTGAGGCAGTCAGTTCACCCCTTTCCTTTAGTTCTATTTTATGACATGATTCTAAATCAACAGTTTTTCACCCCTGTTTCGAGAGGGTTTTCTCCCCAGAAATTAAGGAAAGGTATGTTACATAGCAAATGAAAAAGAGAGAAGGCTGATTCTAATTAAAAGCGGAACATGAAATTGACTGGAAAGCATTATGTTATGAATTTTCCCTATCATTATATCTTAAGTCCTTTATAAACCCAATCATCATCTATGACAGCTAAAATAAGAAGTCTTCTTATTCCTTCCAGCTTTTCTATAGTCTTAGGGATTGCTGCCGGCTGAAATGTAAATCCTACTATGACGGCTGTACATAGAAATAGAAAGTGTCTTCCAAGATAAAACAATGAGTGCTAAACACAACGAGCATAAAAAGAAAACTATTGGTATTTTCAGAACTCAAAGGACTATATGCCTTTTGAAGATACACTTTGGACACAAATCACTACTTTACAACAGAAATATCTGCTATTCCATCTACCTCTGTAAACATATGTTTTGAGCCTATGGATGCTGCTTATTTCATTAAATCACTATGAATCTGGGATTAAAATCATCATGCTATTACATTGCAATGCCTTTGTCTAAAGCACAATATTCCCCATAAGTGTTTACTTTCATTCTTTTTTCTAGTCCTCTATCCTATTCCCCTTTCTATGGCAATTATCCACGACAATAAGAATTGCCTAATGGTGTCATTTTGTAATCCAGGAACACAGGTGCTCATATGAAAGTTTCACAATAAACTTTGGGAGATGAGATCAGAGACTCAAACGTACTACTCTCTCATTGAACAACAGCTATAAGAAATAATGCAACAACTCCCCTGCAGACGGAAAGGCTTAACAAGTAGAAATTCCTACATTTGTGTGTGGTTGGTATCCTCCCAGCACTTTTTTTAGCAAACAGACTTCACAGCCCAAAATAATATCCCTGTCCCCCAGACAAATGGTAGATCCCAAGAGATTCCTTTGGAGCACAAACCCTGCTCAGAGTGACAGGCAAAGTCGCTGAAACTAAAGTCCCCCATTTAAGAGAGGTGATCCCAAGTGAAAGTAATGTTTCAGAATTCATCTTTCAGGAAAGGTAAAGCTAGAATCTCTGTAATTAACATTTTGCAAATGTTTCCTTGGAAAAGGGAAAGAAAATAGATAAACAGTCTACAAATTTTCATAACAATAAAAGGGTAAAGTTCTGATGTTGACCCACCCACCACATAAACAACTGACAAAAAGGCACTATTAGCAAGCTCCTCTCAGAGCTGATTAAAGGGACTCCACACTTTTCCTAAAATCTCCATGTTATGACACACTCTCTGGCAAACCCTGGACCCTGTTATTACTCTCCCCAGTTCAGCAACACTCAGAAACCTCGGTCCCCAGGGATGTTGTCATGTTTCACAAAGGCCGCATTGTGTCTCTAATGCCGACTCTCTCCGCGGTTCATTTTGCATGCTCTGCATGCGCATGTTTGATTTTCAGAACATGACTCATGCCTTTTAAGTTACTCCACAGACTTACAAATGGAGGAAAGGAGTGATGGGTTGGCTGATTGGAAGTGAAAGAAGGTGTCCTTTCCCTGGACAGTCTGACTTTTTAAAGAATGCATTAAGTGACTTCCTGGCTCACCAGGATCAATGTGACATGACATTTGAGAAGGGACAGGAATAGTGGGTGTTCCCCTTACATTATTTTTACACAGTTCATCTTTTTTTTTTTTTTTTTTTTTTTTTTACTGACAGGAATAAACCCCCCTCCCCTCCTTCTCTCAGTAGAATAACAGAGCAACATAGAGCTCAGCTAGATTTTCAAAACGATTGTGTTTAAACCTCAAGATTTCAGTGAGTGACCCATTTAAAGTTACTGTTAAACAGTATTGAATATGATTTTGTAATCTGTGTTCAGCCCTGATGGGCTGCAGGATTTGGGTAATATGTAATTATTTCACACTTGTGGAAGGAGGCAAAGACAATTTATTGTCTAGATTCACTTGGGAAGCCTCCTTCAGTTTTTGAAAGAGCATCCGTGGAACAGAAGTAGCACCACCCACCACTCAGGGATTGGGAAGGTTGTTCTGCTTGAGACAGGGAAAGGAAACCAGTTATTGGCTTCTAAAATGGGGATATGGGATGTGGGATTAGGAATGTGGGGCGTGGGGAGAAGTGAGGAGGAACAGGGAGAAGAGCAGGTGCTTGAAGAAAGGCTCTCAATACCCCCTGGAAAGGGGTGATCAACAGACATTTCAGCATGGATTGTACCTCCTGAACTGATCAGTGTTGCCACATAAACCTCACTGTTGCTGTGTAAATTCAATCCCACCTGCACATCCACTTAACTCCTATTCATTCCAGCAAAATCTACTAGTATATTTGGGACGGATTATGTTGATTGTTGAAATCAAAGCCTGAGCTTCTCTGTGTTGTCCATGTTATGCAGCAGAGTCTGCTGCCTACAAGAAATGGAAACCCAAGGACAGAAACCATAAAAGCTGGCATAACCACTAGACACCTGGGGAAACTGCAGAAATTTTGGAAAGACTTAGGGGTGCTATGCCAGCTGCAGAGTTGGGGCTTAAGATAATCTGACCCAGATCTATAGGCGCAGAGAAGTTGCCACTACATCTGGATTATACTTTTCCCCTCTGTCAACATTTACATGTTTCCTATGTGTATGTCTTACGTACCTGTGGATATGCAAATGTGTATGTATATGTGTGAGAGAAACTTTGGGGTAGTATCTGGCCCCAAATAGCAGCTCACTGAACTTTTTCCATTCTTCTGTTTCTCTGACTAAGAGAGTGGCTAGTTGTAGACAAATCTGCTAAAACCTTGAGTGACAACCCTGGGGCCTGCAGAGAGAATTTGTTCTGTCATTGACAGCTCAAACGATCCTGGGGTGGAGTGCTCTGACATCATTGTAATCATAATGCTCTTCGTTCTTTTATTATTTTGACTTATATTTTTATACTGTTCAAAAAACTTTTACATCTATTATGTCATCTCATGCTAACGACACCCCCGTGAGGTGGAAGGAAAGGTTATTATTATAATTCAGCTACTCTCCTGTCAACAGAGCCATGACTGAAGCCCCAAGGCCCACAGCAGGGAAGGCAGCCTAGTGGCTTCATGGCTCTCCCGGAAAGGTCCTCCAAGGCTGACGCCATGACCAGGTTTCGCGGGTAGCCAAAGGAAAGAGTCACAAAAAGGGCCGCCTGCCCAGTTGGGCATATGCCAACAGCTCTGTCTGGCAGGAGTGGCATGGGACAGGGATGAGAACTGTTCTCCTTTCTTTCCTGTTTTGAGTCTATTACAGCACACAGGGTTTGAGGCATTAGAGGGGTTGGCATGAGTCTTTACCCTCTTCATCCAATCTGGGAGATGATAACGCAACAGGATAGGATGGGAAAGAACTATCCTCGTTTTTTGTTTAGAGCTCTTTCTTTGGCAAAGCAGCAAGAAAACAAAAATCTCTATGTTTGAAGAAAAAATGTTTTTTTTTAAAATATTTTTTCCTCCTCTAAGCCAGCGATGGCCAAGTTTATAGGTGCTAAATGGCCATAAAATGGCCAGGTAAGTCACTTTATCTTCTTCAATGATTTCTATGTTCATGGCACGAGGTAAAAATAAATACGTATAGTGATCAGCCTGGTATCTGGTACATAGTATAAGTTCATTAAATCTAATCTATTATTATAATTATATGCATAAGATATGCAACAGAGACATCAGTTGGCATGTCTCTTGAAAAGGCTACATCTGCCATATGGTACTTCAGATTCATAGGGATAGGTAGATAAGTTTTAAATAAGCAAGACAAGTGTCTGTTCCAGGCGCTGGAGTGAACCAAGCTTGAATGGGGAGGCCAACACCTACAATAATACTATCAGCCTTTTGTGACCAATCACTGCAAACGTAACTGCAATCAGAAGACCCCCTTTTCCAAAGCAGAAACTACCTTAACCTATTCTCATAAAATAGCTCATTAGAATGAGGGAAGCAGTGTTACTGAATCTAACATGCCTATTGACATTTGTTTGATGATCTCCCTGATCACACACAATTCCAAAGCAAGAGCTTAAAATGATTTTCAAATGTATCCAATTCACAGCCAAGCGAAAATGTTTCTGTACCAAGAATAATCTACATTAAACTTTTTTTTTCAGAAGCCTAAATTTAACCAGTTGGAATTCTTTTTTTAGGTGTTATTCTATTCAACCTTTAAAAATGAAGGATCTGATTTTAATGTGAAATCTGCATTTCATCAAAGATGGGACACAGTGTCCTTGCTTAATTATTCTTTGGAAATTGAACACCTTTACTACTGCATTCTTAGCAGGTAGCAACAACACAAATTGAAGAAAATGTGATTCAGGTTTGAAGTACTGAGTTCATTGATTTCAACCATATTGATAAGCATAGAGAATACACCTTGCATTGATACTGCTCACATGCTCAACTAGCAGATGGTGTAGTAGTCAATGATAATGTCACTAAATGCCTACACATATAAGGAGAATTTAGAGTGTGAATGAGGAAAATCATAACATTTCACAATTGTGTGACACTTTGTAAAGCCTTGTCTTATCTATTATGCCATCTTATTCTTTCGTCATCCATGGAGGAGAGCCAGCCAGGAGGTAAGCAGACCATCCAGCTCACAGATGTTGAAGCCAAACTTGAATCTCACCTTTCCAAAGCACTTTTCTTTCTGTCATGCAGCTTCCTAATATATGCTGAGACTTTTTTAGATGGGGCAGGAGGTGCAGAAACTATACATAAGGAAACTCAGCTGGAGCCCTGATTATAATTTTAAGGCATCAGTGTGACCTGGGACAAGTGCCTTGAATATCCAGCACCTCCAGTTTTCAACTCAGAAGAGGGCATGTTAATTCTGTTTCTATCTACCTCAACAAGTTTTTAAGTATAGTAGCAGCTAATGAATATGAAGCTGTTTTTAAAAATAATAACTCTTTTCCAAATGTAGGTGTGAAGATGATTTTTTTAAATACGGTATATTGCTAGTTAAAAGATGCACTTGTATTGAATGAACGTCCTAAATGCCTTTAAGATCCAATCTGCTACTGGCCATTTAGATGACTGCAGGAACTAATGGTAAACTATACATCTGTTGTTTGGGCTGCCTAACTTCCATTTCCCTTCTGATGTTAAAAGGTACAGTTTTGGCCAGGCACAGTGGCTCAAGCCTGTAATCCCAGCACTTTGGGAGGCCAAGGTGGGTGGATCACCTGAGGTTGGGAGTTCAAAACTAGCCTGACCAACATGGAGAAACCCCGTCTCTACTAAAAATACAAAATTAGCCAGGCATGGTGGTACATGCCTGTAATCCCAGCTACTTTCAGGAGGCTGAGGCAGGAGAATCACTTGAACCTAGGAGGCAGAGGTTGCAGTGAGCCAAGATTGCACCATTGCACTCCAGCCTGGGCAACAAGAGCAAAACTCCATCTCAAAAAAAAAAAGGCACAGTTTTTATTTTGGGAAATTTCTTCCACTGGATGCAGACCTGCAGGGAGCTTCATCAAGGGACCCACACTCCCTAGTCACACTTCATTGGAATGTGAGCTGTGAGCAGAATAGGTGCAGCCCTAGAACAGCTGGAGCTCATTTGCCTCCAGGATAGGACTTGGAAGAGACTTTTTCTGTCTCCTATATTCCTGGAGCTGCTCTGGTTCTCTTCTTGCCCAGGTCTGGTCCTTCATCCTTTTCTTTGATTCCATAAACTCTCCTACTACTTTGCAGTAAATCCCAAAAAAGCAGCCTCTTTTTGTTCCTGGTTTTTCCTTGAGTTGGCTACTGTTGGTCCCAGAGACATGCAAACAGAGCACCCTGACTATAAAATCAGCCTGGCAACACGAACAGATCTGTGCAGTCACAGGGAGGTAGACAGAGGAAATCACGGAAATCAAACCGTTTGATTACCTGTTAATCAACTGCACAAGAAAAGCCAGAATAGCCCAGGATAAATGAGCCAATAATAAGTATACAGCCACCATACTTAAAATTTCTCCCCTTTGCGGCCAGGCGCTGTGGCTCATGCCTGTAATCCCAGCACTTTGGGAGGCCGAGGCGGGTGGATCACAAGGTCAGGAAATCGAGACCATCCTGGCTAACACGGTGAAACCCCGTCTCTACTAAAAATACAAAAAATTAGCCGGGCATGGTGGCGGGCGCCTGTAGTCCCAGGTACTCGGGTGGCTGAGGCAAAAGAATGGCGTGAACCCGGGTGGCGGAGCTTGCAGTGAGCCGACATTGTGCCAGTGCACTCCAGCCTGGGCAACAGAGCAAGACTCCTTCTCAAAAAAAAAAAAAAAATTTCTCCCCTTTGGTTTGGTAAGTCAACAAAAGTTGAAACAATTAAAGGAAAAAATAAAAGCATGAGTGTTGTGACAACAAAAATTAGTTTTAAAAGTAAATTATAAAAATCATATATAGTCATGTGCCCATAACAATGTCTCAGTCAACAACAGACTCCATATATGATGCTGGTCTCATGAGATTATAATACCATATTTTTACTGTACCTCTTCTATGTCTCGATATGTTTAGATACACAAATACTTACCATTGTATTACAATTCTCTGAAGTATTCAGTACAGTAATAGTTTATATCCTAGGAGCAATAGGCATATACCATATACCCTGGGTGTGTAATAGGCTATACCATCTACGTATGTAAGTACACTCTATGACAGGGTCCTCAGCTTCTGAGCTACAGACTGGCACTGGTCAATGGCCTGTTAGGAACAGGGTTGCACAACAGGAGGTGAGCAGCGGGTGAGTAAATAAAGCTTCATCTGTATTTACAGCCACTCCCTATCACTCACATTACTGCCTGAGCTTCACCTCCTGTCAGATCAGTTGCAGCAATAGATTCTCGTAGGAACGCAAACCCTGTTGTGAATTGTGCATGTAAGGGGTCTAGGTTGCATGCTCCTTATGAGAATCTAACGCCTGATGATCTGAGATGGAGCTGAGGTGGTGATGCTAGTGCTGGGGAGTGGCTGCAAACACCAACTAACATTAGTAGAGAGGTTTGACTGTGCAGACACCATAATACATCAATTGTTTGCAGACTCATATCAAAACCCTATCAGTGAGTGGCAAGTGACAATTAAACTGCATCTGGTGGCAAGCTTTATAGTTGCAAGTGAGTTGATGTACTTCAATTGTACAGCTGCATCTAGTGGCAGGGTTTAAGTCAGAATCTGACACTTATTTTAGTCCATGCGTGGCCCACCCATTATTTTATTTGCCATTTCTGTTCATGCCTCTTTCTGCACTGTGCACTTGTCTCAGTCACAGTTTTGCTAAGTCCCCAAGATAACCCTAGCCAAAATGAGTAAAAAGCAAATATCACTGGAGAGCTTCTTCCAAAAGGGGGAAACACCCAATGATGAGACAGCAGAAGACTCTAAGACTGCCAACAAAAAGAAAGCCGCACTTGAAAATACCAAGAGTCCTCCTTAAAGTATGGGTTCATTGCAACAGGTGATTCACATTCTCCAAACCTGCTTTGTAGAGCGTGTGGCAACCAGCTATTCAATGAAGCCATGAAACCTTCAAAACTGCTTCACCACATAGAGACCAAGCACCCTGCATTAAAAGACAAGCCTGTGGAATTTTTCAAAAGAAAAAAAATTGTGAACACAAAGAACAGAAGCAATTATTGAAGGCCACCATTTCATCAAATGTGTCTCCACTGAAAGCATCATTCTTAGTGGCTAACCACATTGCTAAAGCTAAGAAGCCTTTACTATTGGTGAAGAGTTGATCCTGCCCACTGCTAAGGACATTTTTTGTGAACTTTTAGGAGAGGCTGCGGTTCAAAATATGCCTTGTGTTCCTCATTCAGCTAGCACCATAACTAGATGAATTGATGAAAAAGCAGAGGATGTTGAAGCACAATTGTTAGAGAGGATTAATGAGTCACTGTGGTACACATTCTAGGTTGACAAGTCTAGCAATGTTAACAAGGCAACAATGCTTGTTTTCGTGCAATATATTTTTCAGGAGGATGTGCATGGGGGTATATTATGTGTGCCTTTGTTGCCAACTAACACCACAGCTGCAGAACTATTCAAGTCTTTGAATGATTACACATTAGGAAAATGGAATTGGTCATTCTGTGTCATTGCATGCATGGACGGAGCAGCTGCCATGACCAAACAGCTTTCAGGTTTCACCGCTTGGGTCAAAGAGGTTGCCTCTGAATATTAGTCTTTGCACTGTGCCATCCATAGAAAAATGCTGGCTAGCCAAAAAATGTCACCTGAACTTAACAACATTTTGTAGGATATGATTTAAATTATCAACGACAATAAAGTGCATACCCATAACTCACATCTGTTTGCACAGCTCTGAGAGGAGATGGATACAGAGCACACATGTCTTCTCTTATACACAGAAGTGAGATGGCTTTCTCAAGGCAGATCACTGGCCAGAGTTTTTTAGTTATGAGAGCCACTCCAAAGATTTCTTTTAGAAAAACAGGCAACACTGGCAGCACATTTCAGTGACACAGAATGGGTTGCAAAACTTGCTTACTTGTGTGACACATTCAACCTGCTCAACAAACTCAATCTGTCACTTCAGGGGATAACAACAACTGTGTTCAAGTCAGCAGATAAAGTGGCTGCTTTCAAAACCAAACTGGAACAATGGGGTGATGAGTGAACTTTGGGATTTCCAACACATGTTTCAAACATTAGCAGAAATTTTGAAAGGAAGAGTCTGAGCCAAGGCCTTCTTTCTCCCAGCTGGTGCATGATCACCTATCTCAGCTTTCAAGAGTTTGAACATTACTTTCTGTGGTGATTAATATTAGGTGTCAACTTGATTGGATTGAAGGATGCCTGGATGATGGGTATTGTTTCTGGATGTGTCTGTAAGGGTATTGCCAGAGGAGATAGGCATTTGAGTCAGTGCATGGGGAGAGGAAGACTCACCCTCAATGTGGGTGGGCACCATCCAATTGTCTGCCAGCGTGACTAGAACAAAGCAGGGGAAGAAGGTGGAATCACCTTGCTTGCTGAGTTCCCTGGTTGCCTTCTTTTTCCTGTGCTGGATGCTTCCTCCTGCTCCTCCTGCCGTTGGACATCAGACTCCAGATTCTTCAGCCTTTAGACTTTGGGACTCACACCAGTGAGTGCTGGAGGCTCTCGGGCCTTCAGCCACAGACTGAAGGCTACACTGTCAGATTCCCTGGCTTGCAGGCTTTTAGACTTGAACTGAGCCACTACTCACTTCTTTCTTCCCCAGCTTGCAGATGGCCTATCATGGGACTTCACCTTGTGATTGTGTGAGCCAATTCTCCCTAATAAACTCTCTTTCATATATAGATATATCCTATTAATTCTGTCCCCTGGAGAACCCTGATTATACACTTCCCAACCATAAAAGACCCTGAACTGGGAAGGAATGGATCCATCACCCATTTGTGAATAAGCCAGGGGAATTGACTTTTTCCATGCTAGAAGAGGACAACTGCTTAAGATTGCAAATGGCGGTGCCCTTAAAAGTATGTTTGAGGCAACTTCAAATCTTCATACATTCTGAATTAAAGTCAAGATGGAATATCCTGAGATTACCACAGAAGCACTGAAAAGTCTGCTTCCATTTCCAACATCCTATCTTTGCGAAGCAAGGTTTTCTGCAGTGACAGCAACCAAAATGAGATTATGGAATAGACTGGACATAAGCAACACACTTCAGGTGTCATTGTCTCCCATCACCCCCAGATGGGAACTATCTAGTTGCAAGGAAAGAAGCTTAGGGCTTCCACTGATTCTACATTGTGGTGAGTTGTATAATTATTTCATTATATTACAATACAATAATAATATAAATAAAGTGCACAATAAATGTAATGTGCTTGAATCATCCCAAAACCATCCCCCTCCCCTGCCCCAGTCCATGGAAAAATTGTCTTCCACAAAACCAATCCCTGGTGCCAAAAATGTGGGGGACCACTGCTCAAAATGATGAAATTGCCTAACAATGCATTAATATGTTCCTGTTGTTCAGATAGATGGATAGATAATAGATGATAGATACATAGATAGATAGATAGATAGATAGATAGATAGATAGATAGATAAATAGATAGATGATAGATAGATATAGATAGATATCCTACAAAGCTTTTTATGTGACCATGTAAATAGTATTGTTAGTTTTATATAAAATGTGTACTGGTAACTCTGCTAATGAAGTTGTCAACTTTTTGTATGAAAGTTAGTTACTCTCTTCAAAAGCTAGGTTCTGCTAAGTTGTATTTGATGGTGCTGTGTCATCTCAGAATCAAATCACAAGAAAGAGCTGCATTCCAAAATCTTTGTAAATGCTCTGGAATCAGATAGACATCTAGAGATATTTCTACAAAAGAATGTTCAATAGCCAGAACATCAAATGTAAAACGGAAATTCAAAAAGTTTCCTACGCAATTGAGAATACAATTACCCAGTCTCATTTAATATTACACTTTTTTTACATCTAAAGTTAACTTGGCTTGAATGTTCTCTCTTTCAAGAAATCTTCTGTTCTGGTTACTATTGTTACATGGCAAATCACTTCACAACTCAATGGCGTAAAACGACCATTGTATTATGCTCATGGATTCAGACGGTAAGGAATTCAGAGTGTGTAGCAGAGACGGCTTGAGTCTTTTCCACGATGTCTGGGGACTGAGCTGGGAATACCTAATGGCTGGGGTGACTCAAGAGCTGGGGGCTAGAATCATGTGCAGGTGCCTTCTTCAAGTGTCTGCTGTCAATGCTGGCCATCAGCTAGGACCTCAGCTGGGAATGTCAACCAAAGCACCCACAGATCACCTCCCTATGTGGCCTGAGCTTCCTCAAAGCATGGTGGCCCCAGAGGAACTGAATTTCTCACTTGATGGACTTTTTACCTGATGTCCCAGTAAACAGGGGGAGACTTGAACCTCTTTTTCTGACTTAGCCCCAGAAGTTAAAAGCATTATTTCTACTGTGTACTGTATTGGTTACACACGAGTCACAAGCCCACCCAGGTTCAAGAGAAGATATCAATTCCAACTCTCAATGGTAGGACTACCAATGTCTCATCATAGAAAAGTATGTGGGATAGGAGATATTCCATCCTTGAAAACTACAATCTCAAATCTTCCCAGATTCCCCATCTCCAACTAGAAATAAGCTGCTTCTTCTCTAAAGTCTCACAATGCTATATTTTCAAATTGGTGCTTACCAATTTCTATCTTATATGCAGTTATTATGGACATATTTCACCTTTGCCACTCTGCTGTGAACTTCTTGAGTTTTCTTTTTGTTTTTTGTGTCTTCCACAGTACCTAACAGAGCTCTTGGCACTTAATAAACACACAATAAAGTTTATTGAAGAAATGTGGACTGCTTTAGACCAGTTTCGGGTGCAATTATTATACAACTAGGAGACATTCACAAGTTCTTTTGCAGGAAAAGAAAGAAGAGAGAAAGAAAAAGAAGGGGAAAAGCAAGCAAGAAAGGAAAAAATGGAAGGAAGAAAGAAAGGAAGGAAAGACGGAAGCTCAACAGGTAGGCATAATTGTTTGAAGTGACTCTTTGATTCTCAAAACATTTAAATTGCTGCATTAAAAAATTTCCAGTGGAGAAGAGATCCAATTTTCCACCTTTTATGTACATCAGCTGTGCAGCTGGAAATCCCTGGAACACATAATCATGCTGACAGGTTTCATTTTAACAGGGTTCCATGACCAAGAAGCTCAAATAGGCCTTAAATGCTGCCTGACAATTGTGCTATACTTCCCTAGTCCATTCACGATGCTCCCTTTCAAGATGTCTATTTCAGCCTCCAACATCTTCTCCTATACCCTAATTTTCAGTTGATGACTTTCTTAATTCTCTGACAGAACAAAGCAGTTGAAAGAGAGTCCCCAAACACCCTCTGCCCTCTCATCTACCACCCTCTCTGCACGTAGGCTTTCTGCCTCCCACCTGGGGCAGAACTGGGCCAGCCTGTCCATTCTAACACCAGTCCCAAACGCTCTGATACCAAGTCTCATTTCCTTTCCCCACAGTGCCCCAGCAGTCCATCCCTGTGTCCTCTACACCAACAAGTCCATCAGCATAGTAATATGCTGTTATTTCTCCCATCTTAAAAACTGCTTCTCTTGACATCTCCCATTAGTCCATTTTTCTTTTCTTCATTAAAAAAATCACTTGAAAGAGTTGTTTACATGTACTGTCTCCTCTATGTCTCTTCATATTCTCTCTTAAATTCATCCCAACAAGGTTTTCGCCCTTACCACTCCACCAAAACTGTTCTTCTCAAGGTCACCTTGGGACATCTCAGTATTAAATCCAGTTTCTAATTTTCGTCCTCATGTTGCTCGACCCATCAGCAGAATTTGAGGCAGTTGGTATTCTCTTCTTCATACACTTTCTTCATTTCATTCCCAAAACACCATACATTTCCACACCCCTCCCACTATCTCCCTGACACACCTTCTCTCTCCTTTCCTGGTTCCTCCTACTCTTCTCTTTTGTGTCTTTATGTTGGGGTACTCCATGCATGCACAGTTCTTGAACCTATTCTCTATCTACACCTGCTATTTTTGTCAAGTTTCCATTCTTTTAGTTTTAAATGTCACCTATATGCAGACAACTCCATGCACAGATCTTGAACCTCTTCTCTCTCTACCTCCACTATTTTTGTAGTTTTCCATTCTCCTAGTTTGAAATGCCATCTATGTACGGACAACTCCTACACTATATCTCCAACTAGAATAGTTTTCCAAACTCCAGACTCCATATATCCACTTTACATGTCTAGTAGAGACTTCATTCTTAACATACCCAACACTGAACTCTCAGTCCACCTCCCATTCTATTGCTCCTGCAGTTTTTTCCATCTCAGTGGATGGTAACTCCATTCTTCAAGTTGCTTAGACCAACAGCCTGAAAGTCATGCTTGACCTCTCTTTTGCCTAAACATCAGGAAGTCCTGTATCCAGACTATGACCATTTCTCTTCACTGTTTCAAGTCACCACCATCTTCTGTCTTGGTTATTGAAATTGCCTTCTAATTGACCTGACCTCTCTTTCTCTCTCCCTACTCCCGTACTGCTTGTTCTCAACAATGCAACCAAAATGATTAGTTAGAATGTCTGTTATTTCATGTCTTCTGTCACTTAAAGCTCTGTGATACCCTCCCCCTGCCCCACCTCAATCAGAGGCAAGGCCAGAGTCCTAACAATGAGCCACATGTCACTTCGTGATTTGACTCCTGGTTACTTCTCTGACTTCACCTTCGACTGAAGGCTACCCCCTTCACTGGCCTTATGCTTTACTTTGAATATTCTAGGCATGCTTCTACATTAAGGCCTTTGCCTTGACTCATCCATTTTGTGGACAGCTCTTCCTTTAAATATCTGAATGGCTTGTCATCTGCAAGTCTTTATTCAGATGCTACCCTCCTGAGCACTCTGTTAAACCTGCAGTGACCTCTGACCCCCAGCATTACTAATCCCTCTTACCTTGCTCTGTCTCTGTATCACATATCCTGTTGGTTCTATTTCCCTGAGTAACCCCAGTATACTTATTATTTATAATATCTACATTTTTAGTCCTCTATCACTCCTGCTAGAATGTAAGCCTCACGAGGTCAAGACTTTTTGTCTATTTTATTCATGGATGTGTCCTAAGCCTCTAGAATACTGCCTGATGCATAATAGGTACTGTCTTGTCTGAAGCTTATCTTCAGAAAAAGAAAAAACAATAGGCATTGAATGAATAATTTTGAATTAATAAAATTATGAAGACAAGAGCCATACAGAAATGGAATAGAGGTGAACTTACATCACATGATTTGAGGGACATCACTGGGCTTCTTTTGTCCCACTGCAATGCCATGCCACCATTGTCTCCTCTTCTCTGGCCTAAAAGTCCCACCTTTGGAATCAGTAATGATTAGTCCAGAAAGTGGAGTCAAATAGTTAAAACATATGCTTACTCTGAGATGTTGGTAGGAGCTCAGAGAAGAGTTGGTTTGGGGTTGGCAAAGAGGTAAGGGAGGGAAGAGACAGAGTGATGAGGCAAACAGGACACTGGGCCTTGGAAGAGTTTCATGATCTTCCCATTCTCATCCGAAAAGTAAAGGGGTGTATGATGAGCACTACACATCATCCATGTAGTGAATTACAGTGTCCAGTCATCAGACTGGAAATGAGACAGCTAGATTCAAATTCTTTCTCATTTAGTAGCTTGAGACAATTGCCTGACTTCTCCCTCCACTGTGAATGGAGGGCATGATAAAAGCCCGCAGGCCCGAAAAGAGAATGCTAAGGATGTGTCCTTGGAAACAGAAGTTGAAGAATTGGGGGAGGCACTAAAAGACAAACATGCCACCTCCATCATTAACCCTGTCTCTGTGATGTGAATACGGCTATGACAAACACAGACTCTCTCATTTTGAAAAAGCCCTAGTGTTCCAAAGAGGATGTGTAATGAAGGAGTGAAGATGCTGTTATCTTCTCATTCGTTTGCCCTGAGACCATGATGAAAACTCAGTAGGAAAGTCTATGTCCCAAAAGAAATTGGTTTTAGATTCTGGGCAGATGACTACAGTCCAAGACCATAGCTTTGAGGCAAAGGAGACCCGGGGGCAGGGCTCTAAAATCTGTACAAGCTAATCCCCCTGGGGCCTTCTTAAGGTTCACAGGCAATGAAGCCATGTGTCCACACCCCCACTGCACAGCCAAAGGAAGTCAGTTCAACAAGATATTCCTTCAAATCTAATTTACTTTCTTTGTAAATAAGAACTAAGGTAGTCACTGACTGGCTAATACAACTAACTGATATTCTCCCAAAATTGTTCAGGAGCTGCATCACTTTCAGAGTAGCTACAGATAACCAGTACCCACAAACACAGTCTCCCTCCCATTTTCTGACTCACCCTCCTTCTTCCTTTCCTGCTTCCCTCCTTTCCTTTTCACAAATTGGTTCAGAAACCATCACATTATTTGCAGAGTCAAGAAACTATATTTGTGCTCACTAAAGGAAGACAGACACCAAAAAGTGCAAATGGTATGACTGCATTTTTATGAAGTTCAAAAGCTGGCAAAAACTAATGTATGACGTGAGAGGTCAAGGTAGTAGTTTACTTGGTGGGGGGCAGTGATTGGGAGCAAGCAGGGTGCTGATGATGTTATACCTCTTTATCTGGGTGCTGGTTACACTTATAATGCCTTTCCTGTATGTTTGTCTTACTTCATTTAAAAACAAACTGTGAGATGCTTTTGCAGGAATGGACTGTTTCATTTCATCAGTAAGCCAGAAGTTTAATCACACTAAAATGAATATTGTCCTAGTTCCATTACAAAATTGAGTATGTAGCCTAAAGAAAAAAATAGTCACAAAAATAAATGAAAAATCTATTACACCATCACATTTTTTAAATCAGCATAAATGCCTATAATATTCTAGTGTCAAATTATTCAAACATCTTAAATATCAAATCTCTAATGTTCACATTAATTTGGTAGCTATTACCTACTACAATACTAAATATACGCAACTCATGTCTTTAATTAGCATTTGAAATTTTGGCCATGCAAAAGCATGGTCTGGGAGCAAAGGGAAAATTGAATTCTGATAGATCTTGCTCAGAAAAAGCCGATACTATAACACATCAACATAAATTGTAATATAGAATCTGTCTTCCCTGCCCAAATTCCGAACCAGTGAGTTATGGAAGACTGCCTCTGGTGGAGCAGAAGAGACCAGCGTAGGTGACAAACCCCAAGAGGAAGGAGAAATTCCCCAAATAGCTAATTTCATACCCTCCTGTGAGCAGCAAGATGTCAAACCTAGTGGAATTCCATCGTCATTGCAGAAAATATTAAAAAGTGGCATGTAAGCTTCTTTATCCCCACTTACAGATACCAAGATTTAATCAATAAATTCACAGGTGCCTTTAAGGCGATGGTTTTGCTAAATAAAAGGACATTTTGTAAGCCAGGGAAATCTGTTTGTTAGTCCACATGGCAGGCCCAGCCTCACACACAGACACCAGACTCATGGGGCTTTCTCATATCTTTGACCACATGTCCCAAGTTAATGTTGGGCTCTGAATACAAGAGCTAGTGGAGTCACACCACCATTCCATAATATTAGTATTATTATTATTTTCATT
This sequence comes from Gorilla gorilla gorilla, assembly GCF_029281585.2. Lineage (NCBI taxonomy): Eukaryota > Metazoa > Chordata > Mammalia > Primates > Hominidae > Gorilla > Gorilla gorilla. The sequence continues at coordinate 120,495,666 of NC_073228.2, read as the reverse complement.
CTACAAGTGAAAAACTGAATTGCAGAAAAATGAATTAACATTCAGTTTCTGAGTGGTGGATCCTCTCCTATCTATATAGCACCTGCCAGCCACTTTGCCTTGCTACTGCCTCAGCACTACCTACTGTTTTAGGAAAGAGGAAATAAACAGAGGCACAAAGGTGAGTTCATTGTTGGGCAGGGGTAGAGAACATGTTTCTGGAGATGTAAAATCAGGATGTCTCCGGAGAGATTGGGGAAAGTTGAAGTCCATGGCAATGAGCCCTGAAGAACACCAGCAACCAAGAAAACAGATGATTCTTATCAGGCACGGTTTCCTTGTCATGAGATTGGCAAGGAAGCCAATGAAAATCATGCTGTCTGCCTGAGGGCCTACATTTCAAAAAGTTGGATATGGGGCCACAGTGGCCTGACTGCAGTTGGAGAAACTTCTATACTGCCTCAGGAGACCATTCTTGAGTACACTAGATATGCCTCTTGGAGTCAGAAAGACCAACTTGTCTTGTGGGCAGAGTTGGCTTGTCAGGTGATAAAAGGGGAGTGAGTGGCAGTGTAATGTAGTGGTTACCAGCAGAAGGCTACCTGAGCTCAAATCCCAGCTCCAAAATCTACTGCTGCACCAAACCAGGCAAAGTGCTTAAACTCTGCATGTCTTAGCCTCCTTAATTTGCAAAATGGGATAAAAATAACCATCGTATAAGGTTATCGTAAAATTTAAATGAGTACATTGATTTAAAGAATTTAAAACACCTGGCATATACAAGTGTTATGTAAGTTTTAGCTGTTAACATAAATATTGTAAATAATAGATGTTATGAAATCAATGGGCATGGAGCTGCCCAAGACCATGAGAACCCACCTCTTGCATCAGCATGATCTGGATGCGAGACATGGAGTCAAAGGAGATCATTTTGGAGCTTTAAGCTTTGACTGCCTTGTTGGATTTTGGACTTGAGTGGGGCCTGTAGCCTCTTTGCTTTGGCCAATTTCTCCCATTTGGAATGGCTGTATTTACCCAATGCCTGTACCCCTGTTGTATCTAGGAAGTCACTAACTTGCTTTTGATTTTACAGGCTCATAGGCAGAGGGGACTTGCCTTGTCTCAGATGAGACATTGAACTATGGACATTTGAGTTAATGCTGAAACGAGTTAAGACTTTGGGGGACTGTTGAGAAGGCATGATTGGTTTTGAAATGTGAGGACATGAGATTTGGGAGGGGCCAGAGGTGAAATGATATGGTTTGGCTGTGTCCCCACCCAAATCTCATCTTGAATTGTAACTCCCACAATTCCCACGTCATGGGAGGAACCCTGTGAGAGGTGATTGAATTATGGGGCAGGTCTTTCCCATGCTCTTCTTGTGATAGTGAATAAGTCTCGTGAGATCTGATGGCTTAAAAAAAATACGAGTTTGCCTGCACAAGTTCTCTCTTTGCCAGCTGCCATCCACAGAAGATGTGACTTGCTCCTCTTTGCCTTCTGGCATGATTGTGAGCCCTCCCCAGTCACGTGGAACTGTGAGTCCAATTAAACTTCTTCCTTTTGTAAATTGCTCAGTCTTGCATATGTCTTTATCAGCAGCATGAAAATGAACTAATACAATTACATTGCTCTATATAATGAAATAATTACACAACTCACCATAATGTAGAATCAGTAGGAGCCCTGAGCTTATTTTCCTGCAACTAGTCCCATCTGGGGCTGATGGGAGACAGTGACAGATCATCAGGCATTAGATTCTCAAAAGGATTGCACAACCTAGATCCCTCACATGCACAGTTCACAATAGGGTTCACACTCCTACGAGAATCTAATGCCCCTGCTGATCTGACAGAAGGTGGAGCTCAGGTAGTAATTCGAGCAATAGAGAGTGGCTGTAAATACAGATGAAGCTTTTCTCTCTCACCTGCCTCTCACCTCCTATTGTGCAGCCCAATTCCTAACAGGCTACAGACTGGGGACCCCTACCCTAGGTGACAGTATAGGGAGTGGGGACTTTGGGAAGTAATTAGGTCCTCATGTTAGAGCCCTCATGAACAGAATTAGTGTCCTTATAAGAAAATGACCAGCTGGGCATGGTGGTTCACACCTGTAATCCTAGCACTTTGGGAGGCCAAGGCAGGTGGATCACCTGAGGTCAGGAGTTCAAGACCAGCCTGACCAACATGGAGAAACCCCATCTCTCCTAAAAATACAAAATTAGCTGGGCGTGGTGACGCATACCTGTAATCCTAGCTACTCGGGAGGCTGAGGCAAGAGAATCGCTTGAACCCGGGAGGTGGAGGTTGCGGTGAGCCGAGATCATGCCATTGCACTCTAGCCTGGGCGACAACAGCAAAAACTCTGTCTCGAAAAAAAAAAAAAAAGAAAGAAAAGAAAAAGAAAATGACCAGAGAGCTACTAGCTCACTCTCCCTCTGCTGTTTACCATGTGAGGATACAACCAGAAGTCAGCTGTTCACAACCCAGAAGAGGTCCTCACCAAAACCCGGCCCTGCTGGCACCCTGATACCAGACTTCCAGCCTCCAAAACTGTGAGGAATACATTTCTGTTGTTTGCAATCCACCCAGTCTATGGTATGTGTTATAGCTGCCCTATCTAAGATAATAGATCATGTAATATCAAAGGAAAGGTAGTTTTGGAAGCCTGGACAAATACATACTTTAGTTACTTTGATTTGTTTCTCTAATTGATCAAGGGAGAAAGTAGAAAATGATGCCCAGAAATAGTATTTGTTGAACCATATCAAATTATTGCTCTTCAACCTTTCTTTATAGCAATTTCACGTGTTTCAAGCTGTTATTAAGCGGAACATCAAAAAGTTTGCTTTTCCTGGTTGTGAACTACCAGGGCTTGCCTTGAACCTAAGGCCAAGAATTGCATGTGGATTTGGGGACACTGGGCTCATCTGTCGAGTAATTTTTAACCCTCATATGGTCCACAGACACTCATTGGTGAACATATGTATGATTAGCCATGAGTGTATTAGGAGACATTTCCCTCTAGCCTGAACGTATAAGTGGGCAAGGGCGACTGAGGATGGCCTGAAGCATTAATGATGTTATCCGAACTAACTAATGAGGCCTTCTCTTCAAGTCTTAAAGTTTAAATTTATATAATCTTTAAACTGAAAGAAATATGAGGTGACCTTCCTCTAGCACACATTCTCTCCCTCCTGCCCCCTATCCCAGGGAGTGCCTCTACAGTGTTCCCAAAGGAAATATCCAGCCCTTTTCCTTTTCCTTTTTTTTTTTTTTTTTTTTTTTTTTTTGAGACTGAGTCTCGCTCTCTCTTCCAGTCTGGAGTGTAGTGGTGCCATCTCGGTTCATCGCAAGCTGCACCTCCCGGGTTCAAGCCATTCTCCTGCCTCAGCCTCTCGAGTAGCTGGGACTACAGGCGCCCGCCACCACGCCTGGCTAATTTTTTGTATTTTTAGTAGAGACGGGGTTTCACCGTGTTAGCCAGGATGGTCTCGATCTCCTGACCGCGTGATCCACCTGCCTCAGCCTCCCAAAGTGCTGGGATTACAGGCATGAGCCACCGCACCCAGCCTAGCCCTTTTTCAATGTGCAAAATAAGTTTTTTTAAATCCATCCATGAAGGTATGAAATAAATAGTAAGTCTTCCTCACCTATCCTCAATAACTGATCTCTTTCCCTAAAATAAACATGCTTAAGAGTTCCCCAGGTAGTTAACCAGAAAAATTATTATGTTTTCACCTGTATTTATGTTTATGCTTTTTAGAATTTACACAAATGGGAATTTAACATTTATGTTCATCCATTTTGGGTTGCTATAAATATCTGAGACTAAGAAAGAGGAAAATAAATTTCAAAAGAACAAGGGATAGATAAGAAGCCTGGGAATGAAACTATAGAAGAGAGATCATGAATTAGGAGATAAATATATTAAAGAGGCTCATACAGTTAGTTTATTTACAAAGAAAAAAAGCGGTCGGGTGTGGTGGCTCACACCCATAATCCCAGCACTTTGCAAGGTCAAGACGGGTGGATCATTTGAGGTCAGGAATTTGAGACCAGCATGACCAACATGGTGAAACCCCATCACTACTACAAACACGAAAAAATTAGCCAGGTGTGGTGGCACATGCCTGTAGTCTCAGTTACTCGGGAGGCCGAGGCAGGACAATTACTTGAACCCGGGAGGCAGAGGTTGCAGTGAGCCGAGATTGCATCACTGCACTCCAGCCTGGGTGGCAAAGTGAGACTGTCTCAAAAAAAAAAAAGAAAAGAAAAAAGAAAAAGAAAAAGAGAAAAGATTTCTTTGGCTGATGGTTCTGCAGGCTGTATAAGAAGCATGGCATCAGCATCTGCTTCTGGTGAGAGCCTCAAGAAGCTTTTAGTCACAGTGGAAGGGAAGGGGGAACAGATGTGTCACATGGCCAGAGCAGGAGCAAGAGAGAGGGGAACAAGGACGGCACCAAGCCATTCATGAAGGATTCACCTGCATGTCCCTATCACCTTCCACCAGGTCCCACCTGCAATGTTAAGGATCACATTTCAACAAACACCCAAACTATGTCAACATGCATACTGCTTTTTATGCTTTTTTTACTTAAAGATCTGCTTGGAAATCCCCATTATGTACAGACAGAAAACCATTCTGAAGTGCACGATGAATGCTTCTAAGGTTTCAGAAAGACCAGCTTGTCTGTTGGGAAACTAGTTGGTTGGTCAGGTTATGACAGTGGTAACAGTCCTATTATAACAGCAGCTGAGGCTAGAAAAAAAATCTGTAGAGAATTCCATTTCGTAGACGCATCCCTAATTTTTTCTCAACAGTCCGTTATTCATGACCTTTTATGTTTCTCCCAGTTTTTTGTCATTACAAATGTTGATACAGGCGTATCCTTGGCAGAGGAATTCACTATTTTTGAGGCAATCTGTTCTGCTGCAGAACATTCCAGTTTTTACAAAATTTGTCCTTGAATTGATCTAATATCCAATAACTTTGGAGTTTAAAGTATTGGTCATAATTTAAAACACTGGGGTCAGAGAGACAAAGAAACATAGAGAATAGTGTGTTCTTCAGGTTATAAGACATTTTGAGTTACGTATTTCAACATAGATCTTGTTGGGCTAGACAGACTTAACAAATAAAAACACTTGAGACCAAATTAATTTGAATTTAGATAAGAAATGAATAATTTTTAGTATAAGTTTGTTCCATGCAATATCTGGGGTATAATTATACTTTAAAAGTATTCATTGTTTATCCAAAATTCATATTTAATTAGATGCTTTGTAAGAATCTGGTAACCCTTCTTCTGAGTTTCTTCTAGCTCAAAATGACCCCTTCTGTGACCATTTCTCATATTATTTTGTTCCCAGAGGCTCTGGCATTGGAGTCATCTTCAAACTATGACACAGAGCTCCAGAGAAACCCAGCATCGGTCTTCCTTTTCCTAAGCCAATTCAGCACTGTGTCAGCCATTTCTATCCACACCATAAGGCTTGTGCCCAAGATACAGACCTATGAGTAAAAGAGGATCCACACATTTGGTTCCTACCATACCAGAGAGAGATGGAACTATTCTGAAAGGAAAGGAGAATGACCATCTCTATTACCTACAAAATGTGTTACCGGAAAACCACTGAACAGCCCTGCTTTACGACCTTACTTCCCTGGGCCACTATTTCCTTCAGTACAAAAGGAAGTCATTAAACTAGAATTCTTCAAATCAAATAATCTACACACTCTAATAATAACACAAAGTACAATGCCACTGGTACTTTCTTTAATGCAAACACTATATATTTATTATTTATTCAACCCATACTGCAAATTTCTTGTTTATATTTTATTTTTTTGTAACTTTGTCAAGTGGTTGGTTTATTTTTAAGCTTTCACAGTAGCCAAAGCAGGCAGGTTTCCATATAATGCATCATATTGAGGCTATATTAATTATTCATCAACGAGATCATGTGAGCCTGGGTGCAGGTATTGGATCCATTTATTTTGACACTTTAACAACCAGTTTGGATTGGCCATATTGCTAATCAACAGAGTTCAACGGGTTGTTAACGAGCATAAACACATACAATTCCTAGAGGGTAGACTTGGCTTCAATTTTAACCACGAAAAGAAGTGATGAAGAAAGGAAAGAATGTGGAGTGAAAGAGGGGAAAGAATGATTGAGAGAACAGGAAGAAATGGCTAAAGGAGGCAAAGCAAGCAAGGGGCAATAATCACTCTCCCCATTTCTGCTCCTCTCACTCAGCCCAGGTCATTTCTATTAGGCCATAATTTTCCTAAATAGCCCTGATAAAATGCATCATATTACATTTATCATTCTGCAATCTGCTTTTTCACTCAGTGATATTTCCTGAAGCTTTTTCCAAGTTAGCACTTAGGGCTCCACCTCACTGTTTTTACTACTGTATACTCTGTCATTGTAAAAATATACCACAATTTATTTAGTCCCCTATTAAGTTATTTACCTTTATTGCTATTACAAACAATGTTGCAATAAATATGCTCGTTCATTCTTTGTCATGTACATTCAAGAAGTTTTCTTAAATGTAACTTCTGAAAAATAGAATTTTCTGGTCAAATAAAATACAGGACTTTAAATAGATCCTGTCAATTTTGAAAAGGTCTGGAAGGTAATAGTTTATTCTCTTGGGAGTGGACTGCTGTAACAGTCAAAAGGAATTTTATCCTCATCTATAATTCTTAATTATTAACATAATTATTAATATAATTTTTAATCGATATTTAACAAAGAAAATAATTTATTAATCATATCATGAAACAATAATTTTTTAAAAAAGAATATTATTTTAGACACGTAACACATCAATGGCTTAAAAAACTTTGAGTATCAAAGAGATCCATTCATCCTGCCTCTCCCATCAGGGTGCCTGCCTATGGGTGAAAATAACTGTCTTAGTGAGAAAAGGCTGAACCTACACACACACACACAACACACACACACACACACACACACAGAGACAGAGAGAGAGAGGACTGTCTAAAAGTCACCCTTGAACAGGCTAAACACATGCCCTTTCCATCCAAATCTGATACAAGGGCTCTGGATGGGGCTGGGGTTTCTAAGGGAACCACCAAGGAGTGGCTTCCATTCAGGTTCTGAATAGTTTATTAGGTTGGTGCAAAAGGAATTGTGGTTTTCGCCATTACTTTTAACAAACAAAGAAATAAGGTGGACACCAAAATATCTTTAGTAAGCTGATTTTGGTACGTTTGAGAATACAAATTCCATGTGTCAGTAAAGAGTCCTACTAATACTGAGCCTCAGAATTAGGCAGACTTACCTGCCAGTCATGTCCCTAGCCCAATACCCTGCCCCGTCAGTCCAGATCCCATCAAAATTCAGAGGGCACACTCAAATTAAGATAATTCAAGGAAATTTGATCAAAAGTATGGACAGGGAAATTACTCCTAGGTGAAGACCAGCATGTGTCTTAAATCCAATCCCCAGGCAGCAGACTCTTGAGAGAGACATGCAGGCAGGGAGTGTTCTGGGGAGTGGCCTCGATCAAGATCGATGCCCATGCAGAATGAAAGAAGTGGGATGGGGCAAAGGGAGGTATGAACTGCAATGAAGTTGTGACGAAGGCCTCAGTCAACCCCATGGGGAGTTCAGGGAGTAGGATGAACCCTCCTAGATGTCTCACTAGATGCAGGCAAATTGAGCCTTTCTGCTTCTGCACTGACCACACACTGAATTGGGCTGTACATTCCCTGGGGAGGGGAGTGTGGTCTGGGTGAAGAGAGGTGGCTCATCTTTTGCTAAAGGCAATTCCTGGAGAGGGACTCAGTTAAGCATCACAGGTTACCCACACCCTCAGTAGCTGGGAGAATGATCTTAGCTCTGACAAGGCATCTGGGCAGTGCCTACAGCATGAACTCAGATTCAGCCCCAGGCCACTTGGATTCACTTTCATTTTATAGTAAAACTTGGGAACAGCCCCTCCAAGATTCTCGCTGGCCTGTTTTCCTAGGTAAACTTAACAAGAGGAAGGCCAGTGACAGGAATTATAGCCCCAGAACCCCCCCAACTTCCATGCTGCAGTTTCAAGGTAACTACACACATCATTTCTCTCCTCCCCTACTCATTCTAGATTCTCCTCACCCTTGGCTAACACCTCTGATGGTCTAAGAGGCTTACCTGTTGGGGACACCTCCACCTTCAACAGTAAGATCTGAGCCTTTCTCAGGCCATGACCACTGCATTTGTCCATTTTTTGTTGAAATTAGGCAAGAGGGTTCCAAGAGAACCCCAGGGAGTAACAGCAGCCCCACCTCCTCCTGATCATCAGGGCCCATTACTCCTGCTGGGATGAAGGCTATTTCCCTTTTCTGATAGGCTTTGGCATGAGCGACATTCAGTAAGCATAGCTTAAAGCTTAATGGGTCTCCTGCTGAGTTTCCTGGTGGAAATGTTCTCCCTTTAGAAACTAGGACTTCTAAACCACAAAAGCCTGGGAGTGTAGTAAGAAGCATAAATTCCCTACATTGGTCACTTGAAGTGATATAAGCCGGGCTGTGCCTATTTCTACTCTTTGATTTCCAGACTCGCACTTGCTATCTACTGGGGACACAGCCCTAGGGAATGGTTGTTGATTTAGGACATATATATTATGTCTGGAGAACAGCGCCCATCTTCACAGCTTATCATCTCCAAGCTGGGTCCTCAGTGTCTAGTAAGCAGCTTTTTTTTCACTCTTTCAGATCTCAACTTCTGAGTGACATAGGATGTGATAAGGCCAGGGGATACCATAGTCAAGGGCCCACTGCCACACCTCCTTGTTTTTAACTGAGTTCTCTATCTCTCAATCCAATGCAGTGCTACAAGGGATCCTATGTCCGTGAGTTAAGCCTTTTGAGAGTCATACTGGCAGATTATTCCAGGCAGAAAAGGGAGTCTTGTATCTGGTGCACATGTTGATTCAGTCAACACGAAACACTGCTCCTTCTGAGATGAGAGGGTTCCAATGTAATCTCTTGCCACCAAGTGGCTGGTTGGTCTCCACAGAGGATGTGCTGAATCAGTGGCTCAGTATTGGTCTATGTTCCTGCAAGGCTGGACATACAGGGTGGCAGATCAGTCTTAGTAAGAGGGCACCCATGCTGTTGGATCTGTGCATAGCTTACATCTCTGCTGCCATGGTGTGAGGTCCATTTGTTAGCATCAGAGTGACCAATGACTGATGTCAGCTGGCTGGGTCCCTTTGCCTACTGGGTTGTAGTGCCTTTTCCCTGGAAGATACTCTCTGTTGAGCATTAATATTTGATACAAAGCTTGTCACACATTATCTCTCTCAAAGAGGCTTTCATGAGCTTCTTCCCTAGGTCTCTTCAACCCTAATCCTCCAAACTTTCTCCTTCCTGGCTCTGGTTAACTGGACAAGCCATTTTTTTACTGACAATGAGCCCACATGTGTTCTTACTGTAGACCACTTCTCTTTGCACACGAAGTGGATAAACATGCACACTTCCCAGATCTCTGCTTGTTAGAAGAATTTCTCTTCAGTCTTTCTTTCAGACCACCCCTGAACAGAGCTGTAGTAAGCAGGCCCTATACTGCTCATACCCATATAAAGAGCCAACCCTTCTGTAAACCAAGTTTGGCCTTTTACCTCCTTCATCAGCCAATCCTAGGGGCTCCTGCCCCCACGGAGATGTGGGTGTGAGCTGAGGGAAAGACACTACTGCAAAAGTGGCAGGTGAATGGGTCTGTGCCTGCAGGTGCCCAGCCCCAGATGTGGCTCTTTCATCTTACCATGAATTTCTTGTAGGAGTGTAAGATTTTCTGATTTGGTGGGTCTGACAGAGGCCAAAGGAGTTCACTGATGTATGTCATTCAGGTCAGCCTCCTGGAGCCTGGAGACGGGTGGAGAAGCATAGACAGTGGATTAAAGGCAGACAGAAGATACTCAGGTCACCCCTAAATCCTGCCCACTACAGGGCAGAGCCCTGGAGGAAGAGTAGAACTTGTGTTTCCAGTGGGTAGCTCATTCCCAATAATTCTTCCCAGATTAATCAATCATTAAATGATGTCCACTTCCCAGGAATAGAATGAGTAAAGGGGCAGAGAGAGGTCAGAAGTATGCTTAGGGAAAATTCCTCTTAATGGAAACCCAGTAGGAAAGAAGCATTCCTGCTCCAGTAAGCACAACGGATCCGGTTCTCCAGGCCCAGAAGAACTAAATGCAGCCTCATAGGGGAGGTCCCATTAACAGCTAGAATGTTCTAGTGCTGTCCAGCTCCAGTGCTGTCCAACAAAACTTTCTGTGGAGATGAAAATGATCTAAAAGTCTGTGCTGTCCAGGAGAGTCACTGGCCACATGTGGTTACTGAGCACTCTATATGTGGCTACTGCGACAGAGGAAATTAGTTGTTTTAGATTTAATTTTGATTTATTTAAACTTAAATAGCCATATGTGGCTAATAGCTACTGTATGGGACAGCACAGAGACTAGGGAATGTGTAGGCACTGACTTTACAGGTAAACACCTTTGGACCCCAATCACACCTTCCCATGGAGCTAATGAGAGCACAGGCACTTTCACCTAAATCCACTGAAATAGGCTTTTGAGTCATTCAGGCCCCACATCACTGCTCACCAGCTGTGTGATTTCAAGCAAGCACTTTACTCTCTGAGATTCAGTTTTCTTATCAGTGAAATGAGAATAATACTTTACAGGGCAGTTGTGGATATTAATGAGAGAACACCTGTAAGATGTCCGGTCTATAGGGGTCATTTTATTAACACCCCCTCATACCAGACCCCAGCCTCAACTTTCTAACCTCTATGTTCTTCTACTTCTGCTTTTCCTTAGTGAATCCCTAAAATATCAGCCAGTTCTTTAGTCTGAGCTTGCTATCCCACTGTAGAAGAAGAAAGTCAACAGGGCTTCCTGCTTTGGATATTCATATTTATTGACCTCAGAGAATTGGAGACATGGATCACTTAGAATATGAAATAGAGGGTTGGTACTTTACTTTTTGGAGAAGGGGGAGTGGAGTTCATTCTGTAATCTCATAAACACAGCATTAACTTCTACATCATCCGCAGTCTACCCTAACAACAGAATTACTTAATCAAAATCAGCAGGCTCGTTGCATCAGTGGAAGTGAGATTCTCACCTGTTTTTGCTGCCAGATCCTGGGAGTAAAAGATGAGAGGCTGAAACTCTCAGTTGAGAGCCCTCATTTTAGAATTACGTAATACCTCATGGGCAAACAGCCAGAGCCAAATTTGGCAATTCACCAAGGCTCGCTGGAGGCCGACTTCTCCTCCGTTTGTTGGCTGCTTGGCGAGTTGCTTTTGTTTTGGTTTGGGACGTCATAAGTGATGTTGTGAGCTGTGCGAGTATTCTCAAGTCTGCCTTGTGGCCTGTTGTTGCGGGGAGGAGAGCTCTTCCTTTGTTTTCACAGCTCGGTAATGATCTTGTTATTTCTGCGGCAGGAGGTGTCGGGAAGTTCAGAGGTTCCAATTTTAACCAAGCTCCACTAAGGGTCCCTCTGATGAATTTGTGTTTTAATTTTTTATCCTTGTCTCAGCACCAGACATCATATACACAAATAAAATGTATGAACCTGGCCTGGGGACTGGGAGCTGAGAAGCCTTGCTGAGTTTCAGGGATGAGTTTTAACATCAGAGCCTCCTCATCTGTTTACTTGTTATTACCTATGCAAAATCCTGTTATGAAGGCACAAAGTAGGTCAGGCCCAGCTGTACCAAAACAGAACATAGTGAAGGAATTATAAAGATATCCGTAAAAGCCTGTCCCGTCCATGATAAGACACACTTTCACAGATTTTCTTTTGGTGGTAATCCTGCAAGTCAACCTCATGTCAGTGAACTAACTCTTCCACCTTTGTCAAGACAGCAGGAGTAAGCCAGTGTTTCTAACAATGTTTTGTGGAAAAGGGCAGTGTGTATTTACGGTAATCAAAAGCACTGAGAACCTAGAGAAACTTCTATCCCAGTCTGATGTACTCTTATGAGACTTTCTGTCCTTTCCAGGGCTTTGTTTTTCATGAAAAATAATAAAATAACTTTCATTAGTTCCCTCTCAACTCCTAAAAATCACTTTGTACTATTCTTAAAAAAATAAAAGTGTGTATGAACAGAACACACGAGCATATCTTCAGATTACCTGCATTTAAATAGCTCTACCAGTTTGCAAACCTTTCTGGAAAGATGGGGAAAAAGTTTTAGGCAACTTGCCATCTTAAAATGAGCTAAAGTTAAATCCCTAGAGAAAAAGAGAAAGTGGGAAGAGTTGTAGTCCCAATGCCTTCAAAGACAAATGGAATTAATTAGGGCACAGAGCAAGCAAAAAGAAAAGAAAAAGTCATGTTCTAACTTCAGTAGGGTGTTTTTCTCTCCAGAGGTCTTTTTCCGAGAGAAGTCCACATTAGAAAACATTTATCTCATGGAACTCCAGTCTTAGCAGCCCAGTGTAGAGGCTCCAAATCTGCTTATCTGGGCAGAGAGGAAGCACGTACTTCATTCCTTGTTCTGAAAAATGCCGGTAAACCAGTGGGCCTTGTGCCTGACCTGCTGTCCTTGTCAGTAATTGTAGATTTCCTTCTCAACATCTCTTTCCCCACCTCCATTCAGAGGGCCACTTGGAGAGAAAACCAGTTCCTAAAAAGATGCCCAGAAAAATGTGAGTAAAAGGGCTGCTCCATGAACACCCTCCCCACCAAGGGCACAAGAAAATGATGTCCTCTGGTTTCTTATTTGCCCATCCAGCAGGGTGATCTGAGAGTTTCATCCCACTACAGAGTGAAGATGTTTGCACAGTTCCTTTCCAGCCCCACATCCCCATCCATATTCCTGGTAGCATCTATGCAATCAGATAACATAGGCAGCACCACCACACCTAGTATTGTCATTCTGAACACCTCTGCAAGATCCCTTTTTTCCTCCCATTGTCACTTCATACAAAAAAAAAAATATGTATATATATAGCCTCAAAGTGGAAAAGAGAGAAGTAGGGTAGATGGCTTAGGCGCAGTGCCCTACTGAACAGCAGAATATCCCCTCTCATATGTGTCGGGATCCTTCAGGGACCGCTCTGCCTATGTCCTCTCCCCTTGATTAAGCCTCAGTCTGCCCCTCATCCCCCACCATGCAGCCTCTTCTCTCTAGAGTCCAAGGTCGTGTTCTACACAGAGATCTAGAGATGTGGTATTATGGAACAGTCCTAGGCTAAGTCAGACGTGGAGCCCAAGCCCAGATCTCCCCAGAAGTACAATCTTCTGCAAACTACTTAACCTCTGGGAGCCTTCATTTCCTCATGTGGTAAGTGTGGATAATAACACCTAATTCACGGAGCTGGTATGAGGCTCAGAAAAGATAATATACAAAAAGCTTCTAGTTTGGCACACAGTAAGAGCTCAAAAAATATCAGTGCTTTCTGTCTTGCATAAAATAGTCAATGAATCTGAATGAATAAATCAGCCTTTCTTTCTGTCCCTTTCTCTCTCTGTCTTACACACACACACACTTAAGGCAAGACAAGAAAAAAGGGACAGAGGAGTAAATAAGAGGAACACATCTAGTGGTACATAAAGTCATTCAAGCTTTCTAGACTATAGTGACCTCATCTATAAAATAAGGAGGTTGGGTTGCATGATTTTGAGATTTGATGAAAAACTGAATTGATCTGTGAGAAAGAGAAAAGAAGTAAACGGACACAGGAACGACTGTGGGAGGTGGGATCACAGTCTCCAGAACACCTACAAGAATAAGAAGGTTTTCCTGGAGAGGGTGACAGGGATTCCTTCCAACTTCCTCAGAGGACCCAATCCCAGAGGATGCAGGAAGACATAGGATCTAGCCAGCATAAATGCCACTCGACAAATGGTAGATATGCCAGAGGCGTTTGAACCAGAGCAACTCCATCTTGAGTAGCGGCTGGAAAAAATGAGGCTGGGACCTACTGGGCTACATTCTGAGATGGTTAGGCGTTCTAAGTCACAGGATGAGATAGAAGGTTGGCACAAGATACAGGTCATAAAGATTCTGCTGATAAAACAGTTTGCAATAAAGAAGCTGGCTAAATCCCACCAAAACCAAGGTGGCGATGAGAGTGACCTCTGGTCATCCTCACTGCTACCTTCCCACCAGCGCCATGACAGTTTACAAATGTCATGGCAATGTCAGGAAGTTACCCTATATGATCTAAAAAGAGGAGGCATAAATAATCCTCCCCATGCTTAGCATATGATCAAGAAATAACCATAAAATTGGGCAACCAGCAGCCCTCAGGGCTGCTCTGTCTATGGAGTAGCCATTCTTTATTCCTTTACTTTCTTAATAAACTTGCTTTCACTTTACTGTATGAATTTGCCTTGAGTTCTTTCTTGTGCTAGATCCAAAAACCCTCTCTTGGGGTCTGGATCAAGACCGTTTCCCATAACAGGTAGGTAACAAGTTCAGCAATGTACACACAAACAAAATTTCATCAAGGCTGGAAATGCTTCTTCCCCTTTAGTTTCTGTCACAATGGCTGTTCAGCCAAACAACAGGGGCGGGGGCAGGCAGGAAAGGGGCATGGAGCAGAGGTTCAAGCAGATCCCCATCATATAGATGCTTTCCTCCAGGCTGCTCCAGATCCCAGACTCCTTGAATCAGTCATTCTGAATTTACCCTTCTTTTCTAGCTGACACTGGTGAAATGAGGAAAGAGCTGGGCCGGATATTTTATTATGAGGCATATGAGGGAGTGAAGAAAATACCAGACACTGGCCAGAATGGGCAAGATGTCTTGCAGATTAGGCGTTATCTTGAACTGGAGACTGGGAGATGCCTGGGTGGTAGTCAGAAACTAGGTGGTCCCGGACAACTGCTAGAGACCCGCTCATTCAATGCCCAGTAGATATTCTAAACAAGCAAAATTTCTTGCATTTCTGGAAAGGGTGTTGGCTTTTATTTAAATTCAGTTTAGTTCAACAGCATTCTTTCCCCCATCTCGTGTTGAGGGTTGCCTGTCCTTGAGGAAAATGAGGGTTGCCTTTGGTGCCTTTAGTTGGTAAATCAAAGACATGGGGGATTTCGTTTCCTCAGCTCCAGGCATGAGAGGTGTCTGTGCCTGCGCATGGAAGAGCCAATGCAGCTGGACTGTGCTCATTTCTGCTGCAGACAGATGGCTCTGCACATCCCCTCATGGACACTGGGCTCTCTATCCGGCCAGGATCACAGAAAATAAAACCAAACATTATTTGCTTGCAGATTAAAAATAAAAAGAAAAGGAGCGGGATTAGGCCTCAAATGTGTTTCCCTCACTAGTAGGGTTCTTTTCTTTGCTTTTAACTCAGGTGAAATGGCCATGCCGTCATTATAAAACTGTGAGAGAGTGAGAAACACAAAGAAAATAAAGATTTCTGGTGAAATAAGTATTACAGAGGCTTTTTCCCCTTGTAGCTGTGTGGTAAAAACTGGAAAACTTTTTACAGTTTTCTCGAATTATAACTCTGAGTAAATTCACTCAACCCATTCAACCCATTCAAAACTGCACCCCTCACTGTGACCCCACATTCCAGCTCAGTCCCAGACCGTATCAGCTGTCGGTGTTCCAGTTCCCACAGTCAAACCGTCAGACTTTGTGGAGGGCTCAGTGGCACAAATTCGCTCTGCACTGTCCGGCTTTCTTTGCTATGTATTGAATGAAAGAACAGCTGACAGAGGAGAGTTTGTGTCTCCTCTGAGGTCTCTTCACTCCCCAGTGAGTTTGAAGAGAACCTACAGAGAAACTGGGTCAGGTACTACAAAAATCCTGCAAAGGTTTACCATCCGGAGGTGGAGAACAAATACACGTTTTCACCATTTCTGCATTTTTGCCCATCAGTTTACTGCACCCTCCTCAAGCAGATCAGGCCATTGTTGGAGTGAGCACTGATTAGAATACCAAAGCCTAGAGCTAAGCTTTTTGCTAAAAGAGATGCTGACTTGTAGACTCGCAGGATTGAGAGGCCCAAGTCTCTGGAGCTAGATGAGCTTGTTTGATTTAGTGGCAGCACCAATCTGATCCTTTAAATTGTTTCCTAGCAGAATGTAACCAGCACTTTTGAAAGTCAGTCTGACTGTAATTTGCTACTAATTGTAGTTTAAAATGAGCTACTCTGGGCCCAGCTGATACCAAAGCATAAATTCAAGTGGCTGCTCTCAGGACGTCCTTGGATTAAGGTGAGCTTTAGTATGCTCACTACCTGGGCTTCTGGAAATTGGATAATTTCTATACCTATCATATGTATCACCCCTACTCATCAAATTAAGTTAAGCCCCTAGATGATGGAAAAGAGAAGAATTGCTCTGGGTGGCATTTAAATTTTAGCAAAAATCAGTGTTACTGTGACTAACTGTGCATGCTTCTTTTTTTTTTTTTTTTTGGTTACATGAGTGTGTTCTTTAGTGGTGATTTCTGAGATTTTAGTGCACCCTTCATCCATGTATACACTGCACCATATTTGTAGTCTTTTATCCCTTGTCCCCCTCCTACTCTTCCCCCAAAGTCCCCAAAGTCCATTGTATCATTCTTATGCCTTTGCATCCTCATAGCTTAGCTCCCACATACCAGTGAGAACACACGATGTTTGGTTTTCCATTCCTGAGTTACGTCATTTAGAATAATAGTCTCCAATCTCATCCAGGTCACTGTGCAGTTTGCTTCTATTATGCCTTTCTCTGGACCCAACTTCTGAGATTTTTCCTGCTCTTTCCTTAGGTCATTTACCCCTTAGGGCCATATCCACAAAATGTTGTCCATAGACCACTTTAGGCCTTTGCAAAAATGCAGACCCCTAGACCCTAATCTTACTCTAGTAAATCATAACTTGGCTGTGGGGTAGGAGGCAGTTCCAGGAATCACCAGGTAAAATAAGATCCCTGAGGATTCTGATGTACATCCACCTTTGAGAACCACTGCCTCATAGGGAGATTAGAATGATTCATCCTTGCATTATTTTTAAGTAAAAAAATTGAGCACTTTAAAGTAAAAAAATTGATTGCAGTGAAATGGAAGCCAAGAGGAGAATGTGGATTGGAGTGCTAGGATAAGCTCCTTCGTTGTTCTCCAAGCTCTACCACTGCCCATACTACCATCCCTCCCACGCTGGGTATCACAATCTCAGACTGACCAGGTTGGATTCAGGGCTGCTATCAAGATCACACAGCACATTTTGGGGTACTCCATAATTTGACTTTGGTCTCCTCCTTTTCTCTCTCATGCACTCCAGTCTGGTCAGTGGCTCTGTTCTGCTCACTTAAGCCATGCTCATGCCAGGCTTTATGTCTTTGCTCACCCTGTCCCCTCCCTTCCACATAGAAAGTCTTGCCTCTGACCCTGACATATTCTA
The DNA here is from genome assembly GCF_029281585.2 of Gorilla gorilla gorilla. NCBI lineage: Eukaryota > Metazoa > Chordata > Mammalia > Primates > Hominidae > Gorilla > Gorilla gorilla. The sequence goes on along the minus strand of NC_073228.2, from coordinate 120,478,306 downwards.
AGCCTACCGTCTTTCCTGTTTAAATCTTAATCCCGTGTAAACCTTTTCCATTCATTTCAGAACACCTTCATCACTCCATTCTCTGAAACTTTACTTCCCCTAGAGTAAGTCTTAATTAAAAAAAAAAAAAAATTAGCATTTAATTATGACATTTGTGTAAGTTTCATTTTGCCAGCTAGATTTTGAAGTTCTCTGGCCAAAGAGACAGACTTTTTAATATTTCCCTCAGTTTCTAGCACTGAGCACAAAGTAAGTAAATGGTGTGAATCTAATACTTCCTTTTAAAATTATTGATTGATGGAATGCCTCCCTGCCTGACCAGAAGATTATGTGGTAATTTCAGCCACCCCTATCATGTATGACCTCAGTCAATGGCAACAGTTGAAAGTCAGTGTCTTTCAGAAGACACTGAAAATTGGCACAAAAAATGTGCACAGAGGACAGCACTCCACTGGTCATTATTTATTAAGCTTCAACTGTATGCCAGGCACTTGGTTAGATGTCAAGAACAGAATGGTAAGTAAAACACCCTCGCAGCTCTCATGGGATTCCTGCCCTCCTGGTAGAGATAGAGCATATTCAGGTGATCATAAAAGTTAATATAAGTTTGCAACATGATACACATTAGAAAAAAAGGATATCAGGCTGGGCGTGGTGGCTCACACCTGTAATCCCAGCACTTTGGGAGGCTGAGGTGGGCAAATCATAAGGTTAGGAATTCGAGACCAGCCTGGCCAACATGGTGAAATGCCGTCTCTACTAAAAATATAAAAAGTTAGCTGGGCATGGTGGTGGGCGCCTGTAATCCCAGCTACTCAGGAGGTTGAGGCAGAAGAATCGCTTGAACATGGAAGGCGGAGGTTGCAGTGAGACGAAATCGCACCACTGCACTCCAGCCTGAGTAATAGTGCAATGAGACTCCATCTCAAAAAAAAAAAAAAAGAAAAAGAAAAAAAGGATATTGTCAGGCCTCTGAGCCCAAGCTAAGCCATCATATCCCCTGTGACCTGTACGTACACATCCAGATGGCCGGTTCCTGCCTTAGCTGACGACATTGCACCACAAAAGACATGAAAATGGCCTGTTCCTGCCTTAACTGATGACATTATCTTGTGAAATTCCTTCTCCTGGCTCATCCTGGCTCAAAAGCTCCCCTACTGAGCACCTTGTGACCCCCTACACCTGCCCGCCAGAGAACAACCCCCCTTTGACTGTAATTTTCCTTTACCTACCCAAATCTTATAAAACGGTCCCACCCCTATCTCCCTTTTCGGACTCAGCCAGCCTGCACCCAGGTGAAATAAACAGCCTTGTTGCTCACACAAAGCCTGTTTGGTGGTCTCTTCACACGGACGCGCGTGAAAGATATCATGTGGGCTCTGAAAGCAAGAAACAGGAGGATCTGTTTCCCTGGGGTTTGAAGGAAGAGAATTGCGCTGGAAACAGAACTTGGAGCCTCCAGGTTAAGACTGCAAACCTCCTTCCCTCTGGCTACTCCCATCTCCCATTCTCTAAAATTAGAGTTGCATGACCTTTCCTTTAGGGGTCCCCAAACTATTAAAGAGCTGCTTAAATCCATGTGGCTGAATTGTGACTGCCAGGTGATTAATCTAATTTATACCAAAATTGGCCAAATCCCTTGGACTTTCTGGCAATAAAATGGGTATGATAACAGAGCCTTGCTAAATCCACACTGTGAAGACGAAGTGGCCCCCAATCAGTAGAGATTTAGCTCCAAATTATTTCTTTGTTAAGAAAGCCCCGCCACCCACCCCCGCCCCAAAAAATAAAGGAATGAAGGGAAAGGTGTGTGTGTGTGTGTGTGTGTGTGTGTGTAAGCAAGAAAGCAGTTATCCCTGTTCCAGTCGGTTCTTAATAAGACTCAGTTACACATTTCAATTGCTCTCTTGTGACTTTCTGTGGGTTACAAGAAAGGAATATATATATATATATTTTTTGAGATGGAGTCTCGCTCTGTGGCCCAGGCTGGAGTGCAGTGGCGCGATCTCGGCTCACTGCAAGCTCCGCCTCCTGGGTTCACGCCATTCTCCTGCCTCAGCCTCCCCAGTAGCTGGGACTACAGGCGCCCGCCACCACGCCCGGCTAATTTTTTTTTTTTTTTTTTTTTTTTTTGTATTTTTAGTAGAGACGGGGTTTCACCGTGTTAGCCAGGATGGTCTCGATCTCCTGACCTCGTGATCCGTCCGCCTCGGCCTCCCAAAGTACTGGGATTACAGGCGTGAGCCACCGCGCCCGGGCAACAAAGGAATACTTTAAGGGGTTCCAAAAGAATCCTCTTTGGAAAATTGGCCACCTATCAACTGACAGAGGGTATTGTTTATTCCTGAATAGCGTTGTCAGCTACAAGCAAATTTAACAACAAGATAGTTACTCTGAAAACGCAGTGTGTAGAAAATGCAATAACATATGGAGACAGAGATGTGTTTTTATTACTTTTCTTTTGTGTCGCTTACAGAAAGTGTGCCACATGTGTCTCTTGAGAGTGTGTGGGAAGGTATGGAAAAGTGGTGAGGAGATTCCAGAGACGCTGGCCACTTAATATAGCCCTATTCAGTCAGATGGCTTCTATTATGCAAACTCACACATTGAAGACATTTTCTGTCAACCTTTAAAACATGGGATTCAAAACAGCATTGTCATAAGACCCAGAAGATTTAAATAGATAATGCATCTGATTGTATTTAACAAAAAACAAAACACCTTCAGTGAGTAAAACTATGAATGCCTTTGCATTAAATCTGATCTGCTTTGAATAGCCGTTTAATTATTAATCAAACCATAAAAGCAAAAGATACCTGTTTTTACAAATAAGTACTTTCTGTATGTCTCTCTTCTCCATGTATTTACATATTCTGAACACATTTAGAAGACAGTCTGATAATAAAATGTACTTACATTTTGCTTCTATGTTGCAGGCAGCCTTCTAATGTCTTTGTACATCTGTAACTCATTTTCTACTTGCAACAACCCTAGGAGGAAGGCAGAACCTTTACTTCCATTCACAGTTGAGGAAACTGAAGCCCAGAGAGGTTAAGTAACTTGCCCAAGGTCACATAAATGATCACAGGGAAAGACATGATTTGAATCCAGGCTTATGCAAGTGAGTGAAGCCTCTTGACTTCTTTTCCATATTCCCTCTCTAAGACTTATGAAGAGGGATGGCTGGTAGTAATTGTAATTGTCTTTGAGTAGGTCAAAAAATACATAATGTTTCCCTAGGCTTTCCATGGGCTAATTTTTAAAACTCTTGTTTAGCTAGATAGTTAATGATGCAATAGTCCAAGTTAACTTACAGCAAACTAAATATCATAAATAAATCACAGACCACTAATTTGTACAACCTAAGCCAGAATTTGCAATGAAAGCAAGAGGGAGAAAATGTTTGAGAAAACCATCTTCAGAGGAAAAAGCAATAAGTTAAAATTAACTCCCTGAGGTAAAGACTCTACTCTTTGCAATTTACCCAGGTGCTTGTAGGTGACTTACAATTCCCAGCCTTCGCTCAGATCTGAGTTTAAAAGTGCTTCTTTTAGCAGCTCTTGCAGGATAAATTATGACTTCAAAGCAGAAATGTCTCCATTCACAAAATGGGTCGCTGACAAGAGCTCTAGGGTGCAAAGAAACTATAACGAGCAAGGAAATATGGCAACAAGAAAAATGAATTTGTACCCTAGGTTCTGCCTCCTCTTATCTGTTTCACAATATGTTATAGCGAGCCTCATTCTGCCTCTCATCACAGTGGGAGGAGTATGAGAAGGGGAGCTACTCAGTTAAACTGGATGGGCCTGGTCTTCAGAGAATTACACTGGAAATGGCAGAGGAACCTTCAGCTTCTTCTGAAGGCCTGCCAGCTTTTGCAGTGAGAGCTGCCATGCTGAGGCCCTGTCATGGCAGTTGACCAAGACTTGAAGTCCTTGCTCGGGGCTGGAAGTCTGGGCCCAGGACGACATGGAAATGCCCTAACATGGCTTCCTGTGAACTCCCCCTGAAACAGGAGATTCCAGGGCAGCTGGGAATCCATGGAGGCCTGTGTCAGGCCTCTGAGCCCAAGCTAAGCCATCATATCCCCTGTGACCTCCGGATGGCCTGACATAACTGAAGAATCACAAAAGAAGTGATATTTAAGTGGCCTGTTCCTGCCTTAACTGATGACATTACCTTGTGAAATTCCTTCTCCTGGCTCATCCTGGCTCAAAAATCTCCCCCACTGAGCACCTTGTGACCGCCCCCCCCACCACCCCACTGCTGCCCACCAGAGAACACCCCACTTTGACTGTAATTTTCCTTTACCTACCCAAATCTTATAAAACAGCCGCACCTCTGTCTCCCTTCGCTGACTCTCTTTTCGGACTCAGCCCGCCTGCACCCAGGTGAAATAAACAGCCTTGTTGCTCACACAAAGCTTGTTTGGTGGTCTCTTCACACAGATGCACGTGAAAGCCTGCAGCTACTTTTTGCTGTCTGAGTTGTCCATCTCCACCTCCAGGTGGGGTTTTTGTCTACAAAGCCAGGGTTGACACTTTCAAATTGCACATATGGAAGTGACTTTAGAAATGCCAGTGTTTCAGTCTAAGGATGAAGGAAGACACTGTTTCATGGAGCAGGGAAGCCATCTGCGTGCTTGGAGGCAGGAGCCTGGGGCATATGAGGATACAGGTGATGGAGCAGAGCACCAGCAGCATGAAGCACCCAAGAGGGCAATGTTCGCATGTGAAGGGAGTGGGCCTATATCACAAGGTACATGGAGATGGCAGGAAGGCACAACCCACCCCCAAGCGGGTGGTGAGGGAACCTGGGAGCCACAGCCAACCAGGAAGGATTAGGTGATGCCATTGCTCCACAGGCTTAGCTCTGCTCTCCTCAACTCAGCAGGAGTCCTTAGCCACTAAACCATGGAGTTGGTGGAAGGACCTGTGCTGCGGTGGCTCTCTGGGCTTTGCCTCAGTGCCCAGCCTGGCACTGAAGCTCTCTTTGAGGACCTGAATACACCTAGGACTCAGACCTCTTGGCTGAGGCCCTGATGTCTTATCTGGGCACCCTCCTAGGAGCCTAAACTCTTTCTCCTACCATTATTCCCAAGAAAGAAAACTTGTATATGGTGGTGGGGATAGAGAGGGAAGGATGTTGGGTGCCAGAGCTCTGTTTCTTGACTTCTTGATTCAGAGAAAATCTGCGAATGTTCCCAAGAAATTATGTCCTACCTGTTGGTGCTACTTGATAAAATGAATAATTAACTCCAGACCAGGCTTTATGCCAAATGCTTTAGCTAATCCTCACATCCTGCCTGTGAGGGAGTTAATTTTTGTAGATGAGGAAATGAGGTCCAAAGTAGTCACGACTTACCCAAGGGCCTACACTGGGAAGAGGGGAAGAGCCAACAATCAAAGCTTGACAGTTTGCTCGCATGTTGTATATTGTATTTCTTTTTCTTTTTTCTTTTTTTGAGACAGAGTCTCCCTCTGTTGCTCAGGCTGGAGTGCAATGGCACAAACCTAGGCTCACTGCAACCTCTGCCTCCCAGGTTCAAGCAATTCTCCTGCTTCAGCCTCCCAAGTAGCTGGGATTACAGGCATGCTCCACCACGCCCGGCTAATTTTTCTATTTTTAGTAGAGACAGGGTTTCGCCATGTTGCCAGGCTGATCTTGAACTCCTGACCTCAGGTGATCTGCCTGCCTCAGCCTCCCAAAGTGCTGGGATTACAGGGGTGAGCCACCGCGCCTGGCCATATATTATGTTTCTTCCAAGACTTGCTGAGTATTTTCTGCTCACCTTGCAGAGCTTCCTCCTGCTTCTCTTCAGCAGAGGTCCAGCCTTGAGGAAGGTGTCACTGGGCGAGGTGGTGAAAGAATGTGATCTGATTCATGAGTTAGTACTACACAGCAGCTGGTGTGATGGGAAAACCCCCTCTCTTATAAAAGGAAGCAAAGAATTTCTCACCCGTAGTTAAAATTTCTCTTCCCACCACCCCACCTCCCTCTACTTTTGTGGTAAAATAGAGAACGGAACAAAGTCAGCACTCCAACTCTTCCTGCTATCTTGATTCAGCCAGGAAAGCATAGTAAACAGACCCAGACCTCCCAGGAACAGAGTATTGACGAGAAGAGTGAACAGAGTTAGCTGGGAACCCAGTGGGAAAAAGATTTGGATGCATCAAGAGAAATTAAAAATCAAAACAAAAGTGAGTTCTTTTGTTGTTGCTAATAGAAACAGTATCAAGATACAGATGGAAGACACCATATGGGAAAAAAATAAATAAGAAAAGCAAAGAAAGAGGGAAAATTTTAGCAACTACATCTCTTTCTCTAGTGAAATGACAACCCACTGGGTATCAGGAGAGCTGAGGGGCTGGCCTCTGCTGTGCTTCTAACAGGCTATGTGACACTGGCCAAGACACTGCCCATTTCTGGCCCTCAGTTCCAGGTTTTGTTCTGGCCACAATCAAAAGGAACCCATTCAACCAATTAATCAACCCAGTGGCACTTGCCTATTGTAAATTGTTCCTACACCTTTATGCCCATAATATACACAAAAGAAAAAGGGTAGGAAGAAAACTGTAATACCAACTCACCCGATTTCTTATGAGAAGATTGTTTCATTTCAATATCTTTATGAAATACTTTAAAAGCCATCTTTACATATTCACACACACATACACACACGCACATATACACATACAAATGCTTTCTCTGTAGGTTTTTAAAAATTTTGTTTGGACCGATGTTCAAAACACAATATAGTAGGTGGATATACTATGAAATTCACATGAACTGTTTCAGTTTTGCCATCATTAAACTGTCATCAGGCAGGATACAAATAGAGCTGACTAAGCATGTGGGCTTGTAGAAAATAATGCATATTTCACTTCCAGGAGGAGCTCAAGTCGTTTCCTGCAGATGAAACAATAACTTGAGGACTTATCTTACCCTTTTTCCTCTTTCTGAAAGTTAGTAAATAACATAAGCCCAGTCATAAAATCTGAGATTATGTTTTCAGAATACTTTCTCTCTCAGCTAATGAGACTATCGCCTACATTTTAAAATGTTAAATACACTCAGTGTAAAGGAGACAAACGTAATTGTGTCATCTCGTACCAAAATTTGTCTTCTATAGTTACAGGGAATGGTGAAAGTTCTCTGAACATTCTGTTGTAAATTTTTGATAGAAGTAGAAAACTTAAACATGGTAGCTACTGTGTGGAGGAAAGAGCCGGAGAGATTGTGTCCACACTTTCCACCCTCATCTATAGGATGTTAAGTGGAGAAACACGAAGAGTCTCTTGTAATCTTTGCAATGACATGCTCTTTAACTAATGCACTCAGTTACTTAACTAGTCTGACAATATAAATCTTTAAGAAAACTGTGTGTAAAGTCAGCAGGGGGTCCACGTCCTGATGTTATGTTTTTTCCTACTGCTGAATAAATGATTTCCTCCTCCACCACCACACTCATACATGTGTCCTCATTAGTATGTATGAACTGAGTGGAATAAGCATTGGGAGATTTACACTGTACTGAATTCAACTTAATTAATAAGAAAGGGAGCCCATTTCTAGGGGAGGGAGTCAATGTTCACAGGTTCCTACCTTCTGCTCTTTAATTAATAAGCCCGTCATACGGAAAAGACTTTAACAGTGCCCTCCTCATTTTCTCTACCTGTCACAACTATTAACTAAACCTTTCAGTGACCTTCAGATGTTAAGGTGCCCTGATCTTTAGGTAGCACCTCCAATGTAATTATGACCTTAATGTTCTTACCCAACACTCAACTTGGTCATTCAATGAATATCAAAAGAGGGTCAACCGTTGGCCCGGCAGTATGGTAGGTGCAGAGGACACAAAAGTGAACTAGGTACTACCTGATTTTCAAGTAAATTTCAGTTAAGTAGAGGAGACAGGATATTTAAAAAAGTCAAGAAATAGGGAGATTTCTGAAGTAGGGGGCTGTATGCACACATTTCTAAGACAGCCTCAAGAGATGGCAATGGGAGAGTGGGGCATAGAAGGAAGGCAGTCAGAGAAGGTGTCACAAGGAGCTGATATCTGCACAACGACTTAAAGGACAAGTGCCCACCTCCCTACAAGACTGAGGCAGGTTCACCAGTGGGTACCCAGCACCCAGCGCAGAGCAAGTGCTCAATGCAATTTCCTGAATTAAGTTTGCCAGGCATGGAAGGGTGTGACAGCATTTCGGGGGGTGGGGTGGGTGCAGTACACGGGCAAGGGCCAAATGGTCTTAGTGTGTTCTGAGAATCACAAGTAATTTGTTATAATGGAGAATACGGTTTGAGCGAGGAAGTGATGAATGAGGGGGCTGGCAAGGGATTATAGAAAACTAAGCTGATAAAATTGGGTAAAATAAATGGCCATCTTCCAAGAATTTTTACTTAACAAAAACCTAGAAGCATAGCAGTGGTCATGTTAACTTCACACAAAATCAAGCATAATATGAGAAGTGCCTGGATAATCATCTGGTATTGTTCCTTGACTTGTTTGCATAGAAAAAAAAAAAACAGAGCCAGGTGTCTCAACAATAAAGTATATTTCTTTCAGTTTGGAATGGCGAAAAAGCTCTGGAGATAAATAGTGGTGCTGGTTGCACAACAATGCCAGTGTACTTAATGTCACTGAACTGTACACTTAAAATGATTAAAATAGCAAAGTGTATGTTATGTGTATTTTACTACAATAAAGAAAAGTATTTCTTGAGTGCCTATCATGCTCAAGACACATAGACTTACCTAAGAGAATTTTCGTAATGATTGATGTCAAGCTCACTGGCTTTAGTTCGTTACTTTTTATTGGGATGTAAGTACAGACACACAGGTCATTAAGTATACATCTCGATGAATTTTAATATCTGCCCTAATCACTACCTGGATCAAGATGTAGAACATTTCCAGCAGGCTCCCACCTGCGCCTTCCCAATAACAAACTTCCCACAAAGCTAACTGCAATTTTGATTTCCATTTGAAAAAAAAAATTTTTTTAAATATGTGTTTATCCTCACTTTTTCTTGACTTTATGCAGAACAGTCTTTTGACAGTTGTTGACATTGCTGTGTATTTTGTTTTGTTTTGTTTTGTTTTTACTGTGTAACAAACTGGCCACAAACTTAGTGACTTAACACAACACAAATTCATTATCTATTGATCCTGTCAGGTTAGCAGTCCAGGTATGGGTTAGTTGGGGTCTCTGCTCAAGACTTTGCCAGGCTAAAATCAAGTAGTAGGTTAGGGCTGCTAGCTCATCTGAGAGGAAGAGCCCTCTTCCAAGCTCGCCGGTTGTTGGTAGAATTCATTTCCTTGCAGCTATATTCCTGAGGTTCCAGTTTTCTTGCTGGCTGTCAGTCAGGCCTCCCAGATGCCACCTTCTCATGCTGAACCATGGTCCCCTCCTCTACCAACTGGGCAGCTTACTTCCTCACGGTCAGTAGAGGAAGGCCTCTGCTGCTGCTTGTCTCTGTATTGGCTCAGGCCCACCCAAGGCAATATCTCTTTTGATTAACTCAAACTCAACTTATTTTGGACCTGAATTACATCCACAAAATCCCTTTTGTCATATAACATAACATAGTGACAGCAGCGATATCCCACGGTATTCACAGTGCCGCCCACACTCAATAGGAGAGGATTATACAAGGTGTGTTCCTTATATACAAGGTACACTGTGGGGAGGAATCTTGGGATCTTGGGGCTATCTCAGAATCCTGCCTATCACAGTTGCTTTCAGTTATTTCACCTGACCACAAATGCAATGAGATAATAATTTTATTATTTAGGACATTCATCATTGAAAATTTAGAAACTGCAGATAAAAGAAAAGTAAAATAAAAATTAATATACTATTTACTATTATAAGCAGATATAATTAGCATTTTAATGAATTTACTTCCAGGTTTTTCCTAAGCATTATAAATATAAATATGTAGGTATTTCTAGAAAGAAGATGATGCTGTACAGACTAATATTAGGTAACCATTTAAGTGGAATTTTCAATCTGGTTATTCATTGTGTTATGGGAGAAATATTTTTATCTTTTGGTTTTGAACCTATTATAGAGTGGCCCTGTGTTTATCTATACAATATGCTAAAATATATAGGTATATATGTACAATGTTAAATTTTGCTAAACTAGAATTTAACAATATGTAAACATCAGCAAAATATCCAAAAAGCCCCCTTTCCGTGTAATAAACATGGAGAATATATGGTCCAGGAAGAACCTCCTCAGCTTAAGAGATGGCACAACTAAGCTTTTATTGGCTAGCAGAGGTGCAATTAACAAGCAGAACAGTGATGTATATCCTAACTCATTGTTACTAATGATTTTTCTCTTTTTAAATCTGTAATGGTAATTAGAACACTCACAAATACTCCATTTTTCCTTCTCAAAGCATATGTTAAGATTGCTTTTCCTTGTCCCCACATGGCATGGCCTACGTGACTTATCTTGGTCATGAAATGAGAACAAAAATGATATGTCTTTCCAGGGCAAAAACATAAAGAATGAGTTTGTGATTGGTGATGTCACCTTCGCTCAGCTCTGTAACCCTGTGAGCTGCTTTGAGATGGTGTTTCCGCCAGCTGGGTGCCTGGGTGGTCTTGATTAGCAGAGCATCCCCTCCGCTATAAGTTCACATTGAGTGAAAAACAAAATGTTGCTGTGGCAAGCCCCGAAGAGTTGTTTCTTGTTGCAGCATAACTAGCTAAACCTATCTAATGCAAAAACTAAAGTTTGAAAACAACCTTTCTCTTTTTGTAAATTAGGGCTGATTCAAATTCATACCTATAAAAAAATTTGTCTCTTATTTACTTGCATTTGAATGGAAGGGAATTGGTAAAGAAAATATGAATGTACTGAGAATGCTTGCGGGGGCCTTGTCCTCAGAGTGAACATCTTCCTTCATGTGAGACCTGGTGGGAACAGATCGACAACAGCAGAACAGCAGATTATCATACTGGGGCTGGTAGGCCAGAGGCTGAAGCACCTGTTCACCTTGACATATACTATTCACTGCTAGTTCATCAAATTAGCTAGAAACTAAAACTGAATGTATCTAAACATATGTTCAAGCTGTTCAAATCTAATTCCACTAAAATCCACTTTTAAAAGCAGGGCACCATATAGAATTACTTTTAAAATATATGAATAGGCCTTTGTATGCACTTTACTCTTTATAGTCATTTCCACTGTGAATTTGCCAAGTGAGTCTTTTGACTCAGTGCTGTGGCCAGTTACAATTCTGTGTGGTCAAGACATGTATGGGTCATGATATTTGCTGTTAATACAAAACAAAACAAATAAGCAAACAAAAATAGAAACAGTCCTGTGTTGAGTATGATAAGGTGAAATCAGATTTTTAGCAGAGGTGAAATCAGATTTTTAGCAGAGAGCAGAAGAATGATTTTAGTCAGGTGGCATGGTTATTAGAATTGATATTGAAATGGCCTCCTGATATGGTTTGGATCTGTGTCCCCACCCAAATCTCATGTGGAATTGTAATCTCTAGTGTTGGAGGTGGGGCCTGGTTGGAAGTGATTGGATCATGGGGGTGATTTTCTTTCTTTCTTTCTTTCTTTTTTTTGAAATGGAGTCTCACTCTGTCACCCAGACTGGAGTGCAGTGGCGCGATCTTGGCTCACAGCAACCTCCGCCTCCTGGGTTCAAACAATTCCCCTGCCTCATCCTCCCAAGTAGCTGGGATTACAGGGGCCTTCCACCATGCCCAGGTAATTTCTGTATTTTTTAAGTAGAGACAGGGTTTCATCATGTTGGCCTGGTTGGTCTCAACCTCCTGACCTCAAGTGATCCGTCTACTTCAGCCAAAGTGCTGGAATTACAGGCATGAGCCACTGCACCCAGCCAAGGGATGGTTTTCTTATGAATGGTTTAGCACCATCCTCTTGGTGCTGTTCTCATGATAGTGAATGAGTTCTCATGAGATCCGGCTATTTAGCGCGTAGCACTTTTCTCCTTGCTCTCTTGCTCCTACTCTGGTCATGTGATGTGCATGCTCCCGCTTTGCTTTCCCCGTGATTGTAAGTTTCCTGAGGCTTCCCCAGAAGCTGAGCAGATGCCAGCATCATGCTTCCTGTACAGCCTGTAGAACCATGAGCCAGTTAAACCTCTTTTCTGTATAAATTACCCAGTTTCAAGTTTTTTTTTATAGTAATGCAAGAATGAACTAATACACCACCATAGGGTCCACTCCCCCTTCTTTGGATACTTGTCCTGGTTTTTTCTTCAGGTAGCCACACCTCCCATGAGTCCTTGCGCATTGAAGGAGACTGATTGTCCCCTGTTCCCACTGAGGGTGGGGTATGTAGTTCAGGCATAACCTACTCAGTGTGCTCCCCTCCCCTGGCAACAGTGATTGCTTCAAGCATGGATGACACAATATGTGGGCCAATAAGACTGGAGAAGAAATTTTCTGTAACCTCTGAGAAGTATCCTTTCTCTTTTCTGAAAGCTTCTGGAAATGGGCATCTCTCTGGTTCTCTCCAAGGACATATGTGAGAGCAAGTATCTTGAGAAAATGTCAGCAGTCAAATTACCACTGTGAGGTAAGGCTAAATCATATTACCACCTAGGTAAGGCTAGCCTCAGAGGGAATCTGCCATTGTGGTAGGCAGAGGAAAAATGGAAAGAAACCTCAATGACATTGTTGAGTTACTGAATTTTACAATCCAGAGTTTTTTCTTACTTGTAGACTTCTAGATATATAGATCACTATATGTGCTTTTATTGTATATTGAAGCTACTTTTTGTTGGGCTTCTGATTCCTTATATCTAACATGCTTAAACTAACATAACTAAAGACTGACTGAAAATACAGTTGCATAAAGACCTGGATGGAATGCAAAAATCAGAATGCAGTTGCCCATTTCAAAGCAATGGCTTTAAGCAGGACATGATTCCAAGTGTCCTAAAATGACAGGTTATATGAAGTCATTTGCAGTTCCAATTATGTTGAACAGAATGGTAAATGGTAAAATTTTAGATGTGTTTTTTTCAGAGGTTTTGTTGGGTAAAGAGGTGTAATCAGGAAGGGAATGGCAGACAAAAAGGAGAGAACAAAGATTTGATGAAAATAATTGCTAATGCTACATTACATATGCCATGTGTCCAGTAGTGTTCAAGGCAGAGGAGGTATTTTCTCATTTGCTCTTCCTAATAGTCTTGCAATGTGAGTATATTTATCCCCACTTGTTTACAAAGAAGAAAACAGAGGGACCAGAGGTGCCCATGCCATAGGACCCACAGCTAATAAGACCTGTAATTCAAGCCACAAGGTCTGGCTACAGTGCTGGCACCACTACCCTCTGCTGCTTTTGCCATTTGGGTCCTTTAAGGCTGATGTAGAAGTATCCATCTATTGATACTGAATGTTCCCTGAGTATGCTTTGTTTGTAGCATCCTTTAAAATCCACCAGAAATACCCAGGATTCATCTGGATGAAACAAGGTGTTCAGACAGGGATGTACCTGACAGAACCCACATAGGCATTGTTTGTGAATGAATTAATTATGCCAAGGAATTAGGTAAGCAGAGGGGGTTCTTCTGCCAGTTGCTTGCTCAGACTTCACCTCCACCTACTTACCTGGTGATTTCATTGAGAGCCAAAGTTCCTTTTTGTAAACAGATTCTACATTTCTTCCTCATGCCTTTCTACAGAAAAGGATGTTATATTAGGATGAAAAAAGCATCTATTTAAAAAAAAGGATGCCTTTTTGCTAAAATTGTAACAATGTTGGTTAAACCTAATGCAGCTGTAAAATTAAAGAAAACAAAACATAAAAGAATGCCTTAAAAATTCTGGTGGCAGAAATGGAAGTTCTCATCATTTTCAGTGAAAATGCAAAGACTGAGCTCTACGAGTTAATGGAGAAAGTCTTTATTAAGCTCCTTCTGCATTGCCAACAATGTTGTGTATAAGATAAAGTAGGAAATAAAAAAAAACGCATACAGATGGTTACTATTTTTAAATACTCATTTATTTTACTTCTTCTCTGTATCTCATTTTTCCTTCCCTTTCCAGTAAACCTCTCCCACCTCACCCCCATTCTATCACAAGATCAGATCCCTACTCAATTGGAAGAGACACAGAAAAGAGTGGGAAACAGGGCAAACCACAAGCTTTTGTGTCTTTGTTTTATAAAAGCCTAAACCCTTGGGGAAAGAGATTCTCTATTCACATTCTAAAGAAACAGGAATGGAGAAGTTCCTCCAAACTCCAGTTCCCTGGGCTTGGGGAAGGGTGGAAGAGGCGGAGGTCTGGGACCAGTTTCAAGAGCAGAGAGGAATTGTGTCCCGCATTAAGCAGCCCACTAGGAAGCCTGCCAGCCTGGAGAGGGATGGCTACATTGTGCACATTGACAGAAATATAAGCAGCCTTCACAAAGATTCCTGGGCTCACAGCATGACATGGGAACAGCAGAAGATCATTAAAACTGAGGACAGAGATGACAAGCTCTCAGGCCTACCCTGTGTGCAGTAACAGAGGACCCAGTGTCTCCAACCTCCTCACCACTTGGCTCTGTGGAAGATGCCAGAACAGCCCCAGGGGAGAAGTTAGATTATCCCAAGACAAGCTAAAATTTAGTGGTGTTTTGCTTGTTGGCTTGTTTTTTCACAGGCCCAACAGAATGGGAAAATCATAATCAGATCTTAGGTTGAGATTCAAAAAGCAAAAGATGAAGCATTGTTTGCAGATCAGAGTTTGGCATGTGGATTTCACGGCTGCTGCAGGAGAATGCAGCAATCCTGCCGTAAGAGTTTAGAATCTTCTGGCCTACAGAATACAGAGGGAAAGCAAATCTGAGAACATCCCAAACAGAAAGTAGCTGAATAATAGAACCTGTGGTAGAAAGAGATAAGATCCTGAGCTGGGAACCCAGTGAAACTCTCTGGAGAAGGTAGAATGTGGCATGGCACCTCGGCAGAGGGTATGAAAGTACAGATGCGCAGGGGAAGAAGCAGGGCTCTCCAAACATGGACAGTGTGAGCAAGGACTCAGAGATGGGCGTGTGCATATGTATTCAAGAGTGAGGATAAGAAGGAAATGCATTTGATGGACTGAACTGAGGGAATAGTAAACAACTAGATAAATAAAGCTGGACCACCCTTAGAGGGTCTTGAGTGCCTGGCTCAGACATTTATATGGACACCATAAACAGGACCCCAGTGGAGAGCCTCAAACTGGACTGTGAAATGATTTTTAAAACAGCATTCTAAGATTAACATAAAGTCACTGTGATAGATTATTGATAGCTTGTGAAATTAGAACTAAGGTGAGTATAGGGGAGGCCATTTTAGTATCTAGGGAAAAAGGGAGGTGAAGGCCTGCATTAGGGATAGATGGAGAAGGAAATGTGTACAAGAAATAGTGGAAGAAAATGTTTTGAAGAATGGAATTCACTTTGGCAAGTTGGAATTATGACTTTAGCATGCTATTTAGCTGAGCTCACAATCAACTGATCACACTGGGGATGACGGTTTACTTAAGTAATATTACAGGCAAAAATGTACAATATATTTCAGTTTGCTATTTTAAGCTGCTGTTCACCTTAGCCCCTTTGAAAATACGTTGTCTTGACTAGGTTGAGAAAGAATTACAGAAGTAAAGAGGAAACAAGTGTTTGCAATGCCACAATATTTTCATTTTTATAATGTTTGGTGCTAGTGTTGTTTATGTCTTCAGATACTTTGACACATTGTTGCATGAAGCAACTATGAGGACAAACATGTCTAATTTCAGGAACAAAGTCACCTTAGAGTAACTGAATCTATTAGTCCTAGGTAACTAAGAGAGAATTTATGAAGAAACAAACAAGATTTGTGCAAAAACTACCTCTAGAACATAAAATACATTCATGCAGGAAATTGCCTCAGCATCTTAGCAGAGTCTTTGGATTTAAAGTCCTCACTTCAAATCCCAACCCTGACACTTAATAAATGTGGCCTTGGACAAGTTACTTAAAAGACTAGCCCTAGGACCTTGGTGCAAATTAGAGACAGGTACCCCTTTGAGCAGATGAAGTCCAAGGAGACTGGAGGGGTCATTTTTGACTCACTCCCTTGAATGGGCACCCATGCACAGTATGCAATCCACATAACTGGATACAGTGGCTCTGTTACTTGAAATCTGCATTTTCATTTCTTCTTTGTATATTGAAGAAAATAATATTATCTGTCTGATGGGGCTATTTTGAGGACATAATTGCTATAGAACATGTAGAGTGTTTAGTATAGTCCTGGCACATTTTAAACATGCTACAAATGTTTACTATTATTATTGCATTATTATTATTTATCTAAATCTCTCATGTTTTAGGGTAGAGGTTGGCAAACTGTGACTCACAGGCCAAATGCTGCCTACTGCCTGTTTTTGCACAGTGCAAGAGCTAAGAGTCATTTTTATATCTTACATGGTTGGACAAAAATCTAAAGAAGGCTATCTTGTGATGCATGAAAGTTCTATGAAATGCAAATGTTATTGTCCATAAGTAAAGTTTTATTGGCACACAGCTATGCTCATTCACGTATGTATTGTCTGTGGCTGCTTTCATGGGATAGTGGCAGAGTTGAGAGGTAGTGTCAGAGATGAGATGGCCCATAAAGCCCAAAACATTTTCTATTTGGCTTTTTATGGAAAGCACTTGAAGACCCCTGTTTTAGTGTGTTTTTTTGTTTTGTTTTCTCACTAGTTTCAGAGTATGTTCTTCAATCTTTTCCAAATTAAAATTTTTTTTTAAATACTTGAACACCAGTGAAGATCAAGCTTTGAAAGACAAGCATTCTTATCCTTTCCAAGTATTTTGCAATATCTTTCAAAACACTGTCACCTCTTTTCAGCGTGATGACAATGTGCCTAACATTAAGTCTCCTTCTAATATACAGAGATAGTGGTGGCATAGCACTGCACCAGATCCCAAGCAAAAGCATGCTTGAAGAATCTGCCGTAAAGTCTAACTATATGTTAAACAGGTTCAGAGTTGGACTCCTATTTTGTGTGGACAGGCACCAGGCAAAGTTTGGCTTTCTAATAATGTCAACATGTATAAACACAAAACAACAAGTTCAGTTGATCATTGAGATGTTTTAACTACTTGATGCCAAAAATCCAAATATTTGGAAATATCTGGATAACGGATTACATTTTTCACTTTTCATCTAGATTTGGCATTCAGCTTATTTCAGCTAATAAGAACAGCCAAACATTAGCCATGTTCTAAATATTAACATGTGAGAAAACACTCTCCCTTTCACCTTTCCAAGATAAGCTTGCTGCTTCTGTTTCTTCCTATTCAGTACATTGATGGTTTTCTTCTATTTTATCCTCTATTTCTCACCTCTTTTCTTTCCTATTTTTTTCTTCTTAACTTTCTCTAGTTCCTCTAGCACAATCTTTACTGTCAAAACTTCTTAAGAGTGTCTTCTTTTCAATCCCTTTTATCCAAGGAAGAAAAATGATTTGCTTTACAATAATTGAAATTCTTAATTAAAACCCAATGTTCAAGGCTTTATAAGGCATAAATGGCTTCTTAATTGCTGGGAGCCTGCTTTGTGTACAATTTACCACACCATGTCCATGGCAGAATTCAAGGGAAAGGTCACAGAGAGACAGCTTTATTTATCTAGTCTTTTTTTTATTAATTTCAATTGATTTTTAACAATCTGTTTGATGTTATAATTGTATGTAAAATCCCTGTGATATAATGCAGACTTCTCTGGGCCACTTATTTACAATTATGGCAGTTATGCTTTTCCTTGACTTGGGCTATTTCAGGAGGCATGGTTATGGTCCACACTGGGCTACAGTCTTGTGCTGTAATACCATGGACCTTGCCAAGATAAATGCAATCATCTCTCCCTGCTCCCCTGAATTCTTGATGGATGCTCTGCCTTTATGAAGTCTTGCTGTGAACACAGCATTTAATCTGTGATGCTCTTGTCAGGATGTCTTTTGCACATTCCCAGGGAGGGCTCTTTCTTCTCCAAACAAAACTGTAGGTTTAGCTATAGCCCAGATCCTATAAACAAGAATAGCAGCTGCAAAACTGTGAATTTTATTGTCTTTGGTCCTAAGCTGCTGACTTCATGCTTAAAAAAAAAGAGCTTCAAAAAGAAAATAGAAAGTATCTTGATTTTAAAATAATTATTGTATGATCTCCAGAGGTAGGGAGCTATGTTATGTTCATACAAACATTTGGTTTCCCATTTAGTTAAAGATCACTACAAACACACCATTTTCCTAAAATCCTTTATAATTAAAGAGAAAAAAGTTATGCTTATAACATTAAATTCATCAGTTTAATTTTAATGCCAGCCAAGATCATGGAAATACTTAATATAAAAATCCTTGAAGAATGTAAGTAGTGATGATAAAATAACAACCAGTATGGTTGTATGACTGGAAAATCATGCCAGACCAATTTAATTTGCGGGTAAAATTACATTACCAAGTATGCCATTACAAAAATATTATAAAGATATTTCTGGATAGCTAACTTATCTTAATATCTTGGGGGATAGAAAGGGATGACAGTGATTTTTAATTAGATTAATTATATATAAGAAGCTATTTTATAGACTAGATGCTTCCTCAGGTCTCTGCCAGAAAGCTTATATTCCCAACATTTAGATATCTTTTTGTTCTTTGCTCATGTTGGAAAAAATAAAAATAAAGAAAAAGAGCCAAGATCATCTCAGCTCCTCTACTAAAGTATGTATTAAGAAGTTATCACTTTCCACTCTACTTCCCACCTGACATTCTTAACACCCAGCCAGACCCATCAACACAGGATTTCAGCCCCTCAGAGGAGGGAGAGGAGGGAGGGCAGAGGACTCTCATGACATCTCACTCTTCCTTTCTGGTTTAGGACACATCGCCCTCTTCACTGAGTGACTCACCAAAGAGCCTGGGAAGCAGTTCAATATGCTCCTAAACCCTTTGCTAAGAAAGGAATTTCTACCAGTTCATTGAGTTCTATAAATATATGAGATCATGCCTGTCCGCTCTAAGAATCTTCCAGTAAGCTTCCTATTCCACTCAGAATGAAATCCCCAACTGCATTTTAGGAGGACCTGCAAAGCCCACATCTGCAGCCCCAGCTTTCCTCTGGGACCTCAGACCTTCCCCTTTCCCATCCCCATTCCCCACTCTGTACCAGCCACGTGGGCCTTCTCTCTGCTTGGCACTTCATATGTGCCAAAGGACTTCTACACTTGCTCTTTCCTGGAAGAGCCTCCCACCAGGTCCGCCAGTGGCTCACTCAGGTCATGTAGGTCTCTGTAAGGTGAAACCCTCAAAGAGAACTTCCCTGATCACCCCGCAGGAAGGAGACTAGCAGCCCTGATAGATGTCCACATCCTAATCCCTGAAACTTGTGAATATGTTACCTTACATGGCAAAAGAGGCCTTGCAGGTATGATTAAGAATATTGAGATGGGAAGATTGTCCTATATAATTGGGATGGGCCTAACATAATCATAAGGGTCCTCATGAGAGGGTGAGAGTAAGTGAGAGATTTGAAGATGCTAGGCTGCTGACTCTGAAGACAGAGAAAGGGCACTGAGCCAAAGAATACAGGTGACTTCTAGAAGCTGAAAAAAGCAGGGAAACAGTTTTTCCCCTAGAGCCCCCAGAAAGAATGTAGTCTTGCTGATATTTTTCTTTTAGCCCAGTGAGACCCATTTTGAACTTTGACCTCCAGAACAGTAGGATAATAAATTTGCATTATTTTAAGCCATCAAGTATATGGTAATTTCTTATGGCAGCAATAGGAAACTTAAAAACAACCTGCCTTCCCCAGTCTCCACCAGGTTACTTCTGACTCCAGCACTCTGCTTTATTTTTCTTCATAGCATTTCCCACTACTGGAAATTGCATTGCTTTCTCATCTGTTTGTCTGCTTGTCTATTGTTTGTAACAGGATTTACACTTCATGAGGATGGAGACTCTGCTTTGTTCATCTCTCATAGGTAAAAGTTACCCGGAGAGAGTAGACACTCAGTGGATCTTTGTTGAATGAATGACTGAAAACATACATAAATTAATACTTATTAAAACCAGACCCCACTGCAACATAATTTGGGTGCTTGTGGAATTGAGTGTGTTCACGTATGTGTGAGTGTGTGTATAGGTATAGTAGTCATCGTGGAGTAAGAGAGGTAGTGCGTAATCATAGTGGTGGTGGCAATAGTAGTAGTAGCAGTAGCAGCAGTGGTGGGATTGTGGAATTTGACCTATTTCTGTGATGAAGCAATGGTCTAGGTTGATAATAATGAAAATACAATATTTCAAGAAGGATTTTTATTAGATCCATATGAAAATGTCCTCTGTATATAAGTTCAGAATTGTTCTGAGCAATGTTACTGTTCAGACAACATCCTCAAGTGAAAGGTCCTACCCATAGGGTAATTACCAGTAGTTCAGTGTCCATACATGGATTGCATACCTTGACAAATTTCCCCAAATTATGTGACTGAAGAAGTCAATCTTGTTGTGATCAAAGCTGTAAAAAAAAATCAACTGTCAGAAAAATTAAGGTCGATATTTAAACTCTTGATATGTAAACCAAAAGGTGGTTCCCATATGAAAAAGGAATAGAGAAAAGGAAATTTTAAAATTGAATTTAATTGGTACCAGAAATTGACCTTAAATGAGTTATAGGCCCAACTAGTAAAGTGGATCTGAGTTGACATTTCTGTTTCCAGTGTAACAGTATGTTTATTTAACTACATTCAGAGGTTCTGTGCACTTGGAAAATCATCATTTTCTTTAAACTATTAATGACCTTCAAAGAAATAAAAAGATAAACTGTCTGTAACTTTCTTCAGCTGTGAACCATGTGACTGTCTGGCCACCTCACACGAATCCTAGTGAATCCAATTAAACAATCTGCTTCATTCACTCATTATTCCATGCTGTAGGCAATATGCTTAGAAATAAGGATTCCAGAGTAAAAGGTACAGGCCTTGCTTTTAAGAATCTCACAAATGAAACAGCCACTATAGTAATATGATGTGATACAGATCAACTGGACAGTGTGCCTGGCTTAGGAGTGGTGGGAAGCACAGTGAATGATCTAGTTTTTTTTGGAGGAAGCAGGAAGTAGGAGTTGTCCAACCAAGATGGGTAGGGGTGAGGGGATGGGGGGGTGCGGTGGGTATATATTCAGGAAAGGTTGGGAAGCATGGGAAACCCTAGCATTGTGGGAGACACCCAACAGCACCCTTCAACTTACTTTTTTGATTTTTTTTTCTCAACACAATGTCAACATTGTGTTCAAACTCTTCCACACATGTTATGTAGGTATCACTGTGTTCCAAGTCACTCAATTAAAATTTGTATTTAAAACTCAAAATAGATATTATTTGTGATGAGATCAAGCTGTAGAGAGAGGAAGAGGGAAAAGAGGTGCATGGCTGGAAGCTTCTCAAAACCACCAATTAGACTAAGAGCTGGGCAGTCTCAACTTCTCCTCAATGTTTCCAAATAAGAACTCCATCTATAATGACTTGTGATGACCTTTCTTCTGCCATCTTCTAGTGTTTTATTCTCTAAATATCTTTTTTGTCTCTCTTCAGGATTTCTTTCCTCAAAATATCTAGCCACCACATGAGTATAAGACACTATGAAAATACACAGATTATTTCATTCTACTTTGAAAGACTCTCAGGTTGCAGACTCTACATAGAAAGAAAGGCCAGGCACCGTGGCTCACACCGGTAATCCCAGCACTTTGGGAGACCCAGGTAGGCGGATCACCAGAGGTCAGGAGGTCAAGACCACCCTGGTTAGCATGGTGAAACCCCATCTCTATTAAAAACACAAAAATATTAGCCAGGCATGTTGGCACGCATCTGTAACTCCAGCTACTTGGGATGCGGAGGCAGGATAATCACTTGAACCCAGGAGGCAGAGGCTGCAGTGAACTGAGGTTGAGCCACTCCAGCCTGGCAGCCTGGGTGACAGAGAAAGACTCTGTCTTGGAGGTGAAAAATGGAAAGAAAGTTGAGGCAGGAGCCTGCTACAAGCCCTCAACTGCGGATCTTTTCTATTGATGTCAGATGCATTTCTTAGGCAGTGTACTCCATGCCAACCTTGAGCTGAATTAGCCACTTTAGCATGTTTGGAGTAGTGGTCTGAAGAGGATATCACACTATCTCTGTGGTTAGACAGCCATAGATTTAAATCCTGGTTCCGCCACCCCTTGTAGCTGTGTGATCTATGAAGGTAGTTAATTACCCTGAGGCTCAAATTTTCTATCTCTGAATCCAGTATACACACATCTGCCTTTCAGCTTTGTGGTGAAAAGAAAGGACTGTAAATGTAAAGCACCCAAGTGGCAGAAAGAATATTCGTGGGATCTCCAAAGGCTCCTGGGATGAGTTTTAGTTAATGGATGGGGAGCCAAGGGATCCACATCCCAGGTGGGTCAAGGAGTTTCTGTGCTTCTTCCATCCCTCTCTTGCTAGGTTGCAGCTACCATGGAAGCTGTGTATGCACATGGCATAGCCATAAGATGAGGGAGGGCTGCCACCCACATAGGACTTAGCAAAAGCAAGAGACTTTGGAGCTTAGTTCCTACTGCAGCATAGCAGAAACCAATGGTTCTTAATGTGTGGTCCCTGGGTCAGCAACATCACCATTACCTGGGAATTGGTTAGAAATGTAAATTCTCAAGCTCCAACCCTGACCTGTTGTCTTAGTCCATTTGTGTTGCTATAAAGGAATACCTGAGGCTGGGTAATTTATAAAGAAAACAGGTTTATTCAGCTCATCGTTCTTCAGACCGTACAAAAAGCATGGTACCAGCATCTGCTTCTGGTGAGGGTCTCAGGCTGCTTCCACTCATGGTGAAAGGCAGGACGAGCTGACCATACGGCAAGAGCAGGAATCAAGAGAGAGAGGAGGAGGTGCCAGGCTCTTTACAAGAACCAGTTCTCATGGGAACAGAGTGAGAACTCACTCCCTCAAGAATGACACCAAGCTATTCATAAAGGATTCACACCCATGACCCATAAACCTCCCCGCCAGGCCCCACCTCCAACAGTGGGGACCAAATTTTAACATGAAACTTTGTGGAGCCAACAAATCATGTCCAAACCATAGCACCTGCTAACTCAGAAAGTCTGAAGATGGGACCTGCAGTCTGCGTTTTAACAAAGCCCTCCTGAGAATTCTGGGGTACACTCAAGTTTGAGAACTGCTTGTATCAACCATTCTGATTAACCAAATCCAGCACATAATAGTGTTCAAGAAATGCTAGTTATTATTATTTAGATAAACTACCTGTGACAAATTCGATACTGCAACTAAGTAAAAACACTCCAGGTTATATTCCTCACTACAGAATGTGTTGGTTATATTTTATAAATGGAGTCTGATCCCCAGTTAATACCTTCTCTGTCTGGAAATGAAGATAGTAGAATGGTTAAGATGATGAAGAAACATAGGATGTGGTAATCCAGATGCTGAAGTCAAGTTTATGATTGCAATTAAATTGATATGTGAGAATCATTGATGAGTTTTGGAAACCAAATCCCCCAAATTTATAAATATTTCATGATCAATTATGCAACACAGCTGCAGTTACCAAGTAGTAAACCTCATAAGAAAAGTTGCAGTTGCACAATGTTTTCAGAATTACGTTTGTCTAATTTAAGCTATACAACAGAGTGTGTGTGTGTGTCACGTATGTGCCCATGATAGTGTGATAGTGAGGTGGGCCTTCCTTGATAAAATACTAGTATTTATTTATAATGAGATTTATTGCAATTTTGCCTTCTTACTTTTTCTTTGTTCTTTAAAGTCTATTTAGATTTTTAAATTTTGCTTTGGCTCCTCTGGTGCTTTAAGTGCTGGAGCCTGTGGTTCTCAAACAGAAAAGTGCAGACTGTATACTCAGGCTGAGCCACAAATATATCATATGATGACCTTGGAAAAATCTTAAATTATATAGTACAGAGCCTGAGGTTTTGATTGTAAGACAATTGTCCCACACTTTGAATGCTTAGCCTCATTAATATAATGTGATAATCCATTTTTCTCTTATGAGTGCTACATGACATATATTTACTTGTCCTAATTAAGTTGAGTTAAAAACAAACTCTAAGAATGTGTTGGCATCCCTGGAGCTTTCCTAGAGATCAGCAAAGTCAGATCTGGGAATCACTTTTCTGAGAATATTACAACTTGTCCAGGCCATTGCAACCTCGTTTCCATCTTTATTCTCAAAACCTTGGAGGAAATCCCCAACTAACAAAAGGATTTTTATGAATGAAGTCAGTTCTCTGTTTTGCTGTCCCTTAAAGATTCATGCTTACTCACCTTGGAGTTTCATTCCACCTGCAGAATCCATTCATCATTCATTTAACAAATATTTTCCCTCACTTACTTCAGTTATTTTTCTATTTTATTTCCCAAGCCCATCCACATTCTTTTATAAGCAGCCAATCTGATGTGTGTAATGTATATCTTTGTGCTTGTGCTTTTGCAAAATGTATATTGCTGTCTGCATGCATGTATTTTTTAATTTTGTGTATTAGATATTATATTTTGTGTGTTAGATATTTTTGTGTTAGATATCTAATTTCTTTCATACCTCTTATACTCTGCACTACATTTTTGGATACAACTCTATTGCCATGTACAGCTCGTCCATCATTTTCAATTATTTTATAATTATTACAAACCCTTTTGCTAACTACTAGATATAAAGGGTTGAAGAAGAAAATTCATGGTTTCCCTTTCCACAGAGCTCACATACTAGTTTAGAAAAAACATTTTAAAAACCCCATATACAGTATGGTGAGTACTTATTATTCATTTTTTTTTCAAAAATATCTATCAAATGCTTTCCGTGTGTTAAATATGATGTTAAGCACTATGGAGAAAATAGAGAACAAGGCGGTAGTGATAACTGTCCTCAGGAAGCTTACATTCTGGAGGATTATCCAAGCCAAGTATTTAAGTTCAGTCGCAAATAACTAAATGGTTTTATGCAACAGAGCATGATAAAGAAATTTGTATCTTTATTCTGGATGAAGTATGAATAATGGGTTAGACAGAAGCAAGACTAGACTCAAGAAACAAGTTAGTTGCTGCAAAACAATTGAGAAACTATAGTGACTTCAACAGGGCTGGTGGCACTGGAACAGAAAAGGAGAGCGATGTGACATATTTTGGAAATGGTACAGACAGGATTTGATGATAGATTAATTATGAGGGGTAAAGAGGAATCAAGTCATGTCCCTGAGTTTCTAGTCTAGAAACAGAGATGGAGAAGTCTAAACATGAATCAGGTTTTTGGGGAGAAAAGCAAAGTTCTCTTTGGGTGATGATGTCTATGTGGTATCTAAATGGAGGTGTCAAACAGGCAATTGAACATATGGAGCTGATTCTCAGAGAAGAGCTACGGACTGAGGATGCATATTCAGGAGTCACCACATATGGATAGTCTTTAAAATCATGGGAATGAATAAGAATGCAGAGAAAGGCAAAGGGGGCCCATTACAGATCCCAAATGTTTGGAGACCAGATGGAAGAGAAGGAGGAGTCAGCAGGGAAATTACGAACAAGTGCTCAGGGAGGATCTACTGTATTTAGGTCATTTAGGTGTCTTTGGTTAATGCCCTTAGCCAAAGCTGTTTTTATGGAAAGGTTTTTAAAAACGGGGCCTATATGGAAGGGTGTAAATCGGGAAGTAGAGACGGTGCATGCAGACAAATCTTTAGTGAATATGGGCTGAAGGGGAGAAAATAAGGTAGGGCCATATCTAAAGGGAAATTTTAGATTAAGAATTTTTTTTTAGGTAGGTGAGACTCGAGCATGATTAAAACGTGATACAAAGGTGCATAGATAGTGGAAGTTTCCTGAGACACAGAAGGAGATAAAATCCAAGCTCAGAGGCAGGGTCCAGCTCCCAGTGAGAGGAATGCCAGCTCCGGGTTGATAACACCCACTCCATGCCTTTCTCTGAATACCATTTCACTGGCAAAATGAGATAAGAGGAGGAGCTAGTTTGAGAGCTCTGTTGAGATGGGTTTCACAATGAGCAGAAGGCAAAGGACCTACTCCTTGAAAAGTAATTTGTTCAGAGTTCACTGTCAAAAACACTAGGTCTCAAAACAAGAAGACATCTATAGAATTTAGCAGATAATCAGATTCAATATTGTCACAGGGCAAATGTGGGTTGAGAGAAGGCTGTCTGGTGGAAGAAAATTACTCCCTTCTGTCTGGGAAGAGACTACAACAGGCTTTGACAGAATCCCAGAGAAATTGGGCAGCCTTTCATTATATTTATCAAAAAGCTGAAAGCGCCCTGCTTTTTCAGCTTAAGCAGGCATATGGAGCAGAAGACAGATTCTCCAGGATAAATAAAATTCAGGAACATCAGAAGCAAGCGGGAGTGATTAACCAAATGGGGCATGGTCAGAAGACATGCTAAGGCCTTTTAGCATTTTGTTGGTCCCTGGCCTGGGGCTACCCCTCTGGAACCTTAGCTGTGAGTTTGCTGAGTCCTATGATGAATTTTCTGCTTAGGCTTGGGAAATAACCACACACAAATTAAACAGTATTTAATAACAGCTAAAGGATAGGTGTAAATATATCTAAAAATTATTTCTCTAAATCTTAGGCGAAAGGGTACAAGTGTTTAATTTCCTTAATCATCGTGTTCTCACAAATTAATACGAGTGTTTTGGCAGTTTCTGAGTTGACTTCTTATATACAGCAATAATTTCACCAAATCACATATTATGTTTTATTTTTCAAATCTTTATGTCATTAAGAAATACTGGTAGTTGAGTCACAAAGTTATATCCAAGGGGCCAATATTGACTTGGGAACAGCAACGTTGTAGCCAGAGTAGCTGAGAAGAGATAAACCACCTTTGCAGGATTCGATTCTCAAACCCAAACTTATAAAATGATATCAGAGGTAGTAAACAGAAGGGCAGTATATTTTGTTACAAAGAAAGCTAACTTGGGAACCGGTCTCTTAGCGCTATCCTGCTGCTCACATAGAGGTATAATAATTTCGGGCAAGTTGCTAAACTCCTCAGTCTCTTCATCTGTAGAGTATTCACTAGGTACTCAGGAATTTTTAAGATCTCTCCCAGTTTTAAAATCCCTTACTCTGATGTATTAATCAGGATTCATGCAGTTCTAAGTGACAGAAAGAGACCTCAAACTGACTTCAGTTAAGAGGGGAGATTTATTGGTTCACATAACTGCAAAGCTATTGGCAGCCTGCATAGCACCTTCCGAGAATGGAAAAAAGGGGCTCCTGAGTGAGCATTTGGCTTGGCAAGCAATGGGGACCTTTAGTAAAAAAAAAAAGAAAAAAAGAAACAAACAAAAAACAATAAACAAGTCTCTTTCTCTGAATAGACACACCCTTACTCCCAGATGCACACAACAGATTTCAGCACCTGTTTACCCCTTAGGCTGGGAATGCTTTGCAGTTCACAGTTGCCTCAACTCTGTATAGTAGCTCTGAATCCCAGGGTAGTCTGGCATCATTGCCAGCTGGATGGATGGACTCGAACACTGTCACCAGGACTTACTCTTTCCTCCTGGCTCTGCTTTGGTTGTTGCTGGATCCACCCCTTACCCCGTGTGTGTGTGTGATAGAGAGAAATTATGGAAGAGAGAAGGAGAAAGAGAAAGTGACCAAGCTGGGTCATACGCTAATTCCTAAATCTGAGGGTGGGGCTGGGGTCCTGTCAAATCACAGGGATTGAGAGAGCAGAAGACCTCAATGTGCTGTTCCTAGAGAAAGGAGATGGATGCCCAGATGGAAAAGATAATCCATGTCCTTTTATGTATCGCTGTGGTTTTCAATCAGCTTACCGAGTAGTCTTAGATGATCTGAGGAATCCCCCTCTGAAGTTTTTACATCGGCAAAAACTTTGACATTGTATTACCCATGCTGAAAATGGAGTATATTTGCACATTGCTGGTGGCATCATCAATTGGCATGAGGCTTTGGAACTCTATTGAGTAATTTTGATCAATAGTCATAAAATCTGCTTGTATCATGTGGTTTAGTAATACCCCTGAGAACTCATTTTAGGGAAATAACTCAAATTTTAAAATTCATGTATGTGAAAATGTTTATTCAACATTATCTATAATAACAAGTTGCAAATGACCTAGATGTCGACCACTGGGGAATAGATAAGTCAATTAAAACTGAATAAAATGTTGAGTAGCCATTAAAATGGCAACTATAAAGGTTTTATGCTAAGTGAAAAAAGTTATGTACAAAATTATATAAACCATTTGTGACTACCAAAAAAAAAAGGTAAGCATATAGATAGCCCAGAAAGTAACGCCTAAAAATGGAAATCAGGTCAGTGTTTCCAGTGGAGGGGTGATGAGGATATTGTCTTGTCTTTAAATTTCTGACAATATCAGTATAATATTGTTTTATAATAAATAAAGTTAATTGAACTTCAATAAAAGTTCAATAAATATTTTATTAAACAAAAATAAATAAACACACCCCTGAGTTCTGTGGTGAGAAGATTTATTTTCAGGGACTCAGACCTGAAGAGAGGTCTTTTTGAAAAATTTTGTTGGAAGGCTCAGAATGCATATGTCTGCAACAGGCCTTAATTAATATTGTTCAAAGGAAGATAAAGGGGAAAAGGGTGGTTATGGGGGAAGAGGGAAGAGAAAGTTGACTTTAAAAAGTTAATGTTTTAGTCACATTAGTAATACATACATACATTCTCATTCTAAAACATTAAAAGATTACAGCTAACATATCAGCTAAGGCTGAAGTTCTCTTTGACATCTGTCATAATCTGCTCAGGCTGCTGTAACAGTATACTACAGACTGTGTGGCTTAGACAACATAAATTAATTTTCTCACAGTTCTGGAGGCTGGGAAGTCCAAGATCAAGTTCTCACAACATTTGGTTTCTGATGAGGGCTCTTTTCCTGGCTTGCAGATGGATGCCTTCTTGCCTTCTCACTGTGTCTTCACATGGACTTTCCTCCCTGCTGTGCAAGAAGAGAGAGAGAAAAAGAAAGGGATTGAGGGAGAGGAGAGAGAATTCTCTAGTGTCTTTTTTTTTTTTTTCTTTGAGATGGAATCTCACTCTGTCACCTAGGCTAGAGTGCAATGGCACGATCTTGGTTTACTGCAACCTCCGTCTCCTGGGTTCAAGCGATTCTCCTGCCTCAGCTTCCAGAGTAACTGGGACTACAGGCACCCACCACCACACCCGGCTAATTTTTGTATTTTTAGTAGAGACAGGGTTTTGCCATGTTGGCCAGGCGGGTATCAAACTCCTGACCTCAGGTGATCTGCCTGCATTGGCCTCCGAAAATGCTGGGATTACAGGCATGAGCCACTGTGCCTAGCTGTGTCTCTTCTTATAGGGACAATAATCCCATCGACTCAGGACCCCATCCTGCCCCTTCTGACCTCATCTAACCCTAATTACTTCCTTATTCCAAATGCAGCCATACTGGGGGTTAGGAATTCAACATATGAATTTTGGGGGTACATACATGTTCAGTCCATAGCAATATCCCCCTGTACCTAGATGCTTTTTCCCCATTTCTGACCTCCATAATCAATTTCTTTTGTTTTTTAATTTTTTTTATTATACTTTAAGTTCTAGGGTACATGTGCACAACATACAGGTTTGTTACATATGTATACATGTGCCATGTTGGTGTGCTGCACCCATTAACTCGACATTTACATTAGGTATATCTCCTAATGCTATCCCTCTCCCCTCCCCGCACCCCACAACAGGCCCCAGTGTGTGATGTTCCCCACCCTGTGTCCAAGTGTTCTCATTGTTCAGTTCCCACCTATGAGTGAGAACATGCGACGTTTGGTTTTCTGTCCTTGCAATAGTTTGCTCAGAATGATGGTTTCCAGCTTCATCCATGTCCCTACAAAGGACATGAACTCACCCTTTTTTATGGTTGCATAGTATTCCATGGTGTATATGTGCCATATTTTCTTAATCCAATCTATCACTGATGGATATTTGGGTTGGTTCCAAGTCTTTGCTATTGTGAATAGTGCCGCAATAAACATACGTGTGCGTGTGTCTTTATAGCAGCATGATTTATAATCCTTCGGGTATATACCCAGTAATGGGATGGCTGGGTCAAATGGTATTTCTAGTTCTAGATCCTTGAGGAATCACCGCACTGTCTTCCACAATGGTTGAACTAGTTTACAGTCCCACCAACAGTGCAAAAGTGTTCCTATTTCTCCACATCCTCTCCAGCACCTGTTGTTTCCTGACTTTTTAATGATCACCATTCTAACTGGTGTGAGGTGGTATCTCATTGTGGTTTTGATTTGCATTTCTCTTATGGTCAGTGATGATGAGCATTTTTTTTCATGTGTCTGTTGGCTGTATAAATATCTTCTTTTGAGAAGTGTCTGTTCATATTCTTCACCCACTTTTTGATGTGGTTATTTGATTTTTCTTTGTAGATTCTGGATATTAGCCCTTTGTCAGATGGGTAGATTGTAAAACTTTTCTCCCATTCTGTAGGTTGCCTGTTCACTCTGATGGTAGTTTATTTTGCTGTGCAGAAGCTCTTTAGTTTAATCAGATCCCATTTGTCAATTTTGGCTTTTGTTGCCATTGCTTTTGGTGTTTTAGACATGAAGTCCTTGCCCATGCCTATGTCCTGAATGGTATTGCCTAGGTTTTCTTCTAGGGTTTTTATGGTTTTAGGTCTAACATTTAAGTCTTTAATCCATCTTGAATTGATTTTTGTATAAGGTGTAAGGAAGGGATCCAGTTTCACCTTTCTACATATGGCTAGCCAGTTTTCCCAGCACCATTTATTAAATAGGGAATACTTTCCCCATTTCTTGTTTTTGTCTGACCTGCATAATCAATTTCTAAGTATAAGCATGTATTCAGATTTTTTTCTAAAACAGAAAATAAAATGTACCCATAGATTAATGAAGTTATTTTTATTCTGTGCACTTTAAAAAATCCTCCTGTGCATGGGCTTCTTTAACTTGTTTTTTGTAAAATGTATCTTGGGTGCTTGTTAATTTTTAACTGCTGCATAATATTCTAATACATAATTACCAGATTCTATTAACTATTTTATTTTTTATGATTGACATATAATTTGTACACATTTACAGGGTACAATGTGCTGTTTTCTTACATGTGTACATGTGTAGAGATCAAATCAGGGTAATTAGCATATCTATCACCTTACACATTTATCATTTCTTTGTGATGAGAACATTCAAAAGCCTATCTTCTAAGTACTTGAAACATACAATCCATTACTGTTAACTCTAGTCTCTACTATATAATAGAACATAGAATTTATTCCTATCTAACAGTGAGTTTGTAACCATTGACTAATCTCCACCCAGTCTATTAACTATTTTAAATAACTATCACCACATTGATAATTATTTAAGTCATTTCTTTTTTTTTTCAACCACCAACAATTCTGCAATGAGAATCTTTATACATGCTTTTTTGTGTACAAAGGTGAATGTTTCTCAAAGATGACTTGCTGGGTAACAGAATATGCACATTATCAATTTTAATAGATATTGTCCAATTGTCCTCTAAGGTGGCTATACCAATTTATATTCTCACTAGTAATTTATGAGGCTGTTTGAACATTTGGCATTATCAACATATATTTGTCAACATTTGGTATTATCAACTTTTAATATCTTTGCCAATCTGATGAGTACAAGAAAATATTATATTACTGCTTAAATTTATATTCTCCTGATTGATGTTGAAGGTGAACATCTGGGATATATATTGACCAATTTCATGTTTTCCTAAGTATTGACCCTTTATGTGTTTTTCCCAATTATTCCTATCAAATTGTTTATCATTGTCTTATTAAATTTGTATACCT
The DNA here is from genome assembly GCF_029281585.2 of Gorilla gorilla gorilla. Classification (NCBI taxonomy): domain Eukaryota; kingdom Metazoa; phylum Chordata; class Mammalia; order Primates; family Hominidae; genus Gorilla; species Gorilla gorilla. The sequence goes on along the minus strand of NC_073228.2, from coordinate 120,446,385 downwards.
CCCTTATATATTCTAGATGCTAATCCTTTGTCTGCAAATTAGGTTGCAAATATTTTCTCTTAATGTGCCTTCTTTTTACCTTATTTATGGTATATTTTGCCTTGGAAAATTTTTATTTTGGAAATAGTCACACTTTCTATTTTTTTCCTTTACAGGTTTTGCTTTTAGTGTCTTAAAAAGGCTTTCTCTCCCCCAAGATCATAATTGCGTTATCTCATGTACTCATTTAACCCTCATATTTTTAACTCTGATATTTTGTTTTTGTTGTTCTTTTACTTTTAGATATTTAATCCATCTGAAATTTATTTCCCAAAGTGGCATGAGATAGGAATTAAGTTTACTATTTTCCAAGTGGATAGTCAGTTATCCCAGTGCAGGAGGTTGATTTTTGTTGTTGTTGTTGTTGTTGTTGTTGTTAGAAGCTCATACTCTAAGAAGAGAAAACGTTTTTGTATTTCACTGTTTCTGGAACCAGCTCAAAAGGAAAATCAACTGGTGTACACGGCCATGCCCAACACTGTCCCGAAGAAATTGACCACACACTTGGAAGCGCAGAACCTATGGTGCATTCATTCTTCATGCAACAGACATAGGTTGTAAGTATAATTTTAGTCAGGTTAGACATTAAGCCTGAATCAAGAGCTTTCTTCAACATTGATCCCTCTCAAAAGCAAATAATCTTTTTCATAAATCAAATTACCAACCTCTGCTTTATCTCCTTTGTAATTAAGATTTTCCTACAATTTGGTTTTTGTTTGAATGAGTACACATTTAAATGTAAAAAATTTGCTAAAATTGTGTTAGAGAAAGATTTGCCGTAACATTACACACATTTTGGACCAACCTATATTTTGTTAAATTAGCAGTAACCTTAAACGCCACATGCCTCAAAGACATTTTGGACTTATGTGTATTTTCGGAAAGGGCTGAAACAAGGAGCCAACTGCATAGAAGATGCGTACCCTCTTTGCCTGACCACGCAGAGCAGTAGGTGCGTGGGTGCTGACTCTGCCTCGCTACTTCACACCTGTAAAATTTTGGCCAAGTCTTCTTAATATTTGGTTGCCTCATTTGCCCTGTCTGTTGAATGAAAATCATAAAAAGACTTACATATTAGAATCATTATTATAAAAACTGAATGGGATAATACTCCAAAGCTCTTAGAATAGTATCTACATGGCCATTGTCTCAGTGTTTGGGGAAGATTTCAGGCCAGAAGGGTGCTGCTTTGATAATCTCCTACTTTTGTCTTTTTTAAAACTTTGCATGTTTTCAGTTTATCTTCTCTTTTCCATTATCACTACTTTTTTCGTGTGTATTTTTAAAAATAGAGTCTTTGTCTCAAATTCATTATCAAAGAAAGTTGCAAGGTGTCTTTGTGGCAAGCACCTTGATCCCCACACCCCGGTTTGATTCCAAGGAAATGTGAGCCTCAGTTATGGGCTCTCTCACAGTCATCCTGGAAAGTTGACCCCAGGCCTGAATTACACCAATGCAGAAGACACTGGGACAATTGATGGGGAAATCACACATTCCCCCATAAAGCTTCAAGAGCATGCTTGCCATGTTTATTCACTAGGGTCCTTTTTGTACTCCAAACACTTATGGCTTGGAGATTTCAGATACATAATCTCAAAAGAAAAAAAGAAGCTCAGGGTTGCCTGGGCTCACCTGGATTTTGTAGGTCTCAAGCCTTTGCTTTTTCACACATATGCTGCCTCCCCAAGAGCCAAACAATGTCTCAGCAGAGCCCCTCATTTTATAGAACCAGGTCTCTCTGCCCCTGTAGGGGCTTCTCTGTGAACTCCATCGTGGTGGAGCAGGTTTCATGTTTTTGCATCTACCCTGACAACTGATAAAGTCCTTGTCACCCAAAAATGGCCACAAAGTGCTTGGGATCCTTTTGCCTGCCATAGTAGGGGTGAAGTAGGAGATAGAAAGATGAGTCAGTGAACACACTGAGGATATGGAAGACCTTGTTCATTGTGGAGAAGCCCCAGAGAAGAAAAAACTATAAAAAGGAGGTTTGAAAGGCAAGAGATGGGTGGGAGTCACAATTAGGAGACAAGAAGCACATAGCTGTATAGACAGTAAAACATAGGAAAGAATTTCTGCCAGGAAGGGTCAATGTTGGGATGATAAGGTTAATAAGGATGGCCAGCTTGGTGGACACTGTGCCCAAATCTAGAAGGAAAGGATTCTCTGACATTGAGATAGGGCCAGACCTTTCATCCTTCCATTCCATGAAAAAATAAGAAGTGCTAAAACAAGCTTCACCTGTGCAAATATTAATATTTAATTTGTAAAATAAAAATGCAATGCTTTGGGGTATGTATGTTATGCATTTTTTTATATATTTCATATACATATAAATACGTTATATATAACATTTTAATGTATATGGTATATGTGAACATTATTTGAAGAAAAGGTCAAAATAGATCATTAGAGAACTTTTCTGAATGTGAGATTCAAGCCACTAGCCCTCCTGGCCCCTCCTTTATGTAAGCCAGCCCAGGCAAGAGTGGGCCTGGGATACCACAGGACTCAGCTACGCCTGAAAGGGAGGCTGTTAAGGTCTCAATGTTTGTGTTCTCTCAAATTTCATATGTTGACACCTTAACCTCCAGTGTGACTGTATTAGGAGTAAGGAAGCTTACATGAGGTCATGGGGTGGGGCCTTGATTCTATGGGATTAGTACCCTTCTAAGAAGAAACACCAGAGAACTAACTCTCTCAACATCTCTCTCTCTCTGCTCTCATGCATCAAAGAGAAGCCATGTGAGGACATGGTGAGAAGGTGTTGAACTGTAAGTCAGTAAGAGAGACCTTGCCAGAACACAAATTGCCCAGAACCTGGATCTTAGGCTTCTAGTCGCCAGAATTTTGAGGAAATCCATTTCTGTTGTTTAAGCCATGAAGCCTGTGGTATTTTGTTTTAACAGCTCCAGCTGACTAACATAGATCATAGATGCCAAGATGGAGGTGATGACAAAAAGCTAGCTCTCCTTTTCCTCGTGGTCTGTGGAAGTGACCATCTGAAGTAACCAGCAAGTAGCATCATCCAACAAAGTGGATTAAAAAAAAAAAGTACCACAGGCTGTCTACTGCAACATTAGACAAATAAAGTACATTTTTAAAGACCTCTACATTTGGGAGCATTTCTTGACAGAAAGCTGCTCATTTGTTTTAAATATTACCTAGTTTATAGTACATGCCTCAGTGGTCTTAATGTGATTGGCATTAAATGTGGTAAGGTGTGGTTATTCACTCATTCACTCACCAAATATTGACTGCAGGTATAGGATGTGCCAGGTGCTGTTCTAATTGCTGGCGTTATGGTGGCTAATGTAGGAGTCCATTTCTGCCCTGATGCAGCTTACTACTAAGTGGTAGGACACAGGCATTAAACAAACAGGTAAATACATACAAGGTCAGATGGCAATAAGTGCTATGAAGAAAAGTAGAATAGGGTAAGGGGAGTAGGAAGAAGTATGGGGAGTTGCTATTTACGTGGTCAGGGAAGGCCTGGCTGCGACACTGACGTTGGAGCAAGGACCTGCAGGAGATGATGGAGTGAGCCCTATGGATATCTGAGGAAATGGTTTTGCAGGAAGAGGGAGAAACAAGAGTCTGAGGTGGGAATGGGCAGGAGGCAGGGTGGCCAGAGTGGAGTGAGCGAGGGGGAAAAGTGGAGAAGATAAAGCCTGAGAGCTGCAAAAGTGGCCAGGTGGTATGGGTTTTGGCTTTTACACTGATTGTGACCAGAGGACGGACATGATTTTAATCAATGAATTAAAGGATTATTCTGGCTGCTATTTGGGATTAGATTCTAGTGATGTAAGTTCAGAAGCAGGGAGACCAGTTTTAAAGCTATTGCAAAACCCCAGATGAAAATGATGGTGGTGTAGACCAGCGAGATAATGGTGAAACGGAGAAGTGATCACACTCTGGATATATTTTGAAGGTAGGCTAACAGGATTTGCTGATGAATTGGATGTGACAAATGGGAAAAAAGGAGGAGTCAAGGACAGCTCAAGATTGTGAGGTCTGAGCAGCCGGAAGGAGGATGTTGTTACATGATCAGGAGAAGCAATGTTGATAAGTATCACTCCATCTTGAGTCACCTTCATCAACAATGCACTGAAAGGAATCTGAGAGTCTAAGGCTAATTCTTGATCCATAGTTAGTGAATTAACACTGTCATACACCATCTTATTAAAGTTTATTTGCTGTGTTTTGTAAGAAAAACTGCTAACTAGATTACAAAAAAAAAAAAAAAAACCTAAAAAAGTAATGTATTGACTAAGGAATTAAACAAAAAGAGGAAATTCCCTAAAGCAAGGGAATCTAGCCAAAAAAAAAAAAAAAAAGTCAAACATTGGACTGTAATAACTTAAAAATCCAAGTCTGCAATCTTGTTCAGAAAGCAGAGAATAGAAGGGAAGAGTAACAGTGAGGAGGAGTGAAGGTTTAGGGACTTTCAAAAGTTTGCTTCAACAGAAGCAAAGGCTTTAAAAGGTGACTGGGAGAAAGGAAATGACTCAATTGCTTTGAGGCATGCAAAGAAAGGGAGAGGAATTATGAGGAAATCAACATGTATGTTTTTATAAGAGTCTTAATAATACAATTAAATTACACAATACAGTAGTTTTTAAGAAAACAGGTGTGTAGGTTTTCAGTTCAAATATTAAAATGTAACATTCTAGTTTATGTTAATAAGTACTTGGTTATGAATAAAGATATATTTAAGAGGTTTCACAAAGAAACTGACATCAGTTGTTCCACTTGTCTTATATTTAGTGAAGTACAAATCAGGCACTGGTAACTAGTGACTGAATGATCTGAAACTTTTGGAAACTACTGTATTATATATAACTTATTTTGAAATGTATCATTTAAGCTCATTCCAGCCAAAAAGTTATATCTGAAAACACTCTTAAATCTAGCTGTTTAGTCAGTATTTTATAGGACAATTAACTAGAGACTTGTCCCAGGCACAAAATCCAAAATTCAAGATCAAGTTAAGATATTGGGAAACCATCCTTGTATTTTATAATTATATATACAGGGGAGTTTTCAGATGATAAATTTGTATTCAACAATGTAGTTTTTTATACTTCATTAAGAACGTACTTTAGATCCAAGCATATCACTTTTTTAAGAACATTCATTGTTCCCAATTATCCAGCCTAAGTTTAGATGTTTAAAACAGCTGTCTTCTGTTTTAAAGTTTCAATGTTAAAGCAAACAAAACATCCTTAGTTGTCTTCATTTCTCTGGTTATAAAATTACTCTTAAATACACATTCATTATAATAAACAGCCTGGAACAATCTTTCAGTTGATATCAGTACAGAGTTTTCTCACATAATCTAAAAACTAGAATTGGAACAAATTGAAGCATAGTTTTATATTTAAGCATGTGCCAGAACAATCTTCTCTTCTAGTAGGGCTTTCACTACCTGGAAGCAAAGGCCTTGAAAGGCAGTTCTCAAAAACAAGTATATTTTAATTTTCATCATTCTTTTGGCCAAATAGCAAATTCCAAAGTGGTACTTAATCAACCAGTTTATCTGGTTATGAGAAGTATAAATTACATTTAGGTAATTGCATTTTTAAACAAACTCACATCCCAGTAGATATCTTTAAGTCTAAATATTAGTAGGTGGGGCAATTAAAAGAAGTTATTTTGGAACAGAAAGAAGAAAACAGGGCCAAACACAGTCTTTACTCTGTGTTACATAACTAGAGATTTCAACTAAATGTAAAAAGCTTTTGTGGAGGAAAAAAATGGACTTCTGGTTTACTTAACATGTCTTGTTCATTCATTACCTTATTTCTAATCTACCATTCTCTTAATTTCCCAAACAATAATTTGATATCAGAAGTGAATGGAGCCAAACTCCACTGTGGTACAGTGGAATGATTGTTATACACAGGGTGGGGGGCCCACCATGAAGCTATTCATGGAGGGGCAGACAGTAAATCACTGTTAGCAAACTCTAGCTTGCTGGGAGAGCTGGTCCTTGGAGATGCTCTGACATTGTTCCCAGTGAATTCAAATTGCAGTTTATCTCCTTCCACAACCCTTCTAGAATTCTATTTATATTCTTATTGCATCTTATTTTTAAGCATCTTGTTTTTGAAATTGTTATATTTACTCATCACTTTCATCTATAAATCTTTTTCTCCCCATTCAAAAAGCAAATTAGACACGTTACAGTCGAACTTCTGTGTTGGGAGAAAGCCTAGATTTTGTTCATCCTTAGAACTGGAATCTCAAAATCTGAAGAGCATAATATATTTCTAGAGTTTTTTTTTTTCCCCCTTTTCCTTTTTAAATGGTCCTATTCCATCCAAGGATCTATTCCTTATCCTACTGAATCCTTGAAAAGGAACTCATTGCTTTCACTAACTCATGCCCTCCTTTATGTACCCTTACTCTCAGTTAAGTGCTGGAGATACAAGAGAAATGACAGAGATATAGTCCGAAGATTTGAGAAACTTATGATCTAACAGTAAAGAGAAGCATTCAACAAATAATTGCACCAAATATTAATACTAGCTGTAATGTCTGATATACACTATGAAGTAAATTCACAGGGTACGTTGAGAATACATAATGGAGAATATGATCTATTCTAGACTATCAGGGAAGTCTTGTTGGAGGCAGGGACATTGAAGGATGAGTAGAGGTTAGTCTGGTAAACAGGGAGAGGGGAAGTTCCAGTATTCCAGGCAGGAGCACAAGGGCAGGCCTGTAGTTATAAACAAGAAACATGGAGCTTCCCAGGAACTGAAACACCAGTGATGCTACAAGAAAGGGAGACAGTGACGGGAGCACGGCAGAAATGAGACCAGAGAGGTAGGCAAGAAACTAATCATGCACAATGTTAAGGCTGTATTAGGGTTTAGGGGTGTCTATGGATGCCTCTGAGGTGTTTTAAGAGAGGCTTGATGTGATCAGATGTGCATCTCTCAAAGATCACTTAGACTACAATCTGGAGAATGAATAAGAGGACAAGAGAGAATAGAATTTAATGTTAATTTGGGAGAAAAAGCAACCAAAAATATTACTATATATTGGTTACAGATACATATGGTATATGTGAAAGTACAGAAACAAAATGTAAGGATGCACAGAAAACTCATAATATTACTTATAAAAAAAGAAAATGAGAGTAAGAAAGAGATGTTGATGATGACGAAGTTAAGTTTTATCCACCATGTTTTATTTCTTAAAATACAGACAGTAAACAAAAATGACAAAATATTAACAGTCGTTAATTCTGAGTAATGAAAATTGGGATGTTGGTTATATTATTCTTTGACAACGTTTCAATTTCCTCGAAAGAAAAACTAAGTTAAAAAAAAAGTGAGAGGAGTACCAAGAGACAGTAGTGTGTCATCAAAGCCAAGAGCAGACAGTATGTCACAAGAAACAAGTTAACTGTTGCTGATAATTCAAATAAAATGAAAATGTTAAAATACCCACTGTATTTACTGTCATGAATGTCACTGAAGACTAGCAAAAGGGGATTGAGTAGATGAAAGAGGACGAAGTGGCAGCACTGGTTATCTACAATCTCAGGGGCTGTCTGGCTTTGGAAGAGAGGAGAGAAGAGAGTAGCTTGAAAGAAATGGGATCCAAGGTGGGCTGTTTCTTTTTCTTTTTCTTTCTGAGATGGAGTCTCGCTCCGTCGCCCAGGCTGGAGTGCAGTGGTGCAATCTCGGCTCACTGCAACCTCCACCTCCCAAGTTCACGCCATTCTCCTGCCTCAGCCTCCCGAGTAGCTGGGACTATAGGCGCCTGCCACCACGCCCGGCTAATTTTTTTGTATTTTTAGTAGAGACAGGATTTCACCGTGTTAGCCAGGATGGTCTTGATCTCCTGACCTTGTGATCTGTCTGCCTTGGCCTCCCAAAGTGCTGGGTTTACAGGCGTGAGCCACCACACCCGGCGACCAAGGCGGACTGTTTCTAAGATGGGAAAGACCAAAGCTTGCTTACATGCTGATGGGCAGATGCAGGAGAGGGTCTGGAGACAATAGGACAGAATTTCTGAGAACCTGTGAATTATTGGGAACACAAGGAGGAACTGGCCTCCTACTGGAGGAGGGACACTGCCTCCTTCATAAGAAGAGACACTTAGAAAATAATGAGCACAGGCCGGGCACAGTGGCTAACGCCTGTAAGCCCAGCATTTTGGGAGGTCAAGGCGAGTGGATCACCTGTGGTCAGGGGTTCGAGACCAGCCTGGCCAAAGTGGTGAAACCCCGTCTCTACTAAAAATATAAAAATTAGCCGGGCATGGTGGCAGGTGCCTGCAATCCCAGCTACTTGGGATGCTGAGGCAGGAGAATCACTTGAACCAGGAGGCAGAGGTTGCAGTGAGCCAAGATTGTGCCATTGCACTCCAGCCTGGGCAACAAGAGTGAAACTCCATCTAGAAAGAAAAGAAAAGAGAAGAGAAGAGAAGGAAAAGAAAAGAAAAGAAAAGGAAAAAAAGAAAGGAAAAGAAAAAAAGAAAGGAAAAGAAAAAGAAAGGAAAGGAAAGAAAAGTAAAGAGAGAAAGAAAGAAGGAAAGAAAGAAAGAAAGAAAAAATGAGTACAGAAGCAAAAATGTTCCCTTCTGATGGACTGTGTTTTTTTCAGGGAAGTACGAGGTATGAAGGGTGAGATATCTGATTAAGGGGAGAAAGTTAGAAACGAACTGAGATAAGGCGGTGCTTTGGATGAGATTGAGGTTGATAACAATCTATCTACATTTTTTTCCAGCAGGCTTCAGCTGCCCAGTTCAGGAGCAGAGACGGCTGATGTTTACATACTTCAGAACTAGCTTTTAGTCAGATAGATGTTGACCAAAAGATAGAGGAGCAAAAGAATTGAAAGTATTTGCAAGAGAGAGGGACTGATACTATGAAGCTATGCTAGACATAGAGAGGAATGAAATAAGGAGGGAATAGGTGATCGAGAGAGAAGCAAAACTCAAAATCTGGAGGTCCTCAAGAAATCAGTGAATGCAGGGGGGTGCATGAGCAAGGAATATTGAAGGAGAAGTGATTGGAAAGCAGGATGTCAGAATTAGTGATCTGGAAGATGGGGCATTTTTGATAATAAGGCCCAGAATGAAGCCTGGAGTAGGTGGAGGAGGGGAGTAGAAAGACAGCATAGATGAGGAAGGCAAGAAATGGAAAAGCCAGAGGGTCAGTGGTTATATGGATGTTAACACTACCATGAGTCATGACAGGTGGAGGGACACACAGGAGGACAATAAGTCTTTGAAGAATCGGATAAAATGAGACCACAAATGTATTTGTAGAGTTTAGCTACCAAAGTCAGCCAGAGGTTTTTAGAGGAGGAGAAATGGCCTGAAAACAGCATGAGGAGCAAGGACACGGACCTTTCTTTGTGAAGAGGAATAAACGGACAAGAAGAAGAAACAGCCCCCACAGGAAAAAGGCTAGGGAAAAGTAATTGGTCTAGAATACAGCCAGGATTTATTGTGGCAGCGGTTCTCATCCCTGGCTGCAAATGAGAATCATCTATGGAGTTTTAAAACCTACCCATGCCGAGGTCCCAGTCCTTACTGATGAATGAGAATCTTGAGCTTGGGGATTTGCATCACTGAAGAGCTCCCCTGGTCATCTAATGTGCAAGTGGATTTTAAAACCACTGACTTAAGGCAAAGAGGTGGAGGGAACTTTGGAGAAGGGGCTGAGGGTACAGATAGATTTCTTGATTATAAATTATAATGGCCTGAATGTACAAACTGTGCTCCCCAAGTGTGCCCCCATGAGCCCTCAAGGAACTGTGAGTAGCAGCAGCCCCTTCTTCTCCCAAGTTCATTACTCCTTTTTGTCTCAAAGCAGAGATTCTGATCAAACAGCTAGATGCGGTCTTTGCAGAGAACCTGAGTTTATCTTTCTGCTTTATTTTAATCTTCCTCCACACTTTTCCAGGTGATCTGAGGAAAGCGGGAACTGTCATGTAGTTAAGAAGGGCAGGGGGTGGCTGGGCGCGGTGGCTCACGCCTGTAATCCCAGCACTTTGGGAGGCTGAGGCGGGCGGATCACGAGGTCAGGACATCGAGACCATCCTGGTAACACGGTGAAACCCCATCTCTACTAAAAATACAAAAAAATTAGCCAGGCGTGGTGGTGGGCACCTGTGGTCCCAGCTACTCGGGAGGCTGAGGAGAGAGAATGGCGTGAACCCGGGAAGCGGAGCTTGCAGTGAGCCGAGATTGCGCCACTGCACTCCAGCCTGGGCAACAGAGCAAGACTCCGTCTCAAAAATTGAAAAAAAAAAAAAGAAGAAGAAGAAGGGGAGGGGGAGTTGTTACAGGTAGCTCCCAGCCCTGACCCAATCACTGACACAGGTCAAGCCACTTCTGTCCGCTGTGCCTCCATGTGACTCCTGTAAAATGTGATGGTAGGACTGATGTGGAGGATGGCAAGGATGACAATGTGACACTTAATCTTTATAAAGCAGTGTCAGCCTTAGACTCCGAATTTACGAAGACCATCTAATGTAATCCACGAGCTCCTCGGGAAGTGAGTAGAATAAGAATCCCCATTTACAGGTGAATCCACTGGGACTTCAGAGAGATAAGTGACTTGCCCAAGATCACCAGCTAAGTTACATTAACCGCAGATGGCCTCCAGAGACCAGGGCCTCAAACACTCCATTTTACGTCACCTTAAAAAAAAACCACTGAAGTCACCTTCTCATCACTCTGTGATTCTTTAACTCTTTGGCTTTCTTTTCCTGAAGGGACAGGGTATAAATTGCAGACTTCAAAGGCTTTGAAGGGGCAGTGGTTTTACTGAAAACTTACTGCAGGCTTCTGGAAGTGAGTCTGAGGCGCACTTATGGGGAAATGACATCATGAGGTTTCATAGCCTGGCTTCCCCACAGGTGCTCCCCTGAGGGTTTCGGGAGCCTGACAATAGCTGGCTTTTCTTCCAGCTCCGGGAGCATCTTTTCTGGCAGGTGGAAACGTAATATCACGTGGTCAGAAGGAAGGGCTCCTACTTGGATGGTGAGACTAGGATCTAGTAATTGCCAGGAAGATTCTGGGTGGTATTTCTTCACTGTGAAAAGTAGACTCCAATTCTTTAACTCTCGTATTCTATAATTTTAAATTAGGTAAATTTAATCGCTCGCTTCTTGGCTCAGCGTTACTACAAATTAAACATGCAAGTATTAATATTGAATATAATGTCCCTTTAAACAATATCCTGAAACTCGTTGTGGGGCATTTCCAATATATCCATAAAGCAAATAAAACAACTTAATTGTTTGTTTCTCTAAGGGAAGGAGCTAAACCCGAAATTAATTTAGTTCGGCCTGTGAAACAATTCGTTTGCTCTGCCTAATTCTGCCAATTATAGAACTTTTCCCAGACACAATTAGCATGTAAATCGGCGGCGGGGAGCGAAGAAGGAGCCTCGGCGACCCGGGTTGGGTGGAGCGCGGGACAAAAAACCCCGGAGGCCGAAGGGTCCGGAGCTTCGAAGGGGCTGCAGTACCGCGCCTGGGGCGCACGGACGAGCCAGGGGACCAGCTCACACTGACCCTGCAGTCATCAGCCAAAATCTGGGTGTTAAATAGCGCAGCCGGGGATCCAGCCGTCTTGGCCGCCAGATCCTTCTCCTAACCCCGCGGGATTCTGAGGAGACGTCCTGGAGCCGGCCCCCACCCAACCCGCGGGAAAGCGCAATCCTACTCACCGCCCCACACTCCCCAACCCCCTCCCGAGGCTGGCTCTTGAAGCCGCGGGTGCTGCGCGCGCACCTAGGGCCGCGCCCCCCACTACCCCAGGTCTATAGCGGCCTTTGCCCGAGAAAGGTGGGGATAGCGGCCCCTGCTGACAGCTCTGGAGAACAGCAGAGGTACTGATTTTTTCTTTTTTTCCTACCATTCTCCCTACCTTTTCCAGGTGGTGGTAGTGGTGCGGGGGGAATGGGTGTTGACCCATGTGCATTTATTCTTCGTGAAGCCTCTTAAGCAGATGTCTGTACTTGCAGAAGCGACCAAAGAGGGAACGTGGACTTATTAGTGGTCCTAGTCCCAATTAAGGAACAGGTACAGTTTCCAATATAAAGAAACTCGGCCTAAGTGGGACTGAGACCCCGATCTCCGCACTTGCTTTTCTCAGCCAACTCCATGACTAGTAAATATCTCTTCGAGAACTGCTGGGCCGCCCGGTGTTACTTTGTTTAAAGGTTGCGACTAGGATCCGTACCATCTGCGAAGCCCCCTTGGGGAGCAAGAGCCGCGGCGCGCAGTTGCTTTCGGGGCGCAGCGGCAGGGGGAGGGAAACGTGGTGTGGCCCGACGAGTTGGCACAAGCCTGTAACTGCAAGACTTTGTAGCTATTGAAAGTTCAAATGGTGAAAGAAGGCTGTGCCTGCCATTCTTCATGTGATCATAACAATAGCGCCTTGGAAGTGGTTGCGATTTTCTTCTTCCATAAACCTTTTGGGTTCTCACTGGAATTGTATGCGTATTATTTCTGAAGTTTACTTATTTCTAAGACCAGTCCACACAATGTGAACTTCATGAAGTTTTAAAATAGATCGCCGTCGTTAAAAACGCCATTCTCTGCACTGTAGTTTATTTGCTTACTTCACATGCTTTATTAACGTGTGTATGTGCGTAATTAATAGCTGTGTTCTTATCTTCCAAGTGTATTTTTAACCGCACCGGCTTCTATCCAATTCATCTAACTACGTAGAGCGTCCATCACTTCTGGAATCTACCTCTTGATAACAGTAATCAGAATCAGAAAAGCTCGCCGTTCACTTACCCTCATCCTTTAAAACTTTTCCATTTAAGAAAATCGATGAACAAAACCTTTCTTGTAACTCGCTCCTGCACTACGTCTATTTTTATTTATTTTTCTGATTTGGCAGGACTCAGCAATGCTGTCCGGGATTTTTTTTTTTCTTTTTTTTTTCCTAACTAGAGCAGATGTGGGGGTGGGGGAGGTGAGGGCTGGGCTCCAGCCAGAGTCGCCCCCGCTGAGCCTCCGCCTAGCGCGCGGTGGGGCCAGGAATCCTGGTGGAAGGAAGCAGCGCTGGCCAGTTGGTCCAAGGCTCCACCTGCAGCCACACCGCGTAGTTTCTCCCCCTCTGCCTCGCTCACTCGCACTCACACACACCACAGCTCTCCTTTGGGTCGGAGGAGACGCCAGCCAAAGTAGGCGGAGTTGCGGGAGGAGAGTCCGATCTGCGCAATCCAGTCCGGGACTTGGCTCCGCCCGGGAGCGGCGGCCTCTCCGGTGACAGAGGAGTAGTGAGCGGCACGGGGTGAGGCTGCAGCCAACTCCGCTCCCCGCGCACTCGGCTGCCCAGGCGCTCGGGACCCAGCAGCGGCGCTCCTCCGCGGTGCCGGTCGCCCGCGATGCCCGCTTAGCAGCGTGTAGCAGCGGCCAGCATCACCACACCCGCGGCACCGCGCTGCCGGCCGCAGAGCCGGGCCAGAGCCTTGCACCCCTGCCCCAGCCCCCACCCCGCCCCCCGCCCTCAAATGACTTGTTAATCGGCGCAGACACCACCAAGGGGACTCACCGGAGTGGAATCCAAGTGGAATTTGGATTTGGAGAAGAGTTTCTTGAACATTTACCCTCTTCCTTGTTGGTTTTCTTTTTCTTTTTCTTCTTTTTTTTTTTTTGGCTTCTTTTTTCCTCTCCCCTTCTCCGCTCGTCATTGGAGATGAACACATCGCGTTTGCATCCCAGAAAGTAGTCGCCGCGACTATTTCCCCCAAAGAGACAAGCACACATGTAGGAATGACAAAGGCTTGCGAAGGAGAGAGCGCAGCCCGCGGCCCGGAGAGATCCCCTCGATAATGGATTACTAAATGGGATACACGCTGTACCAGTTCGCTCCGAGCCCCGGCCGCCTGTCCGTCGATGCACCGAAAAGGTACCCCCCGGGCGCACCCCACCTCCCGGGCAGCTGGACTCCAGTCTGAGGGTCCCGGGGCCGTGGCTAGCTCGTGCTGTCGGCTTTGTGGTGCCTGCGTTTTATTTTGTCTTGTGTCACTGTTTCCCGAGCCTTGCCCGGTCCTGGGAGAGCAGTCGTGAGCCCTGCCTGCCTTTCCTCTCCGCCCTGCGCCCCAGAGTGCGTCCGGCTCCACGTCGAGAGCTTTCCCACCCGCGTTGCGCACACGCCCGGCGCCGCCCCGGGCCGCGACGGCGCGTATGGCTGTTCCTCCTGGGGGTGTGTGTGCGAGACCCAAGGCTCATCTTCACGCGTGCCCAGCAGGGAGCAGAGCGGGCCCTAAATGGTGGGATTCTCAGAAGCTCCCTGGCCCGGTGTGTCGAAGGCAGGGGAAGCGGTTCTGCCCTCGAGGGCTGGAGGGGGTTGGGTAGAACAGCGCTGTTTTCGTCCAGTGCCAGGTGGGAGAAGGGGTTCCGCGGAGACGGTGTGGAAGCGGAGAGAATCTTTTGTTGTCAGTGTGGGGTCTGGGCTGGGCTCCGTGGAGTGCGAGAAACTTGTAATGGCCCTAGGCACCCGCGCGCCCTGTCTCTCGGTGAGATCCTGGCTCCTGTGGCCGCTGCCACCAGAGGTTCCGGGCTTTGTTTGCTCGAATAAGTGTCCGGGAGCAGCCGTTCGGGTGACGCGGCGCCCCCGCCATGGGTCCTGTCCCCCGCCGCAGCTCCCAACCCGAGCGGCAAGGATATAGCCCGTCGCGGCTGCGTCCCTCCTGAAGCACCGAGCCCTTTACACCGGGCTGGCGCACGGTACGCCCTCCTCCCAGATCAGCGCGGTCTCGCTCTGGAAAGATGACCCAGGAGGGGGAAGGGTGAGAGACCTGGCAGAAGATGGCCCTGGGTTTGAAACCCAGACTAGGGCTCTGTTCCGACTCCTGTGTCCTAGGGCGCTACCATGGGGGCAATGGGGCGCTGGAGAGTAAGCCGGGCAGTGCCCACCCACCCTGCCTGATCCTGCTGGGGCGGGAAGTGTCTCTTGTCCCGATTCTCCGCGTTTTGCTCAGCTCCTCGCTGTGGGAGATGGTGCAAAACAGGATCCTGAGGTCTCCTCCCTCCTCGCAAGACCCGAGCGGCACGGGGGGAGCCAGGGAGCGGTCCCGGGCTTGTGGACGTCGGGAAAGGAAACAGGATTCCGCTGTTTTTCCCGCTCCCTCGCCGCCCCTCCGCCCAGCGCCTCCTCCCACTTTACAGCGGCGGGGTCACTAGACCAGGCGCTCCTGGAAAGTTTCCCTGAAAGCCAGGGGCGGCAGGCACGACCGGACTGGGGCTCAGCATGTGCAGTCTGAGGGAAGCCGAACCTGGAGGGAATCATGCGGACAGCTCGGGATGCAGCTAGGAGCTAGATCCCGGCCCTTTGGAGAGTGGAACCTCCTGGCCCGCGGTACTTGCTCGACAAGTCGGGGAAGGGATGAATGGGGAAGCAGGACCCCGGAGGCAGGTGCGGCCACTGTGGACAGAGGCTGTGGCGAAGGTGCGTGTGGACACAGGCCGGGGCTCAGTGGCTTGCAAGTAGGCAGCTCCAGGTGCAGAATCCCGAGCCATCTGCTCCCTGCGCACGATTTCCCAGCGTGGCTATCCAGGGAGGGAAGAAGCAGAGCCAGGTGTGCGTGGAGCGGGAGAGGAATGGGAGACTGGAGGCGCTGTCTTCACAGCCCGGGCAAGCACTTCCAGGGAGTCTCCGGCCTGTATCGCACTGGGGAGCCCTGCAGGCTTTTCCGCGTCGGTCTTTGGGAGAAAGGTGGCTGCTTTGGAACTGCGGTGGCCAGGCACAGCCACAGTGGGATCGCTCCTTTTTTTACGCTCAGCTTTTTTACGCTACTGAATGCGATCTGTGAAAGGTTTAAAACACAGGCGTGCATGGACACACACACACACGCACACACTCGCCCTTGTACGCACAACTTTCTTTACCTCAGATCTGAAAAGCCGTTTAACCCACTTGCAGTGTTGTGCCAGCAGGTCTCAGAAAAGCTATTTAATGCCCCCCAGCGCTGGTTTTTAAGTCTTTCCAGGATGGGAAGGTCGAGTGCCTTTGCCTTGTCTTTCTTTAGTCCTGAAATTGTTCGTCCTCCTTCCCCTGGTGGACACATCTTGGGCATCAAGTCTGTGGTATGCTACAGTGATGGCGGGGAAGACTGGTGGTTTAATTAATTATTTAATTATGTTTTCTCCCCAAAGTAAAGATGCCTATGTTTAATTCCGACTGAAAATACTCTACACTTTTTTACACCATACGCAAATGGCTACCAGCAGTCACGATTGCAAGAATTTTGTATGACTTTTTAATGCTGTGTTTAGTCTGCATGGAGCAGTTTTATGATTTACAGTAAGCTTTGATTAAACTACTCCAGGCACCAAAGTTAATTATTAACCTAACCTTAAATACAGTGGCAGAACTATGTCTCCACCTATTAACCTAAAGTATCTATTAAAAAATAATTGCACTAGCTATTTGAATTTGGTTTACCCATGCTTGTTTGTATGGTAACTTTTATTTGAATCTTGAGTAACCCTTACTCCCTGTTATTATTTTGGTTTTGGGACGTTCTTGAATGAGGCACTTTGCAAACCAGTCTAAAGCAGAAAAGAACGAACATCAAATTTAAAATCTTACTTTTGTGTTATGAGTCATTTTTCAACTTGATGTAAAGAAGCATTCTACTTTATGTTTCTGATTTACAGTGTTTGTGGGTGACAACCTTCCCCATATGTTAGGTTTTGCAGCTATCACCTTTTAGAGATGTGCTACATTCTCAATAACGCATATAATCCACATATGTAAATGTTAAGCAGATACCAAAAATCATTTCTGAGGAGCCATCAGCTGAATATACTTATTGGACATAACAACTAAGCTTAAATAGGTAAAAATTTTATAAGAACCAGCATAGAACACTCGAGTAAATGTCGAATGAATGAAATAAATAGTCACACATGGTTCATGTTTGTCCACTTAAAGTGGACTTCTTTATTTTCCCTACAGTGAAAAAAAAATATATGCCTTCAAGTGAGTGGTTATGATAAGGCGGCAATAAGTGCACCTTTTTATTTACACACAAACACACACCCCTCAAGTTCTTCCAAAATCTAGTAAATGCTTTTTCCAACATTAAACACATATAGCAGTTGTATTTTGAGTAGGCGGGTAACATTGCACTAGTGAAGTCTAATGTGTTGAATCAGAAGCGTAGCGAGAATTAGGAAGACTGTTATCTTCACCAAATAAAAATGAGGCATCCAAATTAAGAACTTGTATTAAATTCAAAATAAGTAGTTATGCTTTAAAAGTGAATGGGTAGTTGCACTCCTATATGAAATGGAAGGAAAAATACTATTTTGAACCAGAAGTTAAGTCAGATAGTTTATTCTGTGTACATTGTGGTTCAGTGCTTTTCAGAACAGGACAAAAGAGTGATGATGGGATGAAAGTTTTTTTAGAACTAGATTGCCAAGAGCTAATATAGTCTCTCCATCTTATTTGTTTGCAGGAAGGAATCACAGAACAAGCTAAGCTAATTGCAAATGCTTTAATTAAGCATCTGCCATTTGTGTAAGGCAATGCCTAGGAAAGCCTATCTCTGCACTGCCCCTCTCCACACCCTTCTTTAGGTTTAGACAATTTTCTGTCCTCCTAGAGTAGAGGAGTGCTCCTTGACATATTTATATAGGAGCTTTGTGTTATGGCAGCTACATTTATGCATGTTGAGGAAGGTGATGCCTTGAGGCATTCTGCTGGGCCCTCCCATATCAGGACCCCCCCACTCTCTTGGGGTGCCTTGGAGCCAAGTTTTCTCTGAGATATTTCTATTTCAGCGTGAAGGCTTTTCTCATCTGCTTTAAAATGTGCTGCAAGAGCAACTGAGCTATTCTCTGCTGGCGACCACATGGTTGCCTCTTGGGGATATGGTGAGGTAGAGAAAGGAGGGAGGCATTTAATCCCTTTGAAATGGGCAAATGAGATGTCATACCACACAAACCTCAAGGGGAGGAGTTCAGGACAACTTCTCACCATGGGACTATTGCATATAGTCTATACACAAGGGTATCTTGCTTTGTGAAACAGATGAGCTCTTGCAAAACTTTATTACAATAATTCCATTTACACCAATAGAGGGTATCATACAAAACCATAATACACAGATGATTCCCAAATAACCTCTTCAGCTTAGACCTCTCTCCTGGACCTCACAAATAACCAATGCTTAGTGGGTAGGTAGCTCCTCCTGAACCTAATAGACATCTCAAACTTAGGTTTAAAAAACCTAATTCTGTATCTTTCTCCCCCATATCTGCCTTTCTCATAGTCTTCTCCATCATAGTAAATGGCAACTCCATTCTTTGAGTTGCCGGCCCCCAAATTTAGTTCTCCTTGAAGCTTCTCTGTCACACCTACATCCACTGTGGCTGCAATGCTGTTGGCTCCACCTTCGGAATACCTGCAGGCTTCCTTCAGGTGTTCCTCCTCTGTGGCCCTCAAATTGGCCAAGCCATGGTCCTCTCCTGCTAGGTTTTCATGCCAGCTTCCCCACTAGCATTCCTGCCTCTGCCCATTTCTCAACACAGCAGCCAAAACACAGCAGTGATTTCTTTTTTAAACTAAACCAGATCAGATCACTACTTTGCTCAGATGTTTTCCCATCTTATTCCAATAAAAGCCAAAGTCCTTCCTATGGCCTTTGCAGCCCCACATGATCTGCACTCAGGCTCCCACCTCTCTGACCTCCACCCCTTGGGCTTGCTTGAATCTGTCAAGCATGGCATATACTTGGGGTCCTTTGCAAGGACTTACTCTTTCATGCCTTGGGATGGTTCTTTCCCCCAGATAGCTACATGATTTGCTTCTCATATTCTTCAGGTCTCTGTTCAAATGTCACTTTCTCAGTGAAGCCTTTTGATCCCCTTATTTACTTTATTCTTTCCCACAGCACTCCCCACCTTTTGGCAGTCCTTATTTTTTTCTTAGCATTTTGCACAGTCTGACAAACTATATGTTGTCCTTGTTGATTTTCTGTCTTCCACTAGAACATAATGCCATAAGGATAGACATTTTTAGGCTTTATTCACTCTGGCACCTAAAGCTGTGCCTGGCACGTCATGGGCCATCCATAACAAATGTTTGCTGAATGAATAAACAGTGAATCATTTTTGCAAACAACTAGTCTTTATTTTATCTATTTTGTCTGCCTTTGTTTTTCTATATCATGTTTTTATCAAATGAGATACTTCATGCATGAATGTGTGTATGTGTGTCTGTGTGTGTACAGTCTTCCAAGCACATAGGTGGTATGGCTCATGCATCATTAGTGGAACATTCACTGTGTTGTTTTTCCAGTGGTAGTGATGGATTGGAGCCTGTTCATTCCCACACTCTCACCCAGTCCCCTCCTGTGTCCAAGAGCACACATCTGTGAGACACCTGGTTGTAGCTGGAGGGAGTCTGAGTTAGGTAAAATCAACTTGCCAAGAAACAGAGCTAAGAAGACAGCCAGCGTTTGTGGGGATTGAGCTTTTGACCCTGGCCTCATTTGTTCTGCATTCTAACCACTGGCTATAGAATGTTCATGTTTTTTTGGAGTTTGCTAATAGTAGTTTTAAAATTCAGCTTTCTATCAGGAGAATATAGCATACTTTATTAACCCATGTTTCTGCCCTGTACCCGTACAGTATATCTGCTGTTGAGGATCCTGCACTTGGAGTCAAGAAGACTTGAGTTCCAGACTCTTACTACCTTGGACAAGTCACTTAACTTCTCTGTGGCTGCATTATTTTAATTGAAAATTGTAAATACTAAACCTATTCTTCCTAACTTATAGGATTACTGGGAAAATAATATGAAATCATGAATGTGAATGTATTTAGTGAAATATTAACACGCATTCTGGAAATTTGGGAAGTTTGATGTTAACCCCCTCTTTCCCACTCCGGACCCTGGATATAACAGAGATCCTACTTCATCTTCTAAATTATTTTTAGAAGAATATACACTGTTCATGTAGTTTTAGTGTAAATCACATTATGCAACTAAATAATATGTTCAAATTCATTGAAATTGTACAGTTCACCTAGAGCATGGATAGCAACTTTATTAATTAGAACACCTACCATGTCAAGGAAACATTGCTTTCAACATGATCATTAAATCAGGCAAGCTCATAGGAGTACCACTCTGCCAGGAATTATTTTAAAAGTAAGATAATTGTTTTTGCTCAGTTAAATTCTGAAATAGTTCAAATCAGTGTAACGATTAATGTAGCACAGATATGTCAGGGTGAACCAGGACTAGTAGAAGTTTCCATCTTTGTCATAACGAGGCCAAATTCGTTAGATTTTGTGGCGTGAGTTTAATAAATGTGAAGGGACTGTTGGAGGGAATGTAGTGGACAACTCTAGAGGCATTGCGGAGGTCATGCTTTTTTGACAGACAATACACATGGATTTGTTTTGCCGTTTACCAACAGTGTGACTTTAAGCCAGCTTCCTTTCTCCTTCAGTTTTCATTTGCAAAGTGCTAGTATGATGATAATGTTATGGTTTTGAGAAGAATAAATGTGCTAACATCTGTAAAATGCATAGCACAATAACATCTGTAAAATGCATGTCACAATGCCGGGCACACAACAAGCAGTCATTCAACATAAGGTATTATTTTTACTTGAGTAGCAGTAGTTATGAAAAATGTCCTAGGAATGGATTTTGGAAAAGCAGATAGTACTTTTATTGTGGGGGGCAGGGGAAATAGTACAAAAGGAAATGGCTACGAATCTGTAATATAAAGAGATGATGCAAAAGAAAACAACCTTTGGACTAGAAACAACCATTCATACCATAAACAGGCCATAATGTCATGGGTTTTAAGTTGAGAAGCATGTGAATACATCACTTGCAGGGAAACAGGAAACAGGGAAACTTTGGAATTTGAAATATCACACCCAAAACATGGAAGGAAAAAAACACTATATATAAAAAATAATAATAATAACAAGCAGAGCCTTATATCAAATAGGAGCCCAAGGGATAGTTTTTGAAAAATGATAGCTGTCACTTACTAACATTTTAATAATAAAATGTACACTCTGCACCTACATTTAGAATCTGAAAGCAACTCATAATGACAATTTTAGGGATGAGTTGAATTCCCAAGGACCACACCTGTCTTAAGAGAGAAACTTGGCTGCTGATTGGAACCCTTGAGGAGGTTGTGGCTAGGACTTCTGCAAGAGGGTCTTCAGGTTGGGCGTGCATCTGCCAGGTCACTCTTCCCTGGCCAAGCTTGAAATCAGTTTGGGAGAGTGTGAATCTCCCAGCAAAAGCAAACTACTGCCTTCCACACCAAAGGTAGGAAATAACTGGCTGACCCCAGTAGAGATAGCAGTTATTCTGCTGACAGACACACTACTACAAAACCTGAAATTTGATTCAAATGATAGTCATACAAGTTCTTATCAGTGAGAAAAATCTGACTTCTAAAAGGCACAGGAGAAGGGGAAATAAATTGATGTTATCACCACAATTCCCTGCTACCATTATGTTTTCTAGGAATGCCTCCATGGCTTAGAGTTACAGTTATTTTCAACTAGGAAATAAAATGTTCTCAAACTCTGTAAGTGGAAACAGAATGGAAAGAGTGTGAGATAAATCAGTAATTAACATGCTGCAAGGCCCGAAGTTTCAGATCCTTCTTAGCAGCCAGTATGGTGACTTTTGCTTTGAAAGTATTGTTAGTAATAGATACTTCCTCATGCAGCCTTTAGACTTGAAGCTTTCTTTTAATATTCCTAGGTGCTTTCTAGGATTTTCCAACTAACCTATAATTGTCATCTGTAGAACATTAAATTCAAAGAACCCATGCCAATTAAAAAGATTTAGCAGACGAAGCTCTAAAGTTGGTGCTGTTTACCCCTTTCTTAGCCCTTCTGCCCCTCTATGCTTCAAAGACCGGCCTTTGGCCATGATTTGATTTGAAGCATTTATAGAACAGAACAGGATCTGACATTAAATACAATGAAAACATGCCATTGGAAAATAAACATTGTTAGAGACTAGGAAGAAATAAAGATTGTATTAATTATGTTTTAATGTTCTATGAGAGTTTTACAGACAAGCTGTCTGTGATGGATCGATTCGTCTTTCCCTGTTCCTATTCCTGATTCGTTAAAGAAAAGTATTCAATCTTTTCATTAATATTGCAGCGACTTCAGCACTTCCCCGCCCCTCCCCCAGACTCCTACTGTCCTTGAATGAGGAAACTGAGAGAATACTGATTGAGCTGGTGAATGGAAACGTTCCTTTCCTGAAAATGGAATGCTTTACAAAAAATTGCATTCCACAAAAAAAACACTCAAAACAATTCAACAACTGTCCCTGCTCCTTTCTACCCAGAGAGCCACTTGACTTCATTCACATATTTTGGTTTTTCAATGTATTTGTTCTTAGGCCTAAAATACCCAGGTGGAAAACCATTCTATTAAGCCTTTCACTATTTTAAAAACATGAGCATCTGAGTTTCTAAGAACATTCTCATTCCTGCATAGTGAGCGATAAATAGAAACCAAATTGTTTGTAGCATTCTAAACTCAAGTATATTGGCAGAATGGCAGTGGAGTTGATTTTTATAAGAATACTTGTTAATGGTTTTCGAGATGGATTCTGTGCTAATTCTTCTTGTATCATGAATGATGGCCCTAGCTAGACACTGTCGCTGGGATCTTCATCTATTAATCATGGAGGCGGCTTTCTTATTCGGTTGCCATAGTTTCAGTGCCTCACATAGTGTTGGGGTGTCTTGGGAAAGGTTTGAGATATACTAGGGCTTGCAAGCCTTGCAGTTATTTTGACAGTTGTGCTCTGAAAGACTGAAAACCGCTTCTCGTATAATTCAGTGTTGGATTAAAAGAGACAACTTCTGAGAGTGTCTCCCTGGACCTTGTTATGTGCACATCCAGCTGGTATTTACTCCAGGATTTGCCTCTTGCTCAGTCTTGCTGGCAAAATAAATAAATAAATAAAAATACAGTACAGAGGCTGATGTCACTTTCATATTTCAACAAGAAAGCAAAGGGATGCAAACTCTTCATTAAGACTATTCACAAATGTGGAGGTAAATGAGGCCATTCATGACTTTGCTTAAAATTTCTGCTCCATAATCTGGCTTTGGCTTTGCAGATTACTAAATAAATAAAATGACATCATGATTGCTGTGTGCCGTGTGTTATTTTGGCAATGGAAACATGTAGAGCTTTACTTCAGGTTTAACCTTTCCTTTTTTACACTTGACACTCATTGCTAAGGAGCTAGAGACCATTTTACCGTATTTTGCAACAAAAGGCTCATACATTTTGGACTGTAGGTCTACTGCTTTGTCAACTCGTGAATAGTATATGAACATTTTTCAATTAATAATTTCAATATTTTGCCATTTTTTTTTTTAGGTTTGTGACTTTAGAGTTGATTAGAAAATGTTCTCCAGTGGTGTATATATTGTGTGACTTGGTCAAGAAAGGATTTGGGGAGTAAATTGCTGTAAGAGGGTGATACACATACACACATTCTGGCGATTTATGTGCTTCACGTGTGATGTAGAACACAGCTTGCTTCTGATTGGCAAATTTGGCCTTGTGCAACAGATAGTGGTACACTTCATGTTTCAGTTTCCATTTCTCAAGTGGACTTTCAAGGACTCCTACCAGTCTAAGCCAAGCAATTTAATTCCTTTGTAGATTAAAACATAAAATAATCTCACACTGGAAGCAAACAGTGTTGAATTCAAGACATGCAAAGCATAAGTGAAAATCTAGGCTGATTTAGAAGAAGAAACTTTGAATTCCTTACAAATGGGACTAATCTAGAAAATTAGTCATTTTTTTCCTTTTTACTAGAAAATGACTAGTTTTTATTTCAGAGTGAGCTTCAAAGCAGCGTTTTAAATTTCTCCAGATCCAGCCTGCCAAAATTTTTGTGTAAGATCAACAAGCATTTTTAATGCACGTGCCTATTTTGTTGACCCATCCCTTACCCAACCACATTAAAGGATTGATTTTAGAGGCCAATAATGTGAAGTAAATTAAAAGGATAACATGGCCTTAATTGCTACTGGTTTCACCAGGCTTCTAGGCACCGGAATTTCTTGTGGAGAAACACTTTAAGTGTCACAGCAGTTTTTGATCATGTGGTCTGGCTCACCCAGAAGCTTCAATTATCTCCCAGCCCTTCTCCACCTCCCCTCAGATATCTCTGAGAAGCAAAGAAAATGTGCATTTGTAAATTCAGTATTATGGACCCCTGATTATTTGGCAGGGTAAGAAAATAGGTTCTGTTCATTTTACAGTATTCGCATAGGCTAGATGTTTAAACAACAACAAAAGACATGGAATGGAGGAGAACAGTGGGAGTAAGATCAAAGCTTTTTTCATTAAAAAGAATTTTGTTGAATTGAGCTCATTCTCCTCTCAAATGATAACAAGATTGTGATTACTCTTGGGTGTCGGGTTAGACACAACATTGCACACGTAGCCTTAAGAAAAGTAAAGAGTACTTTTTGTGTAGATGTCAGTCAAATACAATGTGGACTTTAATTACCTTAATTAATGATTTCTGATTACAGATTTTCTTTTGTGTGCCTTGGAGGCTGTATTTAGGTAGAGTATTTTCAGCCAGTAGTGACATGAACTTGCTTCCTTTGTCTTGCCATGCAAACCACACTAGATTCTCATTACAATGAAAAATGTGATTCTGCATCATTTCAGAATGGTCATACAAAGAATGAAATATCACTTGGGGAACAACTGAAATTCGTAAGTGGTGTGGAGTATTTGAATCTTCAGAGGAACCATTCCTAATTTTAAAGGAATTTACCTATCAAAATTGCTGATATTTACTGGCTTCTGGCTGGATTTGAGGCCATTCCTTCCAAAGATTGAATGGGATTTTGAGTGGTGCCCCAGTTCTTTCAAATAAAAGCATACTGCAGAAGTGCTGGACCTAGCAGCATTTCCTTTGCCCAAGTGTACCCTTTATAAAGTACTAAACATAGCAACTAGGGAATATTGTAGACACTAGAGAATTGGGCCTTTGTTTTTCATGAAGGGAATTTATTAACAAAATATTTTGAGGAGTCTTGTCTTGTTCACAGATGGCGACCACGGCGACCCCCCTTCCTGTGGGTGCTGTCAGAGAGGATGGGGGGGACGTCCTCAATCCGCCCCATCTTCATACCCGAGGGGGCAAGGGCTCTGAGGGCCGAGTGGGCCCCAGGTCCAGGGGTCTTTGTCCTATTTCCTCCTGTGGCCCGGTGTTTGATGTGTAAGGCAGTAATACCCAGTTCCTTGCACCTCTGAGCCATATCCTGGGCAGCCAACGTAGCAGCATATGGCAAAGATTCGTCTGGGTCTGCCTTCACCTTCATCCCACCAGTCACACGGCAGAGGATTTCTTTGCCAGAAAGATCAGTGACATGGACAAAAGTGTCACTGAAGGATGCAACGATATGGCAGACACCAAATATGTTTTCTCCGTCAGCCACCTGAGGTCAGAGGCTGATGACCTGTTCTTCCTTTTCCTTCCCCTTTCGAGGTGCCATTTCTGCACGTTGTCTCCAGACTCCACACCGGAAAGAGTGGGCCTTATTTTTGATTAAAAGTACTTTTTCCTGTGTCATGAGTTTTAGAACAAATATCAAAAACCTGAATTAGGATGTTAATGTGCTATTTACATTCAACTTTTAACTAGAGGGTCTAATAAAGGTTAGATATGATATATTAATGCCAATTTATGAATTATATTTCTCTGTGAACAATTATTTTGTAGCTTATACAAAACCCTAATAGCATATAACCCATCTAGTTTAGTGTAATTATGCTTATGAATTATAAATGCTTAGCTTTTACAATTAGACTTACTGATCTGTAGGCACCTTAATGAGAAATTACTGAAATTAAATTGATTCGTAATATTTGCTGTACTGTGTTCCAGGGTAGTGGTTGTCTAAAATAATTTTTAGAGTATGTGTCTGACTGCATAGCAGTATGGCTTTATTTTTAATAGAAAAAAAGTCCTCCCTGTTGCATGATCCCACCTTTGTCCAAGGAGGAGATGTCAAAAGTTAGAAAGAGCAGAGTAGTTTCATATGTAGCCAAGAGAAAAGGTAACACATCTTTTGGATACTTTTTTTTTTAAATTATAAAGGGATGTTCAGAGTACAGGGAAAGGTTTCTATTAAAAAGTCAACTTTTATCTACAAGGTGTTTCCTCTCATTTGTGGTGAAGGGAAGTTCAACATGTTGAATATGCTGGTTAATTAATTCTCCAGGGATATCTCCGAGGGTGATGCTTTCGTTTTCATATTTTGTTGTGTCAAAAACACAAAACCTGTTAATATTGCCCAAACACATCCGTTCCCAGGAATTAAAAGGACAATGTAATTGCCTTTGCTGCTAGAAAACAGCTACATCCAGTTCTCTAGCAGATCTTCCAACATGCCAGGTGTGCAAGACAAGCCTTTGAAATGTTGTGAATAACTTGACATTATCACATTGTTATTGAAATGCAAATTCTGCGTAGAACATGAAAGAGTTTTAAATGTACGAATAGGACAATGCATGTCATCAACCATACCTAGTCTTAACTTGCTTGTTCTGTGGAAAGTAATCATAATGTATTTGCATCTTTTATTGTTTTTCCTTGGCCATGTTTAAAGCGCTCAACACACCTTCCTGGGTGGCACCTTGTTGAGGAGAGAATAGATTGGCTCCCAGCTTTGAGGTGTTTAGATAGGGCTGTTTTGCCCAGTAAGGAGATACATTTCCCCAAATGAGTCTTGCTGAGTTCTACATTAGAATTAGAAGTCAGCTTACTGACTGTATTTAATGGTGTTATTATTAATAATAAAGACTATTTATATAGTGCTTGTATTTTTCAAAATGTGTTTATAAACATTGCCTTATTTCATCTTATCACAACCCTCTAGGTTAGGCAGGATAGGTATTATTATGCCCAATTTAAAGATGAGATAACAGGTTCAAAGAGGTCAAGTAATTTGCCTAAGAGCACACCTCTGGTAAGGGAAGGGCGTGGACAAGGTCCCAAACCATATGAATCTGAGTTTTGTGCTCCTCCATATCGCTGTGTTGTGTACTCAATATTTAAAATTAAAAAAATGTTAAAATTGTCCAGTCATAGTTCTCACATTTTTCCTATTATACAGAAGTGAGTCCTGACACAGAACAAGTTTAGAAGTAGCTTTTTGAGGATTTCATCTGAGGCTTTAGTGCAACCGGGACCTAAATTCCTACTTCTCAATGAAATACCATTGCTAGGAGGGGACACTCACTGTCTCTGGAGGTTCTTAGAGAGTCTTGAGTCAAAATCACCCTAAGAAATATCAAATGGCAAATGGTAGGTGATTTTATTTGGGATTCTAGTCCTATTTTATGGTCGGGATAAAAATAAATAGTTACATAAGGGTGGCAGTTTTGACCCTGGCGCAGGGTAGAACTGGAGGGACAGAAGGTTGAATTAGATACTCTGTCAGGAATATCCTCCTGGGGCTTGCAACTCATACCTATAAAACAGAAACACGTTTTTAGCAAAGAATGAAATAGACTGCATGGCACAACCTAAGTGGATCTTCCCTCTGACAAAAGTCATTGTACTCTGGTTCAGGCTACTAGATCTAGTGAAAGCAGCAGCTCAATTTAATTCAATAGGTAATTTATTTAGCACCTACTCTTGGCAAGGAAAAGTTCTACACACTGCAGAGATGCAGCGATGAACTAGTTCAGAATTTACTGGCTGTGTACCTACTGTCGGCCCACATTTCAGTGAAGAAGGCAGAGATGTGAAAAGTCTTTCTAGTCTAAGGCCTGACTATTCTCTGTCCCAAATGCAGAATGCAGAAGATGCTAAGAAGGCCAAAAGTGGCTCTGTCCAGCTGGGGGGTCAGGCTGGGCTCCGTTGAAGGAGGAAGCATTTCAGTTGCGGAGTGAGGTCTCCGTATTTGGGAGGCAAGGGGGAGGAGGAGCAGTGGGGTGAAGGGAAAGGCAGGAGCAAAGCCCAGAGGTGGGGAATGTAGGACTTGGCCCCCGAACAGCAAGGGGCCTCCTGGTGACTGACGCACAGGGACAAGGTGATGTGGGGAAGCCCTGAAGACAGAGGAGGTATTGAGGCAGCTTGTGGAGGGCTCTGCCCAGGGTGCTGCAGGTGGCTGAAGCTTTTCAGCAAGAGGATGATGTCACCAGATCCGTGTTTTAGAAGTATAAATCTGCTAGGACTGTGAGTTGAAAAAGGAAACAGATTCTGGGTATGTTGGCATGGTACAGCCAACAGGATTTGGGGCCAGTTGGATGTGTGGGGTAAGGGAGGGGAAGGAGTAAAAAATGGTTCCAAGGTATCACCTCTGGGGAGCTGAGTGGATGGTTGTGGCATTGGCCAGGACAGGAACCCAGGTTTACAGACAAAATATTTAATTAACTGCTGTCATAAACCGTATTTAAGTGACACATAATAAGCAAAACACCAAAGTCCAACACCTAGTTGCAAGGCTCTTGTATTGGTCCGAACCCCGAGAGCGCACCAACAAACACCACAAGGCGGTGTGGAGTAACGCGCTGTTTTAATGAGCGCCTGGGTGCAGGCGGGCTGAGGCCTAAAATGGCGTCAGTCCCAAGTGAGGACGGGGCAGGGGTTTTATAGTCTTCTCTAAACAGGAAGTGTCCCAGTCTGACTGTAACTGCTACGTGGTACCCTGACGGCCTCTCTCAGTCTCCAGGGGGTACCTGTCTTCCGGCCAGCTGTCTTCCTGCTATCCGGGCGACGCACCAGATAGCACCAGGCCTTGCGGACTGGGCCTGAGGAGGGAGGAGTTATTCATCCCCCCAAGCTTCCAGGCTGGGGGAGAATCTTTCACTAGTCCTGTTGTGCTCACCCTCAGCTCTTCACAAAGACTGCTGAAATTTTTGAGTATGTTTAAACTGTAGCATTTGGTCTTGCAGTTGGGACCACTCTTCAACTTCAGGGAGGTTCATACCATAATATGAGGTGGCTAATAGGAGGAAGACGGAAGCACATTCATTGCATCTATAAAAACCACTATTAAAAATGGGCAGTAGGACCAAGCGCTAAATGATCTGTTCATGTAAAAATCGGGGCATATATGGAGCCACCTAGTTCCTGTTTATTTCATTCCAAACAATTTTACTTTATGAAAGTGTTTAAATTCTGAAATTAGATATACATGTGTTCTCCCTCTCCCCCCCGGCTCAATGTTGGGCATATTTATATGAGTGTTTGTCTCTTAAATTGCCATGTGCAACTGAGGTGTTGCAGACGATGTAATTCACAAAACAAATAACGCTTAAATTGTGTTGTTTATTTAATAAGACAATGTTAATCAGACAGCTAGGCCTTTTTTCTTTTTTGCTGCATTGTGCTAAAATTGAACACCGCTTATATAGTGGACAGGAAAGTGTGTTTAGTGATATTTTACTTAGGAATAAGTAAATCTTCATTGCATAGATGATTGGGGAATCACAAATTTCATTTTATGGTTTCAACCTTTAGATAAATGTTGATACAGTTGTCCAGAAGAATCTTTCGATGACTCTACTAGTTTAAAATAACTAATAATTATACTATTTAAAAGAATCCTTAAATGATGGGTATTCTCTAAAGCATGTGGGGCTTAAAACCTAAGATGATGGATTGATATGTGCAGCAAACCACCGTGGCACATATATACCTATGTAACAAACCTGCACATTCCGCACATATATCCCAGGACTTAAAGTAAAAGTAAAAATTAAAAAAAGATGGGTATTCTATATTTATCTTTCATGTTACATTTTTCTTTGTGGGGTTTCTAAATAAAACTTGTAACATGAATGTTTTATTCTCATTCTGTATTTTAAAAAGAAGCTGAGTAACAAAAGGAAAACAAAACAGGATTGGAAAATCAACTATTTTCAGGGGGCTTTAACAAACTGAATATCTAGAAAGGTTCTAGAGAACCTTTATGAAACTGTTTGTTTGGATGTCTTATTTTAAAGGCGTATTAGAAGTAAACATTAAGGAACGATTTGATTTTTAAAAAATGTTGGGACACCATATTTGAGTTGGTATCATAATGCCGAGAAACCGAATTATAGATTATTTATCTATTACGTGCCACATTATTGCATAGTTGTGCTATCGCTTGTTTCTAACTTTACTTGGAGGCTGCCCTCTAGTGTTACTGAATCTCAGCACAACCACTTTTGTTTAGATCCCCTGAAAGGTGACAAAACACATAGAATGCTACCATCTAGTCAGCAGCTAGAGTGTTAAGTTTATGATACACAGTTTGAAAGATTTTGAATAAATTAAAATGTGCACATCACCAGTGCTCTTGATGGCATAGAAGACAGCATTGGAAAAAACACACACCAATGACTGTGAATTGAAGCCATATCCGGAATACCAAGTCTAACACAGGTTTTAGGACTACCTTAACCAATTAACTTCACTTTTATTTTCTATTTTGTATGTGCAAAAAAGCTACATGTGATAAAATAAGCTCTCTCTAAATACGGCTATAAGAACTTCTTTAGTTTAAATAAAAATTATAAGTATTAAGAAAGGCACTTTGGGAGGCCAAAGCAGGCCAATGGCTTGAGGCCAGGAGTTTGAGACAAGCCTGGGCAACATGGCAAACCCCGTCTCTACTAAAAATACAAAAATTAGCCAGGAGTGGTGTCTCATGTCTGTAATCCCAGCTACTTGAGAGACTGAGGCACGAGAATCGCTTGAGCCCAGGAGTTGGAGATTGGACCACTGCACTGCAGCCTGGGAGACAGAATGAGACTCTGTCTCAAAAAACAAAAAGAAAAGTATTTCAACCACCATTGGGTGGGATGTGTTTGACCAGACAGCCTCAAAATTTATGATATAATTAGTCCTCAGAGAAGAGTTCTCAAACTTCAACACATTTTTCTATTACAAACCTTCAAAGAGTAGATCCAAGCACTTTAAAGATTATTCTCTAAAGATATTAAGAAGAGAAGCACACCCTGCAACCTAAATGGTGGTGTTAAGTACTTTTCTGACAGTAGTGCCAACTCTGCTTTTTCTTGGATGAAGAGTAAGCATACTCCAGAGTCTGCAGAAAGTGGGGAGAGTAAATTTCAGACACAGTAGCTATTTTTTGCATGTATAATGATGGCATTCTCAGTGGATTGTGAAGGTAACGTTGCAACACTCCAAGTACATCCAGCTTACAGCAGCAGAGTGACTGACATGTATTCTATAAAAATGGTTACTGGTAACAGTGGTTTTCCAAAGTTCTGAAACTCAGATCAGGAAGAACAACTAAAATCATATTAGCGCTACACACACACAAAATGAAGCTGAACACCAAAATGACACTTGGAAGTCAGCTTTTCTTCTAGAGGGGTGTTATGATAGAGTAGTTAAAAGTATGGGCTCTGGAGGTTGCTATTCTATTGGCTGTGAGATCTTGGGAACATTAGTTAACATCTCTGTGCCTCATATTCGTCATCTGTAAAGGGGAAATACTAATGGTACCTACCTCATAAAGGGAGTCTGATGATTAAATGAAACAATATGCACCAGAATGATGTCTGGTACATAAACACTCAATAAAAATTAGCTATTCATATTTGACACC
This sequence comes from Gorilla gorilla gorilla, assembly GCF_029281585.2. Taxonomy (NCBI): domain Eukaryota; kingdom Metazoa; phylum Chordata; class Mammalia; order Primates; family Hominidae; genus Gorilla; species Gorilla gorilla. Next base: position 120,414,726 of record NC_073228.2, on the reverse strand, counting down.
AAAGCTTCCTAATATAATTAGCTAAATTCAATGTTTTTGTCACCAGCAGGATATGGGTTCTTGACAAGTAAAACTAAAAAGATGATGAGGAGATGATAGTGTCCAGATGAATCTTTCTGCCAGTTTCTGTCTCTTTATGTTCTTTTGTGTGTCAGAGCATGGTTTAAAATAACTGAGTAAGTAATCATTATTTCATTTTATTTAGGAAATATAGTACATGCCTACTATGTGCAGAGTGCTAAATTAGATCTTGTTGGATATTTCTAAAATATTAAACAAGGCATTAGGAGTTAGGTGACTACGTTTTGCTACAGTTGTTATTTGCCTTTGTTGGGTCGAGTGCCCAGTTAGGAGCCTATGTTTATCAGGCCCATGGTGCCTTGAGCTATAGCCTTCCTGTCTTCTGTTCTCAGAGGAAGAAACTCTGAGGTCATAATATCAAGTGTTTCCTCACTGGGTGAGTTTTCTGAATGCAGTGTTTAGATTGTAGGTAATGTAGATTGTGTATTTGGAAACACAATACTCAGGGATTTTCACTAACAAAGAGGGCCCAAAGATCTCTGTTAATTAATTAGATTTTTTAAAAATATGTATTTATCTTTTAGAGACTGGTCTCCTTCTGTTGCCCAAGCTGAAGTGTAGTGGCATGGCATGATCATAGCTTACTGCAGCCTCGAGCTCCTGGGCTCAAGTGATCCTCCTGAGTAGCTGGGATTACAGGTGCACACCGAGCCTGGATAATTTTTACAATTTTTTTTTTTTGAGGGGGTTCTTGCCATGTTGCTCAGGCTAGTCCAGACTCCTGGCTTCAAATGGTCCTCCTGCCTCAGCTTCACAAGTAGCTAGGATTACAGGCATGAGCCACTGCACCTGGCTCTGTTAACTTAATGTCTGACTCAAAACCAATGTATAGATACAAACAAGTTTATTTTATATAATAAAACTTTGTTATATGTGGCATTAACTACTCGTACCAATAAACTGAATTTTCAAATTGAGTCATGGGGTTTAAACACTTGTCTTTCACAAAACCAAACAGCTGAACCGCTAAACAGCAAAGTGGATAGATTGGAAAGTAAACCCCTATTCTGAGCCTGCCTTCACCCCTACTTCACTGAGGTGTAATGAGGAGACAGAAAAGAAGTTGGGTGAGTCAAGAAGAGAAACAAGGCCTGATCATTAGCTCTCAAGCAAACAAGAGTTAATTTTGGCTTTATCCATTCCAGTTTACTCAGGTGGGCACAGCCTGATTGACAAAAACAAGGAACTTGTTGGTCAGGGGTTAGGGAATGTGCTAACAAAAGCTTGGAGACTGGGTGTCGCTGGAGCTGGATAATGGGAACTGGGGCCCCTCCTTCCCAGTGGCAGAGAGGATTGTGTTCATTTGGTATTTACCCAAAGTCAGAACCATCTGACAGCTGTTTGGTGTTTCTTGTGAAATGGACTTGGACCCCGACCAGATGCTAGTGGACAGATGTTCACAACACAAAAGCCTTCATCAAAATAGGCACTAATTGGCACCCTCCTGACAATCTCAACAAATAAGGCAGGAATGGGCTGTATCTGCTGTTGACCATCTCAACGCCCAAGCCTGCCTTTCCTGGCTTAGGGAGGAGGCCCTGTTGGGGAATTGAGCTTTCTCCATAGCCAGAGATTTTTGGTTCCAGGGCTTCTTGACATGAAAATCCCAAAAGGTATTGAATATTTGTTTTATATGTATATATGCTTGTATGTATATACTTAATTGAAACCTTTTAAGAAGGTAGGCCAAGGAAGGATCATTTGGACTTCACCACCCACCTCTCACCAAAGCAAGTCTTAAAATGCAGAATTTTCTCCACAAAGTTGGTTTCTATGCAGTAGTTTTTGAACAAATACTTTATACAAATTGTTACATATTATCTTCATATGAACCCCTCCAAATAAATGTGTGTATTTTATTTTATCTGTGATGTAGTTTTGTGCAAATATTTTTGCTAAATGGATTTTAATAACCTAAAGCTGTTTTAAAGTGGATATTTCAGGGGCAAACTGGTTTGACTATGCCCCATAAATCATTAGATAGGGCTTGCTCCTACTTGTACAGGATACAATTAAGTTTGATTTCAACAGTTCAACTGTCCTTTTAGTGCTAGAGACACTTTTTGAGTAAGCATTCTCTCCTCTTTTTTTCCTCTGAATTTTGCAAGTTGGGAACAAACTCTAACTCCTGGCTTATTATTAATACTATTGGAATCTGTTACCCATCTATGTGCCGGCAAATAATAATTCTTTCTAAGGCAGGATGTAGTTTTACAATGCATGGTTTAAAACACTTTTACTGATGTTACTGTTTATTACTGTTTATTACAGTAGAAAGCCCTTTCCTACTATAGGGCTCTCTGTGGCCCTCCTCCCATCATTACCTATTGAAGTCTCCTTTTTCCCACTCCTCTCCAGGAATACAGATTTAAGAACGATCCATGCTCCACTACAGATATTTCCAAAACACAATCTGTATTAACCCAGGCTGGACACATTTTATCAGTCATTTCTATAATTATTTATTTAAAAAAATGATATACATGGTTGCTGTATTGTATGGAGTGTGAGAAGCTATCTTATCATGGTACTATTCATCCTGGTTGAAAGGATGTTGGTTTTTTTCCCCCTAACATCTCACTCTCAGGATTTCTCTGGACCAGGAATCCACCCCCTCTTTCCCATTCTCTAGTGTGGCTCCTGCTCCTTTGAATGAAAGGCTGCTCTGACTAAAGGAGCTAGAATATGCCCAGCAACCAAGGCCGGGTACTATTGAGTCCATTGTTTGCTCCCAGCACTGTGGAGCCAAATCTCATTTTATAGCACAGTGTGTTCTAGGAATTCCACTTCATCAGTACAACAGACCTTCTCTAATGCCTTCCTATTTTCCCCATTTGCTGCTGTCACAGGCAGCGCCACACAGTCCTGTGGCAGGCAATTATAATTCACTTTTCTCCAAGGCTCTGCTCTCCCCCTTTTGCAAGGGACCACAAGGCATCAGCTGCCATATTAAATAGACGCTAATGACACCAAGTGTGAGCCGCCAGAGCTGTGGTTGTGATGGTGTGTTTAAGATTTAATCCCTTTGAGGGACTGAACCTGGAGTTCAGAGGTGGTTTCACTGAGGTTTATAAGAAATTTGGCTAAGATTATACTTAATGGATTTTCAAGTACTGAAAGGTATTTGTGTTTAAAGTGAATATATTAATAAAACTTTCCAAACACAGTCACAAAAAATAGATCTGATACAAAATTATGTAACGTATTATTCAAAGTAATATAATGTAGTTGTCTAATAATAATATATTGTATGTGCATATGTGCTGTATTTACTCATTTTCCCTCTATAGTTTTCTAAGCGGTTTGCTTTTTTCTAAATGGAGAAGTGTCCTTTGGTGACTCACAAAGATTCTGGGGAATGAGCGAATGCTCCCTAGAGCAGGGCCAACCCCTCTTGGGCCCTTGTCTGTGCTAGAAGATGCTTTTCTCCTGGAGACAGGATCGCCATCATTAGTAACTTATCCTTACAGCCAATCCATAAAAGATTTTACTCTTTAAAATTTTCCAGCATATTTTGGCCGTGGTGGAATGAAAATGTATTCGTTTTTGTCACATCTGGCAACATTTTGGCACCTCTTACGAAATTATTTTCTATTGGATTTGTAAAAGTGCCCCATTAGTAACACTTCCTGTAAGTGTAAATAAGCTTTTCCATAGCTGTCCCTTCACCAAAATAGATCGGTTTTGAACCTTCCTGCCGGTACAGAGGATGTGGCCTGATGCTCCCTCCAAGACGGTGGCTGTCTCACCTTCATACTGCCCGGGCCGCTTAACTAAATTGCTCCATGGCCTTGTGTAGCTATGCTGAAGGATGGAGAAGAGCGTCCCTTTAATGAACCCGGAGTATTTCATTTATTATCAAATCATCAGTTGACCCAGAGAGTGGCCAAGTAATTAGTATAAAGTTTTGCAGAGCTTTTTTATATGCACCATCTCATTTCATTCCCATAGTCCTCTATGGCACCTGCCTTTACCCTGGCTTGGAAAAATAGAACTTCTCTTGACTAAAAAGATAGTCTGTGTAAAGTTATGTGTTGTATCACTTTACCCAAATATTGTTCTTTGTAATTTTCAACTTAACACACTAAAACATACTGAAAAAAAATGATTGACTATAAAATCCTTTTTTAAAGGAAATGTGTACATCAGAGGAAGCGTTAGGCCATAAATACTGTTATTTTATACACTCTAGGACATTTTAAAGAGCAAGAACAAGCCTATAGCTCACCTTGCAGTGCTCTCCAGGTTAATCAGTGATTCTTTGACTGGTGTCAGTGACATTTGGTGGGTAGTGATTGGCATGCCTGTATTTTCCTTTGTCACCATTTCTTCAGGTTCATGTAGAAAACTGCAGTCAGAATCTACAGACAAGATCCTGTGACTGGTTCTCAGGAGAATCCTTGTGACAAACATCGGGCAGATATGTTTTAAAGTCCTAAGATAGCTGTCAGAAAGTTGATGGCTCCTGATACGTTACATTGTCAGTCCAGACACACTAATTCTTTAGTGGGATTATTGATGTTGTTGTAGCACATCTGTGTTTAATTGCAGACAGGAAGCTGAAAGAGAAAGCTTGTTGTGATCACAACCTCTGAGATACCTATTATATCTGAACTTAACAATCAGGTCAAAACTTAGTGGTGGGTGGGAACGAAAAGATGTCCGCAAACGAAACTATGTGCATGGGAGAAGAGACTGCATGTCACTGACCTGCAGAGAAGCCAGTGCCTGGGTTCAAATCCACCACTCTCTAGCTGTGTGATGTCAGGCAAGCTCCTTAACCTCCTTGGGCCTCAGTTTTCTCCTTTGTAAAATGGAGTAGTAATAGCATCTGCCTCATAGGGTTGCTGTGAGGATTAAATTAGTCCATATGTATACATTCCCTTGAGTGCCCATTACATCATAAGCACTAGATAAGTGTTTCCTATTTTTACATTTCCCCCCAAATCTTCTGCTTTGTAAAGGTAAATCTTCTGCTGATAGAGGATGAGCTGCAAAGAGAATGTGTGTGTGTGTGTGTGTGTGTGTGTGTGTGTATGCTAAGACTATCATGCAGAATTGATTCTACACTTGTAACACGGGCATATTTGGCTGTTGTTGCCTACGTTATCCATTTTGACACCTCCCCTACTCTCAAAGCCCCTGCATGTCACTCGCTTCCTCTGCTTTTCCCCTTCAGATTATTTCACCCATGTTCTATTTGGTCATGACCTGTATATGTACCTCATCTAAGTGATGCTTTATGAATTCCATAAAGCCACTCATCTTTGAGGTCTCCAAGAACAGAAACTATTCCCTAATGATCCTTTTGTGCAGTGTTAGTTGTTAAATGTGCTAACGGATGCCAGCATATGAAAATGGTGCTGATCCATGACCTCTTCTGACAATGTTAGATTCCTATCCTTCAGATTGAGAACTTTAGGCATGAGGCTGCTTGAGGTACTGGGTTGCCCAAGACAAACCTGATCTCCAGGGATGAAGTATGGGCATCTATGAATCAATGCCCATCAGGTGATTGTGATGATCAGTCAATATTGGGAGCCTCTGATTTAATTAATCATCCTGAGAATAATGTTCCTTATGTGTAAGATTATTAGAAAGCCAAGTTTTCTCTCAGAGTTTTGGTGCAGATCAAATGATGTCCTGTTTTTACAAAGCCTGAAGCCCAGGTAAACCTAAAGCACTGTTATTACTGTTATTACTGCAGAGCACCTGTGTGCTGTGGAAGGTCCCCAGGCTACAGGGTGCAGAGATGTCCACTGGGCACATGCTGACAGATCCTTCAAAAAATGGTACTTAAAGAAGATTAGATCAACATTTCTGGGAAAAGCATCTCTTTTGCCTTCTCATTGGTTCAGTAAACCCAGTTAAAGGCAAAGTTTCCAGCCCTCAGAGCCTGCCATGGGATTCCTGTATCATTAGATATTGTTAACATTAGCACTTTTGGAGTATTATTTCACAGACATGGTTTCAATGTCCAGAACCAAAAGGTGGAGAAATGGTGTCAGATAACCTTAGAGAGGATCATTTTCTTGGTAATCTCTCCTTTCTTAAAATAAACTAGATATTGCTGACAATGTGAAATTTGTGACTAACCTTCAGTAGATATGTTGATTTTGCTTTTAAAATAAAAACCAAGGATGCTTAGAAGTAGTCATAAGAGGAAATATTTTGAAAATGAATGACCTAAAATAATCAATGGATATGTATAACATTTATATTTTAAAATGACAATGACTGTGATTTAAAGTGCCTCTAAAAAAATTAACTCTTTAACCATCAGTCCCTTTCCACTCAAATCCTAAAGCAATGCAGTTTCATATTTTCTGCTTGTACAAGGTTAGGATCCATCACTGACTCAAACATGATCTTTTAGATGACCATTTAGAAGGCCAAAGAGCAATGTAACTGGCATTTCTGGGTCACAGCTAATTGAATGGAATGTGTGCTGTGACCAATCGTACAGGTAGCACTTTGGCAAAGAGGTGTTTGTGAAAGTGCATAAGTATCGTTTGTGTGTTCTGATTATTGTTTGTATACTACTAAATGCTCTGAAAAGTGTTATAATTTGTACATAGTATGAATGATTTGGTGGAGGGAAACTCCCTTGTGAATTTTGTATAAAGAGTATACTGCATTCCTGTTGTCACCAGAAAAGTACTGATATGGCACATTCTGTTAACAGTAATTGGATATGTATGCCTTGTTAGAAGAGAAGAGGGTAATCTCCCACTTATTATAAATAAAATTATTCTTATTTCATGTCTCCTGTTTCCACCTGTTTATATTTTGTTTTGTCTGGGCAATGTTGGTGGAGATGAAAAGAAAATTAGCCTCTCTAACCTGCAGTCAGAGGATAGACAACCGTGGGTCCCTGGGGTTTTAGCTTGAGCTACCTCCATACCAGCTCCCCATTCTTGTTTCCCCTTCCAAATCCATGAGGGCTTTATGGTAGTCTGGTCTTCTCCAGGAGATAAGCATGATCAAGATCCTCCTGCTTCTAATCTCTCCTCTCCAGGCTTCAGTGCTTCTGTTCTAGTGCCGAGCTCTCCATACGCTATGGGAGGGTATGGAATGGGGGAACTTATTCCATTATGAATGCTCACCTCTCTGACTCCAAGAGAAATTTTTATTTCTAGATTCAGGCCCTCAAATGGTAGAGGCTTATAAAGACTTGTAAAGTATGCTTTTAGTAGGTCCCTGGCAATATTAAGGGAATTTAGCATGTGAGGTTTTTTCCATCTAGGTTTTAAGAGATGATTTATCAGGTCCATTTTGTTGTTTGCTTACAGTGATTTTTATTTGTATTTTTCGTTGATTCATCAGAGAGCCTGAAAAGTGCTTATTTGGTCTTTCCATCAGCTAGCACTGAGAACCTTTAAATCAGTGGTTTAGAGTACTCTATCTACAAGATCATGCTTTACTTGTTGTATACTTCTTTCTAGAAGTAGAAATTGCAGATAGAGAAGGCCAGGCCTGTCCTATTATTCTTTTAGTTTCCAAGGCAGCATTCATTTAAGCATAGCGTTTAAAATGATATTGGATAATGCCATTGGATAGAACCCTTTTGCAGAACAGAACTGTGCAAAGCAATACTGTTTTAAGGTGAATTGAAGACATCCAGGCAGAAAGAATAAGGTTGTCTTCTTATCTCTTCTGTTGACTTGGTCTAATTTGTGGGCAGTTGTTCCTTGGCCTCAATTTTCCCATTGGAAAGGGGATTATTGGAAACATATCTTAAAACTCTTGAGCTGAAGAAGCTATATCAATGAAAAATGTGTTGTTTAAACACAATAATAACTTTTCCGTGGTATGCAGCATTATATTTGTACACCATAAGTTGAGAAAAGCCTTGAAAGTAACACAAATACCAAGAAGCCTGTTTTATAATTCCTGACTCCCAGAAACCCTGAGATGTATTCACAGCCTGTAGTCACCCTCCAGAACCCAAGCAGGACCTTGGAACTTCACTCCATATACCACTCCAAAGCAAGTTTTCTGCTCCAGTGTGATGAGAAATGTGATGTTCACTGAAATGCACCGTGAGTCTGGAGAACTACTGTTCAGCCACCTTGGGCATGGCATCTAAATGTACAGTATCGAGAGTGTGACAGCCTTCCCTGGAAACAAGAACTAAGGTCCATAAATCAAATCTCAAGTCAAGAGAAGAAAGCCGTCAAGGAAGGCGAAGGCATTATAACTGGCCTGTAGTGTCCAGCTGTATTGATACCACAGAGCTTTGGAGCCAGTTCAAGACTGGTCAACCCCAAACTGGGAATTAAGTTTCAGGGCTGCCAGACATCCCTGTTTGCAGATGTAAATGTAAGTGATAGGATAGGTGGTCTTCAAAATAACCATGCTACCATGAAGGTCAGAGTCCCCAGCACAAATGTGAGGCCGGGGATAAGGTTCAGCACTTTTGGAGATGGCATTAATTTGTAGCCCCTAAAAGCACTTTAGCTCCTCTCAAAGTGTAGCTTACATATTGCAAGGATCTGAGTATAATATACCTTAATTAACAGTGCTGATCATGTTCCTTCCTTATTTGCAGAACACTTTACATTCACGGGTGTTGACTCAGGGGATCATTTGCCTTTTTTTTTTTTTTTTTTTTTTAAGTATCAGATACATAGCAGTTTACATCATTGGATTTTATCCCCTGGTTTAGATCCAAAGACATTATTGGCCAGTCTTAATGCTTGCTTGTTAGTAATACTGTTATGAAATAAAAGCTTCTGTTGCAGAAGCTTCCTTAATAGATAAAACAAAGGCCTCTTCTTAACCAGTACATTACTTAGAGAATATTAATGAAATAGTTAAAAAATGAGGGGAAAATGATGAATGCTTTAAAAATACTGGCCTTTTCACCTTAATAATGTGTCAGAACCACTTATTTTCTACAACACATGTCTCAAATTTGCTGGCATTTCAAATTCTTAGGAGTTAATTTTCTATGTTTGAATCTTTAAAAAGAAACATACAAACGTAGGATGAATACATTCAGAGGGTTTAGTGCATGCTTTGGCTAGCAATTCAATAAAGATGACTTGGAAGGATCAAAGCAAAGATTTCCATAAAATTGAATATGACATATTTCAGCAACATCAATGCTATACCTCTTCAGGACACTTGTATGCATGTCCACAGTACTACCTAGCATTTACTTAATGCCACTAGAACAAAAAAGATAAATTTTGTTGAGGCTAATAGATTTTTTAAAAATTGTTTTAAATTCCTTTTAGAGTACCAGGAAAAACTGACTCAAAGGCAAACAGCAAACAGAAATGACTTAATGGAAATCAGACAATAAGCCTAAGGAAAAAAAATAGGGTTGGAACCTAAAATAAATTCAATATATAACACCTTTCCATTTTGTTCCCTTTCCTTTTTGTTTTTCATGAGAATCTATATGGAAAAGTCAGTTGATTGCTTATCAGGCTGAAGCTTGTGTTTGCTCAGACTAGCGATAATGAGCAATAAAAAGGTGGGAATGGTTAAAGTGAGAGGAGAGGGAATCAGGGAAAATGGGTGGGCTCAGTGGAGTTTGCAGGCTCTGAGCTTTGGAAGCCCTGTAATTCTCCCTTGTGCTGTTATGTTCATTGGAGGGGAGTTAAGATCAGGATCTGTAATGAGTGTGGGGGCTTTCCAGGCAGTGGTCTGATGGCTGCACAGAAGAACTCCCAGTGATTACCTAGTTACATCCCTACGGTCAGCTTGGCAAGTAATCTTAAAGCCTTGCTCCTGAACCAGCAGCATGAGCATCACCCACCCAAAAGCTTATTATAAATGTAGATGCTCAGGCCTGATACCAGAGTGCCTGGATATGAATCTGCATTTTAACAAGATCTTCAGGTGATTGGCATACACATTCATATTTGAGAGACATTGACTGAAGGAACACATGGACACAAGATGTGAGGACACATACAGTGTGGGGTGCAGTAGTAGGGTTATCCTAGGAAAAGAAGGAGCAGACTTTTTAGCTAGTGAGCTAACTCATTATAGGCATGTACAGATGTTTGTTAGTAGTTTATCTTTCAAGTTGTAAAGCAATCAGAGTGTCTCAGGGAAGTCATTACATGGACCTTTACAAGCCTGTGACTCTGAGCTTGTGACTGTGTGTCATAGGAAGCCAGTACTTGCGTAAGAGCCCCAAGGCCATGTGGGCAAATGGAGCTGAGATAAGAAAGCCTGATAATATGAAGAGTGATCCTAATCTCAGTGGCCTTTGGGATTATGGTTATCACCCGGTTTTAGAGCTTTGACTCTGGTAAACAAAGATTCTGCCCTTGGTTTCCAACACATACTTATTATTGAAATGATTTATTATTTTATTGAAGCATCTTGTTTCCAAAATGAACCATCTTAGCCTCCTGAAATAGCTCTACTGTGTCCCTTGACTTTAAAAGGCAAATGAGGACTTATGCCATTAACCCTGCAGAGTTATGATGAATGGCAGAACTAGATAGGGCCATGAAGATGGCAGGATAAAAAGATGCCTGTCTTCAGAGCACCTCTTTTGAATGGCATCTCCAAGTCTTCATCCAAAGACTAGATTGGTTCTTGTCTCCATTTTCCCATTTGGAGCTGCCATTTTTCCATAGCAGCCAAGCCCACTAGGTGGTGTTAGAAATGTCAAATGCTTGTTCCCTGGTGCCACAAAGAAATAGCACTTGAACATAAATTTAATTTTCTCAGTAAGGCAATTTTTACTTTCTGCAGAAAGGGTGTTTCTCGCAGATGGAACATGGTCAGAGCACACCTGAACAAAGGAGGGAAGCAATTTTTTTTTTAAGATGAAGTTTCGCTCTTGTCCCCCAGGCTGGAGTGCAATGGCGCAATCTCGGCTCACTACAACCTCCACCTCCCAGGTTCAAGCAATTCTCCTGACTCAGCCTCCCAAGTAGCTGGGATTACAGGTGCCTGCCACCACGCCTGGGTAATTTTTGTATTTTTAGTAGAGATGGGATTTGACCATGTTGGCCAGGCTTGTCTCGAACTCCTGACCTCAGGTGATCTGCCCACCTCAGCCTCCCAAAGTGCTGGGATTACAGGCATGACCCACGTGCCTGGCCGAGGGAAGCAATTTTTATCCCTTACGCAGGTTGTCCCTGCTACTGTGTCCTGTCTCCATTGGCTGGAGCCAGACCGCACAATCTAAGCTAAACCCGACTGGCTATTTCAAAGAGAGCAGGGATATGAGCCAGAGTGGGGGGCGGGGGGAGTAGTTTGGCAGGAAGGACAGTTAGGAACAGGTAACTAAGGGTGACTTAGGTCAGAGCAGGTGACTAGGATGAGTCAGGATGGAGCAGGTGACCAGAGGTGACTCAGGTCAAAGCTGGTGTCTGGCAAGAGTCAGGATGGAGCAGGTGACCAGGGGAACAGATGTGAGCTAGTGATTAGGACTGGAAGGAAAGTTGTTTACTGAAACTAGAAGCAAGAAGGCAAAGAGAACCAGGAAGTTAAACTTTAAATGGAGAATCAAGGAATAAGAGAGCTGAACATACTGACATATTGATTCTTTGAAGAGAAGCTTGGGGTTCACTATATTTAACAGTGGTATGTAAATAAACTGCTTTCCCCCTGGCATAGTTGCCTCTATCAGTGGAGGGTGAGGCTGCAGATAAATCCTGCCACTTCACCTTTTATGCCAAAGTCTAAAGGCAATAAATACCAAGTTAGAGAAACATTGACTAGAAATGGTGATATCACAGTAATCACAAATCTGTTCTTGTCCTTGCAACTTTTTGACATAATGATCTCAGTTGGCCAGGTGCAATGGCTCATGCCTGTAATCCCAGCACTTTGGTAAGCTGAGACGGGAGGATCACTTGAGCCCAGGAACTTAAGACCAGCCTAGGCAACATAATAAGACCCCCATCTCTAAAAAAGAAAAAAATATTCAAAAATTTCGCTGGGCATGGTGGCACATGCCTGTCATCTCAGCTACTCGGGAGGCTGAGGTGGGAGGATTGCTTGAGCCCAGGATGTCGAGGCTGCAGTGAACCATGATCATGCTATACTACACTCTAGTCTAGGTGACAGAGTAAGACCATGTCTCCAAAACAAACAAACAAACAAACAAACAAACAAAAAACCTCAATCCTGTGTGGCAGATGGGAGACCTCAGGAGACCTCTGTAAACTGCATCCATGCCGTAGACCCCGCATCCAAGCAGTGCTGCATCCACCAGCCTTAGGAAAGTGGATCAGAAAGGAAATGTCTCAGTGATCCTAGAAGCTAACTTTGACAAGGAAAGACCACCCATAGTGGAAGTGGTTGGAAGGTGAACCTTCAAATTCAAGTACCCCAGTTATTTCATTAGGGGCCAAAGAGAATTCTTTTTTCCTATTTCTACTAGGGTGCATTTAATCTGCATTAGTAATGCCACAGAGAACATTTACTGTCATATAAGCAAAGACCTTGCAAATGTATTTTAACAGCAGTTCAGAAGACTAAAGAACTTAACAGAGAAGTAGAGAAGAGAGAGCCTGCAAAGTCTACTGTAAAAGTAAAATGTGCTAGTTTTGGCATCAATTTAACCACGTTGGAGACTTGGTCAGGAGCATTGAGGCTTGACCACATTATCCAAACACATCTGCTTGCCTTATCATATTGTCCCATTTACTTTTCTTTTTCTTCTGCCAGCACAAACTTGTGTCAGCATGTGGAAGTGGTATTTCTGCTACCTAATCTGTGTCAAAACAGCCCTGAAGGGTCATGCAACTAGTCGGATTGTAAACCTTTGGAGAAGATTAAACAGTCATCATGTATTAATCAGTCTTGACCACGTTGTGAATTAAAAGGTGAAATTCTTGGCCTTATTCTAAAAGATAACAGGTCTAGATGTTAGAGATAAGCATTGTTTTTATATTAGTCAGTATTTCTATGTAGCCAGTTATGTTTCCAGAGTAGTGAGAATTATTCTAAGAAGAAAAAAGTATTTTCAGTATAAACTAAACAAGAGAAAAATGGAAGTTTAATACACATCTGCAGTGAACATGAACATAGGAAAACGTGAAAACGTGAGCATAGTGAAGTTTGAAGTGGGAGGGAACCTTTTCTGAACTGGGTTGCTTTGCTCACAGGCCAAGTAGGAGAGAGCGGGGGAGGAGGTTTTACTGGACCCAAGCACCTTGTAAGAATTTTCCAAAAACATTAAGTAAAATTTAGTTAGTTGTGAAGTAGAAAGTTAGCACTTCTATGTCTTCAAGGAATCCAGTTATAGTCATAACACAGAAAAACCAATCATCCCTCCCATAGTAGTTGAAAGATAAAATTGACATCGTCTTGAAAGAGAAAAGCTACTATTTTATGAGCTTAGAAGAAAAAAAATTCTTCAACTTTATGATATGCTATTTGAGCTCTGTGAGTATTCAAATATATGTACATTTACAGAATCTCAGTGTTGCAAATGGAAAATAATGATGCTATCTTCAAAATGACCCCCCAAAAAAATCAGAGAAAGGGTTCAAGTGCTGCTGAAGTAGCAGCCTCTGGAATTAAAGGAAGTGATTGCCAGGCCGGGGAAGTGAAGCAAACAGAATAGTCCTGAACAGAAGACAGCTGCTGCCCTCATTTCCTTATGCACTGTGCTGTTCAGCCCAGGCACTTACTGTTTCTCTAAGTGTGATGCAGAAACCAGCTTGACCAGGGTTTAAGATAATGGTAACCCTCACAGGTTTTGCAGTGCTCCACTTTCTGCAAATGGTCAAACTTCACTGTCAAAGAAATCCAGATTCTCTTAGAATCCTAGCAGAGTGTGATATTTGACTTTTTTGGGTTTCTAAATTTTGTTTTCATTTCTTTGATGCAGTAGATGTATGGCCCATGGTGCTTTTAAATTCTCTGCAGTCTAAAGTAAATGACAGGGAAGAAAACAAATATTCTCTGGACCCTATTAATGAAAGACAAAGGGACAGCGAGGGTCCTTTAGAAAAGGGTATTAAAAATGATATATGCCTGTAAAAGGTCGGGGAGGGATCTCACGGGAAGAAATAAAGTGCAATAGAGTAATGAAGAAGAAAAAAGGTAATGCTGAATGTCCTTTAAAAGATACTTTATTTTTCAAAGAAGTGTCCAGAATTCTAACTTATATAAACACGAGAATATTGATCAGTTATGGTAGCAGACTTGGGTGCACAATTCTCAGACTGACACATGATTTGGTTAGCAGGTAACAGCTGCAAAGGATGTAAGAAATAATTATCTGAGATTCCCTACGCAAAGTCTTAAAAAAAATTCTACACCAATTTCTGTATCTCAAATGAAGAGGGCATACAAAGAGACGCAATGCCTGATGGTTCCCCAGGATACTGTCCCAGCAGCAGGGACAGAGTCCTTAGATAACATGGAGAAGAAAATGAATGGGCACTACCAATGTATTTGCCAAGATATGACATGTGCTTCTGCACATGAGACTTCATAACTGGGTAAATAAAGCATCTTAAAGAACTTACGTTCTTTTTCTGCCCTAGATACCCATTCATGTGTAAAATGTTACCGAGTTCATGCTATTTTTTGTTTGTTTGTTTGTTTGTTTGTTTTGAGATGGAGTCCCATTCTGTCGCCCAGGCTGGAGTGCAGTGGCATGATCTCAGCTCACTGCAACCACCACCTCCCAGGTTCAAATGATTCTCCTGCCTCAGCCTCCTGAGTAGCTGGGATTACAGGTGCACGCCACCACGCCCAGCTAATTTTTGTATCTTTAGTAGAGATGGGGTTTCGCCATGTTGGCCAGGCTGGTCTCGATCTCCTGACCTCAGGTGATCAGCTCACCTCAGCTTCCCAAAGTGCTGGGATTACAGGTGTGAGCCACTGCACCCGGCCTGCTCTAACTATTAATTAGTCTTTGAACTTGTAATGACAATAATGCGAACTTAGTACTGACAGAATGAACTTGTGTGGGTGACCTCTTAGTATAGGAACATGTACAGTGTTTAACACTTTATTATGTCATGTTAGTATGTGGTTGCTTCCTTTCAGAACATTGCTTTCAAGTGTTACTGAATGTTAGTAAACATGAAAAAAATAAATAAGAATTTTAGTGATTCTTATCCCTCTTACCTCTAGGGTTTCTGAAAACTGACACAGTAGGTTTAGATAAAGATGGGTGGTGTTAATTTGAATCTGCCATACTTTGAATTTAGAATGCACTGGCCACGTTGATCATCACCAATTAGCATTCTGTGTAGCAAGGCTAGCATGTGATTCAACTGTTGTGTTCACCCTCCACCCCAACACCCATCACCGCTGATCTACATGAATGTTATCAAGCATTTGCAGCCTGAAAAAGACATGATGTAGATTTGACTCCTGTAGTTTCTTCCAAATAGTATCAAGTGCGGCAGAACAATATCCCCCGTAAGTCACTTATATTGTCATCTTAATATTATCATGATTGTGAATTCTGTTGTCTTGAGATGGATCGAGAACTTTGACATCAGTTCAGTATTGCTAGTGGAATATATTATTTACACAAGACTTTTTCCTGTCTGCATTCAGCCATGTAGAAATATACTATCATCTTAAGTGCCAGAAGATGCTGATCCGAAGTAGAAGTTGTTGGCAGGTATTGGTGCCAGTTAGATGAGAATAAACTGCCAAGGAAGACACTGGAGTGAAAAAAGATAGTTTGGGCCAAGTTTTTTTCCCTCTCTCTCTCACTCTTGAAATAGGTATCTAACATGCATATACACAGCATCAGTCTATAGGAAATATGAGGGATGCTTGATTACAAGCAAACAGGGACATGTGGGGCCAAACTCTGCCCCCAGCCCCTATCTTGCCATATATGTTTCTAGTAGAGATTAAAGTGACATGTGGGAATGATGGGGGGATTCATGTCTTCCAGACTTCACAGTATGAAAGGGACCAGGCCTTCCCAGGAGGAATGGCCAGAAACTGAAGTTATAGCCAGAAATCAAGGGATCTTTTGTGAACACCTAAAGCAGGAGTTTATCCAGGGATAGAGATCTCCAAATGGTGGAAGCAACATACAGGCAGGGGACAGAAAACAGCCTCCATGCTGTGCAAGCATAAGTTTGTACTGATGGCAGAGCCTAGTTTGGTTTGCATTTACCGTAATTTTTACTCATCTACTTTTAAAGTGGTATTTGAAGTGACTGTGAATCAAAGGCATGATAATGCATACTTTTCCCAATTTAAAATATACTGTTTTATATATATAACTACATGCCTTGAAAATAATGAGTATTTGAATGCTATCACATTTTTTGAAAAAAATATCAGACTGAGCATATAAAGATCAATCTTTTACATAAACAACCAGTGGAAGAAAAAGGGTTTTGTAAAACCTATGCAGTTTAGCGCAAGAAAATAAGAAAAACAGAACTTGCAATGAAAGGAAAACTAACAGAAAATAGTGAGATGAGAAAATTCCCAAAAACATTTACTCAATAAACTAAAACTTAACTTTAACCAGACAAAAGCAAAATGCATTCTATATCTCCTGTGAGTTTAAGATACACTGGGAAGAAAAATTGGCATGACTCATGACTTAAATAATTAAAATTTTATATAAAAACCAAGAGGTTAACAAAAAGTTCAGGCCAGAAGTAAAATAATAATTAAATGTAAAGTATCTGAACTGCAAAAATCTTGAAAAATAATTTCCACCACTGATGGAAATGGTTTTAACCATTCTAGTGGTGAAGATCAAGTTGTTGAAGGAAATCCATCAGTTATTATATATATTTTAGTGTGATTTGAAGGGGATTACAGGAGTAAAATTAAAGTCCACACACACACGCACAGAATTATTAAAATGTATTGCACTGAAGGACAAGTTAACCATACTAGAATCTAGGGAGCCATTTCTCAGGAGTACAACCTAAGAAGCAGGATGGAAGCTCTGCACACTGCCCAGTACAGCTGCAGGGGCAAGAGGATTCTTACAAGTCATGACTATCAATGATTTGTTTTGTTCTCAGATTGCAAAACAGGGAAAATGCTTTCATAGCACGTCAGATTATGTGCCTACTCAATAGTCTATAGATCTTTAGCAACCTTAGAATTAGGAATATGTGACATATACTTCAGAAGGAAAGCTACAAAAACAAAAATTACAGAATCAAACCAGGATTGCCTCCAACTTTAGGAAGCAGGACCACCGTATAAAGCTTGCCCAGATCGTCACAGCTAAAAGCCTGTTGAGAAAAGTTGTCTAGGGCCAAAGAAATAAATATTGTCTAGGCTCGAACTCTAGCACTGCCATTTTGGGGACATTGGGTTGTGGTAGATAAGAAGAATAGGGTGTAGATGTCTGAAATTATCTTCTATATAATGGAGAAAAATTTGCTTGATTGCAAACACACAATTGAAAATATTTTCTTAGTTGCTATGAATTACTTCCAATGAAAAATATGCCAACTCCAATAATTTATTTACAAAAAAAGGATATTTGTCTAACGAGCAAAGGCAAAGAAGGAAAAGAAAACTCTAGAAAATACATAGGAAACAGCATGGTAATAGGGTGTGCCTGTTGTGGAATAGGCCAGGGGTATTGCAGGGTGAAAGGTCCAAGATGATGATAGTGATGGTGACAAGGTGATGGTCAAGCAGGACTTTAGTTTTGTCTAAAATGTTTATTTTATTTATTTATTTTATCATTAGAAGGTTGCCATGTATTATTTGTATATTTAATATAAGTACACGAAGAGTAGCGACTAAGAAGTACATTCTAACAAATGTATAATGAGTTTAAGGACAGATAAAAAAATTTCAAACTTTTGTTGAAGGCAAAAACACATCTAATTGAAATTCTGTTCCTCTGAACAGAACGATCTTCAAGACATATGTAAAATAATAGGGCTAGAAGTACCTTGGAAAACATGGACCTGAAAATAATTCATTATCCCAGCACAATGAAGTGGCTCCACGTGAGTCTGACATCTCAGGACAGAAAGTGGTGTTGTGTCTTGGCAGTCCAAGTTGAGGACACCCACTGCTTATAAAAAAAATATGAAATTAAATATTCAGCAATAAATTGTTTTGAGGAAGACAAAATGCTTTTAAAGGATCAACAAATACCTATCATTGCAAAAAAAAAAACTCAAACCAATGAGCCCATACAGATGGATCAGAGGCATAATATTCATGTGTAAAGTATTTGGTCCAAGTTTTTTTTGTGTGTTTTGTTTTGTTTTGTTTTCCTTTGTTTTTGAGATGGAGTCTTGCTCTGTAGCCAGGCTGGAGTGCAGTGGCGTGATCTCAGCTTACTGCAATCTCCGCCTCCCAGGTTCAAGCGATTCCCCTGCCTCAGCCTCCCAAGTAGCTGAGATTACAGGCATGCGCCACCACACCCAGCTAATTTTTTGTATTTTAGTAGAGACGAGGTCTCACCACGTTGGCCAAGATGGTCTTGATCTCCTGACCTCGTGATCCGCCCGCCTCGGCCTCCCAAAAATGCTGGGATTATAGGCATGAGCCACCGCACCTGGCCTGTTCCAAGTTTTTAGGAGCAGATGAAGCTATTAAACTTTTTGTTTGTGCCACCTGTCTACATTAATTCTCCGTATTTTCCCCATATGCTTACTTGCATACCTATATGGTTATTCTCTGTGTATTTCCTGTTTCTTTTCTCTCTTTTTTTCTAAATGTATTGAAATTTCTGAGAAGATGAAAATACCACCTTTATGGCTACTCCTAATGGCAATAAGCATAGTCACCAACATTTATTTAATGTTGGCTCTTTGTTCAATTAATCTTTGTGGCAACTCTAAAGGCACAAGTTACTTTATCTCCATTTGGGGGTTAAATCTGTTGAAATTCTGAAGAAGAAAGGAATTTTTCTCTAGGTCATGCAACTAGAAACCCTGGACTTGAACCCCTAGCACTGATATATCCTAGGGGTTCTAGTTCAGATTAGACTGATGCTAGAACCCCTGACCTGGTCTCCACAGACCCCTCAACACTGCTTCACGTGCAGAGCAGGAAGCACCAGGACATCCTTCCTAAGTGGTGTTAAGAACTTGATTTGATGCAGTATCCATGTGTCTTTGAGTAAGTCATTTAACTTCTCTGGAAGAACAGCTTCTTCACAAACTAAGGTCACATGCCTCTTAGTTCACACATCCTTCCCAGTTCTAACTTTTCTGTGATTGTATTTTCTTTTACTGCCGTATTCTCAAGAAATGTATTTATTATGAACACATGCTGCAGTTTCCCTGTTGGTGGGTCTATATGTGTGCATGCATGTGTGCATGTGTGTGTAACTGTTGCAAACACTTACCTTCTAACTGCTGTTGGAGCTGCTTCCAGCTAAGTAGGTGTTCCAAATACCAGGCTGCTCTTATTATGGACTTGGTTTAAAGGAACGCCTATTCTTTTTTTCACACATGCTAATACAATGTCCATCTTTCCTCTCCTAATAGCCCATGAGTCTTGAACTTGGAGTCAGCAAAGTGCTGCCTTTGTACAGCACAAAAGAACACCAGTTTTGCTTTTTTTTTTTTTTTTAAGAAATCACACGGGGACTGAATAAAAAGCTTTTCGACCATTCAGAGGCTGCTTGCATTGTGCAGCTGTTCCTTGACTGCTGAGAACATCTCCCGCGAACAATGCAGTACCTGAAGAGAACACGGCACATGGAGCTATTCAAGAGTTGCAGGACCTGGGATTGTTGCCAGTGTCCTCTGTGGAAGATCGGGGGCCTTTTTTCTTGGTCAGACCCTGATAAGCATATTGCAGTTTGTGGCAGTTGTTGTTTTTTGTTGTTTGCCTGCCAGCATTAGTTTCACAATTTTATTGCAATGATGCATTCCCAACATGCTGGCACTTAGGGGATTTTTTCTTTCCTCTTTTGGTCCCACCTCCGTGAAATGTACAGTGAGACTTTGATTGGTCATAGTCCACTCACAGTTCGCAATGCATTACTGTGTGGACTGAGTTCCCATGACTCGGGCTCCCCAGGACAATGTCTCTTTCTTCACCAAGCTGATGGTAAATATCTGGTTAGCTTCATCTATTTAAAACCAGCCAAGCAGGAATCCTAGTGCTGGAGAGAGGATTCTTTTTTTTTTGTTTGTAAGTAAACAGTGGACTCAGTTCTTCCTAACTAAAATTAAATTCCAATCACTCTTAAAATAATACCAGAAGGCTAATCCAATTCCAACAGGGGGCGGGAATGGGGTTGAGGGTGGCGGTGGGCGGTTAATAATGGCAAATTTACTGATGCTGGCTGCTGCTTCACCTCTGTGCCCAACATCTGTTTTCGTGACTGATGATTCTAAGAACTTTCCTATGCAAAGGAAATTATTATGTTACTTGTAGGTAGAAAGAACTGGCTGAACTAAAAGCCATGTGGGCATCTTTATCTGAAACCATTTCCTTTTGAGTCAATAGGATTGAGTTGACTGAGTTATTTGGGGGTTGGTATTTAATTTTTTAAGCATTTTAAAAATGCCTAAAAACTAAAAGGCTATGCAAAATGACCAGCATATCTTCTTGCTTTAGAATGGCATAAAAGACTTCTGCTTTAAGCAGTCTCAGTATATGAAAATCTGAATTGTTGAAAAATCAAGAGAGTAGGTGTAATCTGTTTTACAAAATCATTTATAGGAGCAGTCTCTGGAGCAGAAGCTCCACACCTGCAGTTATAACATGACCTATATAATAGCTGGACATTTGTTGAAAGTGCTGCCTCTTTCAACGTCCCCCTCAGCTCAGTCTTAGCCTGTTTTTCAAGGTGTGTCAGGACCGCATGGAATTAGTAGGACATCTATTATAAATGGTGATTCTTTGTGGGTCCCCTTGAACCTTAGCTGATAGGATAGGACAGTTAGCATAACTGTGATATTACCTTGATCACAGTTTCTAATCATTCAAACTCCAAAGATCACATGCTTATTAGAAACTCCTGCTGCTTACTCATACATGCTTACTGCAACCTCCTCATGCCACCATGCATTTTGCTCATCACTGCAGTTTCTATTTATCTCCACCCAAATCCTTTCTGTCCTCTTCCCCTAACCAGCTGCAAACACAACTTTGTGTTGTGCAGGACTTGCAGTTCTGCATCCCACTTTCTACCCAGCTTCTCTGTTTCTCCCGCAGGTCAGTGACCTTATTAGTTTGTCTAACTTTGGCCTCCCCATCTGGGTAAAACTCTCCCCACCATCACTCCACTTCCTTCTCCTTCCAGGCTTTTGTGCTGTGTGCTCCTCTCACTGAACTAGCAGCAGTCCATTGCCAGGCTGCCCTCCTTCCTTCCTTCAGGCCATCCTAGTCACTGCTCCCAACACAATGTTTGTGTATTTCCTGCAAAAGGATATGTATTTGTATTATGCTAAATGCTTTTCTCCCCCAGGCTGAGAGGCCTGATTTATGTATATGCAAGGATGAGTTAGCATCTTTTCTGACATTTCAAATGCTACAAAACCTAAAATTTGAATTTCTTCAGGTACTCTTTTTTGAGTTACTTGTCTGGTCAGATTTCTGTAGTCCTTCTAGACAGTCCTTCTGCAGAAAAGTATAAAGTCTTCATCTGTTCACTCATTCATTCAGTAATAACGTGCCCATTCCTGGGCTAAGAAGTGGGTGTCCAGTGAAAAAAGGGACATGATCCAAGGACTCAAGGAACTCATAGCCTAGCGGGGACAAAAGATCAACCATCCAGTAAACATACAAGCTCATTTCCCACTACAGCTTATGGTCACTAGCATGAAAGGAGAGAACGGGGTACATTAAAAAGAGCAGTGTGGTGAGGAGGGGCTATCAGGAACCCACATAGACGATGATTTGGTCAAAGAAGCTCTGTCCTAGGCAGTAACATTTAAGCTAAGACCTGAAGGTGGAGAAGCCAGCCAGGAGCAGTGAGGGGAAGACTTCACTGGGGAGAGGGAGTGGAGTGTGCTCCAGGATATTTGAGGACTCAAAAGACAGGCTGGAATGTGGTGGAGAAGGAAGCATGAGCTCTCCGGAGCTGAGCATCAGAGTTGTGAGCCATGTAGATGTGGAGTCTGTGTGTTGTTATAAGTGCAGTGGGAAGCATTGAAGGTGAGTGACATGGTCTGATTTATGCTGCACACATGTGAATTTCCGCAAAACAAAATGGTGGCAGCAAAGACAGGGAAGGGAAGGAATTCTAGTTAAATTTAGGAAGAATCAATAAGGCTTGCTCAGATAAAACCATAGGATCCAGTAGATAGTCTGATTGCCTTTTTGAAAGTAGTTTTGGTGAAGTTACAGAAGGAAGAAAAAGATAGTTTTAGAATGAATAAGAGGTTAGGAAGTAAATGTAGGTTGTGCCCACCCTTGCAAGGTGTTTGGCAATGAAGGAAAGGACTTTGCCCTCAAGGGAAGAAAAGGTGGAGAGAAAGGTTTGTTTGGAATAGGGAGACAGGCATATTTAGGGAGCATCAGTGAATTGGGAGAGAATGAAACTACCAGAGAAAGGGCATAGAGATGGCTGCCTTGTGGAGGCTGGAGAGAAGGAAACTACCAGAGAAAGGGCATAGAGATGGCTGCCTTGTGGAGGCTGGAGAGAATGAATTCCCAGCATAGGTGAAGGAGAGGCAGCCATGGACCTAAGTGGAGACTGGAGGGAGTGAAGCCTGGAGGTGTGAGGGATGAAAGGTGAGGGCTGCTGGCCTCAGGACCTTCGTTTGTCCCCTGATAAAGATCCAGGCTTCTGCTTAAAGGGCAAAATAAATTTTGAAGAGAGTAGTAGGGTTTAGCTACCTCAGGATACTGAGAGGGGCTGCTTTCCAGCTAGAGAAAGGAGTGATAAGCAGTTACCAGCTTTGCTAAACTTGTTTCACAGTCCTTCCAAACTGCTACATACTGTACAATTTTTCTCTGACAGTGCCGCCTCACTCCAGAGAAAAATATGCTGATATACTTTGGAAAGATTTTCAATAAAAAGGGCTTTCTAAATAACTTTTAGTTTAACCAGGAAATCACTCAACCAGAACCCCCTTCCCCCAAGTATTCTAGTTAGTCAAAGTTTTACTGAAACATGTCAGCATTGAAAAATGCAAAAGGCAGCTAAGTAGGTCTGACTAAAAAGGCGTAAGAAATCCCACATCTGTGCACAGAGCAGCAGTGTCGAGTCTCTTCAACTGTTAGGCATTTCAAACCTGCCATCTCCAATGCACGACTAGTGGAAAAAAAAAAAAGGAAAAACAAAGAAGGAAATCTATGACATAGCGTAGAAAGCCCATTCAGAGGGTTCCAGGGCACATGTGTGTATTTAGTTGTACAGAGCATTTTGAAATGTTGACTTAGCAATTAACTCAAAGCTTTGCATAGTTTGAATTAACAGTAAAAGATCAAAAGGCCAAAACTTTACCAAATAGATGTGTGATAGGATTTATTTTCAAACAGTCCTGTAAGAATTTCTGCCATGCCTACACAGGGCCAAGTTAAGATGTGTTTGTGAGCTCCTGGCAGAGGGGGTGGAGAAACCTGATCCTGCACTTTGTAAATTATAAACTGTTTACACCTGTCATCTCTGTCTGGGTCCCTGTTAATGATACCTTAACAATTGGCTAAGTGTGACAAAATGCTAAGAGCTGGCACTTTCAGAGCAACCACATCCAGAGGGATTGTTATTAATGTCCACTGGAGTTTGAGAGAATAACAAAGCACCATGACATACAGAGGACTTTTTTTTTTCTTTTCCAGTACCGATAAGTCTTTACTGATTCATTGATTTTCCTAGGGAAAAGAGTCAGCATGTGTTACAAGATGGTTAGAAAATGGGAAAGGGAGTGTCCAGCACAGCAAAATCAACCATCAAATAAACGCACCCCAGTGATGGGGTCACCGAAGCCCAAAGGGGCTTAATCTCCTGCAGTTCAGGACTGGGGGGAAGGGATCAGAAAAAGAACAGGCAGGTTACAGGCTACCCTCTCTCCCTCCCCATAAATTCAAGATTTCACACAAAACTTTGGTTTCCAGCAGTAAACATGGAGTTAGATTTGTCTGTCTCCTATTAAACAGTCTTGTGGCCACTTTGACATAAATTTCTTGCACCTGCATAAAAGTATCTCAGTGACTCGGATATACATTCATATTCCCTTTGTTGGCTGCCTGACCCCACTTTGTATACCGAAGGCCCCCAATTGCTTCTTTCTACTTTAGGATTAAAGATTAAGTAGGCTTGATTCATCCAAAATACAGCAGTGTCTTAAGTGTTTGGCATAAATCACATCAAGAAATGGTGTTGACCCAGGAGGTTGGGAATGTTAGAAATGCTTGTTCCTCAGTGCCACAAAGAAACAGCACTCGAACATAAATTTAATTTTCTCAGCAAGGCAATTTTTACTTCTACAGAAGCGTGTGTCTTGTAGATACAGTAATGGTGAGAGCACACTTAAACAAGGGAGGGGAAGGGGTTCTTATTCCTGACGCAGGCGGTCCCTACCTCTCTGTTGTTCCCCTATTGGCTAGGTGACCAGGGGAACAGATGTGAACTACTGATGAAAACTGGTGGAAAAGGTTTACTGAAACTAGAAGCAAGGGGGCAAAGAGAACCAGGATGTTAAACTTTAAAATGGAGAATCAAAGAATAAGAGGGCTGAACATACTGAAATAATTCAACAAGAACCCCTTCCCCCAAGTATTCTTTGAAGAGAAACTTGAGAATCACTATATCTAGCAGGAGCAAGGGATGGAGGACACCTAGCGTCAAAATTTTACACAAGGACTTTCACCACCAGATTTTGAATGTTTTTAGGAAGGTCCTGGGAAATGTCTCCAGTCAAACAGGAGGGCCTTTACACAAGGTAGATTGGGCCTGGGTGAAACATCCAGAGGGTTCCACGTGCCTCAGAGACACTGCACTACAGGTCCTACAATTCCCAAAAGCTGGAGGGACCAATCTGCAAAGTGCAGCGTTTACTTTGTGTTGTAGTCAGAGTCATGTCCATCTGACCTGCAGAACTGTGTAGAGATTGCATTTTTTTAAAAAACTTTATTGACCGCTTTTCTCTACTCTGGATCCCCCTAGTCCCCACCGCCTCCCCCAACCTCACACTCAACTCTAGTATAATGTCCTGCACATAGATTAATTGGCACTCATTAAATGTTTAGTGAATGTAAGATTAGGGAAATGACTATGATCAGAGGGGCAATACACATAGTACTTAAGAATGTGAGCTTCAGAGCCAGTTTGTCGCAGGTTCAAATTCCTATTCCCCAACTTACTAGTTAGCACGTGACCTTGGGAAGTCTCGTCATCTGTAAAATGGGGATAATAATGGCATATATCTAAAGCTATTGTGAGGATTAAATGAGTCATTACACATCAAGAGCTAGGTCTGTGTCTGTCATACAGTAAACAAACAAAAAGATATTACTTTGCAAAAATAAATTCCTCTTGGGCAGAGAGAGCTTTTTTGAAAATATACCACCTAAAGAAAAGGCAAGCATGTATTTTTGGTCACTGATGAAGAAAGGTAATAAAACTTCTGCATTTTCATTAGCCTGTTTTTAAAGGTAAAAATTTTAGATAAATGTGGGGTTTTACCCATCAGAAGTCCAAACAGTTTTAAATAAAACTGTATACAGTTTTATCTTAAAAGCACCCATGAACGCAATATGAGTCTACTTTCAAAATAAGCTTCTAAAATATTTTTTTCTCTTAAAAAAAGCTTACCAGATTCTGTTTCATTTTGGAAACAAATTCAGATCTGGGATGCCAAATTTCAATCTTAATACGGTGCGGAACAGCTGAGTTCTAATTTGTTAACCTCCCAGAACACACAGACCTCTGATGGGAACATGGGAAAGGACATTTATCTTTTCAGCTGCATTAATATGAAATCCGTGATATTTTAGTGAGCTAAAAGAAAATACATATTAAAAATTAAGGCCATGCATAACAGGGAGTGCCTACATAACTACAAGACTGGAATTTGCACAATTACTCTCGGTACAGATTATAATGTCTTTTACTAATTACTGGAAGCAATAGTGCCTTTTTATGTTGGCAGGAAAGTAATGTAAACACTGAGATATTTCTCTTCTAAGATATTTAACATTTACAACATTTAGTTCAAATGAGTATATCTTCAAGGATATTGAATTACCGCCACTTTCTGATTGGGAAAACAAAATACAACTCTGAAAGAAAAGAGGGAAATGTTGATTATAAAATCGTTCAATTAATGCCTAATTTTTGTTGTTGTTGTCATTATTTTTATTTTTTCTTCTACTTTTATTTTAGGTTCCGAGGGTACACGTGCAGGCTTGTTACATGGGTAAATTGTGTGTCATTGAGGCTTGGTATGTGAATGATCCTGTCACCCAGGTAGTGAGCATAGTACCCAATAGGTAGCCTTCCAACCTATGCTCCTTCCCCCAACCCGCCCTCAAGCAGCCTCCCGTGTTTATTGTTTCCATCTTTGTGTCCATGTGTACTCAATGTCTAGCTCCTGCTTATAAGTGAGAACATGCAGTATTTGGTTTTCTGTTCCTGTGTTAGTTTGCCTTCAGCTAATGCCTAGTTTTAAACCATAAAACAGCTCTTTCTTTCTCTCTCTTTCTTTTTTGAGACAGTGTGGATTTGTGGCAATTCTTCATGGTTTTGGAACCATTGAAAACTGAGTTTTAATCCTGCTTCTGATGTTCTCCAGCTGCGTGGTCTTCTTTTTTCCCTCCTTTATTATTATTTTGAATTGGCACATAAAAATTGTACATATTTATGGGATACTGTGTGAAATTTTGATACATGTATACAACGTGTAAGGATCAAATCAGGGTAATTAGCATATCCATCACCTCAAACATTTATTGTGTTTTTTGTGTTAGGAACATTCAAAATCTGCTCTTCTAGCTGTTTGAAAATATACAATAGGTTGTTGTTGTTCATTATAGTCACCCTACAGTGCTATAGAACATTAGGATTAATTCCTCCTATCTAGCTGTACTTTTGTATCTGTTAACCAACCTCTAGCAAGCCCTCCTTCTTCCCATCCTTTCTCACCTCTAGTAATTCAGCACTCTCTTATAGCTGTGTCTCAAAATACTAAAATAACTGGTTGGAATATAAAATATTTGGTTAATCCCTATTCACACTAAAGACTCTTTATTCACACTGGCCAGATTCTTTTTTGGTGTTTGTGTTTTGTTTTCATGCATGAGGTTAATAACACCCTTAGAGACTGTCTGAATGTCCACCCAGTACCAGCAGAGCCTTGGCTTATTATTATGCCAGTTTCACAACTTGAATCCGTTAGTTAATTTAACATGGTCAGAGAAAAACTCATTTGTCTTTCTCATGTGTTTCACAGTCAAAGTGACACAGGGTCAGGCATTATCTGCTGGAAGGGGATGGCAAAATTAAAGTCCCAGGGTACAGCCATTCACAGCGGTAGAAGGGATGATTATCAGGCTGGATATAATTATAGAGCCACAGCAGTCCCCCACAATACACTGGCTATCTGCCTAGCACAAAGGTTTAGATCCCTAATTTGTTGCAGGCTAGAATATCTGTGAAGTAGCCATGTATTTTTGTGTACCATCAATCACAACTTAGATAGGCAACTGCTGCTGTTTGCATTTTGGAAGCTTGGCGGCTGTTAAGCTTCTGCCTGCTTTTCAGACAGGAAGATAGGATGCAGGGCTGCAGAAAGGCTTTTAGTGGCAGAATGATGACACCTCTGCCAGGGTCCTATCGCAAGCTCATTAGCTGAGTGGATATTTGAGCCTAGTCAGTTTCAATACATACAAAGTCATCTGTTTCATTAAGTTAATTTACCTGAGCTGGCTCTCCTGACAATCAACTGCTTCTGCAGTATCAGCTTGATATTATAAAGGCGAATGAGGATGGGGCTGGGCAGGAGGCATTGGTCAGCAAGGTACTGGGATCTGTGGGATTGTACTTCCCTCTAACTGGGCACTTCCAGAAATCCACATTATATTTGTAAGCAAGAAACCTGGCTGCAAGTTTACTAAGGCTTGCTATTTACTTTTAGTTTCAATGAATGAAATTGGGAAATGAGAAGCAAATCGGGTACTATATTAATAATTTAAGAATATTTTTCCAATTGTTAAGGAAGCGAAGAAAGGAAAAGGAAGCAAAAGAAAAGACTACACATTTGTTGGTTAGTTATTTAAACTCTACTGTTCCTGGAGAGTTCTAAATTGCTTTACAACTAGATTCACCTAAATGATATGACCTACAGGAAATTGTATCTGCAACTTATGTCTTGCAAAAGTTGTTAATTAAGGAAAAACCTGTATTGTTTTCTTTCCTTTGTTTGGTTCTCTAATTCGCATCTTTGTTCTTCTTTTAATATGCATTTGCTTTATGCTTTTTAGATTTGAGTGTTATTAAAATAGTAACACCTGAGTTGGACTTCTGCCTTTAGATTAGTTGGAAGCTGTTAAAATTTAATCTTATCCAAGGTTTTGTGCATCACAGGGTTGACTTTTAACTGAAAGTCGTTACTAACTGTCACGTTATACTGTTAACTCTGACTATGAAGACTAGTCATTAGACTCATTAGAACCAACTGGTTTGACAAGAAAAAATAAAAGAATTGTTGAACCACAAAGAATATGTTAGAAAAACATTTGTATAAATTTGAGGTTAAATGTACACATTACCAACTTCTTTCTCCCAGCACACAGGACATCAGCTCTTAGGAAGAAGGTGGATAAGAATTTCTTCCTCAACCTCCCTTATACTTTCAACTTTTCATGGCTTATTGGGTATAAAAGATCGTTGTTTTGAAAGTGCTTATGTGAGAAATACTTCCATGCAAGTAGAAAAAAGCCCATGTATTTCCTTGTATTGAAGCATTAGGAATAGTTTATTTTATTTAGCAAGCCCCAAATCCATTTGTTTAATTTGGCAATATTCGTCTTTTGGCCATGTTTAATTTTCTTTTTCCAACATTTTGAAAGATCCAACTCTATCCATTTTTTAGGGCAGAAATATTCAATTGCTTCTTTTTTTTTAGTTCAGAAAAAATATATAATGTTAAGTATGACTGTGAAGAATTAACTTGTGTTTGAATTGATATTTTGCTGGAGCTTTAAGTAACAGTTTAAACTTTATTGTCAGGAGTAGACAAAATAAATATCATCTTTTCACACCCAGGAGATTCGGGGCCAGCTATATCTTTCTCAGTTCTTATTTCATTGTCCATATAATTGAATAAAATATCTAATGTAATATTAAGGTCACAGATTTAAAAATACAGAACTTGGGGAATGCAAAATTTACTTTTCTCAAGATAACAGTTTTTTCCTCATGCTGGGCATTATATGCACTTAAGCTATGCCCTCAGCAATGTAACTAGGTCAGGGATTTCATAGAATGTGAAACTGCTGTGTTACTGTAAGAATACCAGCATCTTACATTTCATGTATATTTCAAGACCTGTATTTGCAAGCAGAAAGGCAAATGCTGTGTGTCAGTCTGATGTGCGTTACCTGGGCG
The DNA here is from genome assembly GCF_029281585.2 of Gorilla gorilla gorilla. Taxonomy (NCBI): domain Eukaryota; kingdom Metazoa; phylum Chordata; class Mammalia; order Primates; family Hominidae; genus Gorilla; species Gorilla gorilla. Next base: position 120,385,232 of record NC_073228.2, on the reverse strand, counting down.
TGTATACAGAATAGGAGTTTTGAGCTAGCACTAAGGCCTTTAAAAAGGAAAGCCTAGTGCAATCTATAGTAACTTCTTCAAGGGCGTCAGTTCATTATAAAGTGAGCTAAGTAAGTAATATAAGCCCCTTGGAAAAATTGAAACTTAAAATCTATAGCGTTTTTCTTTCTTATACGATGTATGTGTTTATACTTTATTTTGCAGCCTTTTATTGGTATACCTGTCTACCCCATAATTTGTAAATCCTCTGAGGACAGGGATTGTATTTCAGATCATTCATTGATCCGTTTGTTTACCAATCAAACATTCATTTGCCCTTGCCAGGTTCACTAATGGTGTGGATAGATTAGTAAACAAATAATGTCAATTTGATTGCTATGATAGAGCTCACTCAAGTATTTTGAAAGAAAAAAGAGAGACATTAGTGGTTAGTTGTCAGTGGGAATCAGGGGAGACTTCACAGAGAAGGTGATGTTTGAAGAGTGTCTTAAGAAAAGGGTAGAAATTCACAAGGCAGAAAAGGGAAAGGATAGAAAAGTGGAGTGGGGAGGGGCTGTTAATAGGAAAATGATTGAAAAGAAAAACCATAGTCATGGGAAGAGTAGTTCAAGACCCAAAGGATAAAAAAGGGGGGGGGGGAAGGCAAAGGAAGATCCAATAAGAGCCATCCCTCCAAAGCCCTCACCCACCCACCCAAGTCAATCGAAGAGTGAAAAATTCTTAAAACTTTCTGTTAGGGGCAGTTTATTGAAATTCTGGTATATATTCTTAACCTAGGGCAGCTGGCTGCTAGGTGAAAAGATTCCAGAGAGGTTTTTAAATGCTGCTTCCTCCAGCCAGCCTTCATCTTTGTACTGGCCACAGCACCTGAAACAGTTCCTTGCTCATATAGACAATAAATGCTTAATTTGAATTGCTGAAAGTAAATAGAAGTAAAAGGGCCCCTCACTTTGAGGTGTGTGTAATGCAGTTGGGAAGAGAACTATAAGCCAAGTAGATAATGACTTATCACCAATGACTATAGGCTATTCCTCCTTTTTACATTGGCACGGTACTGAAAAATGTGCCCTCTTTTTCCCAAAGGAATAATTTAAGTTTCCACAAAATTTTGGTTAAACACCAAACTGCCGTTACCATCTTCTAAGAAATAAATATAGGCAGCTCCAGTGCAAGACACAGAAGGCTGTGGGTGGGAAGTTTTGAGGACAGGGGGAAATTGGAACTACAGTAGGAAAATATTTTTAGGAAACAAGGGATGGTATATAGGTATAGGAAACAAGTATAGAAAATTCAAAATGCTGAAAGGTGAGGATACTTTGAGTTTCCAGTGAAACTCAAAGGATACAGGGGACTGAGAAGAAAATGGAAGCTTACATTAATTAAATAACTCTTCATGGGCCAGGAGCTCTTTATCCTAATAACAGCTGTACGAAGGGAAAACATCATTATCCCACTTTAGAGCAGAGAAACCTGAGCCTTACACAGATTAAATAACCCAAGGCCACTGGGCCACTAATGGAAGGACTAGGGTAGAAGCCCACTAGAATATAAGCTCCATGAAAGCAGAGACCTCTTCTGTTCATGGGGAATACTCAGTGTCGGGAACATGCCTGGCACACAGTAGGTGCTGAATAAATATTTTCTTAAACAACCCAGACTTCAAAGGCCATGTTGACAAAGTGATCAGGGTTGAGTTAGTCACAGAGAAGATAAACTTTTGTCCTTGCTCCAGGAATAAAGAATTGTCTAGATAGGCAAATGGGCAGACATGCAAAATAAATATCAAACTAATGGCAAAAACAAGATAAGAAAAATGAAGAGTTCAGAGATGCCATTGTCTAGATCTTTACCTAAAATACTTGTGCTAGTAGAAAAATGGTTTCCTTGTTTCCTTGTCATTGACCCAATAGCTATAACACAGCATAGAGCATCTGATCCTAACCCCTAAAGAATAAGCTCTAAAAATTGTGTGTGTCTGTGTGTGTGTGTGTGTATACATACCCATGTAATTATACACACATTCTATAGGAGGTTAGGAGCCTATGAAAATAAATGGTTATGTTGAAAGATGTCTTTAACCCTAAGTGTAGCATTTGCTAGTGGAAACTCTGTAATTACTGTAATGTTTTTGGTGGTGACTGTTCATGATTTTTTTTTTTAAAGGTCTGACAGCTGCCCTCTTGATATTTATGTGTTTCTTGCTAGGGAACCTAAGATTCACAACCCGAGCTTGTAATGAGGAAAAGAAGACAATACAAATAACTTGAAAAGGAGTATGAATTGGATATCGTCAGAGAGACAAATCACATGTTCCATGCTGCTTTAATTGGAAAACAATTCTTTCATGGGGTTACTTTCCCTTCAGCTGAGATAATTAAGTCTGGACTGACACTGGTGACCAGCTACTGATGATAAATAGTCAGTTACTAACAATGCAGCAATCAGTAATCAAAATTTATATTTCCCAGGTTACCAGGGCACAGTTGAAGAGAAAAGTGGGTTTGATAAGGCTGGGAGATAGGCTTCCTCGTGCAGTATTCACATGGCTTCTTCTCCACAGCATCTGGGTGGGATAATTAGGTCTGCTTTATTTCAACCTTGTCATAAAAGAAAACATACCTATTGTCTGTGTTTGCATTAGAAATACTTTGCACGCCCCATGCTGGAAAAGAAGTTTTTGTGTGGCTCCCTGTAATTTTTAATGGATTAAATTATATTTTGTAAGTGGGTTGGCATGAGGGTAGGTTTCAATGTCCAGTTGTTATTGGACATGAAATAAACTTAGATATTTTTAAAGCCACTCCATGCAGCTGGCACAAGTAAAGGTTTTTGAATCATGGTTAATTATCCCTGGCTGTGGCTGAAGGCATTGAAATGAAAGGGATTAGGATTGTAATATGGATGCCACTTGTATTTGTATCAGCGGCTCCCATATTTGTCTACTCACTAGAATCACCTGGGGTTCTACTAAAATTTTCATAGCCCAGATCACATCCAAGCCACTTAAGTCAAAATCTCCGGGTATGGAACACAGACATCTTTAATTTTTGAAGCTCTCTAGGTGATTCCAATGTGCAGGCAAGTTTGGAAAGCACTGGTCTATACTCACAGTTTTATGCATATTTTTGCATTTGGTTATGGATAGAGCAGCACGTACTGGTGGAGTGAGGCAAGAGAACATGCACACTCCTATGGGTGCCACCTGCCTCCAAGGTTCAAGCTGCAGTCCAATTTGGAATCAGAAACTGCTGTCTAGGCCGGGTGCAGTGGTTCATGCATGTAATCCCAACACTTTGGGAGACTGAGGCGGGTGGATCACTTGAACCCAGGAGTTCGAGACCAGCCTCGGCAACATGATGAAATCCCGTCTCTACAAAAAATACAAAAATTAGCTGGGCATGGTGGCGCGTGCCTGTAGTCTCAGACTCGGGAGGCTGAGGCAGGAGAATCGCTTGAACCCGAGAGGTGGAGGTTGCAGTGAGCAGAGATTGCATCACTGCACTTCAGCCTGGGCAGCAGAGCAAGACCCTGTCTCGAAAAGAAAAGAAACTGCTGTCTCCCACCCCAGTAAGACCTTAAACCCCAAGAGAAAAAGCATAATGTGACCCACCCGGTGAGAAAAGCAACCTCAAAGTGGTCGAAATAGACTCGGCTCTGAGGAGAAGGAGAACCAAAAAAGGAGGAAACATGCCTTTGCTCCTTTCGTAGTGCTTAGCTCAGTGTTAGTTGAATAAATGAATAAAAAGAGAAAAGAGGAGGTGGTCATGTGCAGCTCAGCTCCCAGAAAGGGTACTGGGATGGGATGGAGGAAACTCAATGACCACATCCTTGCACAATGGGCACCTCTCCACACTGCCCTCCTCGCTCTCCTGATGAATTCTTTCTTTTCTCTCTAGTTTAGTCAGTCTTCTGACTTCTCTGGGAGCAGTCATTCTGAGATGGTCAAAGATGACCATCTCAGGGGAGGACACTCATTCAGCTTTTAAAATGTCAGATGTCCTTTGGGGATGCTTCAAAAGCAGCTTCCTTTTGCCATAGGAAATGAACAGGAAGAAAGGCCAGTGAAGACAGAGAACAAGGGGGCAGGTGCCTGCCCAGAAATCAACGTGCAGATAGAGAAGGGGGAAAAAAAAGCTCCCATCTGCAGTACTGGAATCCCACTTATGGAGCATAAAATAAAAAATATGAAGGTTATTTGCTTTGAGCTCATCTGATTCTTTGTGTTAGACTGCACTGTGGCCTGCCTTTCTGAGTTTGCTACATTTTTATTTGAAAGCTAATAAATTAGCCATTCATATGGCACGCAGGCGGGTTTATAGTGCTGTGTAAACCACCAGCCACCATATACATCCATCTGCATCACAGATCGACTAGAATTATCACTACTGACACCACAATGCCTATAAATTCCCTCACCCGCATCCTGTATTCCAGAATATTTCTATTGGCTGACAATACTGGGAAGAGACGGGATCCTGGGAAAAATCCTTTTTTCTTTCTAGTTTAGTGGGAACTGGCAGGTTATCAGTAGGTCTAAGCTCTAGGTTTGCCTCTAGAGACAAAGAGTTTAAAAAATAGTAACTAGTTTTATTTTGTTCTAAAAAAGAAACACATGCACAAGAAAAATATTGTCAATAAAACATAAAAACCTACAACATAAAAAGTGAGTTTCTTACCCAAATCTGACCTCCTACACCTCCTCCCTCAGAGACACTGTTATTAGTTGCTTATATATGAGAACTGCAATATTCACAACACTTTAAAAAATCAGTCAATCTTGGCTTGTATTTCAAGTTTCATTAACAAAAAATAGCCCCCTTTACAATCACTGGGGTACTCAATGCACTGATATTTAAAAATACCCAAAGCTATTTGGATCAAAATCAACAAATATTTAATAAGTACCTTCAATGTGCACAATGTTGCCTAAACAAGCCATTTCTAATGAGGATTTTACACATATATGTTTCATACTTTTTTTCTGGTGAATAACAACTAATCTAAAATTATGTTAGTGAAAGGGTAGTCAGTCTTTGTTTTAAATGTTTTTCTCAGAAACAAAAATGATCTCTTTCTCTCCCTCACCCCTCTAACTTCTCAGCCTTTCACACATTCTCTCATTTGAGTTCTGTTTTAAGCCGAGAGACATCTGGGTAGGTGGTATGTTCTGGCCAGAGTACTCTCTCTCATACCTTCCCCAGATGGATTGGCTCAAGGATCTAATATTCCCCAAAGAAATAAAACATCCCCCAACTTGCCATTGAAGAAGAGCTGCAGTGCTTTCTATTCTAAACACACACGTGTTGAAGGATGAGAGACGGTCATGACAGAGCCAATGTCCCCACCCACGACTTGTCTGCAGAGGGGGAGACTTCCAGTCTGTAGCCCACTGCAGGATACTAGGCTGACTGCACAGCTGAGAACCCCGTTACCCCTCAAACTCCAGCCAGCTACATCTGTATGTCTTCTCTCCAGCTGGCTGGCCCAGCTGTTCTGGTGTCAAAGAAAGTTATGAGTCACTGGGAAGGGCTTTGAGACAAGAGTAGAGTTAAACTATCTCCTGGGGTCTGTGTGTCATTGGCAATCGAGCCTTAGTAACAAGCCAGTGCTTGACATTCCCAGGAAGGCCACACAACCAGAGCTTCACTTTGTGTTCCACACTCAAGACCTCTGGGCTTTGCAGTGAAAAAGAGGTAGAGCTGTATAGATGCTGGATGTCTCCACCCCTAGAGACTTTCTGTCATTGGCCATGATGTTCATTAGGTTCTTGCCATCTGTCTCCTTGCAAATGCTTTTTGGCTGTAGATCTATATCCTATACAATCTGGTCAAACTGGGAGACAATGAATGAGGATTGGCCAAAGCCTGAGGACTTTCTTTTGGTCTTTTGATTCCAGGGACATTATTACAACAGAGCCCTAGGAGCAGCTGCCAGCAAGAGTTTGAGTCCACAGCAGGATTCTTCTGGACCATCTGTGGCTTCCTGCTCTGAACAGTACTTCCTCACTATGTGGGAGGAAAGACTTGTCACAGGATCCAAGAACCATAGGCAGTCAGGTTCTCCATGGGGACCCTAAACGTTGTCTGGTCTAGCCCCGCATCCTGTGTCTGAATTCCTGGAGAATATTCCTTCTGTCCTAGCACTCATCTGGCCTCCCCATCCCCTTAGGTAGGCTAGTCCATATGTGTGTTACAGGGGCTGCTAGAAAGTTCCTCCCTATTTTGAGCAGAAATAATCTTTATAGTTTCTACCCATTGATCTTAGGTCTACCCTCACAACTGTCCTCTAGGTTTCTCTTCAGATATCTGAAAATGCCAGTCTCTGCCCCTTTCATCTCCCCTTTTCCTTGTTTTAGTACTGATTTTTCAGAAATTGTCCTGATACTCTTTTTTTAGAGCTTCATTCACTATTTAATGAATATTTGTTAAGAGTTTACTGTACATTAGACTTTGTTCTTGAATGGGAGGGATACAGTGGTTAATAAGACCAATTTACCCACATAGAGCTTACATTCTAGTGGAGGGGAGGAACAGACAAAAGCAAGTAATAATATAAATGTGAAAATCTCAATTAGGAATAAATCCATTGCAGAAATGTAAAATAAAGTGATGGAAAAAAAAAAAAAAGCATCAGGCTGCTTTGGGGGCTCAGGGAAGGCCTGTCTGAGGAAGTGACATTTTATGATCTTGGAAGAAAGATCATTCCAAGGTGAGAGAGCAGAAAGTCCATGAGGCAGGAATGAGAGCTTGTGCATTTGAGGAAAGCAAGGCACAGGGGCTGGAACAGAGTGGGAATGGAACATGATGAGGTCAACCAGTTGGGTGGTGCCTTTTGTGCCCAGAATAGAGGGTTTAATTTTGTTGTTAATACATTAAGAAGCCACTGGAAGGCTTTACGGAAGGGAGGACATAACATGATCTATGTTTCTAAAAGCCCATTGGTTGCTGTGTGGAGATTAAACTGAAGGAGGGCCAAGTGGAAGTAGAAAGACTAAGTAGATAGCAGTTGTCATAATGAGCTGAGGTTAGGTTAGATTAAGAGGATTGTAGGTAGAACATAGGGAAGTGGGCAGATTTGGCATGTACTTTGGAAATAGAATCCATACTTGGATATTACGTCTCTTGGTCCTCTTAACTCACAGTGTTTTATGTAAGTATGTATTATATGTATAATGTATATGTGTGTGTGTGTGTGTGTGTGTGTGTGTGTGTACACACACAGCATCGTTATAGCCGCTTATGTATAGTCTGCAGTGGTCTGGAGACTTCCCAAGGGCAGAACCCATGGTTGAGCCCATGACCCCAATATCCGCACTGTTCCCGCACAGTGCCTTGTCTGCACGTATTAGAAACTCAGCCATTTCTAAAGTGACTGAATTTGATGAGTGAATGAATGAGTACAGGAAAATTACTAACAAAAGCTGTTTCTGGGTTTAATTGAACAGTCAAAGGAACATCCTTTCAATGCCTACACACTTGTACGATATTTTCTCACATCTCATGTTCTTGCTTGTACCTCCCAAAACACTAAAAAAGTACCCTGTGGTGTACAAAAGCAGTGTTCCTTTGGAATAGAATTACTTTCAAAAAATTGGAAAAATTATTGATAATGACTCCTCAAATGTACCTTTTGTGTGAGAATGGAGGAGGTGTCCTTAGCTCCCTTACTTTCAAATAGTGGAGCAGTGTTCCACCTTTGGGAATCTTGCAAGACTGGAGCTCAAAACAGCACTTTGCTCTCTTCTCATTGAGGATTCTGGACGACACTCAACCTTTCTTTCATGTCTTAGTGCTGCTGGAAAGAGCTGATTAAATAGATATGTGAAGAACACATCTGCCTATTCTTGCATAACATTTTAGAATGACTTTTTTTTTTTTAACTCTTAGGAGAGATAAAGACTATGTTAACCAAGTAGGAAAATACCGTGTTTGAGAAAAAAGTCATTCTGCCTTAGTCTTTTAGTTATTCAAAGTGAACCTGGGGAATCTCCTCTTTGAAAGACCTTCATGTGTTATTCCTCTCCATGTGTTCCATAGCTGTGTATTTTCCTTCTCATTGCTCAGAACTTGAAATCCTTATTAGTGAAAGCCTGGATGATGCAGGTGGACCTCTGTGCTTCCCAGTAACCAGGGCTAAGTAGCTTCTAGAGACGTTTATCCATTTTCTGTGCCTCCATTTCCTCCTAAAGAAAGGCAAGCACACACGTGCAGGGATCCTTGTGCTATGCTAGAGTGACACGCCTAGGCACGCCTGCAGGGCTGGGTGTGTGTCTCACACTCACTTTCTCTCTGATTTATCACCTTTGTCTGACCCTCAGCACTTTGGTTTGGTTTCTTCTTGTCACACTCAAGCTTATTGGATAATTTCACTTTTCCTCCTTATTCTGGTCTGGCAGAGATGGTAATTATAGTGATTGCTGTGCTATTAATTATGGGAATGGTGATTTTTAAATTTGATTTAGGGGTTAATTGGTGATATTCATGTGCTGTCTTCCCTCCTGATAATTGGATTGCAGTAATTAACCTTGTATCCAAGTTATCTGATATTAACCATTTGCCTCCATTTTATTTCAGACTTAAAATTGATTACATTGTTTTCTGATGCCCAGTGTCCACTTTGGGAGAAAGAAAGGTGAGGGACAGCCAGTGGAGGGCACCTCAGAGAGGAATAGGAGGGAGTCTGTGTTCCTTCTCTACCACCCCTACCTGTTGTCCAAGATAACAGTTGTCCTCCCCAAATATTCCAGAAATCCAAATTCTTAATTTTAGTAACTACTTCCTAAACTTCTGGGGTTATTCATCAAAAGAAAATTACAGGTATTTGAAAATTAAAGGCAGGTACATGTAACAAAGCAGAGGGCAGATACTGCCAGTTGACAGTTGCTTCTGATGCCAGGGATTGGAAAATGCCATGACCAGGCATATTCCACTGGGGAGAAAATGATTACAGGCTCTGACATCATGGAATCTCCTTTGGAGAAACCATCACCAACTGCACAAAAAGCCTGTGAAGTCTGTCCATTTTCTATAGAGAGAGGAAGGAGTGCTGACTCCCTTGTAGTTGGCCATCAGATGGGAAGAAATGCAGCTCACTCAGGTGGAGGGGTTGCCGAGCCTGGGGAGGCAGTCACTTCTGCTGCTTCTGGATGATATCACTTACTTATGAGAGGCTTTGAGACCTTGCTACCAAGATTACATCTGCTCTGGGAACATCACTTATTTTGTGGAAGTCTGTTCTTGTCAGTCCTTTGTCTGGAGAGGGGCCTGGAAAACTGTCATTATAAGCCCAGAACATAGGAAATGAAAAATAAGTAACTCAGTCAGCAATTCCTCATCTCTGAATTATTCTTGCAAGTATGATATGACATACACTTTTAAAATTATGTGAAATCAGATTACTTTTTTTTTTAATTCTGTGAGATTTTCACAACACACTGTGGAATAATTAAGAGACGTTCTCGTTTTAGCAAAACCAGTGTTGGGAATTTACTCTCAAGGATTTCCTTTCTCCATCACTTTTATATCCTGTTTTTAATCTCTTTAGGAACGAAGGCATGTAGTGTCCCAATCTTTTTTTTTTTTTTTTTGAAACCCTTGGGTCAGATATGTTTCAGAATTTAAATTTTTTAGATTTTAGAAAAGTAACATGGGAAACATACACCAGTGGAGTCTGGAGCAATTTTTAATAATCATACCTGTTCATAATTTGCAGCAAAATGTATAAATATTCATCCTAAGAGGGATAAATAAGGACTACAAATGGTCTCATGCCAACTCAAGCTTGTCACACAATGAGTAGAAAAAACATTTTGGTTTTCAGGGTTTGTTTTTGTTTTGTTTGTAATTGCAGATAAGAAATTGTGTACCTATACTCCTGAAATGAACTTGGCCTCATCCAGATCTAGAGAAACAGGGGATAGCAAATCGTATTTTTCTTTAAACTTAAGGAGCCTCAGGGCAGACTTCAAAAACAATGAACACCAAAATGATTCCTCCAGATGCTACCTCAGTATGCTCAACCACTTCCCAAAGAACAGGACTGTTCTGTTTGTGCGGTGACCCTGAAGTCACCTGTTTAAGGAGTCAAGTCATCAAGTGGTAGAGACATTCAAACAAACCCATAATTTCGTAGAATTTATTTTCATTCGCTCTAAGGAAGCATATTTTCAGGATGTTTGGGGATAATTATTAATTCCAAAGATAGGATTTCACATTAAAAGCAAATGAACATTTTATGCGGTGGTATCCTAGAGCTGACTCTGGTTTGGGAAGAGGCCCCTAGTGAATCGTCTTCTCTCCACCACAATTCAAACTGATAAACTGCCTTTGGAAAACACCTATGTTATTTTGCTAAGTAAATCAAGCCAGGCTAATGAGTCACTTTTTACATGTAAAGTAAATGAGCAAAGCCAATAAAGATATTAGTAATTTTCAGAAAAAAAACCTGAAATATCTATCAAATTTAATAATAGGTTTAAATGTGTGGGTTTGCAGTTTTCACCTTGCTCACTGAGACATAAAGCAGGCTTTTTTCGGATAAACGAAATGAATTTCCCCAAAAATGTGGGAAAATTATAGAAATTCAAGATATAATTCTTCCATATCATGTCTGTTCTCGATGTGTCTGGACATACACAGATGAACAGAAAATTTACTGTGTATATAGATACTTTACTGATGATCAGCACCGGTCAGCATCAATATCATGCTTGGTGATGGAGCAGATCCTGAAATGATATTATGCCTCTTTTTGTACAATCAGAAGCTTGTAATCAAATAGAAACTCTATTTTTGGCTTTCAGGGTTCTGGGAAAGCATCAGAGCTCATTGAAAGAGGCAGGAAATACAATGAGGGCTGACACAGGCAGCAAACACCAAAGGACCTGATGCCAACATTTTAGTTCAAGGAAATGTTTTCACTTTCCTCCTGATCTTGAGACTGTTTTACCAAAAATGTTGACAAACAACAAGAAAACAGTAAGGATTTATAGGGTTAGGTCAAAGTTTAAATCATTCGTGACTGATGACATTGTTATTTGGGGCTGTTATTCAGAGCTCAACGGAGAGATTTGCAGGTTGTTATTAATTCTGTAGGAGCCACGTTTGAAGTTGACTTCTACTCTAAAACCGGGGAAAGAACACATCCCTGCAGCCGTTTAAGCCTGAGCAATCCCAGGCAGAGTGGAGATCAGGAAGGTTCAAGCTGTGACTGGGAGACTGTATTTCTATTAACTATACTGAGAGTAAACAGAGGAGAAATTATTAGGGAGAGTCGTCCTGTCAAAGTTCAGCAATTGCTTTATTTTAGTTTAAATCCTCTAAGGACTTTGACAAAGGTATGTGGAAAACTCTAGGTGCTAAAATATCTCTGGTTTGCTCCTTTCAAGTCACTCTCCAGATATCTTTTTACTGGCTAGGAAAAATGCTTGGATTCAGGCATACTATTTTTTGCAGTTTGCTTCATTTTTAATAAAATTACAAAGAAAAAGTTAGGGAGAGCAACGCAAAAATAACCCATATACTCAACACCTCAAGCAAATAAATACCAATATTCTGAGCTTATACTTCAGAGCTTCCCCCGCCCCTTCTTCTCTGTCATATTCTTAGAAAAAATAGTAATCAGACACAATCTTTATTCTCAGCTGTAATATTTTAAACCAAACTTTCAGTTAAAGGAAAACATCCATGCATTACTTCAGAGAAATGTTTGAAATTCCTTAAGCAAAGAATGAAATAGTCTAATTTGAGTGTCTACAAATCCAATAAGCATGGAGTTGTCTGTTTTAACACCCTGCTGTCTTGGCCTGGCCCTTCTACCTGAAATGTCTTAGTTCCCACCTGCCCCCTCCACAGTGAACAGTCATGCAACCCTCTAAGGCTTTCTCCAACCAGAAACCTTTGCCAGTCATCCCACCTTACATGCCTCTGCAACATCTTCACTTTCCAGGTGGTATTCTTGGCAACAGAGTAATAATTTCTTTTTGGAAGATTATTGTTAATTTGTTTATGTGTTCTATTTTGGAAAAATGAGCAAAAGCTATGGGGCCCATCCACTGAATAGTGAGGTCCTGGGGGTGATGCAAGGGGAGGGGCTGTTTCCACCTCCATCTGCATCAGCATCTTAGCACAGAGCCTCCCAGTAGAAAACAGGGAGTTGGTAAGATGGAAATCAGGCAATGGTAGTAATGAACATCAGGCAGCAAGCCAAGGAGAAGTGAATGAATTTTGGCTTCCTTCTGAAAGCAGCATAACGCAGGGAAAGAGCTCACTAAGAGGAGTCAGGAGTTCTCAGCTGCTGCTCATCTTTGCCACTTTTGAGCTGTCCTACATTTGGCAAGTGACCTTTTTGGACCTCAGTTTTCTTAACAGCAAATTATAGGAGGCATTTGTTTCTGCATCTGAAGCAGACGTTCGAGTTCAGCAATATTGTAAACAGTTTACACAAGTTTACGAGAAAAAAACAACCCCATTAAAAAGTGGGTAAAGGACATGAACAGACACTTCTCAAAAGAAGACATACATGTGGCCAGCAACATGGAAAAAAGCTCAAAATCACATTTAGAGAAATGCAAATCAAAACCACAATCAGATACCATCTCACACCAGGCTATTATTAAAAAGTAAAAAAACAACAGATACTAGCAAGGTTGTGGAGAAAAAGGAACGCTTTTACACTGTTGGTGGGAGTGTAAATTAGTTCAACCATTCTGGAAGACAGTGTAGTGACTGCTCAAAGACAGAGGCAGAAATATCATTCGACCCAGCAATATCGTTACTGGGTATATACCCAAAGGAATATAAATTGTTCTGATATAAAGACACATGCATGTATATGTTCAATACAGCACTGCTATTGTTCACAATAGCAAAGACATGGAATCAACCTAAATGCCCATCAGTGATAGACTAGATAAAGAAAGTGGTGCATATACATGATGGAATACTATGCAGCCATTAAAAGAAACAAGGTCATGTCCTTTGCAGGGACATGGATGGAGCTGGAGGCCATTATCCTTAGCAAACTAACACAAGAACAGAAAACCAAATACTGCATGTTCTTACTTATAAGTGGGAGCTAAATGATGAGAACACATGGACACATGGGGAAGAACAGCACACACTCAGGCCTGTCAGAGGGCAGGGCATGGAAGGGGAGAGCATCAGGAAGAATAGCTCGTGGATGCTGGGCTTAATACTTGGGCGATGGGATGACCTGTGCAGCAAACCACCATGACACACGCTTACCTATGTAACAAACCTGAGCATCCTGCCCATGTATCCCTGAACTTAAAATAAAAGTTGGAAATTAAAAAAAAAAGAAAATCAAGAGGAAGGTTTGGGAATGAAGGTAATGATTAAGTCTGGGGACATATTGTGTGAGTTTTACAAGTAAGCCATACATGTAAGTAGAGTTTTCCAGAGGAATTATACAAAATCAGGTGTGGAATTCTAAAACTAAAGGTTTAGAGGTAAAAATTAGCTGCCTTGCTGGGTACGGTGGCTCACACCTGTAATCCTAGCACTTTGGGAGGCTGAGGCGGGCAGATCACCTGAGGTTGGGAGTTTGAGACCAGCCTGACCAACATGGAGAAACCCCGTCTCTACTAAAAATACAAAATTAGCTGAGCACGGTGATGTATGCCTATAATCCCAGCTACTCAGGAGGCTGGAGCAGGAGAATCACTTGAACCCGGGAGGCAGAGGTTGTGGTGAGCCGAGATCGCGCCATTACACTCCAGGCTGGACAAGAGTGAAACTCCGTCTTGGGGAAAAAAAGATAGCTGCCTTTATAATGGATAGCCCCATTTACCCTCATGTGATTATTATGCATTGCATGTCTGTATCAAAACATCTCATGTACCCCATAAATATATACACCTACCTTGTACCCACAAAAATTAAAAATAAAATAAAATTCAAAACAAAGTAGCCACCTTTAAGCCAACAACAAACAAACAAAGAACATTTACAAAGATGGTGATGGCAAAAAGCTAGAGCATACCATAGGTAAGCCTGGTTGAGACTGTTGCAGACTTTTGAGATAAAGACAGAGTTTGCCACAATACTTTCAGGCCTACTAAGGTCGTGACTATAGCAGCAGAGTCCCAGTGGGCCATGAGACTGTATCTGAAACATCCAAGTAAAGTGCAATAAATATGCAATAAACATCCAAGTAAACTGCATTGGCTCAGGGCTGTGTGTTTGGGGGTGGGGGTGGTGGGTAGAGAGAAAGAAAATGAACATAACAAAGAATCATCTGAAAGAAAAGACTTGCCTTCTCCCTCAAAAGATAATACATATACAACCAACCTTTATTTTTCGAAAAGATATTTTTTTCTAGAAGTACTTACGAATTCAGTTTTTCTATGCTTTTGTGATAGTGGTTTCAGATCTAAAATGGAACATCTATTACACCCAGTCGATATTTATTATTATCCTCCATTGAATGCCATCATCACTCTCCAAAATGTGTTGAAGTTAGGTCTGTGGCATTTCCCTTTCCTCCAAAATGGGTGCTTTTATGTCTCTGTTAATGGCTGAGAGGAGGAGGAAAGAAAGACCGGATGCTTTATTAAGAGGCTGGAGCTATTTTTCTCATTTGCCCGAACCTTATATCTTAATGCAAATATCACTGAACAGGTGGCCCTCGTGGTTCCTGCAAACTGGGTACAGTAAAGGTTTCAAACAGGATCAATGGGCCCAGGTTGTTTCTAATTACGATGGGATGTGTTCTTTGACCCAGCTCTGCATCTTGTGGACAGCAGCACCTTCTTAATGCTGCAGTCCTTGAAACAGAGCTGTCCAGGTCAGTGAAGGATACCTACTATTTAAACACTCATTACTTCTTTAAATTTTCCTCTGGTGCAAGAATGAGCAGCAGTTGCAGCCTCTGTGAAGCAGGTCTCCAGCTGGATATTCAGCAAAAACACCTGCTTTCCCATCTCTCTCTGGACATAGGTTCCTTACTGACTTGAGATATGTCCACATCTGTTTATCCTATCAGCTACTGAAGCAGGCAACTTCTTTCTTACCCTTTGCAAATGACACTGTTCTCTATGATGTGTTGATGTTAAAACATCACAGTTGAGGGAGGCTGCAAGCAGGCAAGTGGCTCCACTTAACACAGCGGTGTTCATGAGAGAATCAATTTCTCCTAAAACTGGTTGAGAAGCATTTGCATCTTTCTATCACCTTAAGGCTGCAATCACAGGGCCATAAAGTGGAATGAGGCTTTGCATGCCTACATGTTTGGGAGCAACTGTGTACTCCCTTTATAGATTTTTATCACCGAAGCCATTAGGGACTTTCAGCCACTTCGTCCACATAAGCATAGATGCATCAGCCTATATATGATCTTAAGTGCAGTTTCCATTTATGCCAGCACCTTTCTCTTTCCAACCTTTCTTCTGTTCCTTTTTCTTTAATGCCTTGGGAAGGACATAAACTTTGGCATTATACAGACCTGGCTTTGAGTTTTGTCTTTACCCTTTGACTACTGTGCTGTAAATACAGTTGGCCCTCTCTATCCATGGGTTCCACAGCAGTGGATTCAACCAACCGCTGATAGAAAATTTTTTTTAAAAAATTGCATCTGTACTGGACATCTACAGACTTCTTTTTCTTGTTACTTTTCCCTAAGCAATACAGTGAAACAATGATTTACATAGCATTTACATTGTATTATGTATTATAAATAATCTAGAGATGATTTAAGTATACAGGAGGATGTGTATAGTTTACATACAAAAACTATATCATTTTATTCAAGGGACTTGAGCATCCCCGGATTTTGGAATCTTTGGGAGGTCCTGGGACCAATCTGTCACAGATACTGAAGGACAACTGTATTTACTATGTGCTGCCTAGACATGTTACTTAACCTCCCTGAATTGCAGTTTACTCTTGTGTTTACAACACAGATAATAAGGCCTGTCTCTCTGGGTTGCTGTGCTGTTTCAATAAAGTAATAGGCATATGTACCTTGCACACAGAAGATACTCAGTAGACCCCCACTTCCACCCAGTCCTTTATTTTCCACATCATTATATTTCTTTGCATTAGTGTGAGTGCCATGATTTACATTTTTTAAAAACCACACAATGTTTGTGTGACTCCCAAGACAAACTTTCCAGCTTCTCCGAGTGACCACCTCCAGAGATAAGAAGCTTAGTGACTTGAAGTGGGTGGGGGAGAGAGGAGGAGGGAGGGAGAGAAGGAGACTTCTCCCACTGAAGCAGTAGAACACTAGAAGCTCATCTAGGACCTCCCCGAGAATTTTGTAAGGAGTCCAAGAAAAGCTATTAAAAAGTAATTTTTAGTGTCTTAGCTGAAGAATAAATAAACATTTATTGAGGACTATGGAGAGTCTCCAAGACACTATTTTACCCATATAAAGAAGGGGAAACTGAGGCTCAAAGAGCTTAAGCATCTTGCTAGAGGTCCCAGCTAGTAAGGGGGCAGAGGGTTTAAAAGCCCAGGTTTCACCCTCTGCTCTTTTCTGCTCTCCTATGTTATTGCAATAGTTTGATGTCACGTAGGAGTTTTTAAATCAATTTCAATTCACTTTTGGAGGCAGTCACACTGTACAGACAAAGATGATGAGGTCCAAAAATTCGAGTTAATAAAAATGAAAATTTTAGATTTAGTGTAAAACTCAACTGAAGTCTAAATAAGATTACATGGTAACAACAGTGTTCTCTGTGGTCAGATTAGAACTGCTTATCTACTTGAACTGTGTCCTGAAGTTGAGACTAGGCAGTATAGCATGCTGGGATTTCTTTGCTCTCGCTTAATGAACTTTTCACCACTTTTCATGATGTGCCTATTGCAGTCCAGTGAGAGCTACATCGAAGAGAGTTCGTTCTACCCCTCATGCTTGCCACAAACAGTACCACACATTGACACGCTGATTATCCCTAGAGTTTCCAAACCACATGCTGCTTAGGAGCAACCAGGAAAGAGTGTAGAGGGAAAAATGAGCCTTGTTCCCCAGTTTGTTTTGGAAAGGTCACTTGCCCCGCTGCATAGAACTTTCTCTGCCTGCCCTCTGTGGTGATCTCAGAGAGTGGCTGACACAACAACAAGAGCCCAACTACATTTCCAGTGCCTTTAGGACAAAGAGGAAAGGTGTGTGGAGGTCCAGCACCTCACCCCGCCTCAGCCTGGGTCCCCTTATTCACCCTGCCCGCCCCTACCTCATCTCTCCAGGTGATGTTCCTGGCTTTGGAATGTGTTATAACATGACCCAGAGGCAGGCAACTCCCTGTACCATCCTTCCTAATCGCACGCTGTCTCTCTCTCTCTCACACACACACACAGAGACACCCTTCTTCACTAGGGCAGAATCCCTTAGAACAGTACAATCACAGAGCCGGAGGAATCTTATAGACTATTACATTTCATATCCTTTCATTTTACAGGTGAGGAGACTAGGAGCTAGTGAGGCTGACTAACTTGCCCAGGATCAACGCCATTAATGTGTCCTTCCCTCTGTTAATGACAGCATGAATTGTTGGTTATCTTTAAAACTTCATATGATATTAGAAAATGAGCTTTTTAAAAGAATTACTGAAACATGGTAGTAAGTGACTTTGCTCAGGGAAAAATAGTGCCACTATTATCATTTCCTCTTTATTTCAAGCCCACACTTGGAGTTGTTAAAAGCATTTTGTATTTGCAAATCCAGATATATTATTTTTCACGTCACTATCACTTATTATTAAAATGTTCCTTGTGTGCCAACATTCTGGAAGATGCTGCCATGTCTACCAAATCAGCCACAAATTGTATTCATACAGTCAAGTCCTCCATGCAACTTGATGCACCAAGCATTTATGCACCGTTTGCTGCAACTGGACATGTAGACAGTTTGTGGGGCAGCCCAGCCGGGTCTCTAAAACAAGCAGTGTTCATTAATTTGTGTGTATAGACAGTGGGTTCCACATGGTCCACTTGCTAAGGCTGCTCAGCCACTTGCAGATGATGTTCAAGAGGAAAAGAATACCTCACACAGCAACGCTGATGTCCTGTACCTGGGTAGTATAAAGGTTCCCTCAGAGCCTTCAAGGGCAGGCAGGTGAGGTTAATGGGTAAGGAAGGCCTCCTAAGAGAGTGGGAAGGAGTGGGAATGTTTCCAACTGGAGAGATCCCTATTTGGGGCAGCCAGTGCTCAACTCCAGAGTTTTGTCAGGTGGGGTCTTGGACTAGCAAAGCCAAACCTCTGATTTTTTTTTTTAAGAAGTCAAAAATCTGGAGTTGTTTGTTAAATCTCCTATTTTTCCCTCAATATTGCTAATTTAGTTTTTTTCTTCTCTCTGAGTCAGCTTCTGCCAGGTACTATGAGTATGTGGGCCCCCGTAGAATTTTCCAGGGCAGGATTTGGAGGAATAGTTGGGCAGAGGATTAGAACTAGTGTCAGGGGTGAGCCTGCGTGGTACTCTGGCTGGGTCCACTTGTCATGGCTTCCCAGTCCTCGTGGCTTGTTAAACTGACTCATTAGAAGTAAGATGTGGCAATTGATGGACTCATTCTCTGACTTTGTAATCATTTCCAGCTCCGCTGCCATCCCTTTTGCTTCATGCTTGGCTGACACAATGACCCGCTGTACATCAAGGGTGTGGGAGGTAGGGGTGCGCATAAATGGAAGCTCTAGTAATTGAAAAGAATTTATTATTTTTAAAAAATTATCAGCATGAATGCATTCACACAGTTTTCAGACAGTCCTTCTTTTGGTCTCTTTTGTTTCGTCTTCAATCTGGAGTACCTGAAAGCTAGTTTCCTGCCCAATTAGCATTCTGCATGGTTCATTTGGCTCATGGCAACCAATAATCACAACACCATTTGTACATCACAGTTCTGTGATCCAATTTGGGCTTAAAAACTGTAGGGAAAAATTATTGTGAAAAAAAATTTGGGTGTAGAAAGTCAATACAAATTAATTTCAGATGAACCTAAATAGACCTGACAAATTCACCAAGCAGATGCCTATTAAAATGAAGAATGTTCTTAAGGTTTTCTGTGAATTTGGGGGTTTGGGGCAAATTAGGATTATAACTTTGTAGTAATGGTATGTTTTACAAAGGCCATTTCACTTCAGGCTAAGGAGAGTGAAAGGCTGAGACAAGTAGATGGAAAATTCAGATATAATAGGCTTACTTATGAAGTAAATGTTTTTATTTAGAATCCTTATATTGACAGTCTTCCTTTATCTAATTTTCTGAATAGCTGCTTAAGTCTAAGTTATATTTAGCCTATATAAGCACAGTCACAGACAGGGAAATCGACAAATGTTTGCAGATACCTATAAATATGCTACATGTGGGTAGCACTTTTCAAAGTTTTGAAAGTGACTTAAACAGCCTCTTAAATTGCAGCAACACAGCTCGCTCAAGGTTTATAAACTCAGTGTTAAGTTCTGGTTTTTGTTCTCCTGGGCTGGTGCAAGTCTGTATTGCGTCATCTTAGGAATCCTGAGACCCAAGCCTGTGTTCTTTGGATGAGAAATGACAATGTTATGGAATTGGGATCCCTCCGCAAAGTAATCATTTCAACAAGAAAATTTATTGTCTACATATTTACAAGGGTTAGAGCCCAAAATTGAGTAGAAAGGGAATAATACATCAAAACTTCAACTGAAGAAAATTTTAAAGTGTTCATGTGGACTGACCAAGATTAACCAATACTTCCAGAGCACTTTCACCCGTATGATGTACATGTTAACTACCTGATGATATAATGATAGAAAGACATATAAAACAGCTATTTTTCCTGGCAGAGAGCCCTGCTGTAAACCTGGAGATACTTAAATGACGTATCTCAGCCATGATGCTGGCTGCAGGGATAGCCAGAATAGCCACTGACTTGCATAATAGATTTCTTCTGCATGCATTGCTCTTCCTGCCAGCTTCTGGGGTTGAGAATTTTGCATTTGACACATGCAATCTTAAGATGGGAAAAATTAAAATTGGGGGATATAATAAAGTAGCAGGACATTGTCTTGTTAGCTCATAGGACATTTGTACAAAGATGAATGCAGTTGTTGAAGGATGGAGACTCGTTTGTCATGTCAAGAAAAATTAAGCCTTAAAAGCATACATACATCTCTAAACATTTCTAAAGGAATGAGAATTAGCCTTTTGTGTTTCCTTTCTTTCATTATATGCTGCAAATTCTCTGAGGCAATATGCTTCTTTATAATACTATTCTTGAGCTCCTGGTAAAAGTTGCCAGTTTTCCCTGACCCCTCCCCCTCCCGCCAGATGCTTTCTCTCCTAAAATCTAACAGCTGACTGGTGTCTTGTTTATGTTTTACTTTTGTTATTTATTTCTCCCCTTTAATGCTGTACTGAACAGCAGCCATGAGAAGCCAATCAGGGCACTTCAGAGCTTCTTTCCTTTGAGTTCAGATTTTCTAGGATAGGAAGAACTGGCAAATAAATGAATGAGTAGACTCTTGCTTTTCACCTGTCTAATAAATACATGTTTATGTCTCTTCATAATGGTTCACCCTTGTGAACAAGTAATCATTTAAAGTTTAATTTTAATGTACACATCAGAGATGGAGACATGGAATTGTTTAGGCTTTTCTCTCAATCTGTCTCCCTCTTTGATTTTCAAGATAAAGCAAATTAATTAATGTGCACTTTTCAATTGAAGAAATGATTAAGACCCAGCTGTGTCTGTGAAATTATAAGTTACAGTGCAACACTTGGGACTGATTAATACTTTCTTGGCATGAAGAAAAGAGACATAGGTATATAATCAAAATGGTGTTCCAAAAAGCGTAAGTTAGCAGTTTGCCAAATTAACTTTCAAAGACATCTAGGTTACTAAGTTTGACATTTCTACACACAAATCTTCAATGATTGATGGATTACTGTAAAATAGCTTTGTTCAAAAAAGATAATCTTTGGCAGGTACTTCAAAGAGTTTACTGCTCTGGAAAGATGAAAAGAAATCCTCATTTTACATTAATTTTCATGATAGAGCAATGCTTATTTGCAATATGCCTGAGAATTAAGTGATATTTACTGTATTATGAGTCTTTTTTTTTTTCACTGTATCCAGCAGTCCCACATGGGATTGTTTTTATTTCCAAGATTTAGGAGAATTTTTCTGCACATAAAGAGCTTCGTCAAGAAAATACAGATGGGTAGAACAGTATATCTGACATTTTTATTCACTACGATTTCACTGCAAGGAAGTATTGAGACTAAAATATATAGAGATATGACTTTTTAAATCAACAATACCGTTTCAGAATGCAGTTTCAGATTCTCCTTGTAGTAATCTTCAGAGTGTGAAAGGATCTGCCTACTTCTCTTTATAGATTGTGTGGTTTTATTTATTTATGCCTAAGTCACTGTAGAATGACATAAGTCAGGGGTGAATATCTCAATTAAGAAGTCAAGCAGGTAATGGAAATTAGTAAACAGGACGAGTTATAGATGTGTGTGTGTGTGTGTGTGTGTGCGTGTGTCTGTGTACCTGTGCGTTGGAAGTGGTGCCAAAGGGAAACTGTCATTTAGGTCAGTATGGCAGGTATTTTGATTTTTACAAAGAAGCTGAAAAATCTAGATTAATATCAGAAATCTCCTATTTTTCAATACTGGCAGTCACCTCAAATTTCTGAGTGATTTTGAAGGCAGAGTTTCATGACTGTGAAATAGCCATCTATAAAAGCCTAAAGATGGCTCGGGATAAAGGAACTAAAGCTCTTTGTTCCATATTGGAGAAACTTTGCAAAAGGGCTCAGATGCGTGGGGAAGGAGGTAGCAGTAGGTAACGGGTACAAGTTCCAAACACAAAAATCAACGAATTTACCATGTAGAAGATGTAAAGCAGAAGCCTTTTTTTCTCTCGAATTTATCTTTCAGGGTATTTCATTTCATGGCATTGAACAAAGCTGACTTCGAAAAAAATCTGTTCTTTACTTTTTGGCAGGGTGAAGTAGAGAAATAAAGTCTCCCCGCTGAACTACTATGAGGTCAGAAGCCTTGCTGCTATATTTCACACTGCTACACTTTGCTGGGGCTGGTTTCCCAGAAGATTCTGAGCCAATCAGTATTTCGCATGGCAACTGTAAGTACCCATGGTCTCACTCACTGTCTCCCTTTGAGAACATTTTAGCCTGAATCAGCCTAGCAAAAAAATAAAACTGAAAAATGAAATAGAAAAGGTGACTTATTAGTCCTCTGTACGTGGCAAAGGTGGCTAATTCAAGTCTAGTCAAATTGATAGGATGATTTTTCTATAACTCCATCAGATGTTGTTGTGGGGACATGTGTGAGGATTTGAAACGCCCCTCGTAACCCTGATGATGTCTCAGCTACTACATCGAGGCTGCCGTGTTCATGCCTTAAAATCAGCTCTGTGGGAGAATATCGCTATGATCTGGGTATTGGCAGTATTACTCACTTTTATATATAATTCATATATACGGACTGTTGCAAAATATGAACAAAAAATAATGACCATTTTGGAGTACTTCAGAGAAAATTTGTTTTTGGACTTAGAAGTTACATAGTTAATAGACTTTGGTAAAGAGAAATTAATTTATAGAGGACCCATTTGAACTGTTTATAACTTTCCTTTGGTCTCTGCTTCATTGTCAGGAGTGGATACTAACATGATTAAGAATTCAGCTGTCTCCTCAAAAGAGGAGAGTCCTGCCTATGTGTTGGATGGAACATTCAATTTACCACTTTTTTTTCATGCCCTTCAAAAGGCTTAAGTATTTTATTACAGTAAAAATGTAAGAGAGCATTTTTTTCCTAAATATCTCTTTTCATAGTAATGACCCCAAAACAAACACTGAGTGAGCCATACAAAGGTGTCTGACATTAATATGCAATACTAAGGAGATCCAAATATGCCCAATGTTCAGCTGTTCTTTCTGGGTTGGAAGAAAATGAGGTAGCAAAACTGACACACAAAACAATTAGAGTCCAAAGTCAAAGGGCATTATTAAGACCAAATGTGTAGTTCAAGTTCATCACTCCTGAAATAGCACAGTCCACCTAACTCAAGGTTCCAAACTTGATAAACGTTTATTTATTTCCATTTGAGGTAAGTTTTCTGTCTTGGATGCCCGAGTATAGAAGGGACTCCAGGGCAGGGCGTGGTGGCTTACGCCTGTAATCCCAGCACTTTGGGAGGCCGAGGTGGGCAGATCATGAGGTCAGAGGATGGAGACCATCCTGGCCAACATGGTGAAACCTGTCTCTACTAAAATACAAAAGAAAAAAAAAATCAGCTGGGCATGGTGGTGCGTGCCTGTAGTCCCAGCTACAGGAGGCTGAGGCAGCGGTATACCTTGAACTGGGGAGGCGGAGAGTGTACTAAGCCGAGATCACACCACTGCACTCCAGCCTCGTGACAGAGCGAGACTCTGTCTCAAAAAAAAAAGAAGGGACTCCAGCCCAAATGGACTACTGTAAGCCGCCCTTCAGTGATCACTCAAATCCATGATCATAGAGACATTTGAGTTGTTTTAGCAATCTCCTTGATGAATGCGTACATGAAATTTCAAAGCGGTGGAAGGGAAAGCACAAGATTGTCTTATACCAAGCTCCCTTGTAAATAAAATATAGTAAGGCTCCTGATAAGATACCCACTGTGAGTAATGGTCAGATACTACAAGGGTGTAAAGTGAGGGTCGAAGCATAAATCTGTGAATGGTTTTCTAGTCATCATTTACACCCCCACCCCTCTCCAGAAAACAAGTGCCTTTTAAATGTGGCTCATCTTTCTTTCCTCCTGAGTTTGTCTGGAGGCTCGCCAGTGCTCTGGAGATTGTAGGTGTAAAGGCAGAGATGTTGAGATGTAGGTATTTTTAAAGGCCAGATCTCAATACAGATTGGCCACTCTCAGCCAAAGAGAAGTGTAGGAAAAGAGAAATATGCTCATTGACTCACCAAGTCAGGGAAAATTTCAGATCACCTGACTGGCTACACTCGGTTTGACCCTGTCCTGTCAAAGCCCACATCTCTGTGAAATTGTTAGCCAATTGCTTAACTCAAGAGTGAACTTCCCACAGTTCCTAGAATGCCAACCAACCTCTCGGGGCTGCCTTCAATAGTGGATTATTCCAACTGGACGCCTGTGGAGACTGTATTTTTCTTCTGGCTCCTGGACAAGGGCTCTCGCCTCCAGACCACATTGCATTTGTGGTGATTGATGGGAAGGCTGCTTTGAAATAGTTTTGTCCCGAGACAAGATCTTTGGCAGACTGCCCCCTCAGGCTTAGCTCTACAGAAGATGAAAAGAAAACTGTGGAAGAAAAGAGCACCTTCATGCAAAGGGTTCACTAGCGAGTTGAGCCCTGAGAAAGAGAGACAAATCAAAAATTGTGACACTTAGAAATATAAATCCAGGCTTATTATTATCTAGAAATGAAAGTGTAACTTGATGAACCTTAAGGAGCACTCTTCTATCGTATTTCCTAAAACAACAGACTCATATGGAAATGGAAAATGGTGGCATGGTCTGACTTAAACACGGCTTTCTTTTGTGACCTGTCCCCCTCCCCTCCCTACCCTGTCAATTCCTGGCTTGATTTGCTTTTCCTTTCTTGCCCCATCTCCTCTTTTCACAGATACAAAACAGTATCCGGTGTTTGTGGGCCACAAGCCAGGACGGAACACCACACAGAGGCACAGGCTGGACATCCAGATGATTATGATCATGAACGGAACCCTCTACATTGCTGCTAGGTAAGGGGCCTTTTCCCCATGTCTGCCTTGAGAGTGTCCAAAAGCCCAAGGTCCTAAATTTACCAGCTATGCATTATTTTTAAGATCTTGAGGTTTCTAAATAGAGTGTTGTTTAACTTAAAGGCTCCTTTAATTTATCAAGCAATCATTATTTCAAAATTGTCTGTGTCCGTTTAACCCTATGTGGACTTAAATAGAAATAATAGCATATTTGGGCACTTACACTCAAATAATCCACTGTTTATCTTGAACATATATGCAAATATTTATTCAAGCACCCATTAGAATGCTCTGCTCCTTAATACTCTGTTTGTTTGTTTGAGATGGAGTTTTCGTTCTTTGTTGCCCAGACTGGAGTGCAGTGGTGCAGTCTCAGCTCACTGAAGCCTCCCTCTCCTGGGTTCAAGCAATTCTCTTGCCTCAGCCTCCCATGTAGCTGGAATAACAGGCATGCACCACCACGCCTGGCTAATTTGGTATTTTTAGTAGAGACAGGGTTTCACTGTGTTGGTCAGGCTGGTCTTGAACTCCTGACCTCAGGTGATTCACCCACCTCGGCCTCCCAAAGTGCTGGGATTACAGGCAAGAACCACTTCATCTGGCCTAATACTTATTTGTTAAATTAAGTTGAATGTGTAAACATGTATTATATAGTGTGAATGTAGGTGTGTGCATTAAACCTATTTGTGTTTTTGCAGTTAACATATATATCATTGATAATCTATATCATCACTTTGAAAGAACGGCAATGACAACCAAAGAAAGCATAATATATATTTCAGAAGGTTTTTATTTGGTTTTAGTAAAAAAAAATACTCATCCATTGGGGAAATGTTATTTAGACAGACAGGCTGATGTCTTAAGGCTGAATGGCATGGTAAGAATATGGCTCAAACAGGGATCACATAAATTTAGGCTTTTGTTATAATTCTGCTCTTAATTTAGCCGGACCACAACTTCTCTGGCCATAAGTATCCTCTGCCAAATGAGATGTTGTATTTGATTACCTTAATGAAGTCCCTAAGGAGTCCAACAATATATGATCCTCCATTTTGGGAGTGTGTAGCTATTCAAAATAATTCCAAATGAACAGCAACATGCAGCACTATCTTGTAGTGTTCCCTGTGGTCTTTCTTGGCTCTACACTGTTTAATCATTTCACACTGGGGAGAAGAAATGGAGATTATGCTTTTTTTTGAGACAGGGTTTCACTCCCATCGTCCAGGCTGGAGTGCAGTAGTGCGATCTCAGCTCACTGCAACCTCCTCCCCCCAACCAGGGTTAAAGCAATTCTCCTGCCTCAGCCTCCTGAGTAGCTGGGACTACAGGTGCCCACCACCACGCCCAGCTAATTTTTGTATATTTAGTAGAGATGGGGTTCCACCATGTTAGCCAGGCTGGTCTCGAACTCCTGACCTTCGAGTGGTCCACCCGCCTCGACCTCTCAAAGTGCCGGAATTACAGGTGTGAGCCACCATGCCCGGCCTAGAATTGGAGATCGTTTCTATCTGGCATGAGGAAAGAACAAGTAAATAACAGTGGTTGATTCTTCTAAAGCACTTAGATGTTCTGAGGTGATAAGCTGTGCAACATAAAGTTAAAAAAAAAAAGGGCTAGACTAAAACATCCTGAAACTGCCCCTAACTTGGCTACAGGAAGCAATGTCCAAATACCTTCCTAAAGTTTTACTTTACACATACTTATACAGTATATACAACTAGTATGCTGTGCACATACAATTAACAAACATAGCTGTAGATTCTTTATGAATGTCAATTCATCCAATCCTGGAAACAACCCTAGAAGAAGGAGCTATTATTATTCCCATGCCTTATAGGAGGAATCCAAGGGACAGACAGGTGAAATGATGGGGCCAAAATGACAGAGGCAGGATTTGAACCAGGATGGTCTTGCTCTAGAGTCCATGCTGTCATTCCCTGTACTATGCTGCATACTGAGGAATAGACCTGGTACTCTTTGTCCTGAGAATACCCTTGTAATAGCTGTTGCCCAAGAACATGGTCATTATGAGTAGCCGTTATAAAGCATTTCCATAAGATGCTCAGTAGTCACCTCTCTGATAGAATACCAGCTCCTTCTTAAATGTCATTTTTATTTTCCTAAACGTAATAGGGTTGGAAAATGACATACTCAATTATCTAAGGGCTGATCAAAACAAATAATAAAACATTGAATTTGTGAGAAATAGGTTGACTTAATAATCTCTTGTGAATTGTTCACTTTCCAGTTGAGTTTCCGGGGGAAAAAATGGTATAACAGACTGCCCTTGTACTCGATGATTTAGCAGGGCGTGGACCATAGGTCCCAGGGCTACATGAGTGTTAGGAGCAAGGTACTATGCAGACTTAAAAGTGACCATTAGTCTAGCTCATTAAAACCTAGACAGTTTTATTCTAACTCCTCATCCCAAGGAAGGAAAGGAAAAGAAGGATAAAAAGAAGAAACACACTAATATTTGAAACTATCAAATAAGCTCATCTTTACTAAAGGTCAAGTTTGTATCACTGTAGCATTGACATGTTTGTTTTCACACCATACGCAGCCACTTCCTCTCAACACACACCCTTAGAAAAATTCTTAAAGGAGTTCCATGCCCACCATATTTAGGACCTCTTCTCTCCTTTTAATTTTACACTTTATTTTTACACTTCCAACTTTAATTCACTTTAATTTTACACTTCTCAACATTGCTCTGAGACATCCAGGTTTCTAGGCAGCAAGTAACACGATTTAAAGCTAAATCCCTCCCCGCACCCCCCCCCCCAACCCCCACCCGCCCAGGTTCAAGCCATGGCAACACAATTCAGTGGTGCTTGCTGGAGGGGGAAGAGGAAGTCCTAGGATTAAGTCAGTTTATGTTCAAATAACTTAATTCAGGAAGAACAGCGTATGAGACCTGGGATGCACACTAAGATGGTTGGGAATGACCCCTGACCCTGGTCTGTGGTTTACCATAAAGTACCATTTTTATTTGCTAGGGCCATGTGAGCTTTTGGATATTGAAAAAGATTGTCATTGTCCAAAAGAAGATTTCATTCACAGAATTCTGTGTTTAAAAGGCTTCCCAGTTCTTCTAGACAATTGCTGTCAGCAATCGCAAGCCAAGTCCCATCCAGAACCCGGGGGACTGAGTGAGGGTTGGTGGCAAGAACCCCTTTCAATTCTGCTTTATTATTATCCACTTTGTAAATTCCTCTTCTTTTTTAATCTCTAAACTGCTAATTAACATAAACAGGCCATGCCAAAAGGGGGCAATCTGAGAGCTTTCTGAGGAGCTGCCAATGCATATTAATCAGTTGTTCATTTACAATTCATATGTTCAGCTCAAACTTAAGTTCTGAGGGGAGGCAGACAAGGAAAAGCCTCGAGTCATCTCAAACCTGATAGCAAAGTAATAGGCAATTCCATTCCAATAATGAGTCTGACCACAGCACCACCAATAAAGTCAAGCAAGTAATAAACAAATGCAATAAAACTGCCTTGAAATTAAAGGGCAGGGTGATTCTGGCAGCCTACTGAAGTTTGAAGAAACTTGCCTATTCAGCAATTTACAAAACAGGCCACTACTCCTCCACCCCTTACCACGCCCTTCCACCCCCTCCCCCCATGCACACTCACAGTAGCTGGCAAGGGAATTTTCTAAGCTAGCTGCCCTTCCCGCTCGTTTTATTTTCACATAAGTCGGCCTGTTATCTTTCTCTGTTGTATTTTTCCTAAAACAAAAAGCAAACAGATTTCCCATGAACTGAAAAAAATTATATATATGTATATGTGAATCCTGCAAATAATTCCTTTCTTATCACCTCCCCGCTCTTTCTTTTAAGTAATGAGGGGACTTAAAAGTCTGCATGGGAGACGAGGTCCCGGTTTAAAGCTGTGGGTAATTTTTCAGCCCCAGGACTTCCTGCATTTTAGAAAAAGTCAATGTTATTTCAAGGGAAAATGAGCTGTTTTGCTTTCCCTCAGTAGCCCCCCATCTCCTCTGTTGAGTGTAGTTCTTTTCTTTTCTTTCTTACGAATTCCAGACAAAAACGCCCTTGTACTCAGCTCACACAGAAGGGGATGTTTAAATATAGCCCCACACCTGAGCTGCTGATTCTCTTTCTCCCCTTCCAAGGCTAGCTTGGCAGCAAATTGTAAAGACAACCCAATTCTCAGCAAAACAGGAAGGTGAACAGAAGCAAGAAATGTAAACTTTAGCTTAAGTACATTTTAGACTTTAATTGACCATCATTATGAGGGAAAAGAGTGGCTTCTGGAAATAATTTTACCTTTGTCGTCATCCATCCTGTCGATCAAATAATCACAGTTAAGATGGAAATATATTTTCAAAAGAGAGATGGAGATGGAGATCATTTTTTTGTTAGCCCTCTTGATGAACAGATGTGGCATGTTGAATACCAAGTATTTGGTACGTGTATTTGAAGATAATGAAAGGACACACGAATCCATCTGTGTTCTAGTCTTTGGGCCAATTTAACTTTCAGAGCCCTCCCTTCTGAGCTACATATATGCAGATGCTATAGTTCTAGTGTCAGAGAGAAGAGCTAATACAGGAAAGTTTTCATAAACGGTGTTCCTTGGAGCACAATGCCATGATTTATCAGAAGGTGCTAAATGGGATCCGGAGACATCTCTTGAAGGCTGCGCTCTTTTCTTCTTGCATGTGGATATCATGAACATGGATATGGGCTTATCTGCCCTGATAAGACATAACTCATTAAGCAGAAAATGAACTGTTTTGACTCTGTGTTTGACCTTGTATTAATTTTTCTTTGCCTATAGGGACCATATTTATACTGTTGATATAGACACATCACACACGGAAGAAATTTATTGTAGCAAAGTAAGTTGTTTTAAAACCATATTTGTAAAATGAAGGACCTTTGGATAGTTCTTGAACAGAATATGTATTTTAAGTGCATTAAGATGATGTAGCTAATCATAATTTAGAGATGCCAAGATGCATTTTGTGAAATCCTAATTAGGGAATAGGTTAGGATTTAATACATGTTCAGAAACAGTTATGTACTTCATATTTTATTCATCAAATATATGTGTACATATACATTTTGAAGTTTTAGGTAATTTCTACATTTCTTTTATAAAAATACTGCCTCATTTATCCAGGAAAACATCAGTTTTCATAAGTAAAATTTTGTTCCACAAATGTATTCTACAAAGGTTTCAATGTTATATTTCCATGTCTTGCAGTATTAAGTTTGATTTGACTGCTGTGGTTCAGGAACTTGATCGTTACCCATTTCAGACAGACATAAAGTATAACCTAAGCTTTCCTCATAACTCCACATGGGGATATTTTAGTTAATAAAACCTGTGCCATAGGAGTAGAAGATCCCTTCAGTCCATTAATCTATGTGAAGGAGTATAACCTGAATTAAATCTTTGTCCACCTAGAGTGAATGTCCTCTTTATGTTTAAGAAAATGACTTCTGTATTTTAAGAAAAAAGCCTTCTTTATAAAAATTGATTTATCAACTGAAAGGAAAGGGCAAGGACATATATTTTATCCAAATGAGCATAATTTGGCAAATTAATCTGGATAGTTTATGTAAAATTTCCACACTCTTGTTTATTCTTCTTTCTTTTCTCCTTCATCTTTATCTCAAACAGAAGAAGACCATTTTGTGGTTTAATGAATAGATAGGAGTTCAAAATTAAACGAACGTTTTCATCTGGAATCTTTTGTTGTTACGGTGAATTAATCATGGAGAAAGGGTGCAGAAAGCTTTCAATAAATATATGTTCAGCCTTTAGTCTCCCCAAGGGAACTCTTACTTCTAAAATCAAATGCAACAACCTCTCGGCTCTAATTGATTTCTTTCTTGATCCCTGCAGAAACTGACATGGAAATCTAGACAGGCCGATGTAGACACATGCAGAATGAAGGGAAAACATAAGGTAGGCAATTTTCATTTCTCCTGCAGCTGCCACTTTGGGTTAAGTTTTTGACTGTTATCTCCAGCCATAGACTGTGATGTAGAATGGATTGTGCTTTTTCCCTTTTCCCTCAGTAATTGCTTTTTTCATCAACTTATTGAAGGCTTTAATTTGCAAAAATAGTTTGCTTTTAATGTGATGAAACATTACAACAGCTGCTAGGCCTGCATCATGAACTACTTAGGCGCACACAGGATTATGGACACAAAGCCGGCTGCCCAGAGTCTTCTGAGTGTACGCCGATGCCCACCTCCGCAGTCCAAGGCCCACAGGGAGTCTGTGGAAGAGCTCATAAAAGGCTGCCGCAGACATGCAGGGTTTTGTGCCTTTGGTCATATAACAACATAAAAACACACTTCAACCAGCAGCTTTGTACATCAGGGAACGCTGGAGCATCTGGCATTAAAATTAATATGATGGGAGGTTGGCATTTCCAGGCTTGCCTTCCTTTTGTGACATAAAATAAACACACAACCTTCCATTCTATGCTTTGTTTTTATTTACTGTTGAAAGAGTAATCGTTGATGTCGGCATCATCTTGTGGTTAACATCAGGAAGAACTTGAACTTTTAATGGGAGAAGTTCTCAGCCACCTCCATTTTAGCCTTACTGTCAGCCAACCATGGCATACAGTGAAGAATCAGTTTCTGTACTGAATGGACACGATACAAAACAGTTTGAATTATTTTTCAGGATGAGTGCCACAACTTTATTAAAGTTCTTCTAAAGAAAAACGACGATGCATTGTTTGTCTGTGGAACTAATGCCTTCAACCCTTCCTGCAGAAACTATAAGGTAAATGCTATTTGTCGGTTGGAACCACACTGCCAGGAGGCATTTCATAATTTACTGTGATTGTACCTGCAGCAACCTAAGAGGGGTAATTCAACACCACCTGAGTTCCTCTCACTTGTTCAACTTAATGTGTTGCTCCACATGAGTGATCCTAAGCAGGCTTCTAAGCTTCCTGTTTGTTCAGGATTGATTGACACATCTTTAAAGAGCCTGCCTAGCGAAGTTAGTTTCTGTAAGACCCTTTTCTCTATTGTTCAGAAGACTGACATACTTACCACGTACACCATGTGGATTTCCTCTCTCTATTTTTTTTCTCCCTCCAACCCCACTATGTAACCTCTGAGCACAAAAGCACACTTATATGGTGAGTGATTTCTATTCTAAAAGGTATCTCAAAAGCATGGCATTTGAAACCGTAGACTTTCCTACAAGAACACGGGAATTTAATTCCATTGAGCACTCAGCTTTCTTGACCATGGCCTTGCTTACTTTGGCTTTTTGCAAGGGCTGGAAAAAGCCCTCTTAAAGAGTTAGTAAATCTAGCTGGTTTTGATGCAGCTAACAGAGGTGCTGATGAAGGAGCAGGGACCTCGCCAGGCCTGGAAGCAGAGTTGGCAGTGATCTGAAGTCTTGGCTGCACCACTGTTAGCCTTCCTTGTACATCTTTCTGCCAGCCTTTGTCTCAGGAAACATGTACTGTGTTTCTACTGTGGCCCATCGCTGAGGTTGTAAAGACAGACAGGAGGCCTCAACCCTTAGGGAAGCCAGGCAGGGAGAAGAAAACAACAATTTCATGGGGTTGCTGCCATGGTGACATCATGCAATGGATTATGGAAGCACAACACAAAAGTTCCTGCCATGCATGAGGTGAGGAGTCTGGGAAAGCTTCAGAAGATGACCCCGTCTTCAAACTTTCCTACCTGTTGTTCTCACACCGGGAACACAAATACCACCGCCCTTAAGAAACACAGGCTCTACAAGGGCAGGGATCACATCTGTGATTCTCCAGAACCTAACATAGTGCCTCCCAAACAGTCGTTTAATTAATTTTTGTAAAGCATTGAATGAGGCAATGCCTAACCTTTGTCTTAAAGGGTAAGGAGAAGTTAGCCAAATGAAGGAAGAAAAGCATTCCAGTTAGCAGGGAACAGCATGAACAAAGGCATGGAGTAAGAAATGGCCTATTGAGCTTGAGAAATCTCATTTGATTCTGAATTGTGTGACTGTGAAATGACAAGTGTTAACAGAAAAAACTTGAGATGTAGATAGCCCCAGGGATGAAGGGAAGAGAATAGATAAAACCTGTAGGATTTAATAATAGATAAGCACAGGATAAAGAGAGAGAGAGGTGAGTCAAGAATGACTGCTAGGCCATCTCTTGGTGAGTAGATGGATGGGGCTGCCACCAATTCAGACAGGAAATAAAGGAAGAGCTGTGAGATTGGGGTTGGGGGTTGGGGGAGTGTGAAGGTATGGGCTCCATTTTGCACAGTATGAGAATGCCAAGCGCTGTGAACGGCACTGCCTATGGGACATGAATAGAGCTATCTAGCAAGAAGATGGATCAGTAAGCTTTGGTTTAGAGAGAGATGTGGGGAGAAATATAGATTTGGGTTCCATCATCATAAAGTGAAACCCTAGGAGTGGGAAGAATGAGAAAAGCAATGATAGGCTGGAATCCGCACCAGCAAGCTCACCAGAAAACCCCCCTGTCTTTTTTTGGCATGTACAGTGAAGGGAGGGTCTGTTTGACCCTCATACTTATCTTCCATCTTACACTTGGAAATGGGCACCAACAGGGCCAGGATTAGGGTGGAGCAAGTGAGGCTCGTGGCTCAGGCACAAAATAGAAGGGGTCACCAAAAAATTCAGTAATTAAGATGTTAGATTTTTAATGCAATATTTTTTAAAAATCAAAATTAATTAATACATAAAGGTCTGTCATAAACCAAAGATCAAGTTTTTAAGTATAAAGGCAAGATCCATCAGTTTATAATAAAGGTAGCCAGTCTAGCCCAGCATTTACTCTAGCTAGTGACAGCATACAGATAAGGTTTCAACTTTAATTTACCACTTAATATTCCATCCCTGTTTGTCATTGTTTAGGACTCATTAAGATTAATGCTTCTAACAAATCCCAAGGAATTCCCTAGATGGAAAGCTATCGTTTATGACAAAGTACAGGTTTTCTTGGCACAGTAATATACAGGCCATGAATGGTCTGGCTTATTCTTCCTGTACACGTTCCATTTCCCACGATTCTACACTTATAGTAATGCCGTCACCTCTTGCTTGTTCTTGCCACACCTGCTGAGACATGCTCCAGGAGCCCAGGCCTCTCAGAAGCCACAGATGGGATGTTGCTCATGCTCAGTTCCCAACAATATGCCTAGCACTGTGAATGGTAGTAAGAACCCTTGGCATTGCTCAGAAAAGTGTATTTTTAGACTCAGGGCACAGTGTGACATTGCTGATGATATGGGACATAACGTATTTGGCTTCAGGGAAAACGACAGCTTCTGTCTTAAGTGCTTTTTATCAACAGATCAGGACAAAGGTTCAAAGTGAAAACAATGACCAGCCTTCCACTGAAAAACCCAGGTCTTATCATAGCACACAAGCATCAAGTTGATTAGAGTGACATGAAGCAAGAGAGTGACAAATTTTCAGTATCTGCCTCTCTACCATGCCCTGATCTATATTAATTTTTATAACACAAGTGAGCTGAATCTGTTAGAAAGGTTATAGCCCCAAATTAGATTATCAAGATTATCTAGGGGAGAGCTTTGAAGGCTACCCACTATAAATCTAAAACTGCACTCCCTGCCTTTTTCCTCCTATTCTCTAAACCTTTTGAACTTCTGCAAAAATCAGGCTGGGTCTTTGTATAATTATCTGTACCTGATAGCTGTTTAACTTCCCAGGAGCTGCTGTGAAGTCTAAGATTTGATGACTGCTTCAAGGGTTAGTTTTCACTTCTTGGAAAGAGGAATTCACCATGGCTTTTGCCTCTGGGCCTTTCCAACCTCACAAACCGAAACATTTGTACTTCACTACTTCTTGCCTTTGACCAGCTATAGGTATAGCCACTTTTTTTTTTTTTTTTAGGATTAGTTACATTATAAAGAAAACCATATACCCCTTGTCTATTGTTTCCTCATTGCTAGGATTAGAGCGTGCACAGCTTAGGATAAGGGCATTTCCGTTGCATCACTGTTTGCTAAGCATCATTTTTGAATACATGCCAGACCCACAGACCACAGAGTCTGTCAGAGTTCAACAAAAAGCTCTTGGTTGGTATAAAATATCTGAAAAGGACTTTCATAAAAAAATGTGCTGGGTGGAAGAGTACACTGCTTGAAAGAATGTCTGATTTGACCATCTTTCCCCTAAAAATATGCTTTTAACACAGCTATTTTATGTGACTCTCAACTACAGTTTAAAAATGGCTTCAACAGGGTCCATCTCAAAGTGA
Source organism: Gorilla gorilla gorilla (assembly GCF_029281585.2). Lineage (NCBI taxonomy): Eukaryota > Metazoa > Chordata > Mammalia > Primates > Hominidae > Gorilla > Gorilla gorilla. The sequence continues at coordinate 120,350,268 of NC_073228.2, read as the reverse complement.
TTACAGATTACAAAAGGCCTGTCACATCCTGGAAATTATTTCTGAGGGTTTAGGGCAAAAGAAAAGGTTGTTGTCTGTAATTAAGTCTGATTATTTCATTTAGATGGATACGTTGGAACCATTCGGGGATGAATTCAGCGGAATGGCCAGATGCCCATATGATGCCAAACATGCCAACGTTGCACTGTTTGCAGGTAAGCGACCTGATTTCTCCTCGTTGCATTTGCTTTTGCTTGTTTCATCCTGTCACTGTGAATCTGCTCTAGAGGATTCATGGAGTCACAGTTGTGCTTTGATTCTCTGGTGAATACTGTAATTAAGAATGCCTTTCTGTTTGAAATTAGTATGAAAATTGTACTCTTGCTTCTCAAACGAAGTCTTTGCTTCACTTACCCGTGTGTTTGTGCCTTCAGGAAAGGATAACAGCATAGCGCTGAACATGTGATGAATCAGTTAGGGAATGTTTGGGCTCAGATAATAGAAAATCCCACCTCAAACCACCAATGTAAAAAAAAAAATAAATAAATAAATTTAAAATCCCCTACTGATGTGCATTTATTGTTTAAGGTAGGATGGACTTTGGGGTTGGCTAGATTCAACAACTCAACAGTGTCATCCGGGAGGCAGCTCCTTTTCATTCCCATGCTCTATGTCGACCTCATGATGAGACTGGTGGTTCTCACAGTCAGAGGATGACTGCCAGCCCCAATTAGGGCTACATGTCTTCCTGTCCACATATAGAAAAGAAAAGGAAAGAAACAAAAGGAGGCCTCTGGAAGCTCTCTCAGAGCAATGAGGCCACATACCCACAAGCTTCCAACAAACATCTTCTCAAATATCATTGACCTGATTAGGTTACACACCCATCTCTGACCAAAAGACTATGGTGGGTGAGGGGAGGGTGCTAATTGCTTAGGCTGACCTCTGCTCCCCAACACTACTCCTTCTTTCCACTGCAAAAGATATAAAGAAATAGCAAACAGACCATCATTTTCAGATGTAGTGGGATTTTTGTGTATGAGTTTGTGTGCTTTAATTAGAAATTTATTTAGGAATTCATTACCAGCTGTGTATGTGGAGGTGGGTGTAAGAGAAGTGTTGGTATAATAGTGATTGTTATAGCTTGTAATAAAGCAGTTAGCTATAATTTCCATCACAACAGCTAAAAACTGGCACATACTAGCTGGATGAGGGACTCTAGGGCTTTGATTATGAAAGAAGATTAGTTCCTGGCTTCCTGAACCTCTCCCTCAGTGTCATTCATTTGTGGGCCTGAATCTGCAGTGATAGATTGTCAAGTTAAGAAGGGCAGGTTCCTCGGGTTCTCCCCCTAAATGAGAGCACAGTATTACTGAGAAGCAGTTCCGTCAAGAATACAAAGTCTTGTAGACCTATTTGTAAGGTATGAGCAAGGCTAGTGGAGAGAGTACTTGAGCATATTCCCAAGTGCATGACTACTGCTGGAGGTCCTCACTGACACTTGGAACCTGCATTAATTGGGACCTTGGAGAATGTGGGCTGCAGGGGAGAATTTAAATTTAATTGTAGGGCCAGGAGTGGTAGCTCTCACCTGTACTCCCAGCACTGTAGGAGGCCAAGGCGGGGCTATAGGAATATAGAATACATATTCTATAGTCTTATATAAAGAATGTCTTTATGACCTGGGGCTCAAAATCCATAAGAAAAGTTATGATTCGTAGATATTTTTTGGGCCAATTTAAAGGTTTGCTCTCTGCAGTTTAAATCTACCAAAATAGTCAAAACTTATTGATATATAGCTGTTAATATTGCAGATATTAAGACATCTGTAAGTTGAACCTGGACAAATTTTAATTATTTTAAGACCAAAGACAGACATCAAGATCTTTGTTTAAATATATTTGGATATGTGTTTTTTTAAAACAAACAAAACAATAAACCATTATGTTTACACTACATATAAAAGAGCTTGAACAGTACTATGTTGTATGTAAGTCACTTTGACATACAACTAATGAATATATGTAATCCACTAAAAGTGAATCACGGAAGTAATTTTTTTATTTTGAATATAATTCTTGTTTCCATGTAATCAACATAGATTTTGCTATTCTAGAACACCCCTTTTGATTATTTGTTGGCAGAGTGTTTGCTAAGCCAGGAAGGAACCAAAAGGTCTACAGACTAATCTTCAGTCTGTTTTATTCTCTTATGCCTGGGATCTACCCTCAATCGTATCTCCCCCAAAGCATGAATTATTAAAGAAAGACCTGTTTGAACTCAGCGTCACCCCTTCCCCTTTCTTCTTGTCTTTAGCCAAGTTGTGTTTCGGAATGTTTTTAGTTTGTGACTTTGGAGATACCAAAGCAAATACCTGTTATTGAAACCAGATTGCGAGGGCTTAGTGAACTGTCAAGCCTGAGGTCAAGAGGAGCTGTGACTCTCAGGACGGTAGCAATTTAGTCAGCCCTTTTTTGCTTATGATCCCTCTCTCTTCAACTTCTCTCACCTGATCAGGCTGAGGACTTCTTTACTTATGCATGTGCCTAACATTTCTGGGGACACAATCAGCATCTATCTTTCCCTGGGCTCTCACCTAATCCAGTTTACCATGGTGTGGTGGCAGTAGTAGTGTCCAAGAATCCTTGGCCTTGAGGTTTCAGTCAAGGTCCAGCTAATCAAGTGAAGCAAACATCTTTCATTTACCCTGTTCCCTGAGCTGCTGCTGCTGCTGCCGCTTAAAAAAAATTGCCATGGAATTTTAAAATGAAAAATGTTTCATTTCTCATGATCCCAATTTAAAATGGTTAGGAATGTGGGCCAAGAGTTTTCCCAGCGACTCTTGGATTTTTCCCAGTTGTCCTATCTCATTCACCTGATGTTGGAAAGCAATCTAGGGGATGTCTTTATTATTCCTCCACCCCCACTGACTTGCTCCCACCCTGTTCACCTCTTTTCTTTTTCTTCTAAGATGGAAAACTATACTCAGCCACAGTGACTGACTTCCTTGCCATTGACGCAGTCATTTACCGGAGTCTTGGAGAAAGCCCTACCCTGCGGACCGTCAAGCACGATTCAAAATGGTTGAAAGGTGAACAAACAATTAAAAGAAGGAGGGTCGGAGGGGAGGGGAATACACATCTTGTGGGAGATTTAGAGTATGGAGGGACTAGACTGTATCTTCATTTGAGTAATGGCTTCTGACAGACAGAAACATGTAAATTGCATCTTTGGCTTCAACTGATTTATTTACCTCCCTTTTTTCCTTCCCCTGAGTTTCTGGAGTATTAACAAAACTACCAATGCCACAACAATAGAATATATTACATTCATGTTTTCTTGCTTCAAGCTCTCATTTCTGAGTTCTGCATGAAAAGAACTGAACAATGTATTCATGGAAGGGGACAGGGGCTTGGAGGTGGTGGTGAAGAGGAGAAAAGCTATTCACAACCCTGTATGAGTCAGGGTGACGAGGCAATGTATACAAAATCTTCTCTGTAATAGGGGCATTCCACTGTGGAAAATAAAATTACAGAGATATGCAAAATTCCATATTTCTTCATTGTTGATTGCAAAGCTTCTGAAAGACATAATGTGTAAGTGTGAATGCCTTGTGAAATCACCAGCACTTGCATGTGTGAAGTCATTAGAAATGGTTAGTGTTACCCAAATGTCTAATGGTGCTACACTTTTAATTAATAACATGTCTTTGGCTACACTTGATTGACATTCTGTTAACATTGTTTGACATGTTCCCAATTAAAGTGCCTGTTTGTCTACAGAACCATACTTTGTTCAAGCCGTGGATTACGGAGATTATATCTACTTCTTCTTTAGGGAAATAGCAGTGGAGTATAACACCATGGGAAAGGTAAGAGGGGATGCTGTCCCTGGCTCAGTTTGTAACATTTTCAGAAACCTACACCTTTGGTCAAATGTTGTTATAAATGATCTTGAAATGAGAGCCATAAATCTAATAACAGAGTGCAGTTTGGAGGCCCCATCTGCTGTTTCAGAACAGTAACAAAATCGCAGGAAATTTCTTAAGTATTTCTATTGAAAATTTATGTTTGGTTGGTTTCATGCTGAGATTCAAGTATCTTTTTTTTCTTTTTGAGACGGAGTCTTGCTCAGTTGCCCAGGCTGGAGTGCAGTGGTACAATCTCGGCTCTCTGCAACCTCTACCTCCCGGGTTCAAGTGATTGTCCTGCCTCAGCCTCCCGAGTAGCTGGGATTACAGGCATGCGCCACCGTGCCCAGCTAATTTTTTTATTTTTAGTAGAGACAGGGTTTCACCATGTTGGCAGGGTGGTCTCGAACTCCTGACCTCAAGTAATTTCACCTGCTTCAGCCTCCCAAAATGCTGGGATTACAGACATGAGCCTCCGCACCTGGCCCGAGATTCAAGTGTCTTGAGATGTGGTTTCCAGGTATACTCAACAGTTTTTTTTTTTTTCTTAATTGAGTTGCTCCACAGAGACTGTAACTATGAAGTATCTTTAATCAAATTGAGTTTTGATTTTTGTCTTTATTGCAAAAAGCAATATACAACACTTAGGGGATGTCCATTTTAGTTCTTTTTACCAGAGAGTAGATCAAGGTCCCTAAGTTGGAGGGTAACAGAATGCCAGGGTGGCTTGCACAGATTCAGGGCCCACAGGCAGCTAGTGAGGATGGCAGAGATTGTGCATACAAAGTGTGCTTTTGTTTGAGGAAATAAAAAGCTAAGCAGTCTGTATGGAAATGAGTTTATGTGGCTGGGAGCTGATTCCCTGAAGGATTTATGGCTCTGTATTAAATGCCACAGCCTTATCTTTTAAAACATGCTGCTCTAATGCTGAGTTTTCCTCTTTTTTTCTTTTCTTTCTTTTCTTTTTTTTTGTTACTGATTTTAGAAACAGTATTAAGCACCTTGTTGTTTTGTTTCTGTTTTCAAGGAATGCAGATTCTACTAAGATCTCCTTGCAAAATGAATGCATTTAATTTTCCCTATGTGTTTTTCCTCTGCAGGTAGTTTTCCCAAGAGTGGCTCAGGTTTGTAAGAATGATATGGGAGGATCTCAAAGAGTCCTGGAGAAACAGTGGACATCGTTCCTGAAGGCACGCTTGAACTGCTCAGTTCCTGGAGACTCTCATTTTTATTTCAACATTCTCCAGGCAGTTACAGATGTGATTCGTATCAACGGGCGTGATGTTGTCCTGGCAACCTTTTCTACACCTTATAACAGGTAATCATGCCCTAGCTGTGTTGACCTCATCAATTCTTCCTGGCTTCCTTCTCCCAGGGGGTTCTCTTCTAATAAACCATATTTGCAACTGACTGAAAATTGCATTCATTGTGTGTAGCTAAGAAGCACTTAACACTTAGTTTTCATCAACAAATTAATAGTAGTTTATAAGCACTAGTAGGTTTTAGGGTAAGTAATTAGATAAATTATGACAATATCTTCTATTTATATAAGCCTGGTATACAAACACTTTTTATGTGTTATTTATAAATCCTTCTAGTAATCCTAGAAACTAGATAATATTGTCTTCTTTTTCCACTTAAGGAAAGTGAGCTCGACATATTATACTACCTGGTCCAAGTAGTCAGCAGATGGAAGAGGCAGTTTGGAACTCAAGAATGTTCGTCCTGTCTCTTCTAGGTTATCTAATAATTTGCAGTATTTGACTTTTAATATTCTCATGACTGGATCAGTACCTTTTGAAGTTAAAACACTGGAAATGTATTAAAGTGCTACAGGGTAAAATCTAGGATTCAAGATAAAGGACTTTGGTTGTTAACCTGTCCAACAAAGCCACCCTTGGGCAAGCTCACTCAACAAGTTGGGCCACAACCCAGACCCCAACCACAGCACCAGAATCTGACTCTGGAAGGCTCTAGTGAGAATTTATAAATCATCAAACATTGTACCTACAAATTATGAGTGTCAGCCTAGTCACTCCTATTTTTGTATTTAGTTAAAACTAAGACTTTGAGCAACTAAATGATGCACTGGTAATTGTTCCTAGAGCAGTGAAAATGTGTACAGAACAGAAGGAAGATAAGCGTTAGTGCTTTTCCTTAGTACTCAGCTCTCTGTTAAGCCAACAAGATTTCAGAGTCCTCGTATTGTTGTGTGAAAATGATCCTAACAGTGTGCATGGTCGTGAAATCTAAATTCATGCACTGTGTTCTCATTTCTGTGCAGAATTTTGGGTGTTCTGTATTGAGTATCTTCCTCTAGTAATACTGTTTTGCTTTGAATTATAAAACTTTTTACAAAAACTTTTAAGAACTTGATGAGTGCCTAAATGACAGGCACCAAAATGATAAAACTAAAGGATAACATCTAGAAAGAAATGCTTAAGACCAGAGCAAACTTCGTGAAGGATGAAATCATGTTCCTCAATTATACAGCGGATGAGAGTCAAGCTCCCCACTGAAAATAATATGAAAATATGAACCCATATTGCACCAAGAAGTATTCAGTTAGATTTAAGTAAGCTTTAAACATCTGTAGGGATTTTTAGACTTGTGGATAAAAATGATATTTAAAAATTCAGGCTTTTATTGCTCATACATCAGAACCTATCTCTCTAGGATTTTGAAAAAGTATACTGTCTTGGCACATGGAAATGCAGGGGCTAATGGAATCTAAGACCAGTTCTAGTTTTGTAGTTTCTGTTTTGTTTTGTTTGTTTTCTCTTGTTTTTTAAGGGTGTGGGTTACTTTGTGATTACAATATAGTAGTAAGCCCTTAAATATTATAGATAACTCCATTTACAGTATTTTCTTAAACGGCCCCTAAGAAATATCCACTTAGTGCATGATTATGCAGTCTCAGAAATCATATTTGTTTGGTAATCTATACCCACCTAAAAATATACATACCCATTGTCATCTATAAATTATAGTCCCTCTGTTTTCACTTTCTCTGGTTTCATCCCTCTACTTCATGCTTTACACATGCAAACTTGGTCATGTCAAATTGTTTCAAATCCATTATTTGCCTTGAGGATAAAGCCCTAGCTCTTTGGCATGACACACAAGCCCCCACAGGGTCTCGCCCCATTTCCTTCTCTAGTTCATCCCCTCCCATCCTCTGCCATGCAGCCTGTGCCATGGGCTGATCGGAGCAAAGATCTGCTCCTTGAATGTGCCATGCTTTGCTCATTCATTGCTTTCTGCGAGATCAGCCCACCTGACCAACATCTGCCCGCTAAAACCCTGCGGGTACTTCAAATGTCAGCTAGTCACCTCCTATGGGACCTTGTGCATACTTCTTTCATACTCTGCTCTTACCAGACTGTCCTGAAGATGTTGTTGTTGTGATTTTTGTTATTATTATTATTATTATTATTATTATTATTATTTTCCCTGAGACGGAGTCTCGCTCTGTCACCCAGGCTGGAGTGCAATGAGCCATCTCTGCTCGCTGCAACCTCCGCCTCCTTGTTCAAGCAATTCTCCTTATTTTTGTCATTATTCTTATATTTGCCTCCACACTGAAGTGTGAGCCAACTGAGGGCATGACCCTATGTTGTTTGTGGTGCACTTATTGCCTTAAGTAGGGGTTCTACAAACATATGTTGAATGAACGGAAGATGGGAAGGAATGAAGGAAAATTGAAAGGAAAGAAAGGAACGAAGGAGAGAGAAATGTAAGGAAGAAGAAAGGATTTCACAACCGATTCTAACCTCAGGAAGACTACGAAACCCTAGGATATCTTTAGTTATTACGAGGTGCATCAGAAAATACTTCAAATAGTATTTATCCTATTTTTCTCAATATATAAAGAAAATACTATATGTAAATGTGTTACTTTCCGAAAAGGAATATGTGATGAGAGTCTTACGAAATTAAATAAATAATGCAAAGGTTCTGAAATTCCAAAACAAATGAGAATCACTGTCTTTTTTTTTTTTTTTTCTTGAGACAGAGTCTCACTCTGTCGCCCAGGCTGGAGTGCAGTGGCTCAGTCTCGGCTCGCTGCAACCTCCACTTCCCAGGTTCAAGCGATTCTCCTGCTTCAGCCTCCAGAGTAGCTGGGATTACAGGTGCCCACCACCATGCCTGGCTAATTTTTGTATTTTTAGTAGAGACGGGGTTTCACCATGTCGGCCACTCTGGTCTTTAACTCATGATCTCAAGTTATCCACCCACCTCAGCCTCCCAAAGTGCCAGGATTATAGGCGTGAACCACTTCGCCCGGCCTATCACTGTCTTATACACTTAATTCTGTGAACAACATATGTACATGTATAAATTTATAAGCATTTAAAATTTATTTTGCCACCTTATTTTAAATAAGCATTTTAAGCTTCTCCCTATTTCTTGCTTTATTTAAGCAATTATTATTAAGCAATTATTATTCAATAATTTTCTTATGAAATTAAAGATGGAATAAATTCTCCTAATCATTTATGAAGTTATTTTTATATCTGTTCAACATTTGCAAAATTCAAGACAAAATCATTCTCTCTGGATGATATTCCCTGTCCTGGATGATGTTCCCACACTGCAGGGCACCCGTGTCTCTTGTCCTGGGCGCTCTTGCCATGTAATGACCCACTATCTCAAAGCCTGATTAAAATTCTTGGCCAGCTGGTGCCTGTAATTTATTTGATCAAAATCAAGGAGCAACTCTAGTCAAAAACAAATGTGGGTCCAAATGTAAACTGTGCACCCAGATGAATGAATAATTCATTCCTTCCCATCACTGGTTTTTTTTTTTTTCTTTTTTTAGAAGCCTAAGTCCTTCCAGGGGTGCCAGGCAAGGATATAATTATCGGTGGAGCTGATGGCCATTATTGTTATTTATCACTTTATAAAGTACTTTATTTGCAAAGTGATGGCATTTTAGAAACTTAAATTGTTTAGTCTTATGTAAGTAATCAGGAAGGTAAAAATTTAAATGTACAGAGACTAACATAAAATGTGTGTGGGTTTCCCCACAAACACATTCTCACACCCTAAGTTCTTGGCTCGAAAAACCAAATTCAAAGAAGCAATATGTGGACAATGGGAGAGCATTTTTGTTTCAAATTTTCACCAACATTAGTGATACAGAACGCTCTCCAGAGACTTCAGAGAGGTCATTAACTGATAATTAGTATCAGGGAATTCATGAAACTTCTATCACTAGCTCAACAATTCTTCTTTTATAAATAAAATCAGTTTAAGAAGCAATGTAGACATGAAGAGTTTTTTTCCTCTCTGTGAGCTTGCTATAACTAGCCCATTCTTTAAGGCAATTGATGCAAATTTGATTGAGAGAAATATTTTCTTTGTGTACTAAGATCCCTTATATTTATAGTGTCCAAGGTATGAACTTTAAATTTCATTTGCTGTACCAGGAGAGTTTCTCTGGAGTATGTTCCAAACCACATGCATAACCATTGCATGAGTAACACTTGATGTGAAATGTCATGTTGTAGCATCCCTGGGTCTGCAGTCTGTGCCTATGACATGCTTGACATTGCCAGTGTTTTTACTGGGAGATTCAAGGAACAGAAGTCTCCTGATTCCACCTGGACACCAGTTCCTGATGAACGAGTTCCTAAGCCCAGGTATGTGCAAATATTCATATGGCTATTTTAAACTTTAGAAATGGCAAAGCTTACACCTCTGATAATGAACATCCTATGAACTGCATACCAGTGCCTTCCATGCCAGCCAAGCAGATTGCCTTCATCTCATTCACCAAAACCCAAAGTTACCTTCTCATATACTCAAACCAATGTTCCTCTAGTCTTCTGCTTAACCTCCATATATGTTATTTATCCAATGTAATACTACAATGGTGGAAACCATCTGAGGTGTCACCGGCTTATAGTCGGGAAAACTGAGGCCTGGAGAGGTAAAGGGTATTGTACAAGTTCAATAGCGGAGGTGGGGGGTGGTGATTTCCGCTGCTGCTTTATGCTTCCTTTCAATTTTATAGAGACCCATGTCTTTAAACCCAAATAATATATGAAATATAAATAGTGTTTTCCGGATTTGTGACCAAGCTGGATCAGAGCTCAGTCTAGGACTCTAGACCGAGGGTGAGAAGAATCCAGCGGGTACAGTGGACCATTAAGATGTCTCTGGTCTGCCAGGTTTTGGTCTGTTTTGGGTCCAAATACAGTGCGGTGTCCTCCTCCCCAAATCATGCCTTAGAATTCTTTTCATGGGATACTATGGTCCAGAAGCAACCCAGAGACCTCTCAGTCCTATGTAGTCTCTTCCCAAACAGGCTAATTCATCCTAACTGGGACAGGAGGGAAGTCCCCGCTAAGCCCTTTGCCTGCCTCTCTTCTGTGGCACGCACTCACACCTCCATTGCAGCATTTGCACTCCAAGTTTCATAGAAACAACCCATGGTGTCTGTCTTCCCCAGGAGTTGTGTGCCTCTGGAAGGAAGCCCAATGTCTTACTAATTTTTTTGTTTTTCAACTCTCTTCCGCAACCTCCAGTCCTCCCCACAACATACCTAGCCAAGTACACTTACGTGAACTAACTTAGATAATATGAACCACTTATACCCAGAGGAGAAACTCATCCATCTTCATTACCTGGATTATCTGGCATGTTGATATTCTGTTACTTATGGAGAGCAGACTAGGTGTGAAAAGCACACTCCAGCAACCTCAGACAGACAGTCTTAAATCATTGCCTGGGATTGTTAACTACCTTCTAGATAAGCAGGAAGGGGAGTTCAGCCTGAGGGATCAGGTTTCAGAAAGTTCTTATGTAATACTCTCTCCTTGGTGTGTAAAGATGGTGTCATTCAACCAATACCAGCACACATACTTTAAGTGATTTTCTACTAATGGCAGTGAGTTTAAACATCCTTCCACATGCCTGCCTCGTCCCTCTTGCAGCAGTCAGGATGCTCTACGGGTCTGGCTGGGTTAGTTCCTTGAGACAGTGTGGACATAGGAGTGGTTCATGCTGGTGTCGTGAGGGTCCAATCTCCTCTTCTGCACCACCCAGGCAAACCAGGTGTCTGGACAAGATGGGTTTCAGTGTTTCCCTAATCTGACTTTGCTGGGATGACCCTTGACTCCTGAAACCATAGAATTTCTTGTAGAAGCAAATTTTTATCGTCGTCATTCAATGACAAGAAATGACCTTTCAGGAAAGAATCTGATATAATTGGCTTTTCATACCTGCCAAAATCAAACAAAAATAAAAACAACAATAAGAAACAAAACTGAAATGTTCTCTGAGTGAGCCCCAGGTAATGAAACATGATTACACGGAGTCTTGCTGGCACACACCCTGGTGAGTTTTGGAGAGTCTTTGCTTTCTACACTTGCGAAAACGTCAACGTAATTCTCTCCCTCTGTAGAGTAAATGCATGAGGAATCTCTAGCAGCCTTTTTGGATAAATAAAACCATCCCCGAGATATGTGCAAACCACACTCACTCACTTGTTTCAAGCTCCATCACTGTTTAGTGAGGTTTGTTTGTGCTTCTGGGAGGAAGCCAGCCTGCCCCCAGCTGAGGCTGAACAGTGCTGGCTGAGGCTCCTCAGAAATGAGGAGGCGGCTCAGAGGAAATCTCAGCATATTGTGCTTGGTGGCATTCTGCATTGTTCAACTTCCTCCTCTCAGGCTGCAGTACATTCTCCTCCATTCCAGATGCTTAGAGAAGCAGTTCATTCAAAGAATTTGCCATAAGGCAGAAAATAAGCTCCCTCCTTCCTCACCCTGTGTTTCATTTTAGGCCAGGTTGCTGTGCTGGCTCATCCTCCTTAGAAAGATATGCAACCTCCAATGAGTTCCCTGATGATACACTGAACTTCATCAAGACGCACCCGCTCATGGATGAGGCAGTGCCCTCCATCTTCAACAGGCCATGGTTCCTGAGAACAATGGTCAGGTGGGTGTCAAGCAAACCGTGTCCTGATGGATTTTCTAACTTCATCTCATGTCGGAGAACCAATCAGTGGATCATGCTTTGAAATGCCACAAACATCTTCTGCTATCCTGGGCATTCATTCAGCTGTGAAATGCTGGCCGATTGGTTGGATACCACTAAACCCCTATACACACATTCCCAGGGAGAAGAGTTCCAATATTTTCAGGCTAGTTGGACACATGCCAGCAATTAGAGGAAGGAAATACCTTTCTTTCTGGATTAGCCCATTGATCCAATCTGTGCAAAAATAGAGGAGCAGTGAAGGAGAACCAGTGAATGGATGTGGATACCTGATTGGTTGGAAATGATTACAAAACTTGCAGCAGATTCCACCTGAGCATGGCTCATGGATTGTTCGCTGTCACACAGAGCACAGATACCACATTTGCCAGTGTGAAGGATTCATAGTTTAATATTCTTTTTCTGAACTGGTGGCCAACAGCAAAGGGACAGCCAATTAGAGATCTGTGGTAGTATTAAAAAACTCTTCTTTGTATTTATTCAGAGCTTATTTCCAAGCAGTTCAACAGGCTTTCCCAAGTACCATCCCACTGTGGTAGCCATCAAACAAAATGTTAATTAACTTTACCACTATTTTTATACTATGACTTTATTAAAACATATTAAAGCACTGTAATAGCTCTGGCACATAAAATGGAAACCATGGTATATAACTTGCAGGAGGGTCTATGTTTTCTGGTTCCAGCTATGGTGCTTAGGACAACTAGGAGTGTCAAATGTCCAAGGGATTTCAGAGAAAGCAAATTGCTGGTAGGACTTATCCCAGGTATGCCCTTCACCTTTAGCTTTAAATGGATATTGTTTGGCTTGCAGGTCCTTACAGTTTTTAGTAGTGCCATTAGCACCCTACCTCCTCATCCTTCAGAAAGCTTTCCAATCAAACATTTTGTTGATGAAGGCCTTGTATCTCAGAGGAAGAGTATGGAGAAATGGCAGTCATTGCTTTTCAATGTTAAATTAAAGGTTAAATGAATTTCTTATTACTTCTTACCCTCGTCATAGGAGACATTAGTCTTTTCCTTGTTCATGGAAGGGATTATTGCTAAGTGGTTTCAGGTGGTTTTGGCTATCTATTATAGTACTTGGCCTGCAAACACACACACACACACACACACACACACACACACACACACACACTCTCACTCACACCTCCTTCCTCCCCTTTGGAGCCACACTAGTGCTCTGCAAATGGAAATAAAGGGCCAGAACCACTTAAGAACATTATTTATATGCATATATTTTTCTTGAGGTTATTACTAGAAGGCTATGTCGCAGCTGTTTGAAGTGGAACAGGGAACACTTTAATGATAGACCAACAAAGAGATAAGAAATGTGGTCCTGTCATTTTAGATACCGCCTTACCAAAATTGCAGTGGACACAGCTGCTGGGCCATATCAGAATCACACTGTGGTTTTTCTGGGATCAGAGAAGGGAATCATCTTGAAGTTTTTGGCCAGAATAGGAAATAGTGGTTTTCTAAATGACAGCCTTTTCCTGGAGGAGATGAGTGTTTACAACTCTGAAAAGTAAGTGGAATATTTGGTTCTTTCTTAGTAATTATTTGTTATGCTATTATGGCCCCTTTCATTCAGAGAAAATCATGACTGACTTAGGTTTTATGCATTTTTAGATGACTTTTTAGTGCTGTTTGTAAAAATGTAACACCTAAAAAGCATTATTTTCTCCTTGCCAATGTGTGTGTGTGTGTTTATATAGATACATATATGTGTGTGTGTTTACGTGTGTGCATGAGCATAAGGGTTTGTTTGTTTCACCGCCAGTGAGATTAAGAGATTGCCTTGTGGGCTGGGAAGTGGGATGTGAGGGTGGGGCCGAGAAAAAGAGAAGAGTCTATTAATGATATTATCTTGCCTGATGAAATTAGATGCAGCTATGATGGAGTCGAAGACAAAAGGATCATGGGCATGCAGCTGGACAGAGCAAGCAGCTCTCTGTATGTTGCGTTCTCTACCTGTGTGATAAAGGTTCCCCTTGGCCGGTGTGAACGACATGGGAAGTGTAAAAAGTATGTATTTTGCCTCATTGACAATTAGAAAGTCCACGGTGGCTAGGAAACAGTCCTAGGTAGCTCATGGTCATCCTCTTCCTGCAGAACCTGTATTGCCTCCAGAGACCCATATTGTGGATGGATAAAGGAAGGTGGTGCCTGCAGCCATTTATCACCCAACAGCAGGTAGGCGGCCTGAGGTGTGGGAGAGGGTAAAGTGGCTTCCAGCCAAGGTGTATTCTAGATGTAAGATTTGCTCTGCTCACACACACCACCACACAGCTTTCTGTGCAAACTCCAGCAACGGGACTGTCAGCCTTTCTCCTTCCCTTTCCCATTTCATAGAGCCTCACCACATCACATGTGGCAGATTTCCAATTGATTAATCATCCTTGGACTGATTAAAAACACAGAATGGAAACACAGTGGGCTTCAATGTATTCCCTGGAGAGAGAGACAAGAAGGTGCCTGCCTTGATCATCATGGTGGGAGAAAAGCAGAGAAAAGGAGCAATAGGATACCAATTAGATTAGTGAGTGGTTTGTCCAGCCATAGCAAAACCGGCTCTTGTAATTGACTGTGCAGGGCTGAGAAGAAATTGCAGAACATTTGTTAAGCAATGTAATTGTACTGCAAGCATGGTGTATACATCCAATAAACCTTTTCCTGCGCTGAAGAACAGTTGACCCTATTACTCGTCAGGCCGTCAATCAATTCTTGGCAGTTCTCCAACAGATCAGCTAGATGAGGCCAGTCCACCATGCCTATGATTTTGGTGTTTAAAATTGTTAACCCTGGCTTTAAATGCTTAGATGGCATTAGCTAAGAGGGTTCTTTTTCTGCTTTTACTTCAGTGGATGTGAAATCCAAAATAAATTTGCAGAAGTATTCAATGTTTATCTTTGATGGGTTGTGGCAAGCAGTTTAGGAGGTTAGACAGCACAGATCTTTCTTCAACACAGCCATTTCTTCAACCTCCTCAGATCCAAAGGGGGAACAGAACCATCTTTAAATCACTCTGAGCCTCCCTTCCTATTTCATAATAGCTAAACAAACAGATCAAGGGCATATCTGATGACCACCACCTGCATAATTTGAGGACAAGTATTCTTGTAAACAGAGCTGATCATAAGTATAAAATCTGACCTAGAAATTTGACTAATGCAAAAGGTTGAGTCTCTGTATATTATTAGAACAGCTTTGCAAGTAGCATTATTGACATGCTATAATTTTAGAGCTTTGTACCTTTGCATGGGAACCCTCAAGGTGGAGGAGAAAGGATCACAAAGCCTGGTGAGGGGAGCTATGAGATGACCTTCTATGTTCAACATGTGACTGAAGGCTATAAGACTGATTTTTAAAAAATTATTGTTAAGTCAATATAAGAACCCCAAAATAGTTTCCTTAAGGTTTGCATTCATATTTCAATGATGCTGGCATTGCTTAAAACATGGGGCGTTCCCTTTGGAGAGTGGGCTCCAGGGCATGATGAATATTGGCTGTCATTACCACTAGAAATCTTCATCTTTTGAGGGATTTGATTTTTAATGTGGCAAAAAAGATTAGAAACCAAACATGGTGGATTATTAGATCAAGCTGTGACTTTCAAAATAGTTTTCCTGTACGGCTCATAAATAAACTCTGAAAGCAGTTGCAAAATAAGAGTTTCAATTATATTATGGGAATATGTACAAAGTGCCCCCAAAGGAAGGTGACTCTGGTGTGCTTATTTTAAAAATCAAAATAGCTTTTATTAAAATTGGTTTTGTTAATGTCATGTTGCTTGTACAGCCCAATGGTGACCTAGTAGACTTGGAAGAAACATGAGCATGTCAAAGAGAATGAGAGTAATACTCCCAAGGACTGGGGCAGGGCTGGGAGTGAAGAAATAACCAAGCAGTCTCCACAAAATGCACCACCGGCTCCTGTCCCCTCACTTGGACCTTTGAACACTTTATCGTCCAAGTTTTTGGCTAGATAAATGTCTAGGCAAAAAACCTTGCTTAGGAAGGCAAGGGTAGGAGTGAAAAAGAGAATAGAGAAAAAAAGATTCTTCTTTTTAATTTATAGACTTCCATATTGTTTCTATGAGGAGTGTATTTTAACATCTAAACTTCTTAAATGTTTAAGAAATGCTCAGAGAATTAAAGAAGGATATAAATAATCTGCAAGCTAATTATCTCCCTGAATAATATCTGAATTCACTGCTTAAACCATGGCTTCTCTTTGGAGAGTCACCTAAGACTCGTTTCTATAAACTTCAGAGATAAATTTTAAAGCTGTTATGTATTTCTTTTTTGCACCTGCCACTCAATTTATCAAACTGTGTTACTGTCTTTAGTGAAACTTGACTCATTTCTGAAGACTCACGTTATTGTATTCGTTTCTGTCTCTCTTTCCCTTCCTTTTTTAAAAGACTGACTTTTGAGCAGGACATAGAGCGTGGCAATACAGATGGTCTGGGGGACTGTCACAGTAAGTACAGTCTTTTATCCATTTTTATCTTTGGGCAAAGATGCTTTCAGTGAATGGCCTAGAAACATCAGCTCACATGTGGAACTGAGTGCAGCTGACACTAAAGCATGCGTAAATGACAGAAATCATCTTCTAAATATCAAATAAAGAAAGCAGTGCGTTCTAAAGCCAGTGTTGTCAATGTTGTCACTATAAATGCTGGCACCTATTTCATTAATTCTAATGCAGGGGGAAAAATTCACCCTAGAGGATATTAATTGTAGCAAAGCAGTAAGTTAAATCAGCATTTCCATTACAAAATGACAGTTTTGCTGTTTTTAAAAACGTGCTTTTATACTGTCATTTTCCGCCAAATAATAATAAGATTGATCATTGTACTCTAGCTTTTTAATTGAGTGGGCCTGTTTTATTCTTGAACATATCGACTAACAAAAGCAATTATGTTTTTAAATTAGATTTGTGTCTATTACCATATGTGATAGGAAAAAAATTTCAGAAATAACCCACAAGTACAAGGCAATTCAAAATAATCTTTTTATAGGAATTGGCCTACTATGTAAATCTCAGAGATAGTTATTAAATGGTAACATTTTAGTTAGAAGTTTACGTAAAGGATCGGGCTCAAATTTCTGCCCAGTTGTCGTGTGACCCGATTAATATCAATATTCTCCTGAAAATGCTTTATTAATGCTAATTTAAAGAATAATACCATACTCTTGGAAAATATGTTTAGTTTGTGCTGTTTCGAATGTTATATATGCTGAATTTCAAGAAGCTTGCATTCAAAATGGCACCAAATAATAGCTTCTAAGGGAATGAAGCTATATTATCCTGATATTTGATTCTATAATGAAAGTCACGGATATAACTCTAAATCTTTCAGTCATGAGTACTGAAATTTCAGACTCTAAAGTGTCATTCAACTTTCTACCTTATCTTTTCTAGAGATTAGTTATAATCAAATAAAGAGGGCTAAAGGCAGACTTATCTCCAAATCTTTGCCATATACATATTTTTCATTTACAAATATTATATATTGGCAAAAATTCTTATTATGTCTTACACACAAAATTGATGAGTTAATAAATAAGCATAGGAGAAGTGTCATCACTGAAAGATGTATGTTACGTGTGTGCGTTCATCTGTATCAGGGAAATAGTTTGATGTTTGATCAGTGGACCTTAATCATCTTCGTGCATTATAGCTTTATTTGCAAGGAAACAGGTTTTAAGATGTGTGTGTGTGTGTGTGTGTGTGTGCATGCACGCACGCTTTATTAACAGCTTAGTTAGCTGATGTTAATGAGCTATTTTCATCATATTTATATTACTTGCGATAGTGGTGTCTGTAGAAAAATAGGGGTGTAGATTTGGATCAAATCAGAAAATACGTGAAACATGTAAAGATGGTTGGTACTGTGTCTATAAAATGTCCACTATACCAGTAGGCTCACACCCTTATCTGTGTTCTCAGGCAGAAGAACCTAAGGAAGCCTCTGTATGTAGCATAGGGGACGCTCTCAGGTCCCAACCCTGTGCTTTACTCTTTATTTCCAGAGTAATCTTAGTGGTCAAGCCCCTGGATCTGCCTTCGTGCTTTGTAGTGTGCCTTTGACCTTTAACCCCACTCTTGCGGAGGCACTTGCCAAGGGTGCTTGCTCGGGGCAGGAGGTAAGGCTGCCCCTCTGCCTGCCTGCCTTTGCTCATGGCTTCTCCTCTCCCCGTGTTCCTGCTGAAGCATGAACTACCTCTATTAGACAGACCTATCCCCACATAGGTATTCAGGGAGGATTTCTCTAACTGGTGCAATCATTATAACTGGTACAAATTAACAGGATTTTAAAGGGAAATGAGGAAATCACAAAGAGCCAGTGTTAGAGGCTGAGTGAACCAGAGATCTGACCCCAACACATAGCACACACCCAGATATCTTGCCTAATATGTATAAGGGTTTGTTTTTTGTTTTAATTTCCAAACTAAAACCCCTGATGATTTCAGAACACTATAACACTGGACAGTTTCTCACAGCATGGTTGTGAGGATGAAGTAAAAAGAGAATGTAAAGAATAAGTGTTTTCTTTGTAAGTGTGGTCCAGGTATCACTTATGCATATGCATGTCCCTCTGTATAAAGAAGGGTTTAAACTCTCAAAGTCGCCTATAATTGCAGTTACCATTTCGTCTGCCAACTCTTGCATTTTCTCTGCCTCTTGGCAAAGGCAGTGACTTGGAGGAAATTCACTTGGTGGAAGAGATATGGAGGTGTGAAATCGGACTGAGTAGAAAGCATCTTACATTACACGCAGAAATTAAAAAGCACTTACTTAGTATCGGGGACCATATGCTGGCATAGTTCTGTGTTAGCTCATTCCCACTTACGTAAGTCGCCCTAAGCAGAGCGTAAAACATTAAGTAACCTTCTCCTCCCTTTTGTCTTTCAGATTCCTTTGTGGCACTGAATGGTAAGGAAGATATTACTCTCATAATTCCATACTGGTGGAAACCTATCTGAGAATGTCTATTTCATTAATCCTCTTGAGTATGTTCAAATCTTAAGTTTCTTTTTAATTAATTTTTTATCCTCATCATTTTTTTATAGACATTTCAACTCCTCTACCAGATAATGAAATGTCTTACAACACAGTGTATGGTCAGTTTACGGATTTTTTTTTTTTTTTTTTTTTAATTCGTGAAGTCATTCATCCAGCAGTAGTTTATAGTTTTCATTCCTAAACATCATGGACCAGATTCTTTGTTACTTTAGGGCCCCAATTCACTAAAATTATTTATTAATTTCACCGTCCTTCAAAAATTACTCTGCGTATGTGAGACAATTGATGTGGGAGACTGAGTCCTAAATTTTTAATCCAGATAACACGAAATATGCCAACCTTAGGGAATTTGGTGAATACATTTAATGAGTTCTTGAGGGAGAAGAAATTGCTTTTGAACATAAGTATATCCAAGACAAAGGAACAGTGCTCATAACTGATAAGACTATAGCTCCTCAGCTGATACAGTTCACCATCCCCCAAAATGCTGGCACTCAGGACAATACCCTCTGCTGGCGAAAATCTATACAGGATACACAGGTCAGGCTCTTATTAGACAAAACTTTCCAATATAGTATGAAATTGGCCACTGAAATTTAAGCTCAAAAAGAGTATGAATATTTAGACATGTTTTCAGTGCGATTTCTTCAGAATATAGACAAGGAAGAGTGACGCAGTGGAAATGATGTGCAAACAGGATTTATCTCATTGTTCTTGGTCTGAAATACACAATCACTATATTAAACAAAGCTACTAAGCCCATAAACAGAATATTCTGAACTCTTTATATGAGAAGTTGAAATGGAGCTGTTCCATTTACATTTCTCAAGGTACCCCCAAATATTTATTAGGGTAAACTATCCATGTGTTTTTTTAAAGTATGATATGAAAAACATCCGTGTGATGGCAAATTTAAGCCTCTGCATTATAATGCAAGCTGTGAGTTTCATGTATACACAGCCATTTTATAGTTTGTGTGTTTAAGATATATAATCAAGCAACAGATCCAGGACAGTCTTTAAGTACAGAAATAGGTAAATAAGGGAGGGAGAAAAATAAATTTTAAAAAAGGGAAAAGAAAAGAAACAAAGGGGAAGGAAAAGAAAGCAATGCAGATTTATGATCCAAAGAAATAGTTCCTGATGGCTACAAATGTGTTTAATAGCTCTTTGTAAACTCTCATTCCCTGTGTCAAATTAGCATACATAAATAGCCTTTTTGAATATCTTAAAGACTGGCTTATACATTGGAGCTGTGTAGGTATGGAAAACGGTGCTTGGTTTCTCTTGACTGGCCCCCTTGTGAAGTAAGGCAGTGTGGAGTAGATAAGCCCACAGAATTCATCCACCTTTAATGTTCCCTCATCTATGATTGAAACCAGAATATTGAACACCAAAGACTAGAAGAAAAATTGCTCAGAAGGCAGATGTCACCTAGTTGAGACTGCCTTGAGGAAAAAATCGCACTTAGCATCTGCTTTTTTCCAATATGATACTTTGCGATCATTTCCTATAATTGAATAGTCTTCATCAGATTTTGAGAAATTAAGATCTTGAAACGAATTGAACCAGCAACCTCCCCAGCATTCATCAATCATACCAAGACCAATTTTAACTCCCAGGTAATTTCTTAAATAGACAGAATAATTAAACTATGAGATACTCTTATGAACAAAAATCACTGCCTAAGCTATGTTCTCTCTTATTTCCTTTACAAAAGGAAAGGTACTTATTAATGCTTCCGTGTTAACACTTTAAGGGATGATGCTCATTCATTTTCAGGTCTTGAGGCAACTAAAGAAGAGTTGGAATTTTTCTTTCAGCTAATGATCCTATCCATTTCAGCCTAAATCTATTCAGTGTGAAGCAGTTAGATGATTAATTGACCATCAAAATGAGAGCTGGTTCAGACAGTACTTACAAAAATATTGGCAACTTTTTAAAATAAACCATTGCAAGGGATGTTAATTTTGGAGTTAATAAACCCAGAATAGATTTCACTAATTCATTCAGCAAATACTTGTTGAGCGACTACTGTGTCCTAGGCACTGTACTGGGCACTGTATTTGTAGCATCGAAAGAAGAAACAAATTGCTATTTGTATGAGCATGGATATAGACAAGAAAGCCAATTCCAAAGTAAAAAGTGCATGCACACTGTTTCTAGCTGTATCCTCTGCATGTCCTGCACTCTGTGGCTGAGTGTAGGCTCATAGAGCCAACTACAAAACCAGAACTGCCCAACCCAGGAAAAGGGATCATTTCAATAAACGATGCAGTTTCTGCTTGTCAAAAGCTCTGTATCACACCAGTTACATATGCAAGAATCCCTTTTAGTGAATTGGGCCCTGATTATTTTCCTTCTCTCTTCCTCTCTTGTATTGATTTAGTGTCTCTGTTTTGTGTCTAATTGTCTACAAACATTGTTAATAGGATAGAGTAGTATGAAGGGTATCTAACCTCTGGAATTACAATGACTTGTAGATATAGAGAAACAATATGATGCATTAATGTTAACTTTCAAAATATACCTATTTATTTGTATTTTATGAGAATGATAAAGTATAAGCTTCATTGATTAAAATGTGACCTTTCTTATTGGACTGACAAGATAAAAATATAGATTCCAAATCTATTGACATATGATATCACATCCACAAATGTTTGCCTATTTTTGTAGCATTATTTTGGTTGCAAAGTCTCTTAGGGAATGCACAAAAATAATACAACCTTAAAAATCAGACTAGAAGAAGGAATATAAGTGGTTTCCTTGTAATTTTTTTTTAAGCGTGGAGAGGTAATAACACATCTTTGAATTCAAACTGAGGACTGCTGCTTAATGGTGCTTTTACAGGGTGGTTCTAAAATTTTTGAGAGTCAGGTATTGCTTTCTCTGACTGTTTAATTCACCACTGGCACGTGTTTCCAATCCTCAAGCATAAGTTTAAAAGATTACAAACCTCATGCTGCTCAGTTTTTTCTTTCCAGTAAAACAGATGCATGGTTTCTCTAGATTTACATATAGAAAATCGAGATGTGGTGGGTATTAGACTAACACTTCAGTGATAGGAAGAAGAGACTGATTTCTCATATTTGTGTAAAACATTTTCTTACCTAACTACCATCTGGTCCACATTAATTTCCTCTCATAGCCATAGCTTTCCATTACCAATGAGTTTTCCATGTATTCACAGCATATGGGCCAGGAAATCTTTCTGCAGAGAATGTGTCCCTTAGGCATATATTTGCCCTAGATTACCGTATTAAGAAATGTTCTCCCTAAACCATACTTATGGCATTACCATAAAATTGCCTCTTGAACACAGTTAAATTGAAAGTGCTCAACATGCATATCAATTCAGGTAAAAGAAATCTTGCTACTTGGAGGGGAGGTATTTTTTATTCTTCCCCACTTTCTCTTTCTAACTCCCTACAAAGCTATTTCTAATTGTTTGCTTATGCTGGGCACTGAATTTTCTCTTAGGCTGACCATATATTTTATTAAAGTAGTCTTGAATTCAGGAGTGGAAAAAAAAAGTTATGTTTTAGACCTCAATGCAAGCTGAAAGGAAATAAAGGAACTTCTATATTTCCATTTCTCAGGCTGATTTTCCTGCCCCTGTTCTCTTATCTATATCATGACATGAGATGTGAACCTCAGAAATGTAAAAACAAAAAGTCTAGAATAAAGCATTCCTTGAATTTTAAATGAACATGCTTTTAGCAGCTGGATACGAAGCAGACTATTTTCAACAAATTGAATGTTTCCCACTTGTGTGAGAGCCAAACAAGTGCCATACAGAAATGGACCTCTTCAATGTTACCAAAGCTTTGTGGCAGCATTTAAGTGTGGTGGCTCCATAGAAGTCACTATAGCATGGACGAGCCACTTGGCTTGCTTTTTCCTGCTAATCAAAGTTTTAAGAAGATAAAAAGCTATCTTTGTTATATATGTTTTGTCTGTAATTTGCAATATTACAGTCTCCTGGGGGGAAATCCAACTTCCAATAATAATTGTAAAAAAAAAAAAAGAATGCACTGTACTTATTCTTTTAATCTGTCTTTCTAGAGGCCAATATTTTATTTATCATGTGCATGGTGATCATACTTCAAGGCTGGAGCTTTTGGAGTTGTTGTGAGTCTGCCCTACTTTCCACCAAAGGCACCAATTATACATGCACAGTAGTTGCCCTTATATCTTTTAAAAATTGTTCAAGAGGTTGTTCTATGTAAGCCAAAAACTCCACTTGAAAATCACAAGGAGGTCATATTTTATTTCTACCAGAGAGAAGAGGTATCATTGTGTCAGCTTGGATCAAAGCACCTGATACAATCTGTATTTAACCTTGTGGAATGATGGAGGGAGAGCTTACAAACGAATTCACAGGAAATGGCTAGAGTTTCTGCTGTAACTCTCAACCTAGCCATTCTTCTCATATTATCCTATGGTAGCTTATCTGAACCTCAGAAATCTATCCTTTTCTAATTTGAATCATTTTAGTCAATGCAGCCTCAGAAACGGAAACCATCTATTGAAATAATACACAAAAGGGACAGCCGTAATAGCGTGTAGCCGTTGAAGCCTCCATTCCAATGAAAAGACAGTGGGAATAGATCCCTTTGGCAACCACTAACTACTCCTAGAAAGAGGAATGCCTGTGAAGTTGAGTTGAACCTGAAGACTAGACACACTGTAGAACCTCCATAGGAAGGGTGCAGAGTAACTGAGTTACTTGTGATAGGGACAAGACTTACCCACTACCAGAAACCTGCCCCATCGGTCACAAATGGGATTCCCAGAGTGGACACTTTCTGTGTTTAGTGCTGCCATGGGAATATCAAAGAAGGACACTGGCCTTTCTTGAGCACCTATGTGTCAGACACTGTGCAAGATGCTTTCACCATTATGTCACTGTCCTCCCAACACCGAGAGGTATCTTTATCCCCACTGGGTGCACAGGAAGAGGTTAAGTGATTCCCTGAGGCCCACCCAGCAAGTATGAGAGATAGGATCTGGCCCTTCATTTTCTAACTACAAGTTCGATGGGCTTTCTGCTGAACACACCCCACACCACCACCACTAAGCCGTGTCATTTCTAGGGCCATCTCCTCTCAGTCTTACAGCCAGCTTGGGTGTCCCACCTCCAGGCCTCTGCGCAAAGGGAATGTGGGTCTCTCTGGTGATGTTTTCCTAACTGTATTTGTGATGAAAACAGGGCATTCCAGTTCCCTCTTGCCCAGCACAACCACATCAGATTCGACGGCTCAAGAGGGGTATGAGTCTAGGGGAGGAATGCTGGACTGGAAGCATCTGCTTGACTCACCTGACAGCACAGACCCTTTGGGGGCAGTGTCTTCCCATAATCACCAAGACAAGAAGGGTAAGGCCTTGGAAATGCCTCTTCCTCTCAGGGGAGAGGGAGGGAAAAGTGGGGAGGACTGTGTAACTGCTTCCAGCTGAATTTTGGCAGCATTTAAGGAACCTCCAATGCGCTATGATTGAAAGTTTCTCGAAAAAGACTGCAACCCCATCCTCTATGTGAGGCTTGATCCTAAATTATTCTCTGACCAAGGAAAAACCACACAAAACAAATAATATGTCCTCTGAGCTTCCTCTACCCAAAAAAGGTGTGGCTTGGCCCGAAGCAGATGCTGGCCTCTGACATCCCTTGCCACTCTTCTTAGTCTCATTCTGTGATTTTTGGACCCTCTTTTCCCACCATAATGTGATGGAATGCAGTTCGGGCTTTGGCAAGTGAATGCAATTGAAGTAAAGGCCCTGTTAATCAGTGAATTGAGAAATAGCAGGACAAAGTCTTTTCTGGCTGGTAGCATCTCTCACTGTTGCATGGTGCTGAATTTGAATAGAGCCATGTTCCTCAGACGTACTGTAATTGCCCTTAGAGGATAGTAGCTAAGACAAAAATATGTTATTTTATCAAGCAGAATTGCTATGCATTTAAAACGGAAAGGAAGCCACACTAAATGAAAGGGACTCTACTGTGAACTGTCCTAAATTCTCCTTTGCTTTCTTTGCTTAGCTGCAGACAGGAAATGTCATCTCTTTTCTTGCCATTTGCTGCTTCTGGTAACACATCCTACTTTAGTTGCAGCTGCAACCAAAGAGGCCTTTACTTGTCCAAAAAACAGTCTTGTAAATCAGAGACTGAAAAGCCCAGTTATGTTGCTGAGCTGTTTCCCCCCATTCAGAATTGTTTACTTCTATATGTTTTCAAGAGTTTCATCCAAGCGGGAGTTTGAGTTTCAAGGGCAGAGCAGCCACCACGACCCCTGGAAGACAGTCGCTATTGCACCCTTTCCCAGAGTGTTCTGCATACATATCTCCATCTTCACTTTTAGACAATGCTTTCCGGTCAGACTCTCAGGCTACATTTTCATCTGCTTTTTTGCTTCTCATCTCCTGAGAGTGCTGGGCACTCTGCTGCTCTATTTGCCAAGTCAAAATATAAAGATGGAGCCCCTTTTTTCTTGTTCTTGAGCGTGTCCTCTTAACTGATTTTATTTTCTTCTATAGACTTCCTCTTAGTAATAAGCCCTGACTCAAATCTTTTTTTTTTTTTTTTTTTTTTTTTTGAGATGGAGTCTTACTCTGTTGCCCATGCTGGAGTGCAGTGGTGCGATCTCAGCTCACTGCAACCTCCGCCTCCCAAGTTGAAGAGATTCTCCCTGCCTCAGCTTCCCAAGTAGCTGGGATTATAGGTGCCCGCCACCATGCCCGGCTAATTTTTGTATTTTTTTTTTTAGTAGTGACAGGGTTTTGCCATGTTGGCCAGGCTGGTCTTGAACTCCTGACCTCAGGTGATCCACCTGCCTTGGCTTCCCAAAGTGCTGGGATTACAGGCTTGAGCTGCTGCTCCCGGCCAAACCTTTTTTTTTTTTTTTTTAAGCTGGTTTTGTCTCATCACCTTCTTTCAGTTTGAGGGATTCCCTGCTCTTTCCATCCCGAGAAAGCTCCAGGTAGAAGATAAACTGTCCGGACAGATTACAAGTCTTAGCATATGCCATTATTTGTTATGTGTGGCTCCTGACCTCAGATGTGCTAGTCCTGACTGTATTCTCAAGAAGAGAAAACTCAGTAGAAATCACTTTGTTTTTGCCCACTGCGTTTTTTTCTGAAACAAAATAAAACAGCCTTTCCAATAAAGCATTAAATATGCCAACTGAATATCTAGCTGTTGGTTGCAGTAATTTTCTTTTCATTTCACTGAGAGGGGTAGCGTGAATTTTCTCTAATCGTTAACTCCCCCCAAGGAATGGAGGTTCTCAAAGAGTCCAATTAACACTTTGACAGATCATTTTAAAATTCGGCATTGTTCATTCTCTTGGGTCTTATTATATTGACAAAGCTGGAAGCAGTCTACATATTGTCAAACAATGGTGGCAGAGGTGACTGCATGGGTGTTTAACATGATCACTGTTCTTGTGCTAGTAACTCCTTGCCTTGCCCTGTCAAATTTGAGTTTCTTTTCTATGATTGGTTGTATGTTTGATGGGGCAATGCCAATGAGTTGTTGTGCAGAAATTTTAAAGAAAAGATGTAGCTTAATGTTCCTTTTATCATAGTTTTTATGATTTTAATTTCCATTTTGCTCCAAACTGTTTTTTGTTTAATGTTCATGATTTATTTTCAACTTTTGTTTCATTTTGCCAAGCACTGTGTGGTATGACTTAGTGATGGCGTTACTCCGTTGGAAAAGTCTTGTTCCTTTTCTGACTCATCATGGCGTCCCTTAACTTGAACGAATCTGTGATGCCCTCGCTTCTTTTCATTCCCTGATGTCAGTGCCTTAATGATGTCACATCCGTGTATGCAGCATCTCCCGGGATGCAAGAGTTTCATGGGTTTTCTAAGGGCCTGTGATGGGTGCTCTTTCTACTGGGTCGATTGTCTCATGAGAATGTGACATTTGTGTGCCCCAGCTTTAGGAGCTAAATATACTCTGGAATTGTTTCTAAAATCCATCACATTTCCTCACTAAGCAGAAAATGTGCCCGCTGACCAGCTCACTGAGGAGTCAAGTGTCCATTGCCCATTTTATTCTGGCCACTGGTAAAAATGCCAGTGAGCAAGGCATGCCCATGGCTCTACTCTGCAGATATGCTGACTGCCAGTGAGCTGGTCCCATACTTTGTCCACTTCATCCTCCAAACAATTCTCCATTTCCAGAGTATGTTTGCTGCATTTTTCTTTCTTTTCCTTGCTATGTCTTTCATCTTGATTTAATCCTGTGCGTCCCTCACATTCTGTCAAAACACCCTTCCTCACCTTGCAGCCTAACCCCCTTCTGCTACCATTGTTCTTAGCCTCCCCCTTTCAAAATAACAGACCCAAACCCTCTGCCCCTCTGTGGAATGTTCCAAGGCTCTTTCCTTCTACACTGTGAGTAGCATTCTGATGCTGTATGTATATACAGTCATACTAACAAAGCGTGAGAAGAGACCTGCACAGCACGCGGAAGCATTATCATAGAAAATGAAGTAATTTTCTCTCTCAGTAACTGGCCTTGCCCTTCATTACCCTGCTGGCCTTGTCTAATGTCTCTTGTCCTTGCTGCTTTTCTTTAAAATTGCCTGATATCTTTCAAGCCCTGGATTCATTAGTAAAAACACAGCCAACTGCTCTGTTTTATCTCTGGTTCCCTAGATGTCTGGAGCCTCTAGAGCGAGCCCTTTAATCACCAAGTTGATAAATGAGATGCAGCCCTGACTACTTCTTTCTTGGTTTTGCCACATTAAAAAATACATATTATTTATTCCTCCTATAACTACTGAGGTCGTAATGGGTAGTTACAAAGGGGCTCTAATCACATATAAATAAGAAAGAAAATCCAGTTTATTTTTAGATCTGACTTATTCTCCACCACCACTTCCCACAGCAAAAGAAATAAGAGCTTTCTTTTTTAGGTTAAACAATACTGAGAACAAATAGCTACTTTTGTGCCTCTTATTCCTTACCAAAAGTAACAATACTTTAAAGCTGATTTCCAAGAAGTCTGTGAGGTATGTAAGGAAATCAGCCACATCCAGAGCAGCCAAGAGAGCTGTGTAGCATACATATAAAATGTAAATGCTGACCACTGCTATGAGGACACAAGAATATATCCTGAATAGAATAAAAATCCCCTACTTCAGACTTTATTTTATAATAAAGAGTTCTTGTGAGCTCTCAGAAAACAGACAAAATAGTAAATATAGAGCAGTTCCCATTTAATCAGAAATGCCAGAGTTGTAGTATGCTTCTATCTTTTGGGAAATCTTTAAAGTGAGATATTATCACATTATTACATTTAGTCCAGAAAATATGCACATTAAAGACAAGAATAAGATATATTACAGAAACAGAATTTAAATTAGAGATTAAGTGAATAAGCTAAAATGGATAGCAAATGTTGAATATATTTTAATCAATGTACAAGCTATTTGTATAAGCAGTTTTTAGTTTGGGAAATAATATTCCGGTAAGATTCATAAGATCTATAAAGATTAGTTATTGTCCACATCTCACAATCCTAAATGGAATTTTATAAATCACAGATGTTATCAATAATTCTCTTTATAGTTAATTATTTATTCTTTAAATGTGCAGTAGCCTACAGCAGTATTTCCTCCGAGGGAGATGAGTAGCACCTTACATGGCATGATTTAGGTGGCACGGATGTGATGGCCTTCAAGAGTATTGAGTCATGTGGTGGAAATTTATGCCCTTTTCATTGCTCTTTCAGTCTTCTGCGTTATCTTCTTGATTATGTGAAAGGAAAAGTCTCAGTTTGGTGTTTTCTTATTAACAACTCCCTAAACTTGCTACTATCTCTTTTTGACAGAGAATAGGGTTTACACTGGGGCTTTGTCTTCCAACTGGATCTAGCTGGAATTAACATTGTTTTGCTTTAAGTTAATTTTTGTTTTTCTGGTTACATTTTATCGTTGAAAAGTGACACTTTTTTTTTATTTGTGATAATGATATCAAGTTTCCCTTTGAAATACATTTTAAAGGTAATTTAAATAGAATATTAAGTAAATAATGCAGGAGTTATGAGGGATATAAAAATACTAAGTAAATAATATGGTAGGTGAGATTCATTGTTATGACTAAAATTGTAGTATTGGTAGTTGAATTACCAAAGTTTAGGTGACTATGTACTGTAGCAATTGAAGGAGTCCAGTGAAGATTAAACTATTACCAAGAACTTTGTTCTGACATTTGGAAGAATGAGGTTTGATGACCACTACACCCTCTCCTGGCTGGGCTTGCAAAACCAAGTGAGTACATGCGTCACTGCAAGTGTTGTAATTATACAATCCAGTGCCCTTCTGATTTCTTTGCTACCTACTGAGCTTTGTGTTTGGGGATGGAAAGTTTCTTGAAATAGAAATTTAAAGTAACATGGATTTAGACTAATAAGAAATTAGCCACTCTAGGCTTGTTAAGCATCTGGCAAGTTTTTTCTCCACACCAGCAGCAAGCACCCTAGTGTGGTCTGCCGCTAGTTATTACTCAAATTGTAGCCTAGGGAAAGTTGATGAAAAGCCTTTCCACTTTTCATCTATTTTGCTGATATCCAGAAGGACTCTTGTGCTACACAGTGTTGCCCGGCCTGGCAATAGCCTACCCTTGACCCTTCTCCTTTTCTCCCGTTCAAACTTTACCTATTCTAAGTTCCAAGCCTTCAGTGTCAGCTGTCTTTATTAACAGACTGAGAAATCTCATTTTAGGTGAGTATAGTTAATCATAGATCCTACCCCCTGGTTACTCTTACATTTTAACACTCTCCCATGCTTAAAATCTAATGGATTTGGGATTTTAAAGCACCCTGGTTCTCCCAACACAGAAGGTAATTTTTTGGCTCCTATCAAGTCATATGTAAGTGATTTTATGGACAGAGAAAATTATTCCTGATGACAGTAATAAAGGAAGAAAAATAGGCCTCTCCTCTTTTCCTGACTCTTAAACTTGGGCTTAATTTTCTCTGCCATTTCTTCAGTAATATTACCGTTAACAAAAACATTTTCTGAGGTGTCTCAAGCAGAATTTATCACTGGCTCTGTGGTGCAATTTGGATGCCAATAAAGAGTAAGAGGCTGTATTAGAGATAGACATAGTTCCTGTCCAAGAAATATCAAACACCAGACAGATGGAACACAGGTAGACACAAAAGCACACCAAAAGGCCTTTATGACCAACATTCTCTTTGTGAAATGCCAAAACCACACACCACAGACTTTAAAAAAATATATTAGACAAGTAAAGACAACTTGGCTGAACACATCAAGGACATAGAACTGTGAAACAGTTTTTCAGCTCCTTTCCTTCAGTTCTTTCCCTCAGTACCAATATTGTAGCAATAACACATCACTTGACAAGGAAGACGAGGAAAGTGATGGATGTTTGGTAAAAGACTCATAGTTAAAATTTTTGTGGGAGTGTTGGCAAACTCAGGCTTTTATTTTTTTTAAGCCTAAGCTTTATTTCAAGGAAAAAAAACTCATATTAATTTGCATTCCTTTTATTAGTAAAAATGATCCTATTGCAGTCGTTTTAAAATGTGAAAGTAGAGCAAGGCAGTTTCAAGGAGACTTCAGAAAAAGGGCTCCTGTCTTGGGGAGTACTAATAATGGGAGGGTAAGGGTTTTCACTTCCACTCAACAATGGAAAATTAACTGAGTCAGGTAGAACGTGCATGGTCAGAGGCAAGGAACGCGAAGAGATAGTGAATTGATTGTGACGGTTCCAAAAACTCTTTTGAATTAGAGATCACTTATTTCTGATTTTGAAGGTTAGAGGAAAGGCATCTTCAAAGTTCGTAAGAAATTTGGTACATAAGCTACTATTGTTGCTGACTATGAAAAATACAATTCTTAATATTTAGTTCATCAGTATTTTATTTATAAATTGTGCTATACATGCCCCATAAAGATTTATCATAATTTTTATTACTCTAAACTTTTAGAGATTAAACAGTTTAATTTTTAGAGAGTAAAGATTTAGCATCATTTTTATTACTCTAAACTGCCTGTAATCTCAGCTCCTTGGGAAGCTGAGGCAAGGGAATTACTTGAACCAGGGAGGTGGAGGTTGCAGTCAGCCGAGATCGTGCCACTGCATTCCAGCCTGGGTGACAGAGGGAGACTTTGTCTCAAAAAAAAAAAAAAAAAAAAAGATTAACAATTTTAATCTCTGAAAGTTTGGGTGGGTTTAAAGAATATTTGTGGGAGTCATTTAAAGCACACTGTTTGGGAGAAGAAGAGTAGGGTTGCTAGGCAAAATACAGGATGCTCAGTTTATTTGAATTGCAGATACACCTGAATAATATTTTTAATATTGAAACAAAACTAAATAATTGTTAGTGTAAATATACCACAAATACTGCATAGGACATACTTTTAACTAAAACATTTTTGTTTATCCGAATTAACTGAGAGTACTTAAACTTTTTGCTACCTGACAATTCTATAGAAGATGTTACTGATAACTTACTCAGTGAATATATAAGATCTAATTTATATATTACATTTGGCCTTTAACTCTTAGAAATCTAGAATAATCCATATTCTGATATGTTTAAGAAAAAATCTTATTCCACAAAAAATATTCTTAGCATACTTGAGTTCAGAGAATGTCTATGAAATATTACATATGTGTTTGAAATGTGATAAAGAGTAATTTAAAGATTATTATTGAAAACAGGCTTTCAAATGCCACTTTCAAGTAAGGAAGGCTCAGAAATCAAATTGTTCTTAAAGAGGAGCATGGTTAAAACTATTGGTTCTTTTATGTTTTACTTAACCTCAAAATTTTAACAACTGTTATGTTAACCATATGTATTCCTTTTTCCTTCCTAAATTATATGGCTGCCCTCCTTTTTATTTTATTTTTTTTATCATTTTCATGGCTTTGGAGGGGTACAACTGGAATTCCGAAAGCACTAAAAAATAATAGTTTAATAATGCTGACAATCTCATCTCAAAGAAAGGCAAGACAGCAACCTTTCCTTTGTTTCTTTTTTCCTGCATTCAACAGAAATTGAACAAACATGTGCTATATGTAAACCTTATGCTGAGTGTTACAGAAGATACTAATTTGAATTTCACATAAACCTGGCATTCAGACAGCTTACAGTTTAGTGAGGGATACCCAAAGGTGATCTAAATGCTGGGGCAGAGTGAAGTCTGACAGTAAGGGAAGTCAAGGAAAGAGGGGGAGGGAGAGTACTAAGGGAGTCTAAGGGGTGGCACAACTAATTCCAAGTGGGGGACACAGGAAAGACCTTGCAAAGTCTTGAAGGAACAGTTAGATTTCACAGGAAGAAGGGCATTCCAAGCTGAATAAAGTCCATGACCAAGATACCACACTGTGAAATTATAGAGTGTAATAATAAAGAGGCAAGGAGTGTGTGGTGACTAAAGTGTATGGAGGACTAGAATGGGAAATGAGATTGAAATCATAGCCTGGAACCTTAAATGCCATGCCAAGGAGTTTTGGCTTTAGCAACAGGCAGTGGAGGATAGGAAGGTAGACGTTGGGAAGAAAAGGACCACAGGAGGGTAGAAGTGGGGAAAGACAAAGATAGCAAGATTGACACGTGATACATATATAATAAATTGTTCATTTAATCATATTAGGTTATTAATTACATGTACACAATAAGTTTGGGAAATGGAATTTTGCATCAATTTTGGATCTAAAGTGTCTGTTACTACACATCGCTGGCATTTTCCTGGTAGATGCTTCTTGCCTATCTAGCTCTATCCTAGGTAAAACCCCAGGCAAGCTGAACTCCAAACTTGGGGTTCTTCCTCTCTTTAGTTAAAACAGTGGGGTTCAGCTGAGCACGGTGGCTTAATTAATAATATAATCCAGGATGCCACTGTTTATTTTTACTATATTAATATTTCTTGGTCACCTACGAGAAAAGGAATCTATATGTAGTCTCCATCTTTTCTTTGAGGGACTGAGGAAAATGATATTGTGAGCAAGTCAGGTGCTGGGCTCTCAAATGGATGATGTGGGTTTCCATGTTTGAACGTGTGCAGGGGGAGAGGGTCCAGAGCCGAGAAGCCCACGTGGGAGGCTGTAATTGTTCTTTCAGTAGTGTGGGCATAGATGTAGATTTGATATAATTAATTTTGTATCCTTTTGACAACTTGCTGAATTTATCTAAGGTCTTGATGAGATTATTGTGGAAAGGGTAGAAGGAAAAAAAAAGTTAAATGTCAGCCATGTAGAAAGCTGTTTCATCTCTCTGCCTGCCTGAATGTGCACACCAGTATTTGAGTTTTCTTTTCTAGGGATACCACTAACCTTTTATTTTTTAACCTAACATTCATTTTCTCAAAAAATGAAGGACTTAAATTATGATTATGGAGACTTGAACTTTTGCTTTTAAAACGCCAACTTAAACCTTAGGGTATTAAAAAATCAATTCACCTTCTAGAGGTGCTTCTCACCTTTAATCTCTAGCCACTTTTTCAAGCTGCATCTACTTGACAGGACACTTTACCCCACCCTTTTCCCTCAGTCTCTTTTTCCATTCTCTCCCATCTTTTCTACAAAAACACACACAATGACAAAGTTTTCTGACAGCTTAATGGAACTTTCAAGGACTACGGGGACTAGGTTAAGTGTGATCTTATTAACAGAACATCTGGAGTAGTTAAAAATTTGCTCTTTAATTGGTTCAACGGCACTGTGTTCATCTAGGTTTTGTTTTGTCCTAACGATAAAATTGTGAAGAATCAATTAGTAGTTTGCATTATGTGGAAAAGTGGGAAAATAATATCCGCTTTGTCTCAGACCTTTCTTTCTGATAACCTAGTTTCATCAAGTTTTTTTTAAAAGGCTTGTTAGAAGTTTTACTTTGCAAACTTCACTGCTCCATAGACAAACTAGTCCACAGAGGGCAAAACAGTGGAAATCAGGTAATTTCCTGAGAATAGCTTCTCTTTTCTTGACATTATACATGAGACTGGTCTCAAACTACGTAGGGCTTGCTCAGACTAACTACATCACGCATGCCATTATCGTGGAAAGACAGAGGATGAAAAAGGTGTGTTCATTTGTTGGTTCCAGGGAGATACAGGTTATGCAAGTAATAGATAAACTCTTGCAAAGTATATGGGCTGCTCTAGGGACTGAAAGGAGCCATGTGAACCTCATCATATGTAAATCTCTTAGCACTTTAAATTGTGGAAACGCCCTGAAGTATACTACCGAAATGTAGTGGATATATTAAAATATACTGGGTGCACAGTAGATGGGATCTTAATTGGTGTCAGAAAGCCAATTACAGGCAATGTGAAGGTTTGTCACCCTTAATTAATATTTCTTAAGCTCTTATAAGTCTACAGCCTGACAACTATCTTTGTAAAGAGATTCATTTTTAATGGGGTAATAAATTTTTTTCCACTCCAATTATTTTTAAATTTCATATTTTTTAAAAGGATGCATTCCTTTTCAAACAGATATCTGCAATTACTTCTTTTTTACTGAAATCAGAGGCAGTCATTATGAACAGTATAGAAATAATGGAAGTTCGGTATAGTCAACCACTGACAATGCTTTATTAGAAAGGAAAATGGTGCCGAGAAATTTATAGGGCAGCAAACTGCATTATGCCTAACCTTTTGGACATATTAAAGCATGTCATTTCCAGTCTTACAGCCTCTTGTTATTCATAAATAATAGATAGCACTGGACACAATCATCTGACATTTGTTAAGGTAATAAATATACCCTAAGTGCTGATGGGTCTTGCACTCCATGATTTAAAAGCACACAGCAGAAATTTAATGTAACTTAAAATGTCTCATGTAATTCTATGGATTTGCAGATTCAGTTCAACTCAGCAGATCAGTAAGCACAGAGCTCTGTTGAGTGAACTGTTGTGCTAGGCATCTTTTATTATTATAAAGCAGGACCTTACTTTGGTGAATGACACATGAATTCAAGTCCCTCTTTTCACCCCGGGAATATAAAGGAGAAGAACCTTCGTGAGTTTCTTTTCTCTCGTCTAGTCATGCAGAGATGAAGGTAAAGATTTTGGCATCCCCTAAACCATTCTCAAACGTTGCTTAATAGCTGTAAGTTGAGTTGAGGGAGTGGGTTTTGAGATGATATTAGATGCAGGCCTTTAAAGGAAGCCACTCTATCCAATGGTGGGCTCCATCAAGCATTCTGCTTCTTCTGCACTTGAGAACCAGTTATGCCTGGGCTGACCCAATCTAGGACATACGTGAGCTCTGTGGTACCAACCACTATCTGATGGCCACAGTTACAGAGATGAGGAGTATTAGAAATTCTCCTCCAAGTCTTCCTACCAGAGCAA